>NC_045428.1:583811038-584411038 GCF_902635505.1 Sarcophilus harrisii
AAAATCACCCAGAGCAGTACCATCCATCAAGAATGCATTACATGTTCGTAATATGTGAGACATGAAGGATACAATGGCAAAACACAAATAGTCCCTGTCCTCAAAAAGCTTACATTCTACTGAGGAGATAGGACATGCTGAATATTTCTCGATACGTGCCCAGCAACTGGAGAGCTGAAAACGCCCTGACAATTGGTGGAGGAAGAAGAACAATCAAGACAAATTTCTCATAAGAGGGGCTACATGACCAGAGGTATGGCTTCTAGAACTGATGATGATAAGGCGGGTCTTTCCAGGAACAGAGATGGCCTGTGCAAATGCCCTGTGGAGGGAGATGAACAGTTTCCAGGGAACAACACAGAATTCCAGATATAGTGGGTAGGTTTTATATATCTCTTTTTGTTTGCTTGTTTTTGTTTTTTGTAAATTTATTTATTTACAAAGCATATGTATGGGTAATTTTTTCAACATTGACCCTTGCAAAACCTTTTGTTCCAAATTTTCCCCTCCTCCTCCTCTCCCCTAGTTGGTAGTCCAATACATGTTAAATATATTGAAATATATGTTAAATCCAATATATGTATACATATTTATACAATTACCTTGCTGCACAAGAAAAATCAGGTTAAGAAGGAAGGAAAAGAAAAATTGAGAAAGAAAACAAAATGCAAGCAAATAACAACAGAGAAAGTGAGAATGTTATGTTGTGTTCCACCCTCTGTTCCCACAGTTCTCTCTCTGGGTGTAGATGACTGTCTTCATCACAGAACAAGTGCAACTGGTTTGAATCCTCTCATTGTTGAAGAGAACCACGTCCGTCAGAATTAATCATTGTATAGTCTTGTTGCCATGTATATATCTCTTTAAATGGGTAACTGTAGTCTCCATAATCTATTCAAGAACCAAAAGGTCATTGGATGTTGAATGAATTGATTTGCTTTTTATCTGGAGTCATGATTTTATCCCAGTAAGGAATCATTAGTTCAGAAAGACTTTCCAACAATGTAAATAGTCATCGCTCTTAAGTCTCTTTTCCATGTATTATTAAAGGAAAAACTAGAACGAAGGTCTTCTGATTCTAACTACTAGACTATGTTACAAAATGTAGAGAGAAGTAGGTAAATTCAAGTTCATCAGCTTGTTGAAGGTGGGGAATACTTTCATCTCTTTTCTTTGTATCCATAATGCTTAATATAGTGTTTGGGCATACAGAAGGCACTTAATAAACGCTACTTGACTAGTTAAATCACCCTCTATCTATAAGTTAGTTACTCTAGGCTCTTCCCAGAAATTTTGCAGGTTTCACTATTCTCCCTGGCAAAAACAGACCTGCTTTTTCAGTCTGTAGTCAACAGTAGAGTACAGACATAATAATGGCTAATTTACAGATGACCAAATTTCAGAGATGATGGCTTATCCAAGGTGCCAAAGTATCAGATGGGAGGATTTGAAAACCCAGGTTTTTCATAACTCCTGGTTCATTATTCTTTTTGATATAATCTACTTCCTTTTAAAGCAAGAGTTTGCTACCTTTGAAGAAGGAAGGCAGCAAAATTAAAAATCCAGGAAAGGTTTCTTGAAAAAGAACTTTGGTGAGGTTTGAGATGGGTTTGAGATGGGAATTGAAGAAAAGTCTATCATTTCTTCATTGTGGGGATTCCGTCCATCATCACAGATCACAATCTATCAGTGATTCAGTAGATAAGTCACTGGTGGTTATTTAAGGTGCTTCCATGTTAGGTGACTTTCCCAAGTGTTCTTAATAATCCACATTTTCCTGGATTATAGGTTTGGAGCTGGAGGGGATGCTCAGGTTTTCTCATTCAACTCTCTCTTTTGCAGATGAGAAAACTGAGGCACAAAGAGTTTCATTGACATCCCCAGGGTCAGGGAGCTGATAAGTATCAGGGACCAGATTTCAGTGCAGGCTTTCCTGACTCCAAGTATCGTGCTCTGTCCTCTTAGCCCACGCTGCCTCTATCTGTGAGCCTTATCCTCCTCCAAATTCCTCCGAGGAAAGTAAACACTTGGAAATACACTTGCTGGCAATCAGCGTCAGGCAAATTCCAGCAACTTTCCCCCCAAAGTATACATTTTTTCACTCTAAATTAAAACCGAAGCCAACTTCTAAATTTAATAATAGATTTATAAACTCTTGAAAATATATGGATGGTTGACTGACCCTTAAGTGAAAAAGAGTGACTCTATAAATAGAGGTCCTTGTAGGAAAATTATTGGGATTTGATCCAAAGTTCAATGAATCACTTCTCTTTGCTCTGTGCTCCATGGGGCAGGACTGCTTGGGGTCCTGACTGCTGCGATGGTCATCCCTGCCTCTGTCCCAGAGTGCAATCTCTTCCTCACTGACCTGCTGGTGCTTTCTATGGATCCCATTGAAAATGGAACCATGGAGAGGGAAGGGAAGAGACTTGAAAGCCATCCTCACAGCTAACAAAGTGATTTACCTAAAGTAGACATTTCTCATGTCTCAGAAAACATCACTGAATCCCTATTACCTTTAGGATAAAATCTATGATTCCAAGATGATTATCTATTGCTCTTCTGATACTTTCTATCCCAATCAAACTGACCATTCCCCCCCTTCCACTATACCCCCTCATAACTACTATGTCAAAAGCAATATGTTAGACACTGAGAATACCAAAAAAGGACACAGTCCCTGACATTGGGGAACAACAACCTATACACAAGTCATCTCTCCTTTCTATGCCTTTGTACTGACTACAATACTTTGTCCTCTTACCTCTGAGTTAGAATCCCAAACCTGCTTTAATACTCAGTCCCAGGACTATTTTTCAAATATTAGTGCTCCCCCAAAATATTCTCAGTTTCCAATAATCCAGGTTGAATCCAGCCATTCCCCTCCTCAAGAAGCTTTGATTGCTAATCCTTAAGGATGAAAAAAAGAAACTCCTCAAATTGACTTTTTAAAATTTTCCCAATTAGGTACCAATCTGTCTTTCCAGAATACAAATCAATCCCTCAATTCTGTGAAAACTGGTCTGTGTTCCCTATCTGCTCTGGCACTGGTCTCTGTGCCTCAAGTCTAGAATACTCTCTTTCCTCATCTGCAGCTCTCAGAATCTTGATCTCCCTTCAAGGCTCAGCTCAAGTGCCAAGGCTCCTGCAGGAGATCTTTCCTGATTTACAAATAGAGAGATACAACTGACCACAGATACTTAAATCCAAAATAGAGCATTATAAGATTGAAAATATTGTGTTGGAAGGGTTCTTGGATAGTATCTACTCTAACCCTCATTTTAAGCATGAGGAAGCTGAGGCAAACAGAGTGAAATGACTTGCAAAGATTCGCACAGTTGGCTGCTTTTGAACTCAGGTCTTCCTGACTCCAGGCTCTGTGATCTCTCCAATGGGTCGCCTAGCTAACCTAACAACCTTGGGACATAGGTGCTATTATTATTACCCCCCTCTTTTTTTTACAGTTGAGTAAACAGAGGCTGATAGGAACAAAATGACTTAGACCATGGGTCACCCAGCCTAGTAAATGTCTGAGGTTGGATTTGAATTCAGGTCTTTTTGACTCCAGATTCTGTGCTCTCTCCAATGTGCCACATGGCTAGCCCAACAACCTTGGGACATAGATGCTATTATCATCATAGCTATATTACACTTGAGGAAACTGAGGCACATAAAAGTAAAGTGACTTAGACTATGGGTCAGCCACCCAGCAACTAAGTGTCCAAAGCCAGCTTAGAACTGAGGTCTTTCTGACTCAAGAACCACATGTCTTTTTATCAGGAGCACTGAAGCTGGTGATAAGTTTGAGGATTACAAAGTGGTATTTTAAGTCATATTGGGTGAAAGAAGCAATAAGTAACTTGCTCAAAATGGTTGACTTGATGGTATAGACGATAGTCAAAATGACTGTATGTATACAGATCTTCTGTTTTCTCTAACCAGAAAAAATGATCTGGAAAGAGTCTTCCTAAAGTAAATATATGGGAATTTCAAAATAATTAAGAATGCAGGAAGAGGACTCATTTTCTTTGACATGTTCAGTATATTTAAGTCCTTAAGTCCAGGCAAACTACAGTCCTAGGGAACTCAGATCACTAATGTGGATGATTGAGACTCTGTTGAGAATCTTTGAAAAATCATGGTAAATGGGAAAGGGATCACATGATTAGAAAATGGGTAAATGTCTTGATTTAAAAAAAATAAAGGAAAAGAGCAGGATATCTGCGAGTTTGGTTGTGATTCCTAGTAAAATTCTAGAATATATTATTAAAGGGATGCTTTGTGTGAACCTCTGGGGGAAAAAGTCATGATTATCAAGAGACAACATGGATTCATTAAGAGCAGGTCATGCCAGACTAACTTAATTTCCTATTTTGACAGAGCTACTAGACTGGCGGATCAAGGAAATTCCATAGACACGATATAACTTATAGAAAGAAAGGCATTTGACAAAGTCAAACAGGTCAGAAGGGTTGAACCAGATGGCCCCAATGTCCTTTCCAACTTTTAAATTCCTTGATTTCATGAAGTCTCTTATGAAATATTAATAAATGGGTTGAATGATGGGCAAAATGATGCCAGATAGATATGCTAGATACAATGATAAATGATAATGACAAATAAAACTATATAAATAATAGGCAGCTAAATTTCTAAACTAGTTGAGTGGGCAGTCCCAAGGAAGAAAAATTAAAAGATGGATGTGACCATTAAGGGAGGTCTCTATTGGACTATCCCATAAATCTGCCCTTGATCCTGGGCTATTAAATATATCACTCAAATATCAATAACTTGACTAAAGACATGGTTACCAAATTTACAGATCACATAAATTGAAAGGGAAAGGATGTATTCAGCAAGGACTTGCCAGAAATGAAAGCTAATAAGGATATATCTAAAATTCCATTGTTGAGTTCACAAAAGCATTACACAAGTACAAGAAGAGAGGAGGACCTGTCCACATAACATTTCATGTGACAAAGATCTGGGGGTTTAAGTGGATCACAGGTTCATGTGTGACTCAGCAGTCCCTAAATCCACCATCATTTTAAGGTGTATCGAGGTATATGGTGTCTAGAATGAGGAAGAAAATACTTCTTATTCAGGTCACATCTGAGTGATGTTATAGATACAGTATTGGACCAGAGTCAGAAAGACTTGAGTTCAAATTCTGTCTCAACCCCTTACTAGTTGGGAGATACAAAACAATTCACTTAACTTTCTGCAACTCATTTTCCTTAGATGTAATATGGTAGGATTAAATTCAATGTCCTGTAACATACTTCCTAGCATCAAATCTATGATTTTATAATTTTGATTATTATGTTAATTTCAGGAAGATGTGGGCTAGAGTTGACTCATATCAACTATTAAGAGCTGATAGTTAAATTTTCAGTGTGAGCATTTATCCCTGAGAAATCGATGAAAGTTACAAATCATGTGGTCAGGTAATAGTTTTGTTGATTACCAATTTAATATTAAGTGATGGAGAAAATATTAAAGATGAAAATGTGCTATTTGTACTTTAAAAAGTTTTTTAGAGAACTAGTTAAAACATTTATCAGTATATCTGAATGACACATTTTAGGAAGAATATGGAGAAACTGGGTCCCAACTAGTGATGCTATATAGTGCATAAAGCAAAAGTGTGGGTCTAAGTACTGTCTCTGATATATATTGGCTGTGTGACTTTGGACAACTCTTTGACTATTAATTATAAAGAAGGGGCAGATTGGCTAAAATGACAGGGAAAGATAATGATGAATGTTGGCGGGGGTGTGGGAAAACTGGGAGACATACATTGTTGGTGGAACAGTGAACGGCTCCAGCTGTTCTGGAAAGCAATTTGGAACTATGCTCAAAAAGTTATCAGAATGTGCCATATCCTTTGATCCAGCAGTGTTTCTACTGGGCTTAAAAGAAATCATAAAGGAGAGAAAGGGGCCCATGTGTGCAAAAATGTTTGTGGCAGCCCTTTTTATAGTAGCAAGAAACGGAAAACTGAATGGATGCCCATCAGTTGGATAATGGCTGAATAGGTAATGGAGTATGAATGTTATGGAATATTATTGTTCTGTAAGAAACGATCAGTAGAATGATTTCAGAGAAGCCTGGAGAGACTCACATGAACTGATGCTGAGTGAAGTGAGCAGAACCAGGAGATCATTGTAAACAACAACAAGAAGACTATATGATGATTAATTCTGATGCACGGATCTATTTCCAACAATGAGATAATTCAGATTGGTTCCAATAATCTTATGATGAATAGAGCCATCCACATCCAGAGAGAAGACTGTGCGAACTGAGTGTGAACCACAACATAGCATTCTCACTCTTTCTGTTGTTTGCTTGCATTTTGTTTTGTTTCCCAGTTTTTTCTTCTTGATCTGATTTTTTGTGGCAAGATAATGATAAATATGTATACAGATATTGGATTTAACATATATTTTAACATATTTAACATGTATTGGATTACCTGCCATTTAAGGGAAAGGATGGAGGGAAGGAGGAGAAAATTTGGAACACAAGGTTTTGTAAGGGTCATTGTTGAAAAATTGCCCATGTATGTGTTTTTTAAATAAAAAGCTTTAATAAAAAAAATAGAGAGAAGGGGTTAAACCTGAATTGGTAGAGTTTTCTCACCCAGGAATTCTCACCAATGAAATCCAGACCTAATCCCTACATGTAAGTCAATGTGTAAGGTACTAACTTTACAGAGATAAAAAATCCAATCATAAGTTTTGATCTCAAGAAACTTGCATTTAATTTATCCATTTATTCATCCATCTATCTATCCATTCAACTGCCCATCTGTCTCTCTCTTTCTGTATATCTATCTACCCATCTACCTAATTCTCTATTTATCTACCCATCCATCAATTCACTCATCCATCCATTTACCCATTCATCTTTATATTTATCTCCATCCATCTATCTCTCTATCCATTTATCCATCTATTAGTTCATCTATCCATTCATCTATACATCTATTTATCTCTATTTATTATCTCTATTAATCCATCACTGTCTTTTCATGTACTTATCTATACATCTACCTATCTGTGTTAAACACTCTGTTCTGCACTACATCCCCGATCAAGAAATCCACTATGAAAGGGTCCTTGACCTTCAACTTACATTCTATTGTGAAGAAAGAACATAGACACAGGTAAACAGGTGCAGAACATAAACCAAATCCTCCAAGGTCATTCTAGAGGGGCAAGCACTGATTCAGCAGTGGGCAGAAGAATCTGTAAAAGGCTTAGCAAGCTTTAAAGCATTGTAGAGATGTTGGGAGCAGTAGTGTATCTGTGGGACACTGTACCTGCAGAACCTGGCAGTGTGACTAGCATGTAATTGATATTGAATAAATGCTTGGTGATTGATTGATTGATGGTTGATTTATAAAACTGAAGGAATAAGAGTTATTACCTAATTACTGGAGCTCTGAATTTCTCTTCCTCTTCCTCTTCCACCATCACCACCACAAAAAAATTTCCTTTGTAATGATTAAGGAGAAGGAGTGTGGTCCAGTGGAAAGGACAGTGGAGTTGGAGTAAAAGGCCCTGAGTTCAAATACTGATTTTGGTATTTATTATGTAAAAGATGGTGTTGATGTATCTTGAAGGAAATTAAGGCTCCTTGAGCTGGAGTTGAGGAGGAAAGATGTTTCTGATGCTTGTAGGAGCACAGAGACTGGAGAGAAAATGGTTTATAACAGTTTGAAAATCAGGGGGACTGGTTGTAGAACCTTTAAAAGGGAGTAATGTGAGATTAGCCTGAAGATGTAGGCTAGAGAACTTTAAGGAGAACAATTATGGATTAAACAACTATTCTATGTCAGGCTCTGTGCTTATTGGTTTACAAATATTTCCTAATTTGATCTTCATTATAACCTCGCAAAGTAGATGTTTTTATTAATCTCAGTTTACAGTTGAGGAAACTGAGGCAAAAAAGGTCAAGTGGCTTGCCCACAGTCATGAAGCTGGTGGGTGTCTGAGGCTATACTTAAATTCAGGTCTTCCTACTCTGTTCCACCTACCTATAATTTTAAAAAACTACCTACCATTTTAAAAAAAGGGGAGAGAAATTTGTATTTTATTGATGAGTCAATTAGTAGAATCACTGGGTCTCCTCAATTAGCATTGTAATATGGTCATCCCTGTGCTTTTGAAACACCAATTGAGTAGACAATGGAGGGAATCTAGACAGAGGCAATGAGATCAGTTAGTAAGTGGCTGCAACAATCTAGATGAGCGGAGATGAGGGATGGTCCTACGGGTGATGGCTGTGTGAGTGGAGAAATGGGGAGGATGCTCAGCAGACAAAAACATACAAGCATTCTGGCTCATTCTGCAGATATACAAGTGACTAAAAATTGATTGAAAAGTTAAACATTTTATTATAGTACAAGAGAATGGATGCTGGGTTTGAAAGCAGAGGACCTGGGTTCAAATATTCCTTCTACTTATTCTTTGGGGTCCCTAGGAAGGTCCTTTCATTTTCTGAGCCTCAGTTTCCTTTTTTTGTAAAATGAAGGGGTTTGAATTAAATAACTTTTGAGGACCCTTCCATTTTTAACTCCGTGCTCATCAAGTGTGCATGATTTGTTTGTTTGTTTGAAGAACTATAGTTATTCTTTAGGGTTCTTTAAAGTTCTCCAGCCAAATAATACATTTGTCTGTCATTTACTTTGAACTACCCAGTTGTGAAGTGAATTGGCTTGGATCCATCGGGGCAATTTGGCATTTTTCAGGCAAACCTGAGCAACCCACGCCTAAGTCCCCATAGGCTAACTCTCTTAGCTACTTCTGTCTGTGTCTCTGTTACAGACCTGCCAAGAGCCACACGCTTTAAACAGGACTTACTTGTATTCATTTAAAAAAAATCTAGAATCCAGTTTTCAGGGATGGAATAGTTCTTTTTTCCTGAAAGTGAGTACTTTGAACTGATCTACTCTCCGAAGCCAACTCAGCCAAGAGCAAGGGGAGGACCAAACTGAACCGGGGAAATCCTGTGGACTCAGAAGGGAACCAGGCCCTGTTTAACAGGGCAATTATTAAGTGACTATGAGGTACTAGGCATGGGAATACAAAGAGAAAAATAAAAGTCTCTGACCTCCTGGAGTCTATATTTATCCGAGAGGAGGTAATACACACACACACACACACACACACACACACACAAACACACACATGTATACATATATATATATGTATATATACCTATATAGTGTTTATGTATATATATATATATACATAAATGTGTGTATACATACATACATATATAGTATTTATGTATGTATGTATATATACACATATATACATCAATATAGAGGAACTCCTGGTGAACCAATGAAGAGCAATAGGTGCCTAGAGAATCAAGAGGTTGGTACTTGTCTAGAGTTATACAGAAAATAGGAATGAATGAATAAATAGATGAAAGGAGACAAGGAAGGAAGGAAGGAAGGAAGGAAGGAAGGAAGGAAGGAAGGAAGGAAGGAAGGAAGGAAGGAAGGAAGAAGGGGAGGGAGGAAGGAAGGTTAAGGAATCAAGGAAGAGAAGGAAAAAAAGAGAGAAAGAAGGAAGAAGGGAGGGAAAGAGAAAGAAAGGAAGGAAGGAAGTGAGAGAAAGGAATGAATGAGAGAGTATAAATAAAAGAAAGAAAAAAAAAATCAGAAGGGAGGGAGGAAAAATCAAACAAATAGAGAACTTACTATGTAACAAACCCTATGTTAAGCACAATAAACTCACAAGAGAAACAATCCCTCTCCTCAAGACCCTGACATTCTAAGGAGAGGAAACAGCATATCTTGGAGGGGTTGGAGCCAGGGGGAGACAGTTGGGTTTGGGAAGAATCAGGGGTGATGTGGGGAACCTCAGCAAGTTGACTGATGGCCCTTTTTCCTCGTAGAGGGAGCACTGCTCCGATTGTTCTGCAAAGGAAGAGATAAACTGTGTCAGGGAGCTGAAGTATAAGTGCAGATGTCAAGAAGATGACAAAAATAGAATGGGAAAAATGGTTGGGGCTATTTACATACTTCTTCCAGGTGATCCTGGGGCCAGATTTGCACCCATAACTTCTCTGCAGAGACAAGTTCTCATTGCAGTCCATCATACAGTCTTTTGTATTTTTAATAAATACCAAGTGATGGGGGTAAGAGGTGGAAGGCTGAGAGAAGCATCCCCAAGCCCATCCTCAATCAGAAAAGTTGGAATGGTGGGTCTTCCAGCTAGGGAGCTTTCCTTCTCCCACTCCCCATCTCCTCCTTTCTCCTGCTTTCTCCCTCCACGACCCGGGATGGACAATCTGCCTCCACCGGGAGAAACTTCAGCCCCGGGAGGTGGAGAACAGTGGAATCCCTTGAGCTCCTGCCCAGAACAGAATTAGCCAACCTTGAATTACATCCTTACCTTTTTTGCATGTTGCCTTGTAAATAAACATTTCGTTTTTTTGTGCAAAAGGATTCTGAGGGTAGAAAAAGGGGGAAAAATTCGTCGGTTTGGCAGGATTGGGACATTTTTGCTACTAAATAGGTCTTTTGCTTAATACAGCATTTCAATGTACTCGGGCGGGTGAGAGGGAGATCCTTTGACCTTGCTCCAAGGGTTGAGGCCTGTTGGCTGGTTCTGCCCATGTTTACATGGGGAGTGGGACATTATCATTCAACCACAAACGTTCCCAAAGCAAACACCAAGAAGCCGGGCCTCGGCATGGCCCCCTGACCGAAAAAGCCTGAAATCAGTCATTCACAGAAAGCCAAAACACATGAGCACGGGTCGGTGGAAAGGACACAGCCTGCCTGCTTTTTTCAGCCCCATGAAGAGGTCTTTGAAGAGGCAGAGAGGAAGCCATGGCAGGCAGGGCTAAGCAGAGCCCGACCCCAAGGGGAGGCTCTTTAAGTAATTAGGAGGAAGAGTTTGTTGGAGAGGACAAAGAATGCACGATTAATACTATTCCTGGGTTTGGGAATGGGCCTTAAATGGGCAAAATGCAAACCGTCAGTGGAGGAACAGCACTTCACACAAGTGTACCGTGATGATTTCATGCTGATGGATCAGCTCATTTCTTCTAAAATAATATGATGAAGTTGTGGACTGGTCCAACAAGTCTATAAAACAGTTTGGAATCATGGGAGACAAGTAACTTACCTTTTGACTTCAACTCTTAAGGATGTAGCCCAGGGACAGGTTGGAATCTGGCCTCAGACAATTGCTGTGTGACTCTGGGCAAGTCACTTAATTCTGATTGCTTCACAGACACAAAAAGAAAAATATATAGCCCAAGGAAGTTAATAACAAAAATACTAAAAAGAAGGTGGGTTTTCATCATTCAGTTGGGCAATTAGGATTGAATAAAGCATGGTATGTAGATATCTAGTATCAAGTCTTCTAAAAAGAATAACCCCAAGAAAAGCTTCCCAATGTTTAACATTATTGGTGTACTTGGATGCACTCATAACTATAGCTTATGAGTCCCCATCACGGCATTCACCTCTTTATTAGCCAGGGGACAAAATTGGTTTTAAAAGAAGACATTTAATGAATAGTGTAGAAAGAAAAGTATTCTCCCATAAACACACACATAATCAGTGGGATGAGAGGATCAACAAAGGAATAACATATAGGGGAATATATGAACTACACATATACATATAGGGGATGTGTAAAGCTGAGTAACACAGAATATATCCGACTAGCACACACACAAAATGAAAATATATGTGGACAACACAAATCAGTGGTTCTCAAAGTGTAGTCCAAAGAATTGTTGGAGTCTCCGAAACTTTTTCAGAGGGTCTACAAATTCAAAATTATTTTTTATTTCTAATATAGTAAATAGCTATAAATATAACCCATATGAACAAAAACTCTTTGAACAGATCCTCAATAGTTTTTTTAACAACATGAAGATATTGAGAACCACTGACATAAATGATTGCTCTCTTTAGGGGAGATCCTCAACCTGAGCCATAGAGAAGGATTAAGAGTTTTCCCCTCAAGGATCCAAGGAAGGGACACCATGCAGCTGAGAACATGGGAAAAGCATGAGTGAGTCCTTTAGATTTGATGTCAAGCTCTTCCAAGATTGAGCCCAGGACAGAGTTGGGCCCTTTGCTGGGAAAGGAAATCCCGAGCCCCCGAGTCAGAAAATCCTTTGCCTAAACTTTATAGTTTTGTACCAGGAGAGCCTAGAATGGGACTATCAGCCTGATTCTTTGCTTTCCCCAATGTAAAATAGAAAGGAGATTCTATCTCCAACCTTGAGGATTTTTTTTTTTTGCCCAATGTAATAATACAATCACTTAAAAGACAGGCCAGCTTTAAGTAACTGAGGGAAAAAAACCCAGCAAATGTCCCAGAGAACTGACCATGAAAGAGAAATCCTTGTTGGTCATGGCAGTCCTGTAATCTCAGCTCCTGGGGGTGGAGGGGTCCTTCTCCCAAATGGGGCGGGTACATTTTCACAGCTTCTGAGTTTAAGATTTCAGAGCTGCAGTGGGTTAAGCTAATCAACTTTCCACTCTAATTTTAGCATCAATATGGTGAGTCCCCTGGAGTAAGATGTGGAGAAGGGAAATTGTTCACAGAAGGGTAAACTGAGCCAGTTCAGAAAGAGAACAGATCGAAGATCCCTGAACCATCAATAATTGGATCAGGCCCATCGATAATATCTGAACATCCAGACTGAGTGAGATGGAGAGACCCAGTCTTTAAAACAAACAGTAACAATAAAACATCTCCTCTCTTAACAGGGAGGTGGGGGACTACTAAGACAGAATAGTATATATGTTACCAGATATAGTTGGAAAATCCCAGATCAGAGGACCTGGGTTCAAATAATATTTCCTCAGATTGCTCTCATGTGAGCTCTAACAAGTAGCTAAATTTGACCTAATTTCCCTCATGTGTACCATTGAGGGGGAGAGTGGGCTTAAAAGCCCCCCAAGTCTCTTCCAACTCTAAAATCCATTTTCCTACATCCTAGGAGCTCAATAAATATTTATTGATTTGTTGACTGACTGATAGATTAATTCTTATGCTGTTTTGTTTTTCTTTCTCACTAAACACAGTTCAACCTGGAAGCGGTGAGCTTAGGAAATGACTTTTACATAAAGGCAAAAGGCATCAATAAAACACTTTAGAAAGAAAAAAAGGAGAGCTCCCACTCAGTCAAGGGGACAGTCTTCCAGAAGCTCCTGGGACCCTATTCCAAGCTGCCCAGCAGTGACCAGTAACGAGGCTTAGTTTCTTTCTGCCTCATTAACTCTGATTCTGTTCTTGAAGAATCTGGGACAATTTAGACAAGAGCTGAGTGCACAGTTATTTTTGTAGCATTATAGGGGAAAAATATTTCCTTAGGATTTGAATAGAAAGCCAAAAATATAATATTATTTTCAGGTACTTTAAAGTTCTTTTAGAAGGATGCCATGTGTAGAAAGCAAAGAGTGTGCCAAGCTAATTAGAAATGATTCTAATCTTTTTATTAATGGGTGAATCATACATTAAATTTCACTAATGTGTGGATCTTTTCCAGCTGTGTTTCTACTGGGCCTGTATCCCAAGAAAATCATAAAAGAGGGAAAAGGACTTATGTGTGCAAAAATGTTTGGGGCAGCCGTTTTTGTAGTGGCAAGGAACTGGAAACTGAGTGGGTGCCCATCAGCTGGAGAATGGCTGAATAGGTTATGGTATATGAATGTTATGGAATATTATTGTTCTGTAAGAAACGACCAGCAGGAGGATTTTAGAAAGGCCTGGAGAGACTTACATGAACTGATGCTGAGTGAAATGAGCAGAATCAGGAGATCATTGTACACGGCAACAACAAGATTATACAATGATCAATTCTGATGGACGTGACTCTTCAACAATGAAACAATTCAGATCAGTTCCAATGGTCTTGTGATGGAGAGAATCATCTGAACCCAGAGAGAGGACTGTGGGGACTGAGGGTGGATCACGACACAGTATTTTCACTCTTCTTGTTGTTGTTTGCCGGCATTTTGTTTTCTTTTTCATTTTTTCCTTTTTCGATCTGATTTTTCTTGATAATTGTAGAAATATGTAAAGAAGAAATGTGTATGTTTAACATATATAGGATTATTTGCCATGTAGGGCCAGGAAGGGAGAAAAAAATTTGGAACACAAGGTTTTTCAGGGGTGGATGTTGAAAACTAACTATGCATATATTTTGAACACAAAAAGCTTTTAAAATGTGTGGATCTCTGTAGAAGCAGAGTCTTTTCTGAAAAATTCTTTTCAGCCTCTTCATTTGAGCCACAGTCCTCATTTAAACAATTCAACTAAGTTTTTTTATTCAGGAGACAAAGATTTCCATGCTATTTAGAGAAGGTAAACACCTTGATATTTCATTCTAGCCTACCTATTCCCGTGTTCTAAAACAGTGCTAGCACATAGTAGTTGCTTACTATGTGCTGACTTGTTGATGTCTTTTTCTTTTTTTTTTTCTTTTTGATTGATTGATGAATTATAGGATTCTGTGAGGTTCTGAGGGGAAGATAGCAGACTCTGTCACTGCACTGACAGGGCTTTCTTTCTAATCGAGGTTGCTTTTACCCAGGTGTTTCAGAACCTGTATGTTCTTGTTTGGGGTTTCCTTGGCAAAGATAATGGAATAGTTTGTTATTTCCTTCTTCAGCTCATTTTATATAGATGGGGAAACTGAGGCAATCAGAATCAAGTGTCTTGCCTGGGATCACATAGCTGGTAAATGTCAGAAGCTAGATTTGAACTCATGAAGTGGATTCTTCTCGATTTCAAGTCCAGTGCTCTATGAATGCACCAGCTGGGTAACGAGCTCTTATTTAACATATACTGAGTATCAGATGTCCTACTAAAAAGAGTTGAGGCTGCAAACAACAAAAAGAATGACATTCCCTGACTTCAAGGAGCTCCCAGTCCAAAAGTAAAAGATTATATACAAAAGGGAGCTGAAAAGGGAGGAGGGATAGTATGGGAAGATAACTACAAATCAGGAGAGTCAGAAACATGGCCAAGGAGGACAATGAAAAGTGACTAGTTTGGGTCTGTCTCTCAAATGGAAAGCCCTCAAAAGATGGGAGGAGACTGGAAGGCCCTTTTTAAAATATGCATAAACAATTAAACAATGCAAAAGGTGAATAAGAATATAAGAACAATACCACAGTGACATTTAAATATTCCAATGGATTCATCTCAAATAAGTTTTTAATGTTTTCTCCTTTGGTGCAGACAGTAGTCATTCTAGGGGATTCCTCTATAACATCCCTTAAGTTCCTTGAAGTCATTGTTTGGACCTTGATTGGCTCAGAATGAATGTAAATAGCAGTTTTTTCTGTTTGGGCCAGAAATCCTGAGTCTTCCTTGCCCAGATTAATTTATTTTTTGAGTAGGTAAAAGAGGACATTCTCTGCCTCATTTCTCACCCAACCTTAATCACTGAATGGGCAATTGCCTCAGTCAAACTGAGACCTGTTGATGACTTTAACTTAAAAAGTCCAATATCTTCCACTGCATCCAAGATTGTCTCCAGTCCTGATCTGTATCTGGCCACTTGACTCAGATGACTCTGGAGGGGAAAATGAGGCAGGAAACCTTGCTCAGCCCTTCCTCACCTAAATTCATTTGCATGTTATGGCATCATCTCCCTGATCATGATTTTCTTTGAGAATGAAGGAGAAACAACAATAACCATTAAGTCCCTTCCTGGAGGTCTTGCACACTTTTTCTCCCCCTCCTCAAAAAAAGAATACTTCAAGATTTTCTTTTCTTTTTTTTAAGTTCTTTTTTTTAATTTGAAAATATTATTTTCAAAATACATGCAAAGATAGTTTTTAACATTCACCCTTGCAAAACCTTGAGTTCCAATTTTTTTCCCTTCCTTTATCCCACCCCCTTTTCTAGGTGGCAAGTAATCCAATATTTGTTAAACATGTGCAATTCTTCGAAATATATTTCCACATTTATCATCCTGCGCAAGAAAAATCAGATCAAAAAGGGAAAAAATGAGAAAAAAATAAAAGAAAGCAGACAACAACAAAGAAGGTGAAAATGTTAGTCTTTGATCCACATTCAGTCCCACAGTCCCTCTCTGGATGCAGATGGCTCTCTGCATCACAAGTCTATTGGATTTGACCTGAATCATCTCATTGTTGAAAAGAGCCACATCCATCAATATTTCAAGATTTCAGAAAATCTCTTTTGATTCCCATAAGTATCCTATAAGATAGATACTATTAAGATGCCCATTTTGTTATTTATTTTTAATATAATTTTTTTCTAAATATATATAAAGACAATTTAATATTTTTTTCTTTTTTTGGCAATGTAATTGGGGTTAAGTGACTTGTCTAGTGTCACACAGGTGATAACTGTCAAGTGCTTAAGATCAGATTTGAACTCAGCTCCTCCTGACTCCCGAGTTGGTACTCTATCCTCTGTATTATCTAGTTACTCCCTTTCATTCATCTTTACAAAACATTTTGAGTTCCAATATTTTCCCCTCCCTTCCCTCTCCTCTTCCTAAAACAGTAAATAATTTGATATAGGTTATACGTGTGCAGTCAGGAAAAACATATTTTGATATTAGTCATGTTGTGAAATAAACCAGCCAAAAGGAAACACACACACACACACACACACACACACACACACACACACAAATAAAATGAAAATAGCATGCTTCCATCTGCCTGCAGAGTCCATCAGCTCTTTCTCTGGAGGGGAATAGCATTTTCCATCACGAATCCTTTGTAATTGTCTTGGCTCATAATATCCCTGAAAAGAGCTAAGTCATTCATAATTAACCATAACACAAGGTTGCCATTACTGTGTACAATATTTTCTTGGTTCTTCTCACTTCACTTTGCAAAGATGCCCACTTTAAAACTGGAAAACAAGGAAAGAGAGTGGGGATGATTTGCCCAGAATCATGTAATATGTAGAAGTGTTTTGATCTCAGCTCTTACTGGCTTGGAAAAGCTGATTATTAAATTTGCAGTGTGAGCATTTACACTTGGTAAATGCTATAAATTTTGGCTTTATTCTTTTTTTTCGTTGTTTAGACTTAAAGTGAAGGAAAAAATGCAAATTAAACTTTAAATGTGTCTCATGTACTTTTATTAGCATACCCCTGTATAAAATATGAACTGCATCTCCTGGACTCCAAACTTGGTACTCTATATATTACTACTACAATACATACATATACATATATAGAAACATTATATATTGTAATATATTATATTATTATATATTATACATTACATTATACAGATTATATATATAATATATAACATGGTATATGTACATTATATATATCTTATACATGTATATATTATACATTATATTACATTATGCATATTATAGATTATAATATAGTATATATTATACATTATATTTACATTATACATATCTTATACATGTATATATTATACATTGTATATTATAGACTGCATATACATATATATGTTTACATATTTCTAGATACTTGTATTTATATCTACCTAGATAGATATAGATACAGATCTCTAGATAGATAGATAAATGTTATACTGCTATATTAGGCTACGTTGTTTCCAAAGGAGTAAGATAGACAAGATTTCATCATATCCAAAGATATATCATTTCATTGCTACAGACACTCACTTTGTACATTATAGAGGTCATGTGATAGCATGGACCTGATCTCAGTTCTCTTATCTGTGAAATGAGCACAAAAATAGCACAAAAATACCTATTTCCCTGAAAGAAATGAAAGTCAAACTGCCTTTTAAATCTTAAAGTAGTATATCAATGCTAGATATTATTATAATGAACAAAGACATAGACTTATTCTTCTTGGTTCCAATAGAGAGAAGACTCTAAGGGACAAACTGATCTATCATATAAGTAAAAACTTCTTAATACAGAAGTGGGATAGACAATTATGGAGATGGGAGAGGATTAATCCCAGAAAAATACTCTCGGGGTTGAAAGAAACTTCAGAGGCCATCCAGCCCAACTTGTACATGAACAAGAGTTTTCATAATCAACAAAGGGCCATCCAAGTGCTGGCTGAACTCTTCCAGTGAGGAGGAAACTTCGACTTCTCATAGATAGCCCATTCCATGTTGGGGTGGCCTTAATTACTATCAAAATAAGGTCATAAGTTTCCCTTCCCTGTAATTTTTTGAGTCATTAAGGGTGATGTAGAGGAGATTTTGGCTTGGATGCAGGTTGGGCTAGATGGCCTCAAAGGTACCATTCTGAGATTCTGGCATTCTATACGGATGATGTGAGTTCCTTTATGTTCTTCCAACTTGCCCACCACCCCAGCTGAGAAATTTCTCCTCGTGCTAAGCTCTTGTTATTCCTCCTGTGGTGTCTTGACACTTACTCATACAACTCCTGCTGATCATTTGCAGGTGGCCCAGCTGGTTGCATGGGGCCAACAATCACCTCCCAAATTTGGTTCCCTTGTTCCTATTAAAATCATATGCTGGATAGCTTCCTAAAGTTATTCAAACATGAAACGTGGGACTCAGATGGGGAAAGTAGGGATCTTTATGTGTGTATGAGGAGGGACCGTTCAGAGGTGGTCCTGCTATTAATGGTCTATATCCAGTCTACATTGAAGACAGAAGTATCTATAGAGGTCAATGAGTCAAGCTCTTTATTCTAAAAGAGGAAAATCAGAGAAGATGAAAGGACTTGTCCAACCTAATGAAGTCAGTTAATGTCAGAGTATGGACTTCCAAGTCCTGGGCATTTTCCATTAGTCTACTCCAATCTTTGTCTCATCACTGGATGTTGATGACTCTGGAAGAGAGAATGAGGCTGGTGATTCTGTGTAACTCTGTCTCAGTTAAATACAATTCATGTTCAAGTCAAAATATCACCTTGTGATGCCATTGATCCTCTTCTAAAATGAAGGATGAACAATAACTCTCTCTCTCTTTGTCTCTCCTTTTCTCTCTCTCTCTCTCTCTCTCTCTCTCTCTCTCTCTGTCTGTCTGTCTCTCTCGTATCATTACTGGAAATGGTTTCACTAAACATCCTAAGGTCACCCTATTTATTTGAAGGTCAAATCCATAGAAGAATAATCTAAGTTATAATAAAGCAAGCAAAATCACTTCAATGAAGAAAAAAATAAACACCATCTAAACGTGTGGGAAGACTCAGCTATGGAAAGATTAACCCCATGTCTATGAAGGCTTTCAGTGAAAAGGAGGTCTATCCAGTGATACGCTTCATGTCTTCCCAGAAGGTTATATAGGCGCTTAAATGAAAGTAATAAAAACTACAGTAAGACATAAGGAAGAACTTCCTAAGCCAACAGTGCTGGACTTGATATTAGAGAGACTTGTGGCAAATCCTTGTCCTGCCCTTTATTATTTTTATAAACTCTAGCAATTTACTCAGACTCTTTGAACCTCGTGAGGAAGGAGTTTGGACTGTATCGTCTCTAAGGTCCAGTCCCACTGTACACCCAAGAGCTATAATTCCAAGATCATGTTTGTCAGTCAAATGGTGAAAAGAATCCAAAGTAGAATTCAGCAGAATCAGAAGAGCAGCTGAAAAAAATAAACAATAGACCCTTTAACTGTAATGATTCACATTTAAAATGGTTCCTTGTTGAGAGTTTTGTAAAGGGCACCATAGTCTAGGCTAGCTGGGGATAGGCTTAGAGCTTCCTTCCAACTGGAATTCTTCAAGGAGGTGAGACCTGACTTCTAGTCCTAATTCTCCTCCCAATTTCCTATATAGAATCGAGCAAATTAGTTTACTTTTATAACTCATTTTCCAAGATGGGGTTGGTGGGTAGGATGGTGCAGGGTGGATGAACTAGCCCATTCATCCCCCACTCCATTTCCATAGATAGTCTCTCTACAATTCCACTTCTACAGAACTAAGCAGTGAATAAGCACTGGAAATTTAGCAACTACATGGAGATAAAACCAAAAGTATTCCCTTTATTAAAACTGGACTAAAACTTTTTATCAGCTATGTTCCTATTGTATTTTCACTTCTATTCATAGAAGCGATGCAAGGACACTCTCAAGGTTTCTCTTAAGAGCTTCAAAATCGATTATGTGACATGGGAGAACCAGCATGAGTACCCAATTCAGAGAAGGGGCTGTACTCTATGACCAAAGCATAATTTAATTAGCTCTGAAGAAACATGAGATGTTCAAAGTTAGAGAGTCCACCCCAAATGTTCATAGAGATTATTTGTGCCTGACCTCTGGCAGAGCATCTCAAGCTCGTATTGCTCTGATCAGCCACAATTGAACACTGTGCCTTGACTCTAACATAACGATGTAACTTTGATATTCTTTGGGAATAAAGGACAGCAATCGATATAGCCACTGATGGGGGAGAGAGAGGAAGTAAAGGACTAACCCCCTTTTCAAAAATAAACTTTCTTTTATAAGATTTGGGGGATATGATCCAATGTACCATAGAAATTTGCTGGACCATTCTTTCTAAATCCAAGAATGCATCAAGTTTATAGGGTCATAGATTTAGAGATGGAAGAGATTGTAGAGGTCATTGAGTCCAGTTCCTTCATTTGGCAGATGTAGAGATTAACTCGATTGACTTGCTCTCAATCATAATCTAATAGCTAAGAGTGTGAAGTAGGATATGGGTTCAGGTTTTCCTGAGTCTCCACTTTACCATACTTCCTTGACTCGCTCTGCTGGTTTCAGCTTCCACATCAGGCTCTCAGACACTTTCTCATCCTTCAAGTTGGCAGAGTGAGCGAAGGGGGGAAAGTCCACCCATGGCCTTGATCTGAACCTCGGGTGGCTTCCAACAAATCGCATAACCCTAGACGTTTACAATTCTCAAGGCTGGTCTCGATGTCTGCAAAGTGTTTTAACAGGTGGGGTTGGCAGGTGACCCACTGGGGACTTTAACTCATGACTTTGGAGGTATTTGAAGAGATAACAATGGTTCTCTGCAGTGTTTACATTTGCTGCCTGTGACTCAGAGGGACACGAGCTGTTTATAAAAATCCATTGGCTCAGCTGGAGAGCCATTTGGGAAATCTGGTTAGTGCAAGATGCCAGGACACCGTGCCTCCAGACCCAGGGAATGTGGTTCGCTTCTGCCAACTCCTCTGTTGGAAAAAGAAAAAGTAAATAGCGTGAAACATGCCCTCTGGTGCTGGCACTGCTTTTGCTGAAGCCACCAGCCAGGAAGAGAGACGTGAAGACTTTTTTTTAGCACAAATCTTGCTGCAGGTCTCTGAGGACTCCATCACTGGGGGCAGATGAGTTTGTCCCCTTGACCAGTGGTTGAATCTATCTATGTGGATAAAGCAGGGTCCTACATTCCCCTTTATAATACTGACCATTGCACTTTCCCCTAAAAAAATCCTTGTTTTGAGATTCTGGAAGACTCATGTCTCTAGCTTGTTTTCCATTTAATTGTTGGCATAATTCCTGTAGTAACCAGATGTCAAAAGGCTGAAAAACAAAAGAAAGGCCTCTTGGGGAGACATCCGGACTTATTCTGGAGACCCAAGTAATTTGGGAAAGCTGCAGCCACGTGTCTGAGTGTTTGGGTCCTGATCTGAACAGCCTCCGCACTTGTCAGTCTTTCCAATAGCAGACCAAAAGGCCTTTGGTTTATAGGATCAAAGAATCATGGGGCTAAAAGGCGTCTGCTGGACCATCTTCACCCTACTCCCACCTCTCCATCCATGTTTCAGGTGAGAAAATTCAAGCTTATTAGGGGTGGAGTGATTTGCGTGAGGTGACAACCTAAGTATTTGAGTCTGAATTGTTGCTGGAACTTAAGATCCAAATCCAACCCTTTTTCCATAAGACATACCTGAGCTAGGGAGGTGAAAGAAAGAAAAGAAAGAAAGAGAGAAAGAAAAAGAAAGAGAGAGAAAGAGAGATGGAGGGGGAGGGAGAGAAAAAGAAAAAGAAAGAGAGAAAGGAAGAGAGAGAAAGGGAGGGAGAGAAGAAGAAAGGAAGGAAGGAAGGAAGAAAGGAATGAAGAAAGGAAGGAAGGAAGAAAGGAAGAAAGGAAGGAAGGAAGGAAGGAAGGAAGGAAGGAAGGAAGGAAGGAAGGAAGGAAGAAAGGAAGGAAGGAACCCACCATGTGACTTACTATGTGATGATGGACCATAATTGCATACTCAAATTCACATAGAGATTGTATCAGCTGAATTCTCTATGCATGCTTATAGGACTAGTGCCCTAGTACATACTTATGAAGAAGAGGAAGTGGCTGAGATAAATTATCCTTCAAGTCCTTTCTAGATCCAAATCCCAATATCATTTATTTTACATGTAGAGTTACTCTCATTTCATTCTTTCTGAGCAAGGAATATTATGAAATCTTCCCCTTGGGGTATATGGTTGCTCCTCAAGGAGTTAGGGCTATTTTTGGCTTGAATGCCCATTCTGAAGCACAGAGAAAATGTCAAGTAACCAAAGTTATTTACTGGGTTTTAGAAGATCCAAGTGTCCAGACTCCCAGAATAGATATCATTAAACTATATTCTTCTTATCTGTGAGATTATTCAGACCACAGAAATAAAAAACCTATAGAAATGATTTAAATTTCATAAGTTTATGTTTATCCAAGTTCTAATACCAAGTACTACTCACAGAATCCAAAGGAAAGGGAATAAGCATTTAGAGAGCACCTACTATGTATCAGACACAGTCCTAAGAGAATTTTACAAATAGTATCTCATTTGTTCCTCCCAGCAACCCTGGGAGGTAAAGTTTTGACTATCACTATTTTATAGTTGAGAATGCTGAACCCAATAAGTTTAAATAATTTACTAGAGTCCCATAGCCTAATAACTGTCTGACTTCAGATTTGAACTCAGGGGTTCCAGTCTCCAAGCTCAATACTCTATCTGCTAGGACACCTGTTACAGATTCAAAAAGCGGCATCCAGTTGTGTGAAGTCAAATTACAAACTTACCAGAGTCTGAATATCAGAGAACTAGTCATAGTCTCTAGTTAGGCAACAGTTTCAAATGCTGGGTCAATAAGGGGGATTCATGTTTAACAAAAGGCTTCCAGTACAACTTTAAAAGTCCATACATTTAGGAATAAATTGCAAGGCAATGAAAAATGAACCATCACTGGATGGGAAAGAGGATCCTATGGATTCCCCCTGAAGCATGGAACCACAAAAAAAGATACTCCTTCCAAGAGAAGTAAGAATGGTGAAGGCAGAATTTGTGGCCTGAAAAGAATAAATAATGTCAGAATACACAAACTTGAATCAATTATGATAATTCTCAACAAAAAAGGGCAGAAAATAGCTGAATGGAAGTGCAAATATACAAAAGTGAAGGATGATCTGAAAGAAGAAAAGCAAAAAGCCATAACATTGCTTAATAAATTATGTTCATAAAAGGAAAATATCTTGATCTCAAAGACAGGCTTATATAGAAACAATTTCCAGGTTATAGTATCCCATAAGAAGACAACTGAAAAAGTTTGAGCATTCTGATTTAAACAATAATAATAAAAAGAATCAACAGACCATCTTCAGGAACAAAAACTGTATGCTGCAAACTCCAAGACATATAGTGATTAATTTAACATTCCAATGACAAATGATAAATTCTGCAAGCATCCAGAAGAAAAACACTGCAATTTGAAGGAAAAGAAATTCAAATAGCACAAGATTACTCTACATCCACAATAAATTGCAGGAGGGAGTGGTATAATATATTTGATAGGGCAAAAGAACTCAAGATTCCACAGCAGTCAAGATACACTGCAAATCTAAGCCAAACTTTTCAGGAAAAAACAATGGATTTTCAAGCATTCTTAGAAATAAAACCACAGATGAACAAAGGATTTTCCTTTCAAACACTTCAAACAACAGAAATACAAAAAGGTAAACAAAAAGAGCAGATAGCAACAAAATAATAACAGAAAACCATTAAGAGATTTCTTTGGAAAAGTACACAAAGAAACAAGGGTAACAGTCAAGTAAAAGTGATAGCGGAGAAAAAGGTCTGAAACAACATGAGGTAAACCTTATAACATTCTGCTTACTATAAGTGAATCAATGCTTTTGTGGGATTTACAAAATGAGAGGGGAGGGATGGGAGAAGATCATCATCAAGTCAAAGGTTAGAATGAAAGGGAGAAATTTTTCTTACAGTCTCTCATGAAGAGGAAAAATCTACAAAAGAGTGGGGAAGTAGGCAAAAAGAATCATTGTAACAGGAGAGAAAAAGGGGAAAATTTAAGCAGTGGGAAGGGATAGTGGGTTTTTTTTTTGTTTTGTTTTTGATAAATGTTCCTATGAGAAATGGGAGATATTCTGTCAGGGGTGGGGTGAGAGGCTAAATTGGATAGGTGGTGTCTCATGAGAAGGGAAATCTGAGTTCTTTGGCTAATTAACATCTAGGAGAGTGGGAATGTGTAGACCTAGAGAAAGAGAATTCATTGCAAATGGGAAAAAAAAAATGATGACGCAGGGAGCAAAGGACAGAATAAGCCACACTATCAGGGATATCAGAAAATTTCTTCTATTGGGCAATATCCCCCCTTATAATCTACAGGATGGGGAATTTCTAAGAGTTGGTCACAACAGAAAAGGGGGAGCAAGATCTATGAGCCATAGAAACTGTTTGGAAGAGGGAACTCGAAATAACTTAGCTACCTTAAAAACTTTATTTCTATGAGGAGTATAAAAATTATTTTGTTGTTTTTGTTTAATTGTTCAGTTGTACTTGACTCTCTGTGACTGCATGGACCATGGAACATCAGGTCCTTCTATTCTCCATTATCACTTAAAGTTTGTTCAAATTCATGTTTGTTGCTTCCATGAAACCATTTCTTTGTCTCATCCTCTGTCATCCCCTTCTCCTTTTGCTTTTAATCTTTGCCAACATCAGGGTCTTTTCCAATGAGTCTCATCTTCCTATAATGTGGCTAACGTATTTAAGCATAAACTTCAGTATTTGATCTTCCAGCAAATAAAAAAAATAATTTCTTTAAATATTGACTATTTGGGTCTCTTTGCTGTCCAAGGGACTTTCAAAAATCTTCTCCAGCACCACAATTTGAAAGCATTGACTCAGCTCTCCTTATTGTCCAGCTTTCACAGTTTAAACAGTCTAACATAGCTAACAGTTTAACATTACTGGAAAAATCATGGTTTTGCCTCTACGTATTTTCGTTAGCAAGGTGATGTCTCTACCTTTTAATATGGTGTCCAGATTTGCCATAACTTTCCTTCCAAGGAGTAAACGCCTTTTAATGTTATGTCTGTAGTCACCATCTGCAATGATCTTTGAGTGGAAGAATATAATCTGATACTGCTTTCATTTCTTCTCTCTCTATTTGCCAGGAAGTTATGGGACCAGTTCCAAAGATCTTATGTTTGTTTGTTTGTTTTGGGTTGTTAAATTTCAACAGTATGTGAACCAAAACTCATAGAAACTAAAGAAAGACTGAGTGAAAGGGATATGAATCAAAGAGCAAAATTATAGAATAGTTAAAAGTGGAAGTTAAAAACAAATGAAAGAAATTGAATTTTTAAAAAAGGCACAGAAAATGAAATTTTAAAAACTCAAAATTGAAGGAGAAGGGAGATAAGGATATTTTAATACTTAACTGAGTGAGGGGAAAAGAAAAGAAGAACTAAATAACTAGATAACAGAAAGAGTTCTCACCACTTCCAATGCCACAGAAGAGAGGCGTACAGACCTACCTTCATTTCAGTGAAAAGAGATAGTTCCATTAATTGAAATGATGGTATATTTGTCCTACTATTGAATCCCATATTTCTTTCCTAGTCAAAAAATCTCTAGGTATGTAACAGAAGACACTTATTTCCATGAGCCTTGTCAGAAAAGCTTCTGGTCTATTCCCCTGGTTTCTACAAGGAAAACATAAGATCATAGATTTAGAAATACAACATGGTTTTACAAACTGATACTTTTAACATGTGAGGAAATTGAGACCCAAAGAGGGAAAGATCCAAGTGACTGAGGATACATAAGTTGTAAGTATTGGACTCAAGTTCTTTAATTCCAGATGTCCAGGGAAAGATTGGATATTAAAAGATGGTTCGGCCATTGCTCTGAGGATGCAATATGATCGGGAAAAATGCCAAGGAGGATGAGACGTGGACTTTTCCACTTGTCCCCAGACCTTTCCTCATTTAAAATCAGGTTAGTTATTCCCTTTACCTTCATCACCTGTAAGTTCTATGAAACTGAGAAATCCCAAGTTAATATTGGTACTTAGGAAAATGAGCTCAATAAATGATTCAGGCTTTCCATTTGAGTTTCTTTTCTGGTATCATTCTTTCTCTTCTTCCTCTTCTATTTTCTCCTCCTTCCTTCAGACTCTCAGTCTTTTCCCCATTTACAAGGCTGTCCCTTTAAAGGGTTCCCTGGTCTGGGTCTTTGTTGGCCAGCTTCAGCGCCAACCCGGTGAGCTCTGTCAAAATATTTTTAGCATTTGTTCTGTTAAAAAAAAACCCTGAGGTATTAGAGTGCACTAATCTTTAAAAAGGTTAATTTATTCATAGAGATTTTGACAGAGATGTATGGAATGGCTCGAGTGCACGGCACCTCTTCCCAGGGGGGAGAGTGCTCACGCGGAGAGAGGAGAGAGAGAGAGAGAGAGAGAGAGAGAGAGAGAGAGAGAGAGAGAGAGAGAGAGCTGGACTCTGAAGAGGAGAGACCTTACAAACAGATCCAAAGTACATTAACTTGGAGGCCTCATCACCTTCACAAAGCTGCTCAACTTCCCCAAGTTACTTGATATTTATCACTAAACCTGGATTTTTTCACTCTCCCTATTACCTACCCACATATGATACCAGGAATTGAGATTGGAAGGCAAGGTATTGGGGAAACACCAAGAAACAAAGGCAGGTGGGATTCTGGCAAGAGATCTCCACGTAAGGGTCATCAAATCCAACCACACTATTTTACAAGGAGAGAAACCAAGGCCCAGGGAGATGAAGTGTCTTGCCACAAAATTACTCTGTAAGAAACAAAGTACTATAGGTTGAGAACTAGAAGGTACCTTAGAAGTCATCTTTTCCAATCCTCTTTTTTTTTTTTTTTTTTACAGTTGAGAAACATAAAGCCAAAAGAAGACTAATTGTTTGAATAAGCATATCAGAATGGACTCAAGATCATAGATCTTGAAATAAGAGAATTCATTGAATCCAACCCTCTCATTTAAAAGTTGAGGAAATTGTGGTTGATAATGGTGATGACTCTTTGTAATTGTCATAGCTCATAAACAGGACTTCTGACTTCAAATCCAGAACTCCTTCCAATACATCAGCCAATAACTTCATTTAAGTCTTGCCAAGCACTATGCTAAGTATTAGAGACACAAACAGACAAAAAAGGAAATGGGGCTGGTCTTGGAAAAACATACAATCAAAACAGGGAGGCAACAAATAATTTTATCCCAAACAATCCCTGAAATGCAACTGTGATGAAAGAAAAGATTTTCAGGGAAGAAGAAAAGAGGAAGGAAAATTTATCCCAATTATATTTTCCCCAGAACTTGGGCATTTCACCTAATCATCCAACAAGTATTTACAGGACTCTTTTCATGAACTTAACGTCAACAGGTTGCTATGGGAGTCTGTTGTACAATAGCAGGCACTTCATGTCTTTTATTAATGACAAGAATGTTAAAAGAGATGCTAGTTTTAAGAGTTTGGGCTGGAAGAACTTAGGATTTATCAAAGAAAGGGGTGTTGGGCTTAGAATCAGGAGGAAGCTGTATTTATATTCTAATTCACACTTAATTGATGTGCGACCCTGTTTAAATCTAACTCCATCATTGTGCCTCAGTTTCCTCCACTGCAAAATGGGTAAACCCTATTTCCAAGGGCTACTGTGAAAATAAAAAAAAGAACATTGGCATAAATTGTCAGTTATTCCCATCATACCTCTTACATTAGTGGTAATTGAAGCCCAGAAGGAAGTGACTGGCCCATTACACAGCTAGCACATCACAGACCCAGAATTCAAATCCTATCTTCTGGTTCCAAACTTGCTTTCCAGGAGCTCTCCACCAGGGGACCAGGCTACCACATGGAAAACAACTACTGAACAAATGAACACCCTACCAAGGCAGGAGAGAATGAAGATCAAAAGCAAGTGTGTGACTTTATGTTCACACCTTCCCTGAGAGTCAGGCTGAGCCTTACATCGATCTAGAACAGAAAGAAAACAGAAGTGTCATTAAGTTCACCCCATTCCCCTTCTAGAGGTGAGAAAACTGGGGGCAAATAGGATGTGATTTGCTTAGGATCTTTTGCTAGGAAGTGTCTGAGGTCACATTTGAATTCTGGAAGATGAGTCTATCTGACTAAAGGCTCAGTACTCTATCCACTGTAGCACCAAACTGTCCTACCCAGGATACAAAGCATGGGTTACAGGCTGCATTTGAACTCACATCCTCCTTACTCTGGCCCAGAGCTCTATGCACTATGATGCCACCTAGTTGCCCAAAGTAGAAGTTAGTTAAATAGCTATTCCCTGCCTTCTGTTCTATAGTTTAGGTCATATAATTCTAGCAAGTTATTCAACCTCTTTAAAACTCAATTTTCTTATAAGTAATAGCACAGAGCAAATGAGCAATATCCATAAAGTACTTTGCAACCTCTAAATATTAGCTATAATATTTATATTATATATAATATGAAATAACTATAATTTATTTATTATTATTGACATCCTTGTTAAGTGACATTCTGGCTGTGTGATCCTCCTCAAACCACATAACCCCTCTGTGTTATTGGAAATTTTGTAAATTGGAAAAAAATTCTTGTATAATAACTAGAAAGTGGTAGAGAGAGTGTTCTCTCCTGGGAGTTACTGTACCAGCTAAATCCTATACAAGTTTCCATTTTATTATTATTATTATTATAACAACATCAGTGGTTTCCAATAGATGGGATAAAAATACCATCTATATCCAGAGAGAGAACGATGGAAACTGAATATGGACCAAAGCATAGCATTTTCATCGTTTTTTTTGTTTTTTCTTTCTTTCTTTTGGGATTTTTCCCCTTTTGGTCTGATTTTTCTTGTACAACATGACAAAAATGAAAGTAGGTTTAAAAGGATTGCACATATTTTACCTACATCAGGATTCCTTGGGAAGGAAAGAGGCAGAAAAATCTGGAACACAGTCTTACAAAAATATATTTTGAAAACTATTTTCACATGCATTTAGAAAATAAAATACTATTGAAAAAAACCCAATTTATGCTGGCTGTGTGACTCTCCTTAAATTGCTTAATGTCTCAGTGCTTTTGGCAACGCTGTGGCTTATAAAGGAGTTGACCTACGTTGATAGATGGAGTTTCTTCATTTGAGACTTCCTATTCCATTTTAAATCCTAGTTCTCTTCCCTATTTCTGTATTATTTCTATTATCATTGTTATTTGAAGAAATGTAAGAGTTGGACTGTTAGCTCCCAGACTCCTTCCTATAGATAAAGAATTCTGCATCAATTCCCTCAATCATATCATCTTCCCATTTTCCCAGAGGGTTGAATCAGTCTTAGAGTGGCCTTAAGATCCCAGATGGAGAAGAGAAAAATATCATACTCTGAATATGGTAACAAGGTCCTTGGTCCCAGGATTGTAGAACTGGGCTGAGGCTGCCCAGGGAGGGAAGCTGGGATGTTCTCCCCATCCCATCCCCTACCTACTCAATCCCAGTCTCCCTCACACTTGTCACATCTGTAACCAAATTGGCTTTTCTGCTGCCATTTGTTCAAGGTGCAATTAAAAAGAAAGGGAGAAATTAAATGGGTTTGTAAATCCAAAAGGGGCCGGGGAGAAAGGTTTGCACTAACAGGTTAATGGTCTCCAAAAGCCGGCAGCAATTTCTCACTGTCAGGAATGGCTCTGGCTCTCGCCTCCTGCCCTGGCAGAAGGGAGAATCTTAATCAGGTGGGCTGCAGGCTGCCTTTCCCAGGGGAGGGGAGGCTCATGCTTCACTTCTCCCCAAGTTGGAGGCAGGGGGAAGGGGAGAGGGATTCAGAAGCACTTCTTTGTAAGGAAAGAAGGCAGAGAGAGCCTGCCATCCCCACCACTTTCACTTGGGAAAAGCAGAGCCATAGCCCAGTGTTCTATACAGAGCATTTATTTGCTAAATATTTATCAAAAGAAGGATTAGAGGTGGGATTGAATTGACCTGATTTGAAATGAAATGAAGTAAAAATAAATAGAGTAAATTTGATATTTTAGACAGAGTACTGGACTTGGAGGTGAGTCCAGGGTTGGCAACTCACTCCCTGGGAGATCCTTAGTCATCATGGGCTAAATGAGGAGCTCAGACTCATGGCCTCCAACCTTTGTGTGTTAGTTATCCTGTGGTCTTGGATACATAATTCATATTCTCAGGGTCTTTGTTTCTTTATCCATAAAGTGAGAAAGTTGACTAAATTGCCATTAATAAACCTTCCAAGCCATAAGCTGATAATTTGGGGATTTTGTAATCCTATGGCATCTAAATCTCCTTCCATCCTTAGATCTAAAATATGGAACAATATGAGGGACAACTAAATGGGGCAGTGGATAGAGAGCACCATACTCGGAGGCAGCAAGGGTCACCTTTCTGAGTTCAAATTTGCCCTCAGACACTTCACACCTATGTGATAAATCACTTCTCTGTTTACCTCAGTTTCTTTATCTATAAAAGGAGTTGCAGAAGGAAATGGCAAATCACCACAATACCTCTGCTGAGAAAACCTCAAATAGGGTCACAAAGAATACACACAACTGAAGAACAGCATGATGGGATGATTTTTGAGATTTCTTAGACCTCTAATTACAATCACTCATCCCTTGGTTTTCTGATAGATAGATAGACAGACAGATAGGGAGAGAGAGAGAGAGAGAGAGAGAGAGAGAGAGAGAGAGAGAGAGAGAGAGAGAGAGAGAGAGAGAGAGAGAGAGAAGAGAGAGAGAGAGAGAGAGAGAGAGAGAGAGAGAGAGAGAGAGAGAGAGAGAGAGAGAGAGAGAGAGAGAGAGAGAGAGAGAGAGAGAGAGAAAGAGATATATTTAGATGGGAACCGGGATTAAGTGACTTGTTCAGGATCACACTGCTAGTAAGCATGAAGTGTCAGAGGCCAGATTTGAATTCAGGTTCTCATCACTCCAGGGCCAGTGTTCTATCCACTTCACTCTTCCTATTATATTCTACTAAGTTTCTTTCTCCCCAAGTTGCCCATTCCACTGTTGGAACAATTCTAATCTTTAGAAAGTATCTCCTTCCATTAAATCTAAACTTGCCTCTTGGCAACCTTTACTTATTTCTTTTGTTTTTAACACTAGATGGTCAACCAGAAGAAAGCAAATTTTCTTCCACTTCACTACCCTTCGAAGACTTCTATCCTGCCCCAGTTCCCCAAGCCTTGTATTTTCTGTAATAATTACACTAAGATCCTTGAACAAACCCATAGATGGCAGAGCCTCCAGTTCTTATACTAATTGGATTGTCTTCTCCAAATAAGAATGCATTGCTTTTCTGAATGCCTTAACACATCTGGATTCCCATCGGGCTTTCTATCCACTATAACTCTAATGGGGGGAAACAACATGAAAACAAATATATAAAGCAACTTATATATGGGATAAATAGGAAATAATTGTGGAAGGCTTCCTATATTTTATGTATCCAGGGGCTGTCTTCTGGTTTGTTAGCAATCTTCCTTCCCCTGATTTGTGTCATTTGCAAATTTTCCAAAAATGTCAACTACAGGAATTCTTGGGGAAAATAGGTAGAGTAAAAGGTAATCTAGGGTGTGGTTTCTCTTTCAACATCCAAAATAAACTAGAAAAGTGTCCCCAAATGGAGCAAATAAAGGGACAAAAAGGGCAATTGAAAGCTAGTTAACAGATTTTTATTACTAAGTACTAGGCAATGAGTTAAGGGCTGGGGAAAGAAATAAAGATAAAGAACTCATGGGGGATAGAACATGAAAACATCAATGAACAAGCCAGACAGAGAGAGGATACATTGGAACAGTCAGGAGAGGAAAAATATTGTCATTAAAGAGGATCAGGAAAAGTAATTCCTACAGAAAAATAATGATCAAAGACAAGTTAATGAGTCCATTATTATGGATTCTCTATAACTTGTTACCATGTCATTGGAAACCTACAGCCAGCCTGTTAGGAGTTCTGCATCATTGCAGTAGCAATGGTTTTAAGTATCAGTTTTCAGATTTTTATTTCTTAGTAGTGTTCCAGGGAAATGCCCAAGTCTGAGGGTTTTGAAGTTCTAAAATTTAAAAAGGAAAGAGGAAAGGTATAGATAAATCTGTAGCCTCAAAGAGGGAAGGGTCCAGAAGTAAAATGCTAGCTAAAAGTATTTCATTCTACCCAGGAGAAAAAGGTAAAGTACAGAAAGAACGAGAAGACAGTGGGGAAAGGGCCCAATTCTTTGGAGGCGAAATTAATATTTCTCTTACTTGTGGATGACAGTGTTCTCTATCCTAAACTCAATCTCAAGGATTCATTATTGATGCTGATTTGGGAAGCCAGGTGGTGCTAAACTGAGCACTGGCTCTGGAGTCAAGAAGAACTGAGTTCACATCTAGTCTCCTACTGATTAGGTGTATGATCCTGGATAAGTCACTTAACCTTGTTGACCTCAGTTTCCTCACCTATAAAATGAGCTGAAGAAGCAAAAAGCAAATCGCTATGGTATCTTTGTCAAGAAAATCCCAAATGGGGTTACAAAAAATTAAACAGTATTGAAATGATTGAACAACAACATGCTGGTTTCTAATGAGATTTTATGCATTCCATCTTTGAAAATGTCTTTTCACACAAATAGGTATGGCCAAATACAGATATCAATCCACAAGCATAATTTCAATTGGACATTTTCATCACTTGGGAGGCATTTGTAGAATTCTATTAGATTTTCTCTGATTATTAGCCTGTTAGCATTCCATCGTATCACAGATTAGTCACAAAGGCAGGTAGAAACTCCTCCATTTCACAGTTAAATAATAGATTTTGAAATAGGAATATTTCTTTTGCACTTACTTCCAGGTCCAAAAGAACACTGATGGAACTGTAGTTTGAGTTCGGAAAATACATCTCCAGAAAATTTATATGGGAATGGAAATCATGCTTTGTGTTTTAACCCTTGGCAGCCCAGGAAGTATATAAACCAGTTTGACATTACATCATTCTTGTTGTTAAAATGACTTTATTATACTATGTTTTGCATATTAAATCCTTTTATACTTAGTAATTTTAGATTGAATTCATTAATAAAAATAATCAAGCCTTCAGCAAAAATTAATTTTAAGGTCTTTTAGTGAATAACAGTGGTGGAAATAATAACAGTATTTTAAAGAGATTCTTCTCATTCAGAAAAAATGTCAATCTTGTCCCTAAGTCCAAAAAATTGTAATTTTTTTTTCTTCTTGTTTTGGCATGAGGAGATCCAATGGTAAAAATATTTTAAAAAAAAAAGGAAATTAAATAAAATTAAATTAATATGGTAATACAGCAGCACACATAGTGCTCAAAACACTGATGAGTTATAATGGCATATTCAACCATTTCAATATGTAATTGTACCAATTACACATAGCATGTGTATGTGGACCAAAACACATAGTAAGGCAAGCCAGTTTGGTCCACAGGCCATTTGTTTTCTGATCTCTATAGAAGAGACAAAGCAATGGAAGCGATAGAAGGATGGAGCCAAGAGAAAAGGAATGGAAAATAGGACTAACTACTTGGGCATCTCCCTATAGCTATATCCCAACACTTAACCCTCTCAATTCAAAGGTCACAAATCTCATCCAACTCTGATGGTCTGAGAGAACAACAAATTGTCATCAAGAGTTTGAGAAGTGGTGAGTGGGGAAGAGAGAATTCTGGATGAACAGAAAGGAAAGCCTGAGCAGGAAAAAGCAAGTCTATATCAATGGCACAGTAGAAAATCATGAAAGTGATAAAAGTTAATAAAAACCTACTTAAAGAAGAGGAATCTACAAGCATTAAAAAAAAGAAGTTTCACAATGAATAAATACTATGCCACAAAGGAAAGGGTGATGCATTAAAATGAATACCTAATCTGGAGACCTGACTTCAAATTTGAATTCAGACACTTAATAATTGTGTGACCTTGGGTGAGTCACTTAACCCTGTCTGTCTCAGTTTCCTCATTTGTAAAATAATCTAAAGAAGAAAATAGCACATTACTCCAGTATATTTGTTAAGAAAACCCCAAATAGGGTCACAAAGAGTCAGACATGACTGAAATGAATGAACAATCACCACAGAAGAAAACGAGCCACAAGCTTTCTCAGGAATGTGAAACAACTTCAACATCACTGTAAAAATCCATGAAATGATGATGGGCCACTACAAGAATCTCCAGAAAGAATAAAAAGAGAAAAGAATTAAGTAAAAAATTAAATAAATACAAACAGAAATTAGAACTCTTAAGGAAGAAATCAGCAAGTTCAACCAAAGAATAGGAAAATGGAACAAAAGATGGAAACTATCTGACAAATAGTAGATTTTCCAAAAAGAAAGGAAAAAGTTGGAGAAAGATTCAGAGGTGGAAAAAAATTAATTGAAAAAAAATCAAAAGATCATAGGATTTTAAGCACACAGAAGAGATCTAGAAAACAAGAATACTAAATGTTATGATAGACTTCAAAAGAAAAAAAAATGAAAGATTATAAGTCCTTAAGGAATCGTTTAAAAATTATGAAAAAAGAAACTTGAATATTATATTTTAAGAAATTATATGGGAAGAAAATGACTGGAGATAGTAAATCTGAGAGAGGTTGAAGAGACAAAGAGAAAATGAATGGGCCAAAGTATCCAAGGTGTAAAAGATAAAATAAGAAAGAGTCAGCAAGAGAAAAGGAGGAAGAAATGAATTAAGACTCTAGGGAAAACAATCTCATTTCCCTTTCATAAATCAACATTATGATTAGTGGAATAAATCAAAGAAATTCCTCTCTGGGGGATCAAGGATATTTGGGTCAGGAAATCTCAGGAAAAGATTGGTAAATGGGAAGGTTTCAATTGTCTCCCTTATCCCCAACACTTGTTGTAGAATTGCTTTATAGAATCATACAAATGTACAGCAAAATCCACTTATTTAAATGTTGTTTAACCTGGTTGCCATGAATTTATGTGTGTACATGTCTATATATATAGATGTAGAACTGTGTGTTACATATGTGCATGTATGCATAAATGTGTACATATATAAATATATTTCTGTAAATATTTAAAGAGAATGGAATTTCAATATAATTGGTTATATTTATAACTTTATGTATTTTACATTATCTTGAAAAGAGACCCATAAGCTTCACCACACAGTCATAGAGGTTCAGAAAGCAAAGATTAAAAATTTCTGCCCTAGAGGAACAAATGTCAAGAATCTCAAGGGAAATAAGGAGATTTTTAGAGGTGATTAGAAAGAGGGTCTAATAGGACCATATTTTAAATTATATGACAAAACAAATGTTTTTTATTTCTAAATTTTTTATATTTCTCCAATTACATGTAAAATGATCTTAACATTAATTTTTTAAAATTTTGATTTCCAAATTCTCTCCCTCCTTCCCCTCCTCCTTCTTGAGAAGGCAGGCAATTTTACATAGATTATACATGTGCAGTCATGCAAAACATATTTCTATATTAGCCATGTAGTAAAAGAACACACAGACCCTCCAAAAAATCTCAAGAAAAATAAAGTAAGTTGAAAAGTATTCTTTGATCTGCATCCAGACTCTATCAGTTCTTTCTCTGGAGGGAAATACCATTTCTCATCATAATTATTATTATGATTTATTTTGTATTATTATGTATCATTATATTGCTGAGAAAAGCAAAGTCTTTCACAACTGATTATAGTACAATCTTGTTTTTACTGTATACAATGTTCTGGTTCTGCTCACTTCACTTTGCATCAGTTTTCATTAGTATTACCATGCAAAACAATAATTATTAAAGCCAATTTTGTTTCAAAAGGAGAAATATTGATTATAGAACATAATAAATACATAAGATATATCTATATATTTCTATCTATGTAATTCAACAAAATATCATACTATCCACATCCTTAAGGATATTAACTCCTGGAGAAAACAGTCACTGATAAAACTGCTGGGAAAATTGGAAAGTGGTCAGTGAGAAATTAGATTTAGACTAACATGTTATACAATATATCCAATACAATATAGACAATAAATTCCAAAATTATATATAGCCTAGATATGAAAGGTTACATCATAAACAATTTAGAGAAACAAGGAAGGAGATATTTTTCACAACTGTGGAGGGGGGAGAGTTCTTAAATGGACAAGGGATTAAAAAAATGTCACATGAGGTTAAATGTATAATTTTGGTTATATCAAATTGGAAAGGTTTTGTACAAATCCTATCAAAAAAATAGCAACTAGATGGGAAACAGTTACCTGGAAAGAAGAAATTTTTGCCACAGATTTCTTTTTCTGATAATATTCTAATATAAAAGATATCTAAAGAATCAATGATAGGAATGTAAGGAGTCATTCTTGTATAGATCTAAAGGTTTTTTATGGGAAATTCTCAGAAGTATAAGCTGTTAATAATCATATGAGAAAATGCTACAAATTAATTATAATTAGAGAAATGCACCTTAAAATAATTCTTAAGTTTCTATTTCATACCCATTAAAGCGGCTAAGATAATAAAAAGAAAATTGATAACTGACAGGGGTAAGAGAATTATGGAAGCATAGACACATTAATTAACTCTTGATGGAGCTGGGATTGATTCAGACATTCTGAAAAGTAATTGGGAATTATATTCCCCAAATTCACTACACTGTACAAATCCTTTGACTCAGAGATACTGTTACTAGACTTACAGCCAAAAAGATTTTTTTTCCTAAAAAGGAAAAGATCTAGGAATACACAAATATTTGTAGCAGCACTTTGTTATAACAAGGTACAGAAAACAAATGGATTCCATCAGCTGGTCAATAGCTGAGTAACGTATGATATTTGAATGTAACAGAATACTGCTGGACTAAAAGAAATTATGAAAAGGTCTAATTAAGAGAATCCTGAGAAGATTCATTGTAAAATGATACAGAATAAAGTAAGGGGGAAAAAAACAACAAATTATACTATAATATCATTAGTATGGCTTGACCCATTCTTGATGAAGTTGTGCTAGCACTTTGTGTTTCCTTCTCTAAATGTTCATTGGTTTTTCTTTTAGAATATTGTTAGGAACTGTGATCACTGTTTCCTTCTCTAAATGTTCATTGGTCTTTCCTTTAGAATATTGCTAGATGTGAACTAACATCTAGTTTACAGAGTCTACCAATTTTCTTCTTGTAATGTAAAGAGAATGTTTGCCTTTTTCTAATCCAATGGTACCTCTCCTATTTGTCAAAAACTTTCAAGAATCACTCACTATAACTCAGTTATCCCCTGCCAGTTATTTCAAGAACCTGAGCTATCAGATAATAAACAGTCCTACTAGCTTTGATTGAAGACTTCTAGTTAGCAGGACTCCCCTACCTCTGAAGGAGTCCATTTGGATAGCTTTTACTGTTGGCAAGTTCTTCCTGATGTCAATTCTAATTTTGCCCCTCTGCCACTTCTGATCCATGGCTTCTGCTCTCTGGAGTCAACAGAACAAAACTGATCCTCTCTACCCATGAAAAATACTTCAAATACTTGAAGATAGCAATCATATTCTCCCTGAGTCTTTTCTTCTCTGAGTGCAATATTCCTAAGTCCCTCAAGAGATCTTTATTAACCATGATGCCAAGACTTCTTATGATCCTAGTCATCCTCCTCAATACACCTTCCAGCTTGTCAATATCCCTTCTAAAATGTGGCATCTAGAAATTACTTCAAACTTCAGAAGTGCTCTGATAGAGAGATAGAACAGTTCTTCAATGGGCTTAAGTCTCCCCATATGTGAAATTTAGGAGTTAGACTAAATGACTTATTTTCTATCTAGATCTGATTCTTTTTAAAATTTTATTTATATTTTTTATTTTTATATAATCTTTATTTTACACTCTTTTCTTCCTTCTCTCCAGAGAATTAACACTTCAAAAAAAAAAGAAAGAAAAAACAATAAATTCACTAACACTAGCCAATATATCCAAAATATGTAACAGATTCAGTGATTACCACTGTGGTCCATGTGAACAAAGAAACAAGTTGGGGAAGAGGGATGTATTCTCTTATCTCTTCTTTGGGCTAAGCTTGATTTAAATCTAGAATCCTATGAACTTTATGACTATGGGTTTCCCTATCTGTAAAATGAATATATTGGGTCAATTGATATATAAAGATCTTTTTAAGTCAAAATTGGTGATTCTGTGTGACTTGTGTGATCATGGGCAAATCATTCAATTTCTCTGGACCTCAGTTTCCTCATCTGGAAAATAAGGGGTTTAGAACAGGTAGCCTCCAAAGTCCATTCCACCCTTAAATTCTACGTTGATAAATTAGCAGTTGATTAAATGCTTCCCTTTCCACTCGGCTACTTTGGCATTCTGTAGTTGGAGCCTCAGCCCACCTCCGAGAGCCGTCTCAAGGCACATATCAAACACAGACATGTGTAACCACCTTCGACTGTTTATTTCTCTGCTTTTACCCCCTCTGTTGTTTGTACAGGGACTTCCGAGCCTCCCTGTCTCCCCGTGTGAATGGCCACGTTTGGAAACCATTCAGAATGCCCTTGATGTTGGGAAAGAAGGAGAGGGGGTGTAGAATTCTCGACATGGGAGACAGATGCGGTCACCGGGGCTCCCCCGTAAACAAGGGATGGAGATGGGGTGTATTGGGTTACGCCGGTAAAATATTGTAAAATAAATAATGGGACGGTTGGTATACTTCAGACCATTTAGCTTGATTCAAACTGTCAGCTTTCGGAGAAGTCTAAATAAACAGAACTCAGCATCTCTCTCTGAGCAAGGACACTGGGCTGGGGTGGGGGAAGGGGGAAGGTGGGGTGAACACCAGCTAGAATGGGGGAGAAGTCCACAATTTTGTCAACCTGCAGTTTGGAGGTGGAGACCTGTGCTTAAAGAAATTGTGACGACATGGAATTTGCTTATTTTTGGTTCCATTTTTCTGAGAATACTAAGCTCACTAAAGTTATGATTAAATAAAGTCATTATCCATATACTAACTAGTGAAAGCCATTAGACGTGTTGTAGATAAAGTATGAGACCAATAATCAAATCGATGATCATCGAAATTTTTTTCTTAAGTGTATACTATGTGATGAGTACTCATTATATACGTGCAAAAGTACAAGTAAGAAAGATCTGAGTTAGAATTCCACATCTATGCCCTTGGACAAGGCATTTAGACATGATAGGTTTCAATAAACTGGATTTAATCCTAATGGGAAGAGCAGGGAATTGGAGTTTTTAAAACCTAGCTCTTCCATTTCTATCTAGTATCACTTCTGGGCTTCAGTTCTGTTATCTATAAAATTAATCTGTTTTCTTTTTAAAAAGTAATTAATTTTTAGTAAGAGCTTTTTCTTTTCTTTTTTTTGTGGAAATATACTGTCTTTATTGAAATTATTTTGTCCAAAAATACTTTTTAAAAAGTAATTAATTTTAATAATAGCTTTTTTATTTTTTTCCATGGAAATACACTGTCTTTATTGAAATTATTTTGTCCAAAAATAAAAATTTTGTCCAAAATTTTTTAAAGCATTTAGGTAGTTGATATCTTTGAGTGCAAAATATCCAGATCAAACTACTTGAGTGAAAAAAAAATGGAATATTGGTCCAATATGTTTTATCCAGCATAGAAATATTTTTTTAAATTGGAACAAGAGGTTTGGCAATTGTCAATGCTGTAAAGTTACCCATACATATAACCTGTAAATAAAAGGCTATTAAATAAATAAATACAAAGAAGAAATATTTTTTATTATTATAGCTTTTCATTGACAGAACATATGCATAGATGATTTTTCAACATTGATCCTTGCAAAAACTTCTGTTCCAACTTTTCCCTTCCTTCCCTCCACCCCCTAGATGGTAGGCAGTCCCATACATGTTAAAGATGTTAAAGTATATGTTAAATGCAATATATGTATACATATTTATACAGTTATCTTGTTGCATAAGAAAAATCGGATTTAGAAAGAAGGTAAAAAATAACCTGGGAAGAAAACAAAAATGCAAGCAAACAACAACAGGAAAGAGTACAGCTTTTTTTTTTTCAAAATACATGCAAAGATAGTTTTCAACATTTACCCTTGCAATACCTTGTGTTCTAAATTTTTCTCCCTCCCTTCCCCCACCCTCTTCCTCTAGATTACAAATAATCCAGTATATATTAAACATGTGCAATTATTCTATACATATTTCCACATTTGTCATGCTGCACAAGAAAAATCAGATCAAAAAAGAAAAATTGAGAAAGAAAAACCAACAACAAAAGGGTGAAAATACAATGTTGTGATCTAAAAGATCCCCACAGTCCACTCTCTGGGTGCCAATGGCTCTCTCCATCACAAGTCCATTGGAAGTGGCCTAAATCACCTTATTGTTGAAAAGATCCATGTCCATCATATAATCCTGCTGCTGTCATGTAGTGTTTTGTTGGTTCTGTTCACTTCATTCAGCATCAGTTCATGTCTCTCCAAGCCTCTCTGTATTCAATTTGCTGGTCATTTCTTATAGAACAATAATATTCCATAACATTCATATACCATAACTTATTCAGCTATTCTCCAACTGATGGGCATCCACTCAGTTTCCAGTTTATTGCCACTACAAAAAGGGCTGCAACAAACATTTTCGCACATTTGGGTCTTTTCACCTTTTTTATGATCTCTTTGGGATACAGACACAGTAGACACATTGCTGGATCAAAGAGTACGTACATGTTGATAGGCATAGTTCTGAACTGCTTTCCAGAATGGTTGGATCAGTTCACAATTCCACAACAATATATTGGTATCCCAGTTTTCCCATATTCTCTCCAACATTTATCATTATCTTTTCCTATCATCTTAGCTAATCTACCTCAGAGTTGTCTTGATTTAATAGTGATTTAGGGTATTTTTTTCATGTGATTAGAAATGATTTTAATTTCTTTGTCTGAAAATTCTCTGTTCATATACTTTGATTATCAATTGGAGAAATTTGTTACAGATTACTGCACATCTGGTATTGTTAGCACATGATACAAAGACTTTACTATGGGAAAAGGAGGGGAAAAGATATCCTATAAAATAGTGTATGTTATAATTTGAGAAATGGAAGAATAGTAATAACTATGGCAATTAGGGAAGGCTTCTTGGTGGCATATGAGCTGAAATTTGAAAAACCCGAAGTTTCTAAGAGACCACTCCTTCAATTGATCCATATGTGAATTGACTATGAGATTGCATTTCAAATATGGTTGGTACTAGTGCTGGCAAGCATGGGATATGGGATATAGCTATTTATATCTGGGTTGAATGCTAGACCAAGATTTTAGGCAATTAGAGAAGGAAAAGATCAATGAATTGAACTTGCAACTAAAAAAGCTAGGAAAAAAACCAAATTAAAAACCCTCAATTAAATACCAAATTTAAAATTCTGAAAATAAAAGGAGAGATTAATAAAATTGAAAGTAAGAAAACTATCGAATTAATAAACAAAAGTAAGAGTTTTTTTGAAAAAACAAGCAAAATAGATAAACCAATAAAATAAATAATTTGATTAGAAAAAGGAAAGAAGAAAAAAAATTATTAGTATCAAGAATGAAAAGGGAGAAATTTCCACCAAAGAAGAGGAAATTAGAGCAATAATTATTTCACCCAATCATATGTCAATAACTGATAATCTAAGAGAAATGGAGAAATACTTACAAAAATATAGTTTGCCCAGATTAACAAAAGAGGAAATAAATTACTTAAATAATACCATTTTAGAAAAAGAAATAGAATAAGCCATTAATCAACTCCCTAAGAAAAAATCTCCAAGACCAGATAGATTTACATGTGAATTCTATCAAACATTTAAAGAACAATTAATTCCAATACTATACAAACTATTTGAAAAATAGGGAAAGAAGGAGAACTATCAAATTCCTTTTATGGCACAGATATGGTGCTGATACGTAAACCAGGTAGGGTCAAAAAAGAGAAAGAAAATTATTAAGCAATTTCCCTAATGAATATTGATGCAAAAACCTTAAGTAAAATATTAGCAAAGGGATTACAGCAAGTCATCCCCAGGATAAACAACATATCCAACTAGGATTTATACCAGAAATGCAGGGCTGGTTCAATATTAGGAAAATTATTAGCTTAATCATTTGATTATCTCACTAGATGCAGAAAAAGCATTTGATAAAATCCTGGTTTAATAAAGTCAGATCTAATCAATTGGAAAAATATAAAATGTTCATGGGTAGGCCAAGAAAATATAATGACAATACTACTGAAATTAATCTACTTATTCAGTGCCATGCCAATCAAACTCCCAAGAAATTATTTTACAGATCTAGAAAAAATAATCACAAAATTCATCTGGAAGAACAAAAGGTCAAGAATTTCAAAGGAATTAATGAAAAAAATGCAAATGAAGGTGGCCTAGCTGTACCAGATCTAAAACTGTATAATAAAGCAGTGGTCACCAAAACCATTTGGTATTGGTTAAGAAATAGAGTAGTCAAGCAGTGGAATAGATTAGGTTCTCAGGACAAAATGGTTAATGACTATAGTAATACAGTATTTGACAAACCCAAAGATCCCAGCTTTTGGAATAAGAATTCACTATTTGACAAAAAGTGCTGGGAAAATTGGAAATTATTCCGGCAGTAACTAGACATTGACCCACATCTAATCTGTATTAAGATAAGGTCGAAATGGGTTCATGATTGAGACATAAAAAGTGATATTATAAGCAAATTGAAGGCACAAAAGATTGTTTACCTCTCAGAGCTGTGGAGAAGGAAGGAATTTGTGGCTAAAGAAGAACTAGAGTTCATTCTTGAACACAAAATAAATAATTTTGATTATATTAAGTTAAACAATTTTTGTACAAACAAAACCAATGCAGACAAGTTTTGAAGGGAAACAATAAATTGGGAAAAAACAATTTTACATCCAGGGGTTCTGATAGAGGCCTCATTTCTAAAATATATGAGAACTGACTCAAATTTATAAGAATTCAAGCCATTCTCCAACTGATAAATGGTCAGTCTTCAGGATATGAATGGACAATCTTTAGATGAAGAAATTGAAACCATTTCTAGTCATATGAAAAGGTGCTCTAAATCACTATTGATCAGAAAAATGCAAATTAGGGAAATTCTGAGGCACCACTCTATATCTCTCAGATTGGCTAAGATGACAGGAAGAGATAATGATGAATGTTGGAGGGGATGTGGGAAAATTGGGACACTAATACATTGTTGGTGCAGTTGTGAACTTATCCAGCCATTCTAGAGAACAATTTGGAACTATGCCCAAAGGGCTATAAAACTGTATACATTTTGATCTAGCAGTGTTTCTAGTGGGCTTATATTCCAAAGAGATCTTATAGGAGGGAAAGGGACCTGTATGTGCAAAAATGTGGTACCCCTTTTCGTAGCAGCAAGAAACTGGAAACTGAGTGGATGCCCGTCAGTTGGAGAATGGCTGAATAAGTTATGGTATGTGAATGTTATGGAATATTGTTGTTCTATCAGAAACAATTAGCAGGATGCTTTCAGAGAGGCCTGGAGAGACTTACATGAACAGGAGATCATTGTACATGACAAGAGCAAGACTATAGGATGATCAATTCTGAAGGACATGGCTTTCATCAACAATGAGGTAATTCAGGCCAGTTCCAAAGGTCTTGTGATGAAGAGAGCCATCTATACCCAGAGAGAGGATCGTGGGAACTGAGTGTGTATCACAACATAGCATTTTCACTCTTTTTGTTGTTGTTTGTTGAATTTTGTTTTCTTTCTAATTTTTTTTCCTTTTTGATCTGATTTTTCTTGTGAAGTAAGATAATTGTATAAATATGTTTGCATATATAGGATTTAACATATGTTTTAAACATGTTTAACATATATTGGATTACTTGCCATCTAGGGGAGAGGGTGAAGGAAGAGAGAGAAAATTTGGAACAAAAGCTTTAGCAAGGCTCAATGTTAAAAAACTATCCATGCATATTTTGAAAATAAAAAGCTTTAATAAAAAATATTTTAGACTACTAGTTTTGCCTAAATTTGGGTCAATCCAACAAATAAGGATTAACTAGGTGATCCTCTGAGGCCTATAGCAACTCAAAAATTGAATGTTTAATAAGTACCTGAGTTTTAGCAGGTCTTGGCAGTTACATTTTCTTAGAAAGGAATTGAATACCCCCATGGGACAACTAAAATGAGTCAGATTCTGATGGACTCAGGGCATGCCTTGAGTGGTAGATGAACCCCCACAAAATTTAACCTGTGTTAAATGGAGTTCCTAACACCTCTACTCTTGGCAGCTAGACTTGGTTAAATCTTCAGGAAATTCTTTATAATAACACACTTCTTAATAATTCTCTCTTTTACATGTGCCCACACAGTTAGCACCTCCTGCTAAGTCTTTTGGGTAAGGGTAAAATAAAACTGGAATCTTTTCTATTTGTCTTTCCAATTCCCCTCATCCCTCCACTCTTGCAAATCTGATGTCTAAGGCTAAAAACTCTAGTCAAAATTCACATCATCTTGAGGTTCAAAGGCTGAATCCAATATTCAATGGGATTAAATGTCAAGTCTTACACTTGGGCTCAAGAAATCAATTTGAGAAGTAACAATTGGGGGCATAATATGTTCAGAAAAAATGTCTGAAAAAGATTTAGAGGTTTTAGTGGGTTTCAAGCTCATAATGTGATAGAGCAGGTTATAGAAGCAGATATGATCTTGGGTGTCAAAAGAAATAGAAAATTTTAAGGAATAAGGTGATATATTTCTTTTCTCTGTGTCCTTCCCTAGACACCTCTGGGAGTATTACATTCAGGTCTTGGCATAATAATTAAGGAAAGACAATAGTAAGCTAGAGAATATTTAATGGAGACCAAATAGGGCAGTGAAGGGTTTTGAGTCCATGTCATATGAGAATGGATAAATGACTTGGAATGAGAATAAAGTAGCTGATATGATAACCATGTTCTGGTGTCTGAGGAAGCATGGTATAATGGAATCTGGAGTTAGAGTACCCACATTTGAATCCTGGTTCTATCACATACTATCTATATTTCTTTGGGAAAATCACTTGATCTCCCAAAGCCTCAGTTTCCTTATCTGTAAAATGAATGGACTATTCAGTTGTATATGAAAGACAATCAAGTGGAGAAAGGATTAAACTTCTTTTTTTGGCCTTGAAGGCAGGACCAGGGAGCATAAGCAGAAATTGCAAAAAAAAAAAAAAAAAGCGGGGGGCGGGGAAGGGAACCAGGGGAGAACATATTGTTGAGTTGTTTCAGTCACACCCAGCTCTCCATGACCCCATTTGTGGTTGTCTAGGTAGAGATATTGAAGTGGTTTGCCATTTCTTCCTCTAACTCATTTTACAGATGAGGAAACTAAGGCAACCAGCATTGAGAGACTTGTGTAGGATCACACAACTAGTAAGTATCTGAGGACATATTTGAACTCAGGTTTATCTGATTCCAGGATACCTGATTCAGTACTCGATCCACTGTACCACCTAATTGCCCAACTAGAGCTATCCAAAAGTTAAAAGATTGCCTTTCTTGGAGAGAAGGGAGAGTTCTCCTTCTTCAAACAAAGATGACCACTTCTAGGGGAAGTTATATTGGGGATTTCTTTAAGATGTGGGTTGAACTCTATGACCACTGAGATTCTTTCCAACTTTCACATTCTTTGATTCTGTAATTCCTTTGCAAAAAAGTTCTTTCTCTTGACTACCCTATTTCTGTCAATAGCATCACCATTTTCAATCTGTCATTCCTTCATCTTTACATCCAAATGGTGATCAACTCTCAGGTCTACAATGTCAATATACCCATCCCTCTTCTTTCCACTCCCATTTTTCTGCTCCACTTTGAACCCTTATTGTGTCTCCTAGACTGCTGCAACAACCTTCTGATTAGCTTCAGTGTCCAGATTCAAATGTCCCCATTCAAATGGGGAAAAAAAAGATAATCAAAATAACTTTGATTAATAATCAATCAAACATATAAACACATACAAGGCTAGATCCTGATTGACAATGACCCAAAGTTATCTTGGAGATGACTATTTTAAAATGTGTCCTTGGTTCTAGTATTGATCTCACAAATTTTATATTTTATTTCTTTTATATTTTATGCCATGTATATTATGTATGTTTTATTCTCATATAGAAATGTAAGTTTCTTGACTATAGGAAATGGGTTTGGGTTTGTCCTTGTTACACTCAAGGCTTAGAACAGTCTTGGCACACAGTAGGTATTTAATAAATGCTTGTTAATTAATTGATTTTATACATTTTAATAAATGACTAAGGAGGTATGCTTCTTCACTTACTCATTTTCACTAGCTTCCCTGGTTTCCAGCTAAAATCTCACCTTCTAATTGCACATGGTTAACTTATATCAGATTGCTTGCTGTCTAGGGGAGGGGTGAAGGAGGGAAGAAGGGGAGAAAAATTTGGAACACAAGGTTTTGCAAAGGTGAATGTTGAAAACTATCTTTGCATGTATTTGGAAAAATTAAATACTATTAATAAAAAAGAAAACACCTAAAAATAGAAATAAAATCCTATCTTCTGTAAGATACCTTTCCCAGTCTTTAATTCTAATCTCTTGATTATTTTAAATATGTCCTGTTTATAACTTATTTATATATAGGTGTATGTGTTGTCTTTCCCATTAGACTGAGACCTCCTTGAGAGCAAGAGTGTCTTTTATCTTCTGGTCCCAGAATTTAGCACCATGTCTGGGACATAGTAGATACTTCACAAATGTATATTGACTTATTGTTCACACTCTGAATCTGAGATAAGACTTGGAAAGGCCAATCCTATCTGATGTTGTCTATTGGCAGATAGCTAGTAGACATCTCACTCCAGAACCAAGATGATTCTGATGAGCTAAAAAAAAAATGTAATCAAATAAGGTAAATTAAATCAATACAAATGGAAAGTTCTACACTTGGGTTCAAAAAATCAGCTTCATAAATATTGTATGGTGGAGATGGAGGTAAATAATAGTTTATATGAAAAAGTTTTGAGGATCATAATGGACTCAAATTTAATATGAGCTAGCAGTGTGACTTGACAAATAAAAAAAGACAATAGTATCATTAGTTCCTTGAAAGGAGGCATAGAGTCCAGAAAGAAGGAGATTTTAATTTGGTTATACTCTATATTGGTCAGATTGCATGTCATGAATACTGTATTTAGTTCTGGACATGAGGAAATTTATTGATAAGAAAATGTCCAAAGAAAGGCAAAGAAAGGCAGGATGGTAAAGGGTCTCAAATTCATGCCATGTGGAAGGAAATGAGTATTTTCATCCTAGAGTAGAAACTTGGTCATGGGAGAGAAAGGGGGTGGGGAAAGGGGGAGGATAAGAAAATGATAGCTGCCTTTAAGTTTTAGAAGACTTGTCAAGAACAACTATTAGACTTGTTGTTGTTCAGTCATTTTAGTCATTTCCAACTCTCTGGGATCCCATTTGGAGTTTTCTTGGCAAAAATATTGGGGTGGTTTGCCATTTCCTTCGCCAGATCATTTTACAGATGAGGAAACAGAGGCAAACAGAATAAAGTGACTTGGCTGGGGTCACACAGGCTGGATTTGAAGACCAGTGTTATTCACGACAAGATCTAATTGTTAGAATCAGACTTACTCAGAGAAGAAAACAAACAAACAAAAAAACCTAAGAGCAAGAGGTTAATTTTGACGAACATCAGAGAAATCTTTCTAACAAGGAAAGCTATCCTGGAATGGAAGTCTTTTTCAAGTGGGCTCCTTATCCATGGGGGTTTTCAAGTGAGGTTGGGTATCAAAAGATCCCAAATTTAAGAGTTGGAAGGACTTTTGAAACAATCCAATCCAATCCATCAAATCTTCATCTTAGCGGGGAAGGAGAAAAAGGGAAAGGGAGAGAGGTTGAGTAACTTGCAAAAAGTTCCTCATATAGTGAGTAAAAATAAGAATTGGAATGAGAACTCAGATCTTTTGAAGTCAGAAGCACAGTTTGTGTAGTTGTTGCTTTTTTTCATTCTGCTGTGAAACTTTATGCTATAGAAGGGACGCTGGATAATATACTAGGTGTACCTTGATACTCCTCCTAACTGACAATCTGTGATTCTGTGATTCCTTCCCAAAATTAAAATGTGTTTTACAAATTCTATGATCTATTAGAACAAAAAAAACCCAGTAGTATGACATCATCATCATCATCAGAATATTTATATAATCTTTTAAAATTTTACAAAGAACTTTACATGTTACTTCATAACTCCATGAGGTAGTTATTAACATTGGATTACTGAGCACAACTCTATGAGGTCGTTATTATTATTAGGTCACTGAACATATTTTAAATGCTTATTAAATGTTATTTCACTCATTTAATGATTTATTTTATAGATGAGAAAACTGAGGCAAACAGGGTTAAGTGATCTATTCAGGGTCATGCAGCTAGGCTGTGTCTGAAAGTAGTTCTTCCTGACTAAAGACCCGATATGCTAGACCAGTGGTTCTTAAACTTTTATTCTCAGTATTTTTATATTATTCAAAATTATTAAGGATCCATTGAATGAGTTTTGGTTTATGTGGGTTATATTTATAGATATTTGTCATATTAGAAATAAAAATTATTTTGAATTTGTAGAAAGAGTTTCAGAGATATCTAGGATATTCTGAACTACACTTTGAGAAATACTATTCTAGACACTCTACTGAGAATCTGCCATCATGTCAAGGAGTTTATTCTTCAAAAATCCTGGTCTCAAACTCTGTGCTCTCTATTCATGAGGTCTAGCAAATCCTTTGCTTTGATTGTAGAACTAATGATTGAATGTTTATCTGGCCCCTGAGGACTGGTCCATCAGCTCTCTACATTAGCCTCAAAGTGGTAGATTAATTTTTTTTTGTTATTAACTAGAGCTACTTAAAAAAACAGTCTATAAGAAGCAAAGGAAGAAGAAGATCTGTGAGATGTGTGGATAGAGAGAGCCTCTTCATTGATGAAATCACAGTTTTAACAAGTAATAACCAATAGCATTTCAATAGAGCATAGTTTATCTTACTTGAATCATAATAGCCCTTTAAGGTGACATTATTATTATTAAACTGACTAAATGTCAGAGAAATCTTCCTAACGAGGAAAGTCTTTTTCAAGTGGGGTCTTTATCCTTGGGGGTCCTCAAGCTGAGGTTGGGTATCAAAAGATCCCAAATTTCACGTGACCATTTTACAGATGAAAAAACTGAAAGGTAAGAGGTTAAGTGAGTTGCCCAGAATCACAATGCTAATTAATACTCCTGGGAAACGATTTGAACTCTGGTTTTCTTTCCAGTTTATCCCTAATACCAGAAGTGTCAAAAGCAGGACATATTATTGCTGGCAACATTCCCTAGTGCCGTTTGAATCACATAAAATGCAAGTGGAAATTAAAAGGAAATTGGGAAATATTTAACAAAATAATTAAAAAATAAAATAGAATATAGATGATGTTAATATGTGGTTTTCTAACGTAAAAATGTGGCCAGTAGGGCTCTTTATTGGTTTAGTTTGACTTTGACATTACTGCCTTCTGCCACCTGGCTGCCTTCATTGAAACCAGCAGAATGTATTTCATTATCCACCTGGTGTGACTCCATCCCAAGCTGTGCCAGATGACACAGAAATTCAGAGAAAAAGACATTTTAATTAAACCAGTTAGCAAAGTAAATAAGGAATTGAAACAAATAATAAATGTTCTCTGTTCTCATACCAAAAAGTTTGTCACCTCCAAATATCTCCAGGGGAGCACCAGTCCACTCCCGGCAATTAATCCCCAATCCTCCCGACACAGCAGGAGAGGAATATGGTCCGATTGCTCTCAAGCCAGTTATGGAAGATTAGAGCCCAAAGCTGCTCTTCCTAATGACTTCCCTTCTAATCTTGGCACTGCCAGCCAGCGAGCCCTGACCTCCCCTGAGACAGTGTTGAGACGGCTTGGAATGGAATGGTGGACTCCAGAACCCTGACTTCTTGGGAATTGGATAATCCCTTAAATTTCTGACCACAGCTAGAATTTTATTCTTCCACCATGATTGTGGTTGTTCACAACCAAAGTCCCATTTTGGTGCTTTTCTTCTTGTCCCCCAGACCTGAAATTCTCTCTCTCCCAACTCTTGGTTTCCTAGGTTCCTCTAAAATTTGGTTTATGGGCTATCTTCTCCCCCAATCCTCAAAGTTGCTTTCTTTCAAAGACTATCCTCCATCTACTCTGTATGAATCTTTATTTAATTATTTACCTGTAGTCTTCCCTCCCCTCCTCTTCCCCTTCCCCACCATTCCCCTTCGCTTCTGCTCCTCTTTCTTCCCCTCCCCTCTCCTTACTGAGTCTATGTGTCCATTGCCACCATCTTTTTCTCTCCATGAAATTCTCACAGACTAAAAAATTCTTATAAGGCAAAGTTTCCTTATTCAGAATACAAGGCGCGTTATGTCACTGAATGACAAAATTACATACAACCTCCCAGGAATTGTAGTCCACAAGCAAGAAAAGACTCTTTTGGCTCCAATCACTGTGGAAAATGATGTTCATCATCATTTTGGGAAGAACTCCAGCCATACTTCATATTACTCGCTACTCAATTTACTCTGGACTCTACATCCTTTTCCTCGTTTACCATTTCACCCTCATTCATATTCCATTCCTTTCACTTCTCTCAACATTCTTATGTTTTCTGCTATTTCTTTTATTTGTATCATTAGCATTTAGCATAGTTTCTGTCAAATAGTAAGCACTAAGTAAGTGCTCTATCTACCTGTCATTTATGTCTTTCATCTATCCATTTCTCATCTATTTCTTCATCTATCCATCTATTTGTTCATCTATTTATCTATCTTTCCATCCATCCATCCATCCAAATATCCATCCATCCATCCATCCATGTATCCATCTATCCATCCATTCCTCCATCATCTATCTATCCATCTATCCATACACCTATCTATCCATCTATCTATTTATTCATCTACCTATCCATCCATCTATCCATTCATCTATCCATCCATCCATCCATCTAACTTAATCATGTCTCTTTAAATAACTATATAACTCTCTTGTTCTCTCCTCAACTAATTCTGGATTCTACATCTTGCTCCTTACTTGCCATATTGTACCCACTCAGGAACCCTTCCTTCTTCTCTAAATATCCTTGTATTATATCTCTTTGCTCGTATTTGTATCATTGGCACATAGCTTAGCATATACTAAGCATTTAGTAACTATTTTATCTGTGTAGGTCTTTATTCTCCTTCCCTCCCATCCTCTGTCTTTATGTCTTTGTCTGTCTCTGTCTCTCTCTCTTTCTCTCCCTCTTCTCTCATAGGAATAAGTGTGTGTGTGTGTGTGTGTGTGTGTGTGTGTGTGTGTGTCAATCTATCTATCTACCCGCCTGTCTCAATTCTTTTCATTTTATAAATAAGGAAATGGAAATATAGACGGGAGAAGTGACTTCCCTGAGGAAAAAAAGCCCATAAAAGGAGAGGAGAGGAGACCACAGTCATGGCACCTTAGAAATTGGGCAGTAACCCAAGACACTCCTGGGCATATCGGCATCCTTCTTAGATCCTACTTGAATCCTGATGCCTTGAGTAAAGGTCCTATTCAGAATACAGATCACCTGGGGAGGAGGCCATATTACAATATATTAAGAATCACATAAATAAATAGACTTAGGGAAACCGCGAGTAAGGGGTTCAGCTATGCCAACACAAACATGTGTGCGTGAGGAGTCTGGAGCCCAGACTGGGAGGAGAGGAGAAGTCTCAGAATGAAGAGTGTCTTTGTTTGGTGTGTGTATTTTAAAATGGACTCAGCTCCTTAGTATCAATCATCCCCCTCCGGCTGCACAAGTGTGGATCTGTTACACTTAATAGGGTCATCCGACAAAACGATTTCATTCACTAAACTTTCCCCCCTTGGCGCTGCCCATAAGACCCCTCCAAAGAAGGAAGGAGAATGCATTTGGGGCGAGGATAAGGGTACTATTGGAGACAACTGGTTTATTTAGCCACCTGGTGTAGTGGATAATATGCTGAATTAATAGTAAAAAAAAAAAAAAAGACCTGGGTTCTAATTCTGGCTGGCATGAGTATAGACAAGTTACTTCATTTTGCTCCTCTATAAAATGGGTATCCAGAGTACCTACCTCATGGTGCTATTGTGACTTTCAAATTAAATAGATGCATGAACTTACTAGCAAACTTGAAAACATTCAACAAAAATTAATTATTATTATTATTATTATTTCTTGCCCAGTTATTTGATCAAAGTTGCCCTCCAAACATTCAGTTTAATTAAATTCAACAAACATTTGTTAAGTTCCTACTCTGCTCTGAGCACTATGATCCATTTGTGTGCACCTGGGACAAGGTGAAATAATTACATTTATTGGTATACAATAAACATTATAATTTTTTACATCTTCAAAAATATTTTTATTGGCAATACGTCCCTTTGCTATAATCACTTGTTTTACATGATTGAGTTCATCAGATTCTGGCATATTTTCTTTATTTCTTCAGCATGAAACCATAATATCCCATTGGATATTAAGTGTATCTTGGACAAACAGTCGATTTTTCCAACTTTAGCCTTGATTATGGTTTTCAATGAGTTTAAATCAGGTGAGTTTTCAGGTGACTAAAGTTAATTTATTTCCATCTTGTGTAAATTTCTTAACTTTCTATGATTTGTCTTATGGCGCAAGGTGATATTATAGTGTTTATAATAATCTTGCTTCCCAGTATAGCAACAAATGTATTAAAATTAGAACAAAAGTATATAGAAATGCATTTCTTCAATATATATAAGCTGTCCAGACCCACTAGAAGGAAAAAACAATCTTTTGGGAGGATGTATTTTTATAAATTGAGGATGATGACCACATCTTATAGGCTTACCTAGACTTTCTCTTAAAATGATTTTGATGTAAATTTAATTTAAATTTTTTAAATTTTTATTATCATATTATATATTACATTATATTATTATATTAATATAATATATGTAAAATTTAAAATTTATTTAAAAATTAGTTTATTTAAATTAAAAAAAATAAAAATAGTTTAGTAAGTAAAAATAACATTCTCCTAATCTTTGGCACTCCAGTCTTGTTGTTTTGCCCATGACTAGTATTTGTTTGTAGCAATTAGTGGTTATTTTTTTCTTATTGTCCTTTGAACTTTAAGAAACCTATGCCATACTGTAGATATGACAAGTCCTTCTCAAGATCTTTGCTTGATTTCTGAGGATTAACTTAATGTTTTGCAACAATGGCTTGTTAGTTTGGGATGGTATTCTTTGTCAAATCCACTTTTTTCCTTCAGTGCAACTGATCTTATTCTACTGTAGCTTTTAATGATCCTTAAAACACTTGATTACATCAACAGCCTCTGCAATATCTCTACCAGTCACTGAAATAGGCTTTTTAAAAGTTACCATTTACACGCATTTTCTTTTAAGAAATAAGCATTGAAAGAATTAAAAGCATAAAAGAGCAATAAAGCATATGGGTATAACACAAAATTCAACACTCATCTGATGGTACTAATGAAGAATTAAGCAGGGAAAATCAACTCTCTCTGATTTCATCTGGTCAAGGTTAGAAATTCTGAGTCTACCCACTACATACATTACCAATGTTGCATTTTTTTCTTTTTCTTATGAAACCGTATCAAAACTATTGTTTATCCCAAGTAATACATGTATATTACTTTAGGTTTAGAAGACAAACACAAATTTAAAACCTAATGTGAAGGAGAGAGGAGTGTATGTTTGTGCAAATAAAATGGAAGATATATGCAATAATTTCCAGAGAAAGACTATTCTGCTATCTGAGTGATTCCAGGACATTGTCATATAGGAAGTCATACCCAAAGAGCATTTTGAAGGAATCTACAAGTTCATTAGGTAGAAATGAGGAGGGTTTAGAGATAGCTAGGTGGTGCAGTGGAGAGAGAGAGAGAGAGAGAGAGAGAGAGAGAGAGAAGGAAAGAAGGAAGGAAGGAAGGAAAGAAGGAAGGAAAAGTTATTTCTTTCATTGTATTGTAAGCACAGAGTAGGGAAAAAGAATATAGAACACTACAAATAAGGCACTACTATCAGACCAATGAGAGAGCAATAGAAAATGTTCAAGAAGGAATAATGTAACATAAGATTAGAGAGGGGGATGGAAATAACCAAGACCCAGGTGCATTCTTTCCTGATTGATTGCTTGGAAGAGAAATAGCAAATGTTTGACATTTTCCATGTTCTCAGAGACCTTGGTCCCTCACCACTGGATCCTTGGAACACCCGTTAGCTGCCATATTTTTTGCTAGGAAAGAAAGGCTGACCTGTCTCCAGGGGAATCCTTTACAGTAGATGTATTTTCTGAAGAATTATTAGGAAAGGTTTACAGTTGATGCGGATACCATCATATTTTCATAACCCCCCTTTTTAAAATAGGACTTTGCAAGAGTGTTTTGATAGACACATCCAATGGCCCAGCTACACTTGGCTGCATGAAAGGCAATAAGCATCCAGGAAGCTGGCTTTCAGAAGAAAAACCCAAGTCACTTAGTTCTGGAACGAGGAATTCTTAGGCTAAGCTCCCCAATTTGTATCCCTTCACTAAACTGGTTTTTATAGGGCCAAGATTAAGCTAGTTCAGAAGGAGATGTCATGTGATGCTAGTGCCAACTCTAACAAGGACCATCCTGTCTCAAAATTAAAGACCAGCTTCTTGGAGTATTTCCTATGGAAAGATTCTTTTTTTTATAGGTCCCTTATGGAATCAGACTTGAATTAAGTACAGTGTGAAACTGGCAGCTGCTCACAGCAGCATTCCATCACCATGAACTAGCTGGGTCACTTTTTATGTCTCTATCCCTTTAACCTGTTGACTGTTACGATATTTGAAATGGCCAAGGAGGGACTGTCAACGAGTTTCTTCGTGTTTTCCCCTGGAAGCCAAGAGGTATCCAGGCCTCCTGCAGCACTTGCCATCTCTAATTTAAGTCTGAGTCGGTGGAGGAAGTAGGGGTTGGACAGAGGAAGGGGGTGGGATGCAAAGAGGGAAAGAAAGGGATGAAATTTTATACTAGACATGGGAGAAAGCCATTTGATCACTACCGTAGAGGTTTGTTGACATCGATTTTCCTCATTTGCAGAAACTTCAACTCCTCTTAATTCAATGGAAATCATCTGGGATAAGCAACTCCTAAGTCTCTCTAGCTTTAAAGCCTCAAGGAAAAGTTGGGAGGGAGGGTAAAAAAGGTCTCCTTAGTTGTCCAAAGCTCACAGAAGTAGGAATGGTAAAGGAATGAAAATTGGTTTCCACAAAGGGATTCCAGAAAGGGCTCTAAATGGATAAAAATCACCCCCCCCAAAAAAAAAAGTAAAGGGGGCAAAATTTCTAAGCTCTTCAAGTTTCTTCCTGCCATTTTTTCCCTCCAGAAAGTCAAAAGATGACCTTAGAATAAAGAAAAAGGTTGGTACCTTTGAATACACTGCCCAAAACTTTCTTCAGGTTGGAATGAAATGCTTCTTTCTTCTTAAATGTCTTTAAAATCAGTTCCAATTATGGCAAATGGGCTGGGGTCAGGGTTAAAAATCTGTTTTATTTTTCAATCTATCAAAGACTGTGATTGCTAGCAAATGAGTTTTTATATGTATATATATGTATTTAACATAATATATAAAATATAATACATTGTATGTAATATATAGTAAAATGTATTATATAATATATTGTGTAATATATAATAAAACATACTGTATAATATGTAATAAAACATATTATGTAATACATAATAACATATTATACTGTACATATATGTCTATATACATATTTATACACACACACACACACACACATATATATATATATATATATATATATATATATATATATATAAAATGCTTTGCAAGCTTTAAAGTACTATATAAATTTTAGCTGCTTTTATTAGTTATAGAGGGCCTGAACCTATGATTTCATTGGTTAAAGGAAAATCCTGAGTGAGGAAACTTCCTCTCCTCATACAGATTGTTGCCAGTGCAGATTATTACCTGGGAAATGAAAGAGTAACACAGTCACAGACACATATATGTCAGAGGAAATCAATCAATAAGCATTTATTGAGTGCTTGCTGTGTGCCAGACACGTACTATGTATTATGAATACAAATGCACAGAGGAAAAATATATAGTTCTTGTCCTCAAGGAGATTCCATTCTAAAAAGTGGTACTGAGGTTAGGTTTTTCACCACAATGTGCTGTATCTTTCTTAACAATATATTTGAAATGACTAATAATCCTTTAGCATTGTGAAAACAGTTTGGTGGAGTAGGTGGACAGTGCATTTACTCTGGAGTCAGGGTGAATTGGGTAAAAATCCAGCATAAGATACTAGTTGTCCGTACCTGAGCAGGGCATTTAACTTCTGTCTGCCTCTGTTTCTTCCTCTGTAAAATGAGGATAATAATATATCTACCTCACAAAGTTGGGAGGATCAAATGGATTCATTTCTATCAAATACATTCTAAAGTTTAGAGTATTATATAAATCCAAGTTATTATAAATTTTTGCTATCCTTTATTTTTGTTTCCCTTTCTTCTCCCCTCTCCCATCCTTCTATCTCTCAGTAAAGAGAAGCCAAAAACTCTGAGTGGCTTTGAACTATAATTTGTCAAAGCAGAACTAGAACCCAGATCTTCTTGACCTTAAGTTTACTTCTCTGTCCACTGTCATTTTCAACCTTAACAATGTTATTGCAGTCCTTCATTTTTTAAGAGGACCAATAATGTCACTTAATTTATGAGTGAATTAAATTGTACAAAATTGTCACACTCACTCTCTTTTCCAGTCATCAAAGTCTAGTGACAAGGCAAAAATCAAGATGGCAGCCAATGAGCTGAGATGCATTGGATGACTTTGGTGTCTTTGATGTTTGACCAAGCTCTAAGCACTCCACCATGTCTCCTCAGCTGCCTTCATGGCTGTTGAAACAAATTGTTCTCATCTGCCAATTCTACCAGGGAAAGTCTTCACATGCTGGGGGTAGACACCTCCCTAGCTCACTTTGAGATCTGTTGGTTCCCCTCAGACTGGTTTAGCCCATCTGCTAAGACAGCTTTACTGGGGTGTGATTGACGTACACACTATTGTTTCTTGGAGCCATTGATAGTGATTGAGTAAAGGGGAACGCCGACCTCAGCAGCCCCAGAATGAGCTCAGCAAGCCCTCACCCTAGAGGTGTCAATCCTCCTGAACATCTAATACAACCTCCTCCCACTATCAATAATACCAGAATCCAAGAGACTTGAAGATCTGAAAAAGCATAGCTCTCCAAGCATACCCTGTGTGGTCATAAGCGGGTTATTTAAGCTCTCCAAGTCTCAGCAAAAACAACCATAAAATAGAGTTTGAGATGGACTGGATGATCTCAAGGTCTAAATCCAATCCAATTTCATAAGGATTTAAGTCTCTAATACAAACATAACTTGGTATTGGCTGTTGGGAATACAGAGATAAAATGAAAAACAATCCATAATTCCCAATTGCTTATTGCAAAATATCAGTAGAAAAGTATGAAGATGGTTATTTGAGTAGAGAGAAATCACTATGAGTCTTTGCCCTCTTTGAGTCTTTGCCCTCTTTGACTTCTTGAGGGAAAGTCTATTTTAATCTTTTTTGGTATCCCTTTTACTTAGAAGAGTCACTGGTACATATTAAACACTGAGGAAGAGATTATTTACTTGTCTTATAAAATAGGAATACCAGGAAAGGCTTCTTCTAAGAGGTGATGCAATATACACACAAGTCAAATCATTACTCCTACCCAGCATCATGATGTCACTGGTCCTCTTCCAAAATGAAGACAGAACAATAACAAATACCTGAGGTAAACCCTGAAGGAGGTGAAGATTCTGATAGAAAAAGGTAGGGCTCTGAATGGAAAGAAATAAGACCAGGAGTAAACTGGTAAACATTTAACAATTGGCTCTTTGGAAGAGAAACATTCATATGACTCACTTTTAAGATTATTATGCAGTATAAACATTTCCCCCATCACTTTCTTAAGCCCAGTCAACCAAAAAAAAATGAATTTATCATGAAATCACTTGATTTTTGAGGTATAAAATCTTATGTTGAAAATTCAACAGTTGCCTCTCCAGTGGTTTGAACCAGTTTCAGTCTCACCTCCAATCTGAATTTCTTATTTGTTAGGCTGAGTCCCTTCTGTATTTTCCCTCAGGTGCTTGAAAAAAAAACCCTACCCTCTCTTCCCTATATGCCCCATTAACTTCCCCTCCCAACATGGATTTATAAGATGAGATGAATCTCATCAGGCCCTGAGTTTGGTTTGGAGGTGGATGCAAGAAAATGTCCATTCTTCATATTGCTATTGAAATCTGAGCTCAGAGGCATCTGTTGTAAAAAGAGAAAATGGATAAAGAGCCCTGGAGAACTCCTCCCCCAACATGTCAACACTGAATAATAAAACATTGGGTTTATAATAGCAGCTTCCTTCTAAAGAAGTCCTGAATATTCCACAGATATCATCTCATTTATTGTGACACCATCCTCAGGACTTAGTTAGTATGCTGGTGTGGGGAGCAGGAAAGGAAAGGTCAGATAAGATTATTCTAGTGCCATTTGACAGATGGGAAACTGAGAGAAATTATGAACAAGACCGCATATGAGTAAGTGATAAAACTGGAAGTTAAGCCCACTTGGCTAAAGAGAGACCTGGAGGAGGACAACAGAGAAAAGATTTGAACACCAATTCTCTGAATCCAAAATTAGACAACTTTTGATTGTAGCATGCTGTTTTTTCAACTGATTGAGGAAACTGAGAGCTTGGGAGGTTATGTGATTAACTTGGGAGGATTATGTGAATCCTTCTTAACTCATGATTTATATATAGGATTATATATTAAAATATATTATTATTATTAGGATTAATAGGATTAAGTATAGGAATAAGGAACTGTCCATTTTCATGCACTCTGCCTTAGACTATATCTATGCTCCCTTCCAGTTCTGGTTTACAAAAAAGACAATGACTTGTTGGAGAGTGTTCAGAGAAGGAAGACACAATGATGAGGTATCTTGGATCCATGCAATGGAAGGAAATAGAAGTGTTTTGACTTCACGTATATGAAGAGTCATTATGTCAAAGATTTTCTTCTCTTGGACCTAAAGAGAACTTGAAAAAATGCTTAGAAGTTGCAGAGAGGCTGATTCAGGCTTAGTGTAAGGAGAAATTTATCTCACAATTAAAGTTGTCCCATAGGGGAATGCGTTGCCTTGGGAGATAATGATTTCATTTTCCTCAGAATACCTCTAGTCAAGGATGCTGTAGTTGGATTTCTTGTGTTTGCACAAGATTTGATCTAAATGATGTCTGAAGTCCTAGGGAATCTCGAGATGCTACGGTTCTGGAATTCACACCCAATTCGCACCCAATTTCAGCACCCAATGATGCTGAAATATTCAATAGTACAGTTCAGATGTGTGAGTTCCCACACATGTGCATATACAGACACACACATACAATTTGATCTCATCATTTAGGACCAGTTCTGACTGCAAGAGGAGGAAAGCACTTCCATCCATGAAGCCAGACAGAAAGGCTTGAGATAACCATTGCTAACCATTGGAGATACTCCAGAGAGGAATGGAGCTGATTCTACAGATGCTGGATCCTCCAATATGAGAAGTCTTCAGACAAAGGCTGAACTGCCACAGATCAGAGATACTGCCACACTGATTCCTCCTTAAGTGCCCACTAGATTTTATGGCCACCAAGATCCCTTCTAAATCAAAGACTATTTGGCTCCATGGTAGTGCTATTTAGTGAACCCAGGAGGATGGTAAACAGGTATGCTTAACCTGATGGAATCAGGAGCCTGGGCCAGTTAATAATCAATAGACAATTAGTGAACACAAACAATTCTTAGGGTCCACAGAGCCAAATGGGTGTAATAAGATATTTATTGCAGGTTATGGCCAGACAAATTGATCATTACCTGTATTTACCTTTAAAAGCATTTAGATCAAAGCTAAATACACTAGAGTTACTGGTCTCTAAGGAGCAGATCCTTTAAAAGTCCTGATAAAATATGCCTTAAACTTCACACTGAGGTAATAAATGAGGGAATGTGTGTGTGTGTGTGTGTGTGTGTGTGTGTATAATGTGTGCATATATATTCTTTATTTCTCTGTTGAAGCCAACAAAATTATATAAAATCAGAGAATCAGAAAGGATGATAAAGGTCTTCCACTACAACTCCTCACTTTACAGACAAGGAAACGAGGTCCAGAGATGTTAATTGACTTGCCCGAGAACACATGAATTATAAGTAAGAAACCCAGGGTTGAAAAGCAGATCCTAGATTTAGCTCTGGAAGTGGTTGTGAATGACAGCAATTCTACTCTTCTCATTTTACATATGAAGGAACTGAGACACAGAAAAGTGAAATGATTTGCCCACAATCACATAGATAGAAAAATGTCTGAGGGCAGGATTTGAACACAGGTTTTCTCATGCTACTCCAAGTCCAGTGCTTATCCACTATACCATGACATTGCTCAAACTACAAAATCAACTCTCCGTGTGTGTGTTTGTGCGTGTGTATAAGAGAGAAAGACAGATACAGATACAGAGAGACAGAGCTAGAGGGACAGAGACAGAGACAGACCAACAGACCGATAGACAGGCAGACAGACACAAACACAGACACAGAGAGGCAAAAACAGACAGAAAGGAAAGAAAGGATAGATGGATAGACAAGAATAGATATAGGATAGCTAGAAAAATAGATATATAAATAAATTGTTGGACAGATAGATGTAGACTATATATATAGACAGATGATAAATAGATGATAGCTATAACTAAATAGATGGATAGATAATTGAGTAGTGAGATAGATATTAATGGTTAGATAAACAAATTGCTAGATAAATGGATGGATAGGTGGATTGATAGATGATAGATAAATAGATGATTGTTAGAGATAGATTTGTTCTAGTAGTAATAGTTCAGTTGTTTTTCAGTTGTCTGACTCATGACTCCATTTGGTGTTTTCTTGGTAAAGAATACTGAAATGATTTGTTGTTTCCTTCTCCAACTCAATTTTTATAGATGAGGAAATTGAGGTTAACAGGGGCAAGTGCTTTTCCCAGGGTCACACAATTAATTAATAAATGTCTGAGATCATATTTGAACTCAGGTCCTCCTGACTCTTCTAATTGGCAATTTATCTACTATGTCACATAGCTGCCTTTAGATAGACATAGATATAAATAAATAGATGGATAGAGATAGATAGATAGATAGATAGATGGACAGTGAATGGATAAATAGATGGATGATAGTAATAGATGACAGATAGGATGGATAGACATATATAACTATAAATCATATGTGTGTAAATTTTTTCCTTGATTTTCCCATTAATTAGTATCCCCTTCCCTTCAAATAACTTGGCTTTTAATTTGTAAACAACACCTATATTTGCTTATGTGTAAACATATTGTATCTCCCAGTAAAATATAAGCACCTTGAGAGCAAGAATTTTATAATTAAATCTCCATTGCCTGGCATGTAGTAGATGCTTAACACATTATCTTGCACATAGTAGGCACTTAACACATGTTTATTCATCAGTACATAGAGGAAGCTTAATAAATAGTTGCCAATTGACTGACCTATTCATTTACTCTTTTGACTCCAGAAGCAAAGTTTTGGGGGTTTTTTTGTGGTTTGTTTGTTTTAGTCCACCCCATCTGAAAGATAATCCCTACTTCAACATACATTTAGGTCCTTTGATTTACTTCATCTATATAAATGATGCTTTTTTAAAAAATCTTTGCTTTTTGTTTGATAACTTTATGTGTATTTTGGACCTTCATCATTCCCCTTTGAGGAAATTACTACAGATATTAAATACTTTCAACTTATAGATGAAGAATGAGACTCAGAGAAATTACATAATTTGTCTTATATTCCTGTAGATTGTAAGGGATGAATAGAAGGAAAATATGCACCCAGGTTTTACTGACTCAAAATTTAGGACTCTTTTTACTGCCACACTGCCTTAAAAATAATAACAATCTCCCACACACCAAAAAAAAAAAGCTGGGGGTCACAGAAACTCATGAAGACATTCATCAATCAAATGAGATCAAGATTAAATGAGATAATGTGTGCAAAGCATTCTACTGTAAGCCTCGTTATAATAACTGGCATTAATATAGCCCCTAAAAGTGGACACAGTGCTTTGTTGAGCATTCTGTCTTTTGAAGTTCATAACACTCCTGTGAGAGAGATATTAGCAGTATTAATGTCCCCGATTTAGATGAAGAAACCAAAACTCAAAAAAAACCCCACCTAAATAGTTTAACTTATTCATGATCACAGGTATACTAAGTAACAGATATTAGAAAATCAGATAATTGCCCCATGAGTTTTGAGGATTCCTTTCCCCCATACCTCCCGCCATTGGAAGTCTTCAAGGAATGGCCAGATAGCTACATGCAAGGTACGGGCTAGAAAAGGTTCTGGTTTAAGTGCAAGTTTGACTAGAATCCCTTCTAGATTGGATATTCTGTGATACTGGAAGGCAGGCAAGAAAGAGGGAGAAATTAAGGGAGAGAAAGAGGAAGAAAAAGGAGGAGAGAAACAGAGAGAGAAGTTGAGAATAAGCTACATTTCAGTATTTCTTGGGATTTCATGATGATCATGTTGAAAGATGACTCTGAGTGTTCTGGAGAGGGACTGGACATGTGTCTTCACTTCTGGAGGGCACCCCTAAATGAGGCTATTTTGTCTGCCCACTCCTGTCAGCACCTTCTCTGTAGCTTTCAGGCCAAGTGACAAAGGCACAGAGACTAAATAACTCACTTAGGGTTACACACCTAGTAGATATCAGACACAGTTACTCAATCCCCTTAGTTCTTGATTCAATAGCTGGCTCTCTGTCCACCATGTCAAAGTTTCTCTCTCACACCAAGTATATATGTGTGGAAATAAGCATATATAATTTATTGTATATAATCTAAGTTCCCCTAATTATCGCACATTTGTTATCCATCAATCATGTCATGTCATATATAGTTTGCCACATATTTAGCATCCATTTAGCATATATTTAAAACAACAAGATGGCACGATGCACAGAATGCCAGGTAGGAAGACCTGAACGCAAATCCAGCCTCAAACTCTTACCAGCTGTGCAAACAATGAAATCACTCAACTTCTATTTTCCTCAGTTTCCTCAACTGTAAAAATTAAGATGATACTAAAAGCAACTACCTCCCAGAGTTGTTGTGGTAATTAAAGGAGATCATATTTATAAAGCACTTGAGATATATATATATATACATATATATTATATTTCTATATATAGCATATATAGTAGATGCTATATGTTAGTAGTAAGAAAAATTATGATGTGTTTAATGTGTATATATATAGAAATACGTATGATAGGTATATGAGTATGTATATATGTATGCACATAAACATGTATGCACTATATTGTAGTTTATATATATATATATATACACATATACACATACACACATAGAGATAGATATAGATACATGGTATCTATTTGTTTCCCTAGGAAACATGTCCCACCATTGGATCATAGATTTGTGGTTGGAAGGAAGCTGGATATTTCCTAACCAATCTCATTTTATGGATGAGGAAACTGAGACTCAGAAATTTAAGTGAGTTTTCTAAGTCACACAGGTAGCAATAAATAGTGTCAGCACTTGAACTCATGTCCTTGAACTCTGAAGAGCTTCTATCTTATAGCATCTTACCTCCTATTTAAAAAAAAAAATGCATGTGAAAGAGTCGGAATTCAATAGGGTAACTCTCAGGGATTCCAAGGACCTGGGCACATTGACAGCGGCCCCTAGAGGAAAGGCACCATTCCTGCCAAATGCACTTTCTTCTGTCAGCCCTCACTTCTCTGATTTTGATCATCACCTTTTCCCCCAAGCCAGAAAGATTTCAACAGAGGAAACCCAATCCCTTTGACCAAAGCTCCTCACTCTGGATGTGTTCAACTCCCTCCATTGATTGGGAGTTTGCAGATCAAACAGACCTACTGTTCCCCTCCACATCAGAAGTTGAAAGGAGGAAGGGAGGGTGGCGGGTGGGCAAAGGGAGCCAGCTCCAGATGGGGATGAGTGGACTGGAAGCCCGGTTTCCTGCCACCACCCCCGGCCAAGTGTGGGGCGATATGTCCAGTTTGGATTCAGAAAGGATGTCATTTCTCATTGGTGTTTGGGCTTTGATGAAGGGAAGGAGAACAGAGCAGCTACAGAGAATTTCCAGGAGAGCAGCCCCCTAAAACAGAATGTGAGCATTTCCTCTGTGCGTTTGTTTATTGAGTAAACTCAGTTGGTCCAAAAGTACAATATTTTTTTCAAGTACAACACCGTGGCTAGTGAGGGTCATAGAAGATAGATAAATAGAGAGATATGTAGATAGGTATCTAAAAATACATACACATACACATACCCACACACATGTACATATATCATCTTATTTCAGCATCACAGCCCCTCTTAAGGTTAGAATTATGGGGTCCAGAATTATGTAAATGTATGTATACTGCATTTGTATGTCTATCTATATTAAACAACCATATTTTCTCCCAGTTCTTGTACATATCCATATGTGTAAATATGTACATAATCTATAGTATATTATATATCAAAATCTATATCCTTTAGGAACTTTCTTTTGTTGTACTTGTACTTGTATTCGCCATCTGGCATAACGTCTGGTCTAGAATAGATTTAAAAATGCTTGTCGAACTGAATTTAATTAAATTATAAAGTCAGTGAACTTTAGAGCAGGAAGAGATCTTAGAGTTCACTAGATCTATAGCATTTATTAATCCTCTACTGTGAGCCAAGTATAATATAAGGCACTGAAGATCCCTTCATTTTACAGATGAAAAACTGGGATCAATTGCTCAAGATCAATCATGCTGGGGCTGGCTTGCTTCACCATTTAAAATAAGATTAAAATTAAATATAAAAACAAATGAAGAGTGTAATTATATTTTTCCAGGCAACTAAATGGTACAGTATATAGAATATTGGATTTGGAGTCAGGAAGATTCATCTTCATGAGTTCAAATCTAGTCTCAGACACTAACTCTAAAGCAAGTCGCTTCACCCTGATTACCTCAGTTACCTCATCTGTAAAATGAGTTAGAGAAGGAAATGTCAAACCACTCCAATGTCTTTCCCAAGAAACCCCCAAATCATGTCATGGAGAGCTGGATACGATTGAACAACAGTACAATACTGAGGCAAGAATAACTGATAAAAATAGGAAACTATTTTGAGTTCCACTTCTATTTAACCCTGCTGAGCTCTATTTGTTTGGTAAGAAAAGTATATATAAACCACAAAACAAGATAGAAATATGTGTTAACATATTTTAGACTGTCTGAACAGAAAGGATCCCTAGAAATCATCTGAAATAATGAACTTCCTGAGGGCAGGAGTCACATATTATCTGAATTCCTTTCTTCCACGAGGCCTAAGGCTGGTGTTCTATCCAGTAGACATGTGATACATGTTTGTTGAGTGAATGAATGAATAGCTCCAGTAAAACTACCTCATTTTTGATGAAAAAAATCAAGTCGAGAGAAGTAACCTGTCACAAAACAACAAACTGATTGATTCCAGAGCAGTAAAGGGCTCCTGATAACTCAAAAGATCTGGTTTTCCTTATCTTGGGAAACAAGAAATTCCCATAAATGAAAATGAGAATAAAATCCCTGACAACTTTGGAAATAAATTCCCTGTCATTTTTCCAATATTTCAAAGCATATGAGAACAAGTAAGATTTAATTTTATATTCAGCTTAAATTTTATCTAATACATCTCTACAGAAACTCCAGTACACCTTAGAGATCACCTGGTTTGAGCCTTCATTTTATAGAAAAGGGAGTCAAGGCCCAGAGAAATGAAATAATATTTGCTCCAAGTTAGATAGTGTTCTTTCCCCTTTACTCCTAGCCCAATGGATTGTTGGAGCCAGAAGCAGCAATGACAGCCATCTAGTTGAGCCTCTTCACATTATACAATGGTAAACTGAGGCTCAGTGAATCATTATCATTTATTTTAACACCTTATTTGCAAACATCACCTTATTTGAACATTACAGAGCCCCAGAAAATTAGGACTATGAGTCCAGAGCTGTGACTTCCTTAGTCAAGGGAACTTCCCTTCAAGAAATTCCCTTTACCAATGCAGATCAAGAACTGTTTCGCAGTTTATATGGTTTTAGAGGGATTGCCCAGGCCAGTGTCTAAGAGGATGTGCCCAAGGTTACTTGGCCATTTTGTGACAGAGATAAGATTTTAATCTAAGTCTTCCTAATGCCAGAGCCAAATCCCTGACTATCATACTACAATTCTTTTCTGGGAGGTCATAATTAACAATTATTAATATATTAATAATATATTACCTAATAATCACATGGTACTTACTATGTACTTGGCACTGTGCCATCCATTCTTGAGATATTATTCAAATCAAGTCGGCTGGCATTTATTAAGTGCTTACTGTATGCCAAGCAACAAGAAATGGCAAAAGACAATTTCTGATCAAAGAGATTACAATATAATAGAGTAGGTAACTGTAGAGGCTGGAACTCTGGAGAAGTATACTTGAAACAAGGATACTTACAACAAGGTGTTAACTTGGTGGAATTGATGAGATAACGGTTCTCTAGTTTACATATACTTAGTACTTAGCATGGTGATGTAATGGTTCTTTAGTTCACACATACTCATATTCTATAATGATGTAATTTTAATAGGGTATTTAAGGGCTGAGACAACTGGGGGCTTAGAGTAAACAGACTATGAAGGAGACAATAAAGACTTTAGACTATTCCTGACCATCCTTGTAGTGATTATCCACCATCTGAAAGACCTCCGGAAAGCTAGCCCAGACATTACAGATAACATCCAAACGATTAGCTACAAATAAGAATAAATAATTATATGTGGAAAGAGTTAGGGAATGGATGGTTAGAAAGATAGAAAGAGATAATAGAAATGATAGATAAAGAGAGATAGGAACATATGGATAGATCAACAGAAAAATCATATAGGCAGAGAGAGAAAGGAAAAGGGAGAGATAGGAATAGGTGAATAGATGCATAATAGAGAGATACAGAAAGATAGGAATAGATGGATGGATGTATAGACAGATAATAGACAGAGATAAGACAGATGATAGTAAGAGAAGGATATAAAGAGAGAGGGAAGGATAAATAGAGATGAATAGATAGATGATAGAGACAGAGACTTGGATATGTAGACAGGTATACAAATAAATATTGAAAATATATCTATATCAAAATATATGTGTATTATGTGTAGGATATTTACACACATGTATATGTATGTGCATATACTTAAATACATGTATACACATACATAAATGTAGTTTCAGTGTCTTGGGGCCCCATATAAGGGGAGAACTGTCTTTTTCCACCCAACCATCCATCTGTCTGTCTGTCTGTCTATCATCTCTTTTTATCTCTCTATATCTACATTTATATAGATCTAGATATGGAATAAATTGCGGATAATCACCACAAGATTGAGGCATTAGACTGAGGAGGTGTGGAAAAGCTTCCTATAGAAATTAAGACTGGCTGAGACTTGAAGGAAACTAAGGAAGCCAGGAAGTAAAAAGAGGAAGAGGTGAAGTGTTCCATGTGGGGGTTAATATGGAGGGGGGTATCGGGGGAAAAAAACTTTCCAGAATATGATGTTCTGGGTGAGGGATAACCAGGAGGCCAAACTGGAACAGATAACTAAGAGAATTTACTCTTTTAAATAGAGTTCTCGACTTTTGCTTTCTATATTCTAGGCCATGACCTCCTCCTTCCTCAGGGAAGGGAAGGGAAGGCAAGGGAAAGGAGGGCAAAAGAAAAAAAGGAACTTTGTCCAAGGTCACACAGATGAAACTAGTCTCTTTCCATACTTGTCCTGGACGCTGAGAGATATTAGAAATGGTGAAATCCCAAATCTTCCATTTGGATTAGGTGAAATTACAATGTCACACTCAGACCTCCATGGAATCTCTGAAAGGACCGGAGGGGTAGGGGGTGCTGCCTCCCAGCACAAAGCAGAAGGGAACTCCAGATGGGAAGCTGCATTTGTCCAACCCCCTCCCCGCTGCTTCCAGGTTCAGTATTAGCAGTCTGCACATCCTGAATGTGCACACTGCTGCTGCGGCTGGGAATCCAGAATGACTGGGGAGACCAGCAGTCCAACCAAGGCAGCTTCCTGAGCTTAATTTGAAAATGAATGATGATTCCCATTTTAAACAAATCACACTAATGGCTGTTTAGCTCATACATAACTTTATAAAACAAAACTCTGTTTGTGAATCCCCAACGAGCCTGGGGATTGATTAATGCTAATGGTTTTTTTTTTTTCCTCACCAGCTGTGAAAAGGCATTTTCCATAATTTACCTGTCATTACAATGCAAAGGATTTATAAAATACACAAGCACCCCCCCACATACACACACGCACACACGCATATACCATGCATAGGGATAGGTCAGTAACCCACATGGGTCTGAGAAAATAGATAGTCTTGTCCTAGAGAAGAAGGAGAAAGAGGAGAAGAAGGAAAAGGAAAAAAAGAAGCTCATTACTCTTTTTTTCAGTTACAAAGCAGTCATTTTATCCACTTTTGCAATATCTGGTTAAATATTAGAAAATGCTACTTAGAATTTACATAACATAGCACTTTAAGGTTTATAAAACACTTTATAAATATTCTCATTTGATTCTCACAACAACCCTGGGAGGCTGTGGGGTTATCTTGTTTTCTCCTCATTTACAAATAAAAATTGAGGTACTTTATTTTTCTCTCCAAGCAGTAGTGACATGACTTGTCCAGGGTTTCTCAGTCAGTCAGTGTTTGAAAAATGATTTGAATTCAGGTCTTCCTGATTTCAGATCCAGAACTTTATCCACTGCTTTACCTAGATAGGTAATAGGTTTTATATTATATGAACTCCATTAAAGATGAGAACAGTGGCAGTAGTAGTAGTAGCAATGGTGGGGGGTGATAATGTGGTAGGAGTAGTAGTTGTAGTGGTAGTGGTAGTCGTGGTGGTGATAGTAGTTACTAGCAGTAGTAGAGATGATGAAAGTGGTTTGGGTGGTGTGATAATAAAGGAAATTCTAGTAATTGTAGTAGTGGTGGTGGTAGTATGCTGCTAGTAGTGGTGGAAGAAATAAAAATAGTAGCAGCAGCAGCAGCAGCAGCAGACTAAAACTACAGAATGATAAGGGATATGTTGGTGTTCAGTTATTTCAGTCATGTCTGACTATTTTTTTACCTTATTTGGGATTTCTTCAGCAAAAATACTGGAGTGGTTTGCCATTTTCTTCTCCAACTCATTTTTCAGATGAGGAAACTGAGACAAATAAGGTTAAGTGATTTGTCCAGAGTCACACAGCTAGTAAGTGTCTGAGGCCAAAGTTGAACTCAGGTCTTCCTGATTCCAGTGATCTATCCCTTATACTCTGCTCTTGAGGTCTGAACTTGTAAATTGATTAATGCTTTAGAAGGATATGATAGAAACTACCAACCGAATACCTTAAAAGATCTGTTCAATTGATCAGAAATATGTCCCAGAAGCTCCCTCTCCTTCAAAAATTAGCAGACGACAAAACCCTGTACTACAAATATATCATTCATATATATGTGTGTGTATGCATGTATGTATATACATATGTATGTGTGTGTATATATATACACACACACATATATACATACATATATGTGTGTATATGTGTGTATGTATATATATATATATATATATATATATATATATATATATACATACACACACACACACACACACACACATATAGGAACTGCAGTGTCAGGGATACTGCAGAAATCAGTGTCAGGGATAGAAATGTCCACAATCACTGGGAAAAGTGAGTAAGATTTTCAACAAGTGTCAGCTGGGTGGCCCTATGGAGCACAGTCATAAGGTCAGGAAGACAGGGACAGACATTTTTCAGTTATATGATTCTGGGCAAATCATTTAACTCTGTGATCCTCAGTTACTTCATCTGTAAAATGAGGGTAATTATGACACCCACCTCTCAGTTGCTATGAGGAACAAAATATACAAGCCCTTTAAAGTACTATATAAATGCTACATGTAGATGATGATATGATGATGAAGATGATAATGATAATGATGATGTCACTCTTTTGAATATTTATTAACTCCAAATTGTGGAATAGTATTCTCTCAAAATACAGAAACTAAGAATGGGAAGGCTGTCCCTATTGTTCGGTTTGCAGCAGGAGTAGTCCCAAAGATGCTTGTTGTAAGCTTATAAAAGATGAGTGTTCTCATCAATTACCAAAAAAATTTCTACAGTTACAAAAAAATTAAAATTAAAAAAAGCTTCTATAGTTGTCTTCAATAGCCCCCAGACTTTTAAACGCAAACAAATAACAACACAATAGTGATTTCCCTCAGGATTTCTATCTCACCTTTATTTTAGAATTATTTTAAAATAATGATTCATTTAGAATCATTTTAGACAAGTCCGATGAAAAATCTTAAGATAAAATTAGAGAGGTCATTTTCATTGTGTTTTAAAATTCAGAAATCACTTTATGTATGTTATTGTACGTGATTGTTACAATTTGAGATTGGTGCTATTATTTTCTCCATTTTATAGGAAAAAAAAACAGTCTCAAGCAAGTCAATTTAATAAACATTTATTCAGAGGCTACGTGTATCAAGCACTGTGCTAAAAGCATTGAAGCTACAAAGAGAGGAAAACAATAAAAATTGAAATACCCCTTTTCTGTAAAAGAGCTCATAGCCTATTAGGAGAGACAATATACCATTAAAATCAATAAAGGTTAAATTAGAAATAAGCAACAGAAGAAAGGAATCAAGTTACATTGGAGATAATCAATTGAGGAAAAGAATTTGTACTAAGAGAGAGAAGAAAAGACTCCTAGTAGAAGTTGGGTTTAGCTGAGACTTTGAAGTCAAGGAGCAGAAATGAAAGGAGAAATAAGAAGGGAGGGGAAGTCAGTGAAAATGCTTCAGATTCAAGAAATGAGTTATCTTATGATTATCTTATCAAATGAGGTAATATTTGTAAAAGAGTGGCTTATACAGTGGGATATATATATATAAATATTAATATCCTATATATATTCATATATCCTGTTTCTCCACTTCCCTCATTCAAAGAACATCAGCCAGACTGGAGTCATTGAATTGCAGAATCCCCAGAAGTAAGGAAGATGTACAGGCTGAAAATGCTGAAAAAAGCTAAGTTATGGAGGCTTTTGAATGCCAAACAAGCTATTTCTTGTAACCCAGCTAGAAAGTATAGAAGGTGAAAATTTGAAAACTTGAAATCAGGTCTTCCTGACTCTAGACATATTTATGGGAGAAATAGTTATTACCACAAGCTGCTTGATTTTATACTTTTATCCCAATTCAAGAAGAATTTCTTAAAGCACTTCCTGGATGGAGGCTGACAGTCATAGTTTTTGGTGTGATGCAGTATATAGAGACTCAGCCTCAAAGCCAGGAAGATTGGAGTTCAAAATCTACCACTGACACATATTGGCTATATGAGCTTGGGCAATTTTGCTCTCTCAGAACATAAAAGGGCTAATCTGCATTTTAAATAAGGGGATGTTCCTCAGTTGAAAATTCCCTATGCCAATAAAATCACAAATCTAGTTCTTATTCCCTGTGTGGAAGGAACTGTGCTAATAATAATTGAAATGAAGGAGTTTTTCATGTTTCCAATACATTTTTCCTGGATTTGGGATCCTAATATTAGAGTAGGAAGAAATCTTGGAGACTAATCCAATCTCATTTTACAGATGAGGAAACTGAGGCTGTGCCCAAGGTTGCACAGTTAGTAGTGGTAGAACCAGGATTTTAATCGTCCTTATTCCCTGTGTGGAAGGAACTATGCTAATAATAACTGAAATGAAGGAGTTTTTCATGTTTCTAAAACATTTTACCTAGATTTGGGATCCTAATATTAGAGTAGGAAGAAATCTTAAAAACTATTTAATCCAACCTCATTTTACAAATGAGGAAACTGAGGCTATGCCCAAGGTTTCACAGTTAGTAGTGGTAAAACCAAGATTTTAACCAAGATTCTCTAGTCTACCAAAGCAAGACAATTCCCACTGTACCACAATGCCTATCCAGAATTCATCTGGACTTCAATACCAACCATATGTCAGAATAAATGCTACTCTCTGTCTTCCTCGTATCTCTCATATTCATCCATTCAGCAAGAAAAGGGAATAGATTGTACTTTCACAGTCACAGGAGGATGGGTTTCTTAGTCACTGCTGACAAGACTCTTGCCAGAGTCTTCTTTAAGAGGCTGATTCTTCACCTGGAAGATGGTCATCTCCTTGAGAGCCAGCATGGCTTCAGAAATGGCTGAGGAATAAGCAATATTTTATTGGCTGCCTGAAAACTCCAGGAGAAATGACAGGAAGGATGGTTGTCTGTACACAAAGCTCATCGATCTAATGAAAACTTTGATTCTGTCGATCATTGTCAAAAATCCTGGCAAAATCTGGCTGCCCTGAGAAGTTCATCAGTATTGTGCATGAACTCCGCGATGGCTTTTGCTGGCCTGGATTCTATATAATGGACAATGTTCTTGTGCTTTCCCAGTCACCGATGGAGTGAAGCAGGATTGTCTGCTTGCTCCCATGCTTTTAAGCATGATGTTTTCAGCAATGTTGTCAGACATCTTCAAATGACGTCAAGATTAGGTACCACACTGATCTAACTAGAAAAGGTTACAAGCCAAGATTAAAGTGGAGAGAGATTGGTGAGCGACTTTTTGTTTGCAGATGATTGTGCTCTCATTGTAGCCTCTGAGGCTGAAATGCAACAAAATATGGATCAATTCTCTGTCACTTGGCTAATTTTAGCCTGACAACACCAAGAAGACACAGATTTTCCAGCGGTCAACACTGCATCATGCACACACAGAACTTTCAGTTATCTATATAGCAAATGGAGAAAATTTTAATGCTGTGAATATGTTCACTTACTTTGGCAGTATATACTTTCTGGGGATGTACCTACAGATGGTGAGGTTGACACATGTATTACTAGAACTAGCTCAGTGTTTGGGAGGCTCTGAAGGAAAATGTGGGAGACAACAGAGTATTAGACTGACTGCCAAACTGAAGCTCTAGAGAGTCTTTGTACTGATCTCATTATTGTATGTCTGTGAATCTTGGACAGCCTACCAATGCCAGGCTAGGAAACTAAATCACTTCCATTTGAATTGTCTTAAGAAGATTCTGAAGATCACCTGGCAAGAGAAGATATCAGGTATTGAGTTTCTTTTTTGAGCTGAACTGCCAAGTGTTCAAACTCTGCTGCAGAGAGTGCAACTCCAATGGGCTAGCCACAATGTTCAAATGCCAATTTTATGCTTGTCTAAAAGACTCTTTTACATAAAATTACATGAAGCAGGAGCTAACATGGAGTTCAGAAAAAGCAATAAAAAGACACTTTCTTTTTTTTTAATTTAATAGCCTTTTATTTACAGGTTATATGTATGGGTAACTTTACAGCATTAACAATTGCCAAACCTCTTGTTCCAATTTTTCTCCTCTTACCCCCCACCTCCTCCCCCAGATGGCAGGATGACCAGTAGATGTTAAATATACTAAAATATAAATTAGATACACAATAAGTATATATGACCAAGCTGTTATTTTGCTGTACAAAAAGAATCAGACTCTGAAATATTGTACAATTAGCTTGTGAAGGAAATCAAAAATGCAGGTGGGCAAAAATAGAGGGATTGGGAATTCAATGTAATGGTTTTTAGTCATCAAAAGACACTTTCAATCAAAAGATACTTTCAAGATTTCTCTGAAGAATTTTGTTGTAGTCTTAAGAGTCGATTGTGAGATATGGGAGACACTGGCACAGGATCACCCAACATGAGATACTCTCATCAAAGAGGATGCTGTGTTCTGTGAGCAAAGCAGAATTTTAGTAGTTCAAAAAAATTAGAGACATCTGTATTCCCAATTTTCATTTGGACTATTGGGTTTAGCCTGTGGGTGGAGTCTTAGTATAGGTCTGATCAGTCATAATCAGACACATTGTACATTGATCCTGACATAGTGGTGTCATTTTGGTCATCTTCAAGAACAAAGATCAGTAACCAACTACCTAGGTGCCTCTTTATGTTAAGAAGCACCTATTTACTTGGTTATTAACCTTTGTTCTGGTTTCTGGTTTCTGGTACATGGTAGGTGCTAAATAAATGTTCATCAACTCTCTGCCTGCTTACTGCATATAGATGCTAAGGGAGATCCAGTGATCAATAAAACATCCCTCTCTCTCAAAGAAGGGAGCTGATACCTGCACACAAATAATTGCTACATAAAGCGGAGGGCCTTAAGTTTATAAAAAGTATTCAACAAATTTCTCTGACATTTTAAAGGAGAAAAAGATCATGGCAGGAGTTGGAATGGGGGCAGAACTTGGAAGGTTCATTAGAGGTTGCCTGGTTCAGCTTTACCATTTTATAGATAAAGGAAGCAAAGCCAAAAAGAGAAGTAACTCCCTAAGGTTCCTGGAAATGAGAACAGAAAACAGAGCTGGAATTAGAACTGAGGTAAAATCCCATTTGACTCCAGATAATTTTCTCATTTGAGAAGATATCTTCTCATTAAATCCCCTGAAGTCCGATTTACGATCCACTTATAATAAGCAAAGCATCTAGAGGAGAAAGAGAATGGAACATAGAAGGGGTGAGAGATGGAGAGAAAAGAAGATTTGAATTCAAATCCTATTTTAGATACTCACAAGCTGTATAAGCTGAAGCAAATCACTCTTTTAACCTCAGTTTAGTCTTAGTTTTGTTATGTTTTTATTTCCCCATCAAAATTGTGAATGGAGAAAATGATAGATTTCAAAGGATTTTTATTCTTTGTCTTCAAATTCATTTCCTGTTGCAGTAGGTTATAATCTAAGAAGAGTTAGGGCGGTTTCTCCTTCTCTTGGACTCAAGTGCTTTCCTCCACGTTTTCAAAGACTTATAGAAACAGGGGTAAGAATGGATCTGCTTCCATTCAAGAGGGATCATGTAGTTGCAGAAAGAAATGGAGATGGGGCTCTGATAAAAGGAAGAGGTAAAGGAAAGAGCCCAGATGAGAGGAAGGAGCAAAGGATATGGAAGTTAGAATAAATGAAGAGAAAGAAACTGAGCTGAACTCATGTGGACCCAGAGAGATGCTTCTGTATCTACCAGCACGCCAGAAGGAAGTAGCAGATGCTAGACTAAGGCACCAAGCCCAAAGGACCTGGAGGCAGCACATAAAAGAACTAAAAAAGGAACAGAGAGGGAGCCACCAAAGGGCCACAATCAAAAGCCACAGAAAGGTACAGTCCATCAAGCAGACCTTTACCTTTGCTGGCTTTATGAGTCACCTAACTGTGTAAGTCCAAGAATAGGAAGTTCATGCTCGAGATGGAAGGATTATAAATTGGAAGGACTGCATATGTCTTTTTACAAGATGGAGACAGTATTGTATTCTTTACTGTTTATGGGCACAAATTCTTTCAGTGTCATGATTTCTTGAGCGAATAAAAACCTCATCTATATTTAATAACCTTGTTAGCATGAGTGCTTGCAGTGAGTTGGAGAGTCCTTTGGGAAGCTAAAGCAAGCTACCTATTGAAATTCTCTGGGTTTCCCCAGCTGGGTGCATGAGGCTGAAGAATTTTTGAGAAGCACCTCCCCATCCCTGAATACATCCCATTATTCATGTCAAAAAGTCTCTTAGCCAGAGTCACTTCCATTGTTTATTTACAAGGAGGAGATTAAAAAGTTGAAGCAACTTGGACATAGGCAGTCTCCCCATATCAGGAGCTAGTCTCTGACTCTGAAAAGAGTAGCCAGGCCCAGATATTCTTTTGAAGAATGTTCCAAACTCAATATCATTACAAAAGATACCATGTCCATTCCTTGAGAACAAGAACTGTTTTTTTTTGTTTTTGTTTTTGTTGGTTTTTACCTTCCTCTGTATGCCTCATATTTAATAATGCTCAATAAATGTTCATTGATTGACTTCTGCCCAGGGCAGAAGCACTGTGCTTTACCACTTGTGGAGTATGTTGAAGTAGCAATTCTCTTTCACACCAGGATCGACAAAATCAATTGGTCAGCCAATTGGTGAGTATTTATTGAGCTCCTACTATGTTCCAGAGAATAAACATTTATTATATGCCTATATGTGCCAGTTATTAGGTTAAACATCTGTTCCAAGTGAGACATTGTAGATATAAATATAAAACCTCTGCCTTCAAGGAACTGGTATTCTACTAGGCAGATACAATGTTTACAAAAAAGTAAATACAGGTTTCAATTTTGTAAATACTTTTATTTATGTAAATATTTACAAACTAAAAACCAAGTGATTTCCAGGGAGGGGACACTAACCACTGGGACAATCAGGAAAGGTTTTTTGAAGATGTCAGCATCTGAGCTGACAGGGATTTAAAACTAGAAGGGACCATCTCTCCTCCAATGCCCTCATTTCACAGAAGAGGAAGTTTTTTGTGGAAGGTAGCATGTGAACCTCAGGTGTCAGACTCCAAAGTCGACATCCTTTGCCCTACGATGCCATTGGCCTGAAATACAAAGCCATGCTCCATGGCACATGCGATGTATAATTGCTAAGGTCTTCCTGTCAGGCTCTGAGACTGGATGATTGCATGTCTCTTCCGCCACCCCCAAGTTTCCAGATCATCAGGGAATTGTTTCTGATCGCTCCTTGGGAGCTAGGATGCAAACTTGGGACGAAGACCGGGACAGGTGGGTCAAGAGAAGCGCATCCGGGCAGCTGACCACCGGCCACTCCCTTCTTAACTTACGGGCCAGGCCCTGGTGTGGATGAGAATAGGGGGATGAGGAAATCGACAAGCTAGAGAAGCGACATTTGGCCGCCCCCTGTCCCAGCCTCTTCTGTCCTTTCTGCCTAGTTTTCCAGAGACTGTCGAGCTCCGGGGTGCATCCACTGCCGGGGAGCTGGGAGAGGAGCGGGGGAGGGTGGGGGAGGGAAAGGAGCTGAATGGCCAAAAAAAAAAAAAAAGCCAGCATCAAATCAATTAGCGCACGTTTTCCCTAACTTCCATGCCGGCTTTGCCTTCAATTAGCATGATCGTCCCGGGCCTTCCTCTGCAGCCCTGGAGCATGAACAGCGGAAACTTTCTCCCTGCTTGTTTTAATCTTTCACCAAGTCCTGACTTTCGCCTCCAGCCCGTCTAATTGAAACTAATCTTCGCGGGCAGGGCCTGTCTCTTTCCCCTAATCCTCCTCTAAGGGAGCTCACATGGTCCCAATTACCGTCACACCGGGTCCTTTGATTCCCTTTCCTCCGCTCCTTCTGCCAGCCTCATTTTTGGAAAGTTTGCCTTATTAAGTCCATGCTTGAGAGTTCCTGCCTGTCGCGGGCGGCTCGAGATGTTATCGCCGGCTGCCGACGGATAAGGTTACCGCGAGAGCCCCTCCTGGATTACATTTGGCAAAAAGGCGATAGAGGGCATGATAGCGGGGAGAGGCCGGGGAGCCCACGAGGGATGCCCGGCCGGGGGCCAAGGTTCTGGGGAGCGCCGAGCGGGGCTCCTCTTCCCTACCTGCTCCGCGGCGGGCTAGCTGGCCAGAGGCAGAGCACCGACGGGCGGGATCTGGGGGCTGAGGCCCTGGGCTCCCAGACTTCATCTGCTCCTGGCTGCCGCCCTCCTCTGAGCCCCGGGTTCCTCGTTTGTTAAAAGAGGAGCTGGACCGGACCGAAATTCTTACCCCGGGTCCATCTGAGGTCCACGAATTTGGGAGGGAAGAAAGGGCCATCTTTATTTCAACACAATCGGATCCTTTCTAGTCGTGGGCATTTTCTTTCATGAATTCAAAAACATGATTCTGAGAAGGGACCCACAGGCTGCCAAAGGGGTCCAACACGCAGCGCACGTGCACACACACACACAACAGCAGCAGCAGCAAAGTAGTAGTAGTAGTTGGTAGTAGTAGTAATAGTAGTAGTAGTAGTAATAGTAACAGCAGCAGCAGGAAGAGGAGGACGGAGAGGAGGAGCAGTAGCAACAGTAGCAGCAGCAGCAGCAGCAGCATTAGTAATGGTAGTCATAGTAGTAGTAGTAGCAGTAGGAGGAGGAGGAAGAAGAGCAGTAGTAGCAGCAGCAGTAGCAATAATAGTAATAGTAATAGTAGTAGCAGTAGTAGCAGCAGCAGGAGGAGGAGGAGGAGGAGGGGGAGGAGCAGTAGTAGCAGCAGCAGTAGCAGTAGTAATAGTAGTAGTAGTAGTAGATGGAGGAGTAGAAGTAGTAATAGTAGCAGCCATGATATGCATATAGCCAAGTATAAAGCATTTTAGAAATATTATCTCATTTGATCTTCACAACAGTCCAGAAAAGTAGTTATTTTATTTCTCCCATTTTATAGATGAGGAAACTGAGGCTGAGAAAGGTAAGTAAGGTGACTTGCCCTGAGTTATACAGCTTATTAAGTGTCTGAAGCATAATTTGAAGATGGGTACTCTTTTGAACCCCTTTCTATAGAGGAAGAAACTGAAGCAAACAGAAGTTCAGTAACTTGATCAATGTGTGAGACTAGATTTGAACTCCGATTCTCTTGATTTCAGCCCCAGTGCTTTAGCCACTTAGCTGCCCCAAATAGGTGGCTGGTATCTGGCCACCAGTGGGCATACATGAGTGGGAAAAAATAACAGAGATAATGTAGTAAACAACATAAGCAAACAAATAATATAGACAGAATAGTTAGAAAGTAATCTCAAAAGGAAAGAGCTTATTCTTAGAGGGAGCCAGGGGAGTAAAAGGTGAACACGGCAAAGAGAGAATCCAAGGCATGGAAGACAATAGATGCAGAGGCATGATATCAGGAGGCAGAGTATTATTACATGGTAGGAAAAATAATGAAGGCAATGTATGCAGATCAAAGTGGAAGGTGGCAATTTTTTTAAAGACTGGAAAAATAGGAAGAGACCAAATGATAAAAGCCTTTAAATAAGAAACAGAAATATTTTGGTCCAATCCTGGAGATATTAGAAAATCACTGGATTTTATTGAGTAGGAGTATTGAGTAGTAATAGGATCCTAAGTTTAAGAAAATCCCCTGAGAGCTAAATAAAATAGAAAATAGTTTGGAGTGGGGAGAGACCATGCAGTTATGACAGAGAGATAAAATAGAAGCTTATTAAAATGAGCCAGGGGAAAAGTGATGAGAGCCTGTTGCTGGCTCTAGGTGAACGTTCATGAAGCATGTTGGAAGATAGCAGCAAAATGATTTATTTTTTTAATTCCATATGAGAGGTGATTATGGAGTTCTAACATTGTCTCAAATACAACCAGCTCATGTGACCCTCATTAAATTTACCAATTCTTACACTCTAAAGCTATAATTTTAAGATATATCTGGAGCTCATTTTTCTCATCTGAGAAATGAGGAGGGTCAGATAGATAGGGGTAGCTGGGTGGTATAGTGAATAGAGCACTGGATTTAGAGTCCAGAAGACCTGATTTCAAATGTGACTTCAGAAAGCAGCTTATGACCTTAATTTATTTAGCACAGTTTGCCTCAGTTTCCTTATCTGAAAATGAGAAGAAAATGCAGAACTACCCCAGAATCTTTGCTAAGAAAACCCCAAATGGGATCACAGAATCTGACACGACTGGACAACAAAAACTAGACAGCCTCTGAAGTCCCTTCCAGATGTAGATCTGATGAAAGAATCACATGGGACCCATGATCCTAAGGAATGGTAACTCCTTTTGTCTGGTGGTTAGAAGGAACATAGTATAATTGTTAGAGCACTGGTCTTAGTTAGATTTGTGAAAAGCCTGGATTCAAAGCCTTGTTACTCTATGGGACCCTCCCTAAGTCCCTGAACTGAGTCACTGACCCTTATTTATTTCATCTGTAAAATGGGTATAATTACATCAACCTCACAGGGCCCAAGATCAATCATCAAAAGACTATAGATATGTGGAGCTCTCGAAGGGACCTTGGAGATTTGAAAGGATGTTATTAGCCCAAGCATTCCCCTAGGCCACACAGAGTCAAGATTCAAATTCAGATCTTACCACTTCATATTCAGAGTTAATTTAGCTGATTCAATCTCTGAGAGTCTTGGCCCAAAGCTTAGATTTGAGGGTAGTTTGTAAGAAAGGACCAGAGAACAAACCAAGCACTTCTAGCTTGTTTAGTGCCCCTAGACAATTACGCATTCTTTTCCAATTCTAAACTTCTTCTCTATCCCTCAGAGAATCGTAAGGAATTGACTTTGTAATTCCCAGTTCCCCAAATTTATGACAAATATAGCTTCTGGTTTAAGACTATAGGCACATAAATCAATCAACAGCCCTTGCTTCCAAGAACACAGGCCCCAGCTGCTCTCTCTCTCTCTCTCTTTCTCTCTCTCTCTCTCTCTCTCTCTCTCTCTCTCTCTCTCTCTCTCTCTCTCTCTCTCTCTTTCTCTCTCTTTTTCTATTTCTCTCTTTCTCTTTTCTTCTCTCATTCTTTCCTTCTCTTTTTTATTCTCTTTCATATTTTGTCTTTCTCCTTTTCTTATTCCCTATGTTTGTCTGTCTCTGTCTATCTGTCCCCCTATATCCACCAAGAATACTACTACCCAGTTAGTATTCTGTCTTTTCCATCAGCCCTCAAAAAATGCCTCTGTCAAGCCAGAAGAACCAGAGGAGTCTTGGAGAGAACAGCTGCCCCTTCCCAGGGAGGCAAGGTCAGAGTGATGGTAACTGATCTCCCTGGGCCTAGTTGTTTATTAGAAGCCACAGAAGAAGAAAGAAAAACTGTGTATTCTAGAAATACATTATTTACAATGATTCAGACTACTGATAGATAGGAGCTCCCTTGAGAGAAGCTCCCTCTACAAAAACACATTGACAATCACACTCTAATTTTTAGTCAGAGAGTTCCCTGGATAATTGAGATATTGTGACTCATCCAAGATCACACAGTCTTTGTAGGTCAAGGCAGGATTTGAATCCAGTTCTTCCTAAGCCCAAATTCAGTTCTCAATCTATTACTCCATTATGACTCTGTTTTTTACATATATAGTATTATATATGTATATATGTGTATGTGTGTGTGTGTGTGTGTGTGTATGAATGTATGTACATGCATTAGGCAGCTAAATGGTCCAGTGAATAGAGTCTACATTTAAAATCAGGAAAACCTGAGTTTGAATACAGTCTTAGACATATATTAGCTGTATATATACACATGCATATATGCACCTCCCATTTGTATAACTTGGAAAAAACAAATTGTGAATTGTGTTTGGCTCAGAAACTGTGTGAGGAGCAAAGCTGAGACATGAAAGAGACTGAAAGAGGGGAAAAAAAAGAAGAAAGGTCTTTGGGGAGAGAGTGTGGCCGGAGAAGAAGACTATAGATTGGCCTAACTGCTGAGATTCGTCCCAGAACTCTCAAATTCTGTGATTCTGTAACTCTAAAGTGTTTTCCTTTGGCTCCTTCTAACACTGAAGAGATGGCATTAAAAGCTTAGAAACCCCTAAGGAGACTTATCCAGACTGACCTGAGAAAAGGGGGCAAAGAATGGTCATCTGAAGGCACCATCAGGGTTGGCAGGAAAAAGCAGGAGAGAAACAACAGCCCCCTGTCCCATCCCCACCAGTTTTCAGTTATGTCCCCCTCTCCATGACCCCATTTGAGATTTTCTTGGCAAAAGTACTAGGCATTTCTTGGCAAAAGTACTAGGCATTTCTTGCTCCGACTCATTTTACAGATGAGGAAACTGAGGCAGGGTTAAGTGGCTTATCCAGGGTCACACAATCAACGTCTGAGTGGGATTTGAAATTACAATTGAATCTTTCTGACTCCAGGCTTAGCAGTCTATGGCCTAGGGCACTACCTAGCCACCCCCTCATATCCACCACCTCTCTCAAGTTGAAGACCATATCCTTGGCGAGCGGGCTCTGCCAGAGTAGTCTTTCTACTCCAGGCTGTCCATGACCCTTCATTCCAGTGATTTCCCCTTTCCAGTGAAAAGCTTTAGGAGCCACAACACAAGCTGAAAATTACGGAGACTGACAGTGGACTCTCCCACTGCTCCCTGACATAAGCTCAGAATTTACCTAAATACTGGGAATTGATGGTGATTTATTCTGATTTCTGTTGATCATTCCTCCTTCCCCAAAAAAACAATTTTGTTCACTATTATTATGAATTATGTTTTTACAAGTTGGAGTTTATGAGACTCAGTTTACTGCCGTACAAACCAAGATGTGTCCCATGGTCCTGGGGGACTTTGGATGTACACACACATATAGAGAAACACACACACATACATGTACACACACATGCACACCCACTTCCCTTAAAGGAAGGAATCTTTTCTTCTTTGGCTCATCGTCCCTACCCAGATCCAGAAAAAATCCCCGAGACAGATTTTAGGTTCGAAATATATTTAGGGTCTCTCTCCAACAATGAATGACGGGACTCCTAAATCTTAGATAGGCACTAAATATACAATATAATTAGCAAAATATTTATTTTATTCCATCAGGAAAAAAACTCACGATTTCTTGGATGGAAAATATAAACCTAGAGACTGAAAAAATAAAAACCCAAAGTATACCTAGTTTATTGATGCCATGGGAAAACTCCTGATAAGAGTGCTGCCCAACAGATGAGGAACTGAGGCTTTTAGAGATGATAGAGATAAGGCAGGACATCAAGCTTTTCTCATTTACCCTGGCTATCTTTTGGTGATTCCATTCCAGCGCCTTTTAGTCCCTGGGATGAAAGATCAGCCCAGGAGTTCTCAGAGCAAATGGGCAGATCAGAAGCATCCAGGCTTGCAGGAAGAAATTTTGGGAGTCAAAACACAGACTGAAAATCACAGGGACTTAGGATCCTTCCTTATTGCTCCCCTCCCAGAAGCCTCAGTGCTAGACTAACAGGTCCACAAAGACTTAGCACACTCTTGGAACTTTTGTTCATGCAGATACTTTTCTTGACCTTTCACATTTTACCCATAATTCAAAGATCATTGTCAAGCCCCAAACCCTCAGAAGAACTAGATATTTTTCTGAATAGAAAAGGATCTTAGTGAACATCTTGATCAACCCTCCAATGTTGCAGATGTGGACAATGAGTGACTTTTCTTATGAGATCTCGTTCTACTAAGTAGGGAAAAAGCACTGCCTTTAGAAAAAGAGGACCTGGATTGAATTCTGGGTCTAGAACATTATTACCCAGTAATCAAAAATCACCTTCTCTAAACCTCAATTTCCTTGTTTGTAAAATGCAAAAATTGGATTTTTTGTTGTCATTTTCAGTCATGTCTCATTCTTCATGACCTCATTTGGGGTTTTCTTGGGAAATATGTCATTTCCTTCTCCAGCTCATTTTACAGATGAGAAAACTGAGGCAAACAGGGTGAAATGACTCCAGGTCTGTTGCTCTATCCATTGGCCCATCTAGCTACAAAGTCATTTTAGGAGAAGTGGGAAAGCTCAGAGTTAATACGGGAGTGTGCCCTCTCACATGTTAGTACCTTGGGGCAACAAACCATTCACCCTATATCTTTTTCTATTTTTTCTGACCAGAACTGTAATGGTACTGCTGTGTGTCTGAGACATTTCTCATATGAACTGCCTCTGTGTGTCATTCATCACTGCTCATTATCTTTCTCTGCTCCTGTCCCATTCTCCAACCCTGACCCCTCCCCAACAGTGTGAGAATTATGACTTTTCCATCTCTCATCCCCCAGGGTGCCTTTCTCTCAGAAGATGATGTAGCAGATCAGGTGCTCAATATAGATTTCTTGATGGACACATTGATTGAATGAATGGGTGGTTCCCCCCATGGCCCTGACTTTGCCCCAGGGATGTCTGGGCCAATGGAGGACAAAATGAGGGAAATGGAGGGGCAGCAAGTTACCTAGAAAGCTCCTTGAAAGAGGTTTGAGCAGATTCAGGGAAGACACCAAATAAAATAAAATAAACCATAAACTTTACATCTTTGGTAAAATGAACTAGAGAAGGAAATGGCAAATCCCTCTAGTATATTTGTCAAGAAAATCCTAAACAGGGTCATAAAACAGCAGACCCAACTGAAAATGCTACCACTAGAAAACCTGAATCCTAGACTAAATTATCCTAGCACACCCCAATCTATGGTAACTTCAGACATCATAGGAGTTGTACATAATTATTTGGTGTGCTTTTAAAAAAAATCCTGAATTTTATCAGGATATGGAATTCCTGGAAAATGGTGCTTTAAAGGAAATAGTATTAAAAATATAAATTAGCTTCAGTCGTATTGATTGATAAGGCCCAGTGCTAAACACTCAGATTGTTTGGGAGCTAACTTCCTCCAAAGAGCTCACCTTCTCTCATCCAGCTTAAGAATACCAAACAAAAACTCTTGGTTCTGCAGAATGGGTGTCTTATGTCTAAGGTCTAAGGTCAGGTTAGATCATAGATTGAGAGCACAGGAAAGGTAGAAACCTGAATCTAATGGGATGAATCCCCCTTCTCATGTCTCCTCTCCCCACCAATTCCCCAGTATTGTCATTTTGTTTAACTCTATAATTATAGCCCTTATAGCATTAAAAGTATAAATTAGCTTGGTTTAATTGGCATGGCCCAGCCATGAGCACTGAATATTCCTCCAACTTTTTGTGGGGTTTATTTGTTTGTTTTCCTCTTCTTTCTTTCCTTTGTTTGGCTCTTCTTCCAGATGATGCTCTCTAACCTTGGATGTCCTTCAGGGCTTGGTCCAGAGCCCACTTCTTTTTTCTCTTTCTACTTCTACATTTGGCAATCTCATCAGCTCAAGAGTTAGCGACTATCTCTATACTGATGATTCTCAAATTTATCTTTTCTCCCCAATCTCTGCTGACCTTCATTTTTACATCTATAATTGCCTTTCAGACATTTCAAAGTGCGTTTCCAGTAGACATCTGAAACTCAATATGTTCAAAACAGAATTCACTCTATTTCCCCCAAACTCTCTTCATCTCTCTCCTTCTCTGTTACTATAGAGAACAGCATCCTCCTTCCCAGTCAGAATTCAAGCCCAAAAGTCATACCAGACCACAGCCCCATACACAAGCTGTTGTCAAAGCCTGTTTGTTGTCTCTGATCTCTTCTCTCTGTTCCTATAGGGCAATTAATGGTATATTAGTTAGAGCTCTGGGAAATCTGAGTTCAAATCCCAGCTCAGATACTAGTTGTATGACTCTGAACAACATTTAAGCTCAGTTTCCTCATCTGTAAAATGATACTAATAGCACCTACCTCCCAAGATTACTATGAGTCTATTATATAACTATATAAACTATATTATAAAATATATAAACTATATTTATATTATATAACTATAAATATATAAACTATATTATGACCCTAGTGAGCATTTTGCAATTTAATTTATATAAGAAATGGGTATCCTTTGATAGAGTAACTCCCAAATATGCTATGCATTTTGTAGTTACTTCGAATGGGATCTCCCTTTCAGAAGGGAGCCTTTGACAGAAGCCGAGAATCTCACGGTTTGGACAATGGATACTTTGCCTTAATGGACTTTGAGATTCATCTGTCACTCAACTTTTACCTGTGGCTCCAAGAAGATGTAGCATGTGCAACAGTCACACTCCAGAAAAATGTAGCAGATATATAGGTAAAGTGGATAGAGTGGAGGAGATATAATCCTAATGGTTCATTTTGTCTTTTTCTTCCTAGCCCTTAAGGTTTGGTACAAAATAGATGTTTTATAAACGCCTGTTGATTAGAAACTCTTTCTCTAGGACCCCCTCCCCTTTCCTAGATCTTCAAGTGGCTATATTCTTTAATCAGGTAGGTTTGTCAAAGTGGACTGTACTTCCAGGGAAAAAGAACCCAAGCCATCTCTTGAGTCTTTAGCAGTGTCTTGATACATGAGAATTGATTGATTAATCTCCAGATTGTGCCCTCAAGAAATTTCGATTTCTTCAAATTCAAATTTCAATTCAATTTAATGACTTCTAAAAATAATTTAAAAACTCCTCTGCTTCCTCTGTGTCCCAGAGACAATCTGTCTCTGGCCAACCTTTCCAGGCTGATTACGTGTTCATTGCTTCTCCTCCCACCTGCTACGGACCAGTCAAAACTGCCTTACTCAGTGATTCTCATCTGCTCCCTTCTATCTCCTGCTTTCCTATCTCTATGTACACTCTGTACTCCCAAGCGTGGGATGCTTTCTTATCTCCCCTCTGCTTCTTGGAAACCAGAACACCCTTTCTGGCTCAGCTCAAATGCCATTTTATGTGTAAGTTATAAAACCAGAGATATAGATTGGCAGGGAACTTCAAAGCCATCTGCTCTTATTTTACAGAAGAGGCAAACAGGGTTAAGTTACTTACCTAGGGTCACAGAGATAGGAAGTGTCTCAGAGTTGGAAGAACAGAGTTCAAATCCCAGCTCTGTCACTACCGGTATGACTTGGGTCATAATAATAATAATGATAATAATAGCCTGCATTTATAGAACACCTACTATGTGCCAGGCACTGTGTTAAGCACTTTACAATTATGAGTTCATTTGATGCTCACAACAACTCTGAGGTAAGTGATATTATTGTCCCCATATTACAGATGAAGAAGCTGCGACAAAGACCGATTAAGTGACTTGCCTGGATCACACAGATTTAAGTGTCTGAGGCAGAATCTGAATTCAGATCTTCTTAATTCTGCTCTCTATCCCCTGAAAAACATGTTGTCTCCCTAGGTCTTGGTTTCCTCGTCTGGAAACTGAGAGAATTGTACTAGATAGACCCTTTCTGGCTCTAGTTCTAGAACCTTATAAATGCATTCACATAGCAGCTGAGAACAGCCAAGGGAAAGCTGACCCTACTGTATATAGGTTGATTTTGAATAGTTTATACAATAGACCAAGAAAGATATTTCAGAGGCCTACAGAAAGAGCCACCTTGCCATCACTTTGGCACAAGGGGATAGAAAGTAGGTTCCTGAATACCAACTTCCCCCCTGCCCCAACCAACCATCAATGAATCCAAGAGCTGGAGCCCAGTCTGGGTGTGTATCACTGTCTCAGCCAGGGGTAGAAACCAGATCCAGAGGGTCTTCCTGAAATCACCATGTCATTGTGGTTTCAAACCCAAAGGAAAGATGCAAACAGTCGGTGTCAATAACATGCTCACCAGGGCTTACCTTTCTCCCCTAACCTGCATCCCCACTGAGGACTACTTCAGCATCAGAGATAGTCCCTTCAGTAGTTCCCTCTTCCTGGCCTTTATTAACCTTCCTCTCCTACCCATCGCAGTAGCCCTCCCTTCCAGTCTCCTTTCCCCCTTCTGCTCCTCTGTCTTGGCATTCTGCAATAGAAATCTATCCATGGTCAACCAAGGTCAGCACCCTTGAGCCGGCCAAATGTGGACGGCTGGTGCTCTCTGCTGGTGGGGACGGGATGATGTCGAAGTGTAACAAGTGACAAGAAGTCCAGGCACAAAACCTCCCTTCTTCCTTCTTCCTCTTCACCCTCCAGGCAATAAGAAGAAAACTGAGTTCATCCTCCTCCCTCTCTCCCCCCCCTTTTTTTCCAGGTCTTTCACTTGAGCCTTCTTCTCTGAAGGCTGGGCCGTTCTTTCTAGCAAAGCCCCTTTGTCTCAGTCTCACAGGCAGCAGTATGCTCTCTGACTGTTCCCAGGTTCACTTTTTGGTAAACATCCTCAGGGTCCTGGTAAAATTTCAGGCAATCACATGCTAAGTGGGAAGACCTTCCAGACCAGGGACTGAGGATTATTCCCTGGCACCGAGCTCCGACCTGCTGGCCAATCCCTCAGCCTCCCTCGCTCCTCCATCAGTTAGAGATTCTTGGACAATCACAGTGGAGAAACTCACGGGCCCATTAGCAAACTCTCCCCACTCCCCCAAAGTCGCAGTGATAATGGCTCCAAGACCATGAATCTGGATCTGGCGATCTTGTCCGGCCCCCTCTTTTTGCAGAAAAGGATACTGAGTTCCGAGAAAGAAAAAGAATTACCCAAATTGATGGACTCACAGATTTATAGCTGGGAAGGGCCCTAGACATGACTGAGTATAAACTCAAATCTTCATATTCAAAATTTGCGGCTTTTGACCTATAGACACTGACCTATGATTTTTCCTCCAGGTCATTTCACTTTTCTGGGACTCTTGACTGTAAAATGCAAAGAACCTAGATGATTTCTAAAATACCTTCCAGCTCTAAATCTGAGAGCTTACTTGCACTTTCTACCTCACAGGACCTCTGTGAGGAAAGTTTTATTTTTTTTTAGTAAATCTTAATGTTAAAAACAACCCCAAAAAAGCTTCCATTGGAAAGTCTGGCTTCGGGGAGAATGGGAGTGAGGAAGAAGACTGAGCTTCTTCATTACCAGGTACATCTCAGTTTATAAATATTGAAAATTGAAAGAAATCTGAAAACTCACCTAGTCCAACTTCCCCTTATTTCAGGGGCAGCTAAGGTAATACAGTGGATCAAATACTGACCCTGGAATACAAAAGACCCAAGTTCAAATCCTGCCTTAGATATTTACTAGTTGGGTGAGAAAGTAGCTTCCCCCAATTTTCTCAATTATTAAGGAGGATAACTAATAGCACTTGCCTGAGTTGTTTAGAGGATCAAATAAAATACTATTTGTAAAGCATTTAGCGTAATACCTAGCACATAGTAGGTGCTATATGAATATGAATATAGCTACATGACTATTAGTTATTATTATTTTAAAGATGAATAAAAGTCATGGGATCTAATATCTAGAGATGGGATGAACTCTAGAGCCTTTGTAGTTCAATCCTTTTACAGAGGAAGATACTAGAGTCATAATAATGTGTCTCACAAGTAAGTGGCAGATCCAGGATTTGGACTCGGGTACTATGACTAAAGAGGGATGGACCTTAGAAGCCATCTAGTTCAATCTTTTTACAGAGGAAGATCTTGAAGTCATAATGATTTGTCCCAAAGGTAAGTGGCAAATTCAGGATTTGGACACAGGTCCTATGACTAAAGTGGAATGGATCTTAAAGGCCATTTAGTTCAACCTTTTATAGATGAAGGTACTAGGGTCATAATAACTTGTCCCACCAGTAAGTACCAAATCCAAGATTGAATCCAGGTCCTATGACTAAAGCGGGATGGACCGTAAAGGCCATCTAGATACTAGGGTCATAATATGTCTCACAGGCAAGTGATAAATTCCAGGATTTGGACCCATGAACTATGACTACAATGGAATGGATCTTAAGGCCATCTGGTTTAATCTTTTTACAGAGGAAGATCTTGAAGTCTTAGTAACTTGCCTCACAGCAAGTAGTAAATCCAGTTTGAACCCAAGTCCTATAAAAAGTACAACACTCAATCTCTAGTTTCTTCAGTTTCCCCAAAGTCTCTGTTAAGAGTTCAGTTTTTGAAAGCCCCAGCCGTGCCCGTCTTCTCCCACTCCGGGCAATGCCAGGCTCAGGGTTCACCATCTCCACTGGCATCAGGGACAAGTCAGCCCCTGCTGGCATCCCCCCACGTCTGTAATGGAATCAGCAACTCCCACTGTCAGGTTTGACTGGGCAGGATATAGTATTCCCATAAACACCACGACTTCCAGAAAGCAGCAACTGTCTCTGAACTCAGTCCAGAACCTAAAGGCTCCAGCGATGGGAATCCGATTAGGAAAACAACCCTCTGGCCCATTTTTCCATGCTCTCCAAATGTTTTTCCAGGGGCAAAGTGAGAGAGGCGAGCGTCTGTGGATTTCTGCTGCTTCTGTTGGCTTTGAAAGCGCGAGAAGCCGAAGGAGCCGGGCCGGCTGGCGGCCCCTTTCACAGCTTGCTTATGTAGCCGGTGCCATAGCCCCCGAGTCTGGCTAGCCCCAGTTGGGCAGTGATTGTGTGAGCCTGATGGAGTGTAAACTGTGTCCGGTGTGTGTGAAACATATCGTGAGTGATGGGGACCGATTGGAGAGGGTCTTGGGAAATACACTCGACTTGTGGGAAATATCTCCCAGCTGGAGCAGGCACCTTGAGTCCAAGCCTGGGGGACTGTGGGAGGGACCTTTGGTCCTTACGGTTGGCAGGCTCACCAGATGCCTCCTGGAGCCAACAAAGAAATAACTGGGGGATCTTTGTTCTTTCAGGTACCAGCCCTAAGTTTGCCCCTTCACTGTCCTCAGAGATCCTGGCAATGAGACAGAATTCAATGTCATACAGGGATGAGATTGAGATAGATGCACTAAATGCTGAGATCCAGGGGAATAACCGGCACTAAATGGTGGGGCTCGGTAGCAATTCGCACGTGAAGAATTCACAAGGGTCTTTTCCTTGCCAAAAAGGTACATTTATTCACAAGAAGAGGTTACAGACAAAAGGAAGAGATAAAATAGACACTGGGAGTGGGAAAGATGAAATAAATATGAAAACAATGGAAAAGGCAAGTTCCCCAGTGGAAGTCACCATTAACCAGGAGAAAGGGAATATACCATTGGCCGGCAGGCTGCATCCTAAAGGGGATTTAACATCCTAAAAGAGTTCCTTAGCTATAATAAGGAGACATCATGAGGCACGGTGAGCTACCCCAAAAGTGATTCAGCAAAGATGGCAGCGGAAATTTAACTAGGGGAGCTTGACATCTGAGCTCTTGAGACACAACACGTACTGGATGCCTGACCTTGGACAAGTGAGACTTAAATTACAGAGAAGATACCAGTCTGAAATGGGAAAGGGATTTTCCTTATCCGTGGATTCTCTCTAGCATTTGTGATCATGGATCCAATCTTCCTTTCTTCTGAAGCCATTTAAAAGTAAATGTGTATGACCTAGAAAAAATAACAACAAAGTTCATATGAAAAAACAAAAGGTCAAGAATTTCAAGGGAATTAATGAAAAAAAAATCAAATGATGGTGGCTTAGCTGTACCAGATCTAAAATTATATTATAGAGCAGCAGCTACCAAAACTATTTGGTATTGGCTAAGGAATAGATTAGTTGATCAGTGGAATAGAATAGGTTCAAGGGATAAAACAGTCAACAAATATAGCAACCTAGTCTTTGACAAACCCAAAGATCCCAGCTTTTGGGATAAGAACTTACTGTTTGATAAAAATTGCTGGGAAAATTGGAAACTAATATGGCAGAAATTAGGCATTGATCCATACTTAACGCCGTACACCAAGATAAGGTCAAAATGGGTTCATGACCTAGGCATAAAGAATGAAATTATTAATAAATTAGAGGAACATAGGATAGTTTACCTCTCAGACCTGTGGAAGGGGAAGATCTTTGACCAAAGCAGAACTAGAGATCATTACTGATCACAAAATAGAAAATTTCGATTATACCAAACTGAAAAGTTTTTGTACAAACAAAACTAATGCAGACAAGATTAGAAGGGAAGCAATAAACTGGGAAAATATTTTTACAGTCAAAGGTTCTGATAAAGGCCTCATTTCCAAAATATATAGAGAATTAACTCTAATTTATAAAAAATCAAGCCATTCTCCAATTGAAAAATGGTCAAAGGATATGAACAGACAATTCTCAGATGAAGAAATTGAAACTATTTCTAGTCATATGAAAAGATGCTCCAAGTCATTATTAATCAGAGAAATGCAAATTAAGACAACTCTAAGATACCACTACACACCTGTCAGATTGGCTAAGATGACAGGAAAAAATAATGATGATTGTTGGAGGGGATGCGGGAAAACTGGGACATTGATGCATTGTTGGTGGAGTTGTGAACGAATCCAACCATTTTGGAGAGTAGTTTGGAACTATGCTCAAAAAGTTATCAAACTGTGCATACCCTTTGATCCAGCAGTGTTACTACTGGGATTATATCCCAAAGAGATTATAAAGAAGGGAAAGGGACCTGTATGTGCACGAATGTTTGTGGCAGCCCTTTTTGTAGTGGCTAGAAACTGGAAACTGAATGGATGTCCATCAGTTGGAGAATGGCTGAATAAATTGTGGTATATGAAAATTATGGAATATTACTGTTCTGTAAGAAATGACCAACAGGATGATTTCAGAAAGGCCTGGAGAGACTTACACGAACTGATGCTGAGTGAAATGAGCAGGACCAGGAGATCATTATATACTTCAACAACAATACTAGATGATGACCAGTTCTGATGGATCAGGCCATCCTCAGCAACGAGATCAACCAAATCATTTCTAATGGAGCAGTAATGAACTGAACTAGCTATACCCAGAAAAAGAACTCTGGGAGATGACTAAAAACCATTACATTGAATTCCCAATCCCTATATTTATGCACACCTGCATTTTTGATTTCCTTCACAAGCTAATTGTATAATAATTCAGAGTCTGATTCTTTTTGTACAGCAAAATAATGTTTTGGTCATGTATACTTATTGTGTATCTAAGTTATATTTTAATATATTTAACATCTACTGGTCATCCTGCCATTTAGGGGAGGGGGTGGGGGGGTAAGAGGTGAAAAATTGGAACAAGAGGTTTGGCAATTGTTAATGCTGTAAAGTTACCCATGTATATATCCTGTAAATAAAAGGCTATTAAATAAAAAAAAAATAAAAAATAAATAAAAGTAAATGTGTAGTGATAAGAGTATGAGGCTTACAGCAAGGCAAGGCCCAAGTTCAACTTCTGCTTTAAACACTTTTCTAGCTGATGATTTACATAACATGGGGCAGCTAGGTGGTGCATTGGATAGAGCACCAGCCCTGAAGTACAGAGGACCTGAGTTCAAATCTGATCCAGACACTTAACACTTCCTGGATGTGTGGCCCTGGGCAAGTCACTTAACCCCAATTGCCTCAGCAGAAAAACCCAACCAAACAAAAAATATAATTCACATCATTTGTGTCATCCTGCTTTTTCTCCTATAAAATGGAAATAACAATAACAGACCTGCTGTAAACAAGTCACAACCTCAGTTTTCTAATCTGTAAAATGGAGGTAATAATATCACCTAAATCACAGGGTTGTAGTTGTGAGAATCATTCTCTACTGACTTTCTGATTGGACAGAAAAGTGGGGGTACCCAAGAGCTCCACAGTAGGTGGGGCCATAAGGTTGAATTTATCCCCATCAAGGCCCTTCTCAAGGAATAATCTAATCAGCATTTTAGGCTTTCTCTTTCAGTCCCACCCTCATCAATATATGTTAAACTGGAAGGGACCTTCATGGCCATCTAGTATAGTCTCTTTATAGATGAGTAGACTGAAGGCCTACAGTTAAGTGACTTACCTAAGATCACACAGGTATATCAGAATCAGTATTTGAAGCTCTTTCCATTGGGCCACATTGCCTCAATTAATTTCTAACCCAATTTAACAAGCATTTATTAAATGCCTAATATGTCAGACGCTGTGTTAATCACCAGTAATATTAAAAAGGCCAAAAGATAAAAAAAAAAAAACCTCTCTCTTCAAGGAATTTACATTCTACTTGAGTGAGTTTAAATTATAATGAATACTAAGACCCCCAGATCTTTTTCAGACTAAATTCTGTTTGACCACATCTTGTAGTTCCCAAGGTATAAACATTTATCTCTATTGAATTTCACCGGATTAGATAAAGCCCCATGTTCAAGTATGTGGAGAACTTTTTTTAATGCTGACGTCATTATCTAATGTTTTAGTTGTCCCTACCAGCTTAGTGTCATCTGTAAATCTGTCAAAGTAGCCATCTATATACCTTTCTGTAAGTCAGTGATAAAAATGTTAAATGGCACAAATCCCTGGAGATTGGTTCTCCACTGGAGCCTTCCTGTCAAGTTGACACGGAACCATTAACAATTTCCCCGTATCTGATCATTAAACCATTTCTGAATCTGTTGAATCGTATTACCTTCTAGCCCATCTCTTTCTTCTGCCTCCTCAAGAAAACTGTGGGTTACTCTATCCAAAGCTTTGCTGAAAATTAGGTAAATTGTAGCCAGCCATAGCATTCTTCCTCAGCTACCAGTTAGTAACCCTGTCAAAGAAGGAAATCAATTAAACTTGGCACAGCCTGTTCTTGATGAAGTCCGGCTGGCCCTTTGTAATCACCATTTCCTTTTGTAGATGTTCTTTGACCTTCTCTTTAATGATCTATTCTACAATTTTCTGGGAAATTGAAATCAGACTCATTGGCTCAACTTCACCTTATTTAACCCCCAACCGTGGACACATAAAATATTGTAGTTTCTCATATTACAAGTGAGTTATCTGAAGATCAAGCACTTATAAGACTTGTTCAAAATCACAGCTTTTTTTTTTTTTTTTAATTAGCAAATGACAGAACACACAATTAGAAAAACCTAGATTCAAATCCTGCCCTAGATACTGCTGGGAAAGACTTTGATCTTTGAAATTCAGGGATATGTAAAATAAGAAGAGTTAATTCAATGGTCCAAGATTCCTCCCAACTTTTAGCCTACATTTCCATGATTAAGTGGATACTATGTGCCAGGAACTGTGCTAGGAATTTACAAACATTATATCATTTGATCCTTCCAATCACAACCCTGTGATTTATGTGATATTATTATCATCTCCATTTTATAGATGAGGAAACTGAGATTGTGACTCGTTTACAGTGGGTACACTATTGTTATTCCCATTTTACAGAAGAGAAAATAGGTTGAGACAGGTTATGTGAATTATTAAGGGTCACACAGCTAATAAAGTGTCAGAGGCAGGATTTCAACTTGGATCTTGAATTGCTGCAAACACCATATTCTATTAGAGAGTATTTATTTTTAAATAACTTCAAGGGAACGGGTTGGATTTATGATTATAAATGCTATAGAGAACACGAAGATAAGGAAAATCCATTCACTATTTCAAGTCAGTACCTTTTCTGTAACTTAAGAGTCTCACTTGTGTAAAGTCACCCAGTCAGTATGTGTCATGTCTTGAGAGCTCTGAGGTAAGCTCTTTAGCCACTGTCTCTCTAAGCATATTATAAACATCTAAATATTAATTGTCAATTATAATTACCAGTAATAATAATGAGAAATGGAGGTAGGACAGTAGGATCATTAGAATGAGAGGTTACAGGTGGATAGTCCTATTCCAAGTCATGAAAGGGAAGGTATGTTCTGCTATTCATGAAATACTATTTTTTGCTTATTCATCTTAAAAATAATAATCATAGCTTTTAAGCTATGATTATTATATATTTATAATAATATAATGATATAGATTAAAGATATATTATTATATTAATTATTATTAATTATAAATATTATATTAGTATTATATTATTTAATTATATTATTATTATATTATTAATTTATTATAATTAATATTAAGAAAGAAGTCTTCAGTACATATCTTGGTTTTTTTGTATGTGGTTTCTTCCATTTAACTATGAGCTTTGTGAGGTCTTTTGTCCCTTTTTGTATCCCTAACAAGTTCTTAGCACCATGCTGGTCACACAATAGGTGCTTAATAAATGCTTATTTACTGATTTATTGAGTGCATCCCTTGTAAAGGATTTATGGTAAGAAATGGGCAATAATCACCCAGAATACCATTTTTTAGCATCCCCATGCTCTTTCTTCAAAACCCAGCTCAGGTGCCACTTCTCACAGAAGACCTTTCCTGATCTTGTCTCATTTGTTAGCTTTCTCTCACCTTGTTGAAAGTTTTGTATCTTTTTTTTTTGTCTGTGCTTTTTGAGGGCAGAGTTTGCCTTGGTTGTGTGTATTTGTGTATATTCGTGTGTATGTGTCCTTGTTGTATTTTTGTATCCCCATGGGTATACCTTGGGGTCTTTCCCATAGCAGGAATTTTAATAAATATTTCCTAAACTGTCAAGTGGAATTATTCATATGCTAGACAGGGGATGGGTTTTGATTCACTCCTTTGTAGAGTATATCCATAAAGATGGGGTCAAAGCGTTACTAATGTACTATTCTATTATACAGAAAGTTAAAAATTCTCTCTGGAGGCAAGGAATAAATCAGAAGCCAGTTGACTTCAATAGAATTGGAAGGGGATAGACTCAGAAGCCATGGGGGCCCACCATTTTATTTCATCAATACAAAAGTAAAACTGATCAAAATCAGCCACGGTTACAAAACTAGGGACTTTGGTGGGTTTTGAAACAAGGTCACCACACTTCAGAGTCCATCAGAACCATCCAGAAAAGGTGAGGATAAAGGAGTGGGTGGGCAGTACTTCCCCAGGACACCTTGAAATCTCCTTGCTGAAAAGAAGTTCTCTTTTCCTGAAACCTCCACAACCCAGCCTACCTTCTCCTGGAGGGCTGCCAGGGAAGCCCCAGACTTATTAATCCGCCCTTCCCTCTGTCCAGCTCCACACAATACCTTTCAGTCTTGCCTGGAATGGACCCAGCTATGAGACAATAGGTGTGCTGTAGTCCAGATAAGCCAGTCTAGGATCGACTATCCACTCTATGGGGAACAAGAGGTGAAATTAAGGATAAGAATAATTTTGTCTTCCCTGGTGCTGAAAAGTTTTTTTTTTTTAATATGCTCCCTCTCCTGTATGTGCATGAATGTTTGTGGCAGCCCTTTTTGTAGTGGCTAGAAACTGGAAACTGAATGGATGTCCATCAGTTGGAGAATGGCTAAAGAAATTGTGGTATATGAATATTATGGAATATTACTGTTCTGTAAGAAATGACCAACAGGATGATTTCAGAAAGGCCTGGAGAGACTTACACGAACTGATGCTGAGTGAAATGAGCAGGACCAGGAGATCATTATATACTTCAACAACAATACTATATGATGACCAGTTCTGATGGACCTGGCCATCCTCAGCAATGAGATCAACCAAATCATTTCCAATGGAGCAGGAATGAACTGAACCAGCTATGCCCAGAGAAAGAACTCTGGGGGATGACTAAAAACCATTACATTGAATTCCCAATCCCTATATTTATGCCCACCTGCATTTTTGATTTCCTTCACAAGCTAATTGTACAATATTTCAGAGTCTGATTCTTTTTGTACAGCAAAATAACGGTTTGGTCATGTATACTTATTGTGTATCTAATTTATATTTTAATATATTTAACATCTACTGGTCATCCTGCCATCTGGGGGAGGGGGTGGGGGGTAAGAGGTGAAAAATTGGAACAAGAGGTTTGGCAATTGTTAATGCTGTAAAGTTACCCATACATATAACCTGTAAATAAAAGGCTATTAAATAAAAAAAAAGAAAGAAAAAAATAAAAATAAAAAAATTAATATGCTCCCTCTCTGTGACTTGATTGAACGTCCACTCTGAACAGCAGGGTTCTTGGGACTGGTAGATCTGAATTCCAGAAGTAGGGGACTGCCCGTGGGTCCCTATCGAACTTTATGAGCACTTCCAATGGTGCCATCCTAGGATTTAAGGCTGAGAGGTGCCTTGGAGAAAAGGAAAATGGGACCTGGGATGGGGGAAATGATTTACCCCAAAGTCACATGGTAGTTGACCCAGACTTCAGACCCAGGTCCTTATATCTGCCTCTCTTGGGACCCTTTGATTTTGGGGGCTCCCCAGGAGCTACATAAGGACTGAGAAGTAGGTTTGAAAGTGTCCAGAAGCAAAATTCTCATTTCTAGAGTAGAAGTAACAAGATACTATCTTCTTATTCATTCAGTTAGTCCGATTCTCTGTACTGAAGAGGCAACAAGAAAAGTGTGGGCAAGTCCCTGCCTCCAAGGGGCTTACATTCTAGATGCACAGGGATAAGTTAGACTATGTAATTCAACGAGCATTTATTAAATGCCTACTATATACAAGGCAGAGGAGCAGTGTTGTCTAGTGAATAAAGAGCCAGGAAGACTGAGATTCGAGCTTTCTGCTCCCCCAGTTCTGACATTATGACTGGACCACTCCACTTAATATCTAAGACAGAACTCTCTAAGTAACAGCAAAGGGCCAACCTGCATCCCAAGTGTCCTATACCAGTGAAATAACAAATCTGTCCTCAAAGAAAGGGAAGGGGAAAGGGACAAAAACTTATTAAATGCCTACTAACACTTTTCTAAGCACTTTTTACAAATATATGTAAATGTATTACAAATATATATTATATATATGTATATACATAATTTGATTCTCACAACTATCTGAGAGATTTGTACCATTATTATCCCCTCTTTACAGTTGAAGAAACTGAGACTGTCAGAAGTTAAATAATTAAGATTATGCTCCTCACAGAGAAGGATTGTTATTCTTTTTTATTAATTTATTCCCAGCACTTAGCAAAGTGTCTGGCACATAGAAAGCACTTAATAAGTGCTTATTGGATTACTGAGTAAACTCATTGCAGATCATACAACTAACATGTAGCAAATCTAAACTCAGGTTTTCCCGACTCCAGGCCCAGCCCTCCATCCACCGCCTCATCGAGAATTTTGCTTAGGGTAGGGTACAAAGACAAAACAAGAAATAGTTCCTGTCCTTCAGAGCTTTGCTTTCTCCTGAAGGATAAAACAAGGTAATATAAGTGGGAGCTCAAACAACTTGGGCTTCCCAGTGGAGATGGCGCATCAGGTAAGCCTGGGAGGAGGAGTTCCACAGGCACAGGTGTGGAGGGAGACATTCTGATAAAGCTGCAGCTCGAGGACATAGAGGATTGTACAGGGAGGTGATGTGATGGATAGAGCCCGGAACCTGGAGGCTGAGTTCAAATCCAGCTTGAGACACTTCCTAGCTGTGTGACTCTGGGCAAGTCACTTAATCCTGTTTGTCTCAATTTTCTCATCTGCAAAATGATCTGGAGAAGGTAATAACAAACTACTCCTGTATCTTTGCCAAAAAAAACAAAAAATAAAACAAAAACAAAAAAAATCCCATGAATTTGGGTTTTAAAGTCGGACACAGTCAGTGAGGTGGTGATGCAGGAGAAAGGGAACAAGACTTAAAAATCACGAGGAAGCTGATACAGCAGCTTTGGGCCTCAGTTTCCCCCTCTGTAAAATGAAAATGGTCGTCTTCCTGTCTATTTCACAGGGTTGTTATGTAAGTGAGAGCTGTGTGTGTGTGTGTAAGTGTGAGTGTGTATGAGTGTGTGTGTGTGTGTAAGGATGTGCACTTACACCCCTCCTTCCTTCCTTCCATTTCCACATTATATATGCATGTGCACATGTGGGATGCACAAAGCAGGTATCCGCCGCCCTGAGCAGGGTATCTGTGACCTGCTGTTCACTTGGATCACTGATGCTCTAACAGAGGCTGGTTTTGTTCCTTCCCTAAGTGGCCCAAAACAGGCACTACAGTAACTCTTCAGTGAGAACAGGAAAGGCCTTTGAAGCAAATTCCCGGAGAAATAAATGTGGATTTTCTTAATTGACCGTGTCTCCTACCCCTCCCCCCTCCGACTTCTTTCCTTCCTTTTCCATCCTCTGGGTTTTTCTTCTTCTTGTTCTTTTCTCTACTGAGATTTTCTTTCTTCACTAGACCCGAATTTCCTTCTCACTGGTGTAACCTGGTTATTGATCCATAGAACAGAACACCAACCCAATAATAACCTAATAATGTGGGCAGGCCACAAACATTTATTAAGCACTTACTGTGTACTAAGCACTGTGCTAGATACAAATACTAGGAAAAAGTAATACATATAGATTCTCCCCACTGGGAGCTTCTATTCAAACAAATGAAGACATCACATAAAAGGAAACAGAATAGAAGGTGAGAAGGGATGGAAGAAGAAGCCTGATGTTGCAGTAAAACACAGAAGGTCTGGAGAACAGTGTGGAGAGGCAAGAGTCAAAGGGCCATGTGCACAAAAATATTTAGAGCAGCTATTTAGGGGGTGGCAAAAACAAAAGCTAAAAACTGGAAGCTTGGGGGATGCTCATAATGAACAACAAGCTTACAAATACATAGCTCTGTTCAGTCATTTTTCAGTCATGGCCGATTCTTCTTGGCAAACATGGTTAGCTACCTGACTTGCCCAGGATCAAACAACTATGAAGTGTCTGAGGCTGATTTTGAACTCAGGAAGATGAGTATTCCTGGTTCCAACCCAGTAGTCTATGTACTGCACTATCTGACTGTACAAATATGTATAGACAAGGGGAGGGAAAAAGAAAGGGAGAGGAGAGGAGAGGAGAGAGAGAGAGAGAGAGAGAGAGAGAGAGAGAGAGAGAGAGAGAGAGAGAGAGAGAAGAGATAGAAAGACAGAGACAGAGAGATAGAGAGATACAGATGATGAGAGAGACAGAATGAGACACAGAAAGAAACAGAGACAGCAGAGAGAGGAACAGAGAAACAGACAGACAGAAAGAGACAAGACAGTGAGAAATAGAGACAGAGACAGAGAAACATAGAATTAGAGACACAGAGAAAGAGAGAATCCACTAAGAAAAGGCATTAAAATTAGGTGAGATTAATGAATTAATTAAGATGGTATTTTAGATGGGACTTGAAAGAAGCCAGGAAAGGCATCAACTGTCACCAAGAGCCCAGCGGAAAGGACTAATCCCATCCTGACAGTTGCTTATAGGAGATAGATAACTGAAGGGAGAATCTGTCTGGATAACCTTTTATCCTCTGACTATTGAGCAATATGTGCTTAGGTCAGAGAGAAATCAAGAGAGCCTAGGTAAGATTTCTTAATTGTGGGAAGTTTGAATCCTCTGTCTCTCTGTCTCTGTCTCTCTGTTTCTGTCTCTCTGTCTGTCTGTCTGTCTGTCTCTCTCTCTGTCTCTCTGTTTCGGTCTCTCTCTCTCTCTCTCTCTCTCTTTCTCTCTCTCTCTCTCTCTCTCTCTTTCTCTCTCTCTCTCTTTCTTTCTGTGTGTGTGTGTATTTCTCCTTTGCTGTATGTATCACTGCAAAAGGACTGGGCTTTAAACTACTTGAGGTAATGAAGCTACGAGATGCCTCCTGTGATTTAACTAAAACAAAAATCTAAGGAACCACAACAACAGCTGTTGTTTCTCAAGTGCAATTTCAAAGTATGAAAAGCACTTAACAAACACCAGCTCATTTTAACCTCACATGGATCTTGGGCATTGAGGACCATCATTCTCTTCATTTTACAGATGAGGAATTTAGGGCTGAGGAAGGTGAATTGATTTGTCCAAGGTCATAAAGCTAGCAAGGGTCCGAGGTTAAATCTGAATTCCAAGCTTCCTGATTCCCAGTTCAATGCTCTCTACATTGAGCAATTTAGTTGCTTTGCAAATGAGAGGCAACGTGATATAAGAGACAAGTGTCAAGCTTGAAGTTGGGAAAACCTGTGTAGCATCAGAAAGCTACCTGAGATCCATGTGAGCTGGGCAAGTCATTTAACATCCCAGTGTCCCTGGGGGTTTATGGAGAGATTTCAGGTCCATGAACTTAGGGAAAGGGATCTCATCTTTGTTTTCCCTAATCTTTGATTTCTCTTGGTAGATAATTTAATTTATGATTTTAAAAACATCATTCTGAAAAAGAGCCCATAGTTTTCACCAAACACCAAAAAGGGGTCCAGGGAACACAAAAGGTTAAGAGCTCTAGCTCCAGAACCATAAGTCAATATTCTCAAAATTTTTGATCTTGGAAACCCTTTCAGCTCTCCTCCCCCACTCCATCCTCCTCCCCTCAACCCCCACCCCTCCCCCATAGGCGTTTAAGGCAAGCTATGGAACATCTGGACCATTAAGGAAACTTCTAATGCAATACTAATCTGTAAACCTCCTCCCCCTCCCCATGACACCTATAAATTAATAACATGATCCTTCAACCAAAGCTTAATAGTTTTTGTTGTTGTTACAAATGAGGACTCAACTCCAAGAAGATGGGGAAAGGTAGGAGAGAAGGAAAGGTAGTTGCGGAAATGATTGTTCTCAAAAGACTTTGAAAAAAAACTTATTTTTTCAAAGACAAATATCAAGACTTTGAAAAAAAACTTTATTTTTTCAAAGACAAATATCCCTAAACATGTAAGTCAATCCTGAAAGAAGGATAATAATAAATATTGAGGAGGTAGCTAAGATACACAGTGGATAGAGCATTGGAGTCAGGAAGACTCTTCTCCCAGACTCAGTGACAGTGGCTGCTTTTCCTGGTTTCCTTCAAGTCACATCTAAAAACACCATTCTAATTAATTAATTAATTAATCCCACTTAATTCTAGTGCTTTCTTTCAGCAGAGTCTCAGAGAGACTCTGGCTTTCTTTGTTTCTCTCCCTCTTTCTCACTTTGTACTTATTTGTACAGCTAGATGGTGGAATAGAGTGATCACTGGAATGAATCAGGAAGACTCATCTTTCTGAGTTCAAAACCAACCTCAGACACATATTAACTGTGTGACCCTGGGCAAGTCAATTAACCCTGAATGCTTCCTTAAAAAATCTTAAGGAACCCAAAGAACTTTTGTTATTGTGGTTTATATTTATCAATATTTGCAAGATTGGAAGTTATTTGTGAAAAATAATTTTGACATTGTATACCCCCTGAAAGAACTTGGACCCTCATGGTCCAGAGCACACCTTAATGTACTGATGACTTGCATTGGTGGAAGGAATTTCTCCAAACCCATAAAATCAATAACTTGGATTGCCCTTTCCCTGCACCCCTCTTCCCCCCAAAAAATAAACTAGAAACTGAGGTTAAAAGCTTTCCAATTTGAAGGTTATATAATAGATGGGTACTTTTAAGATCACATTCAACCCCTGACTATTGGCATCTGAAGCAATAGGCCTAAGTGCCTGTAAATGGGAGGAAGAAGATCAAGGAGCAAAACCATCATCAGGCTGGAAAGCAGAAGTATGGTAGAAGATTACTAGTCCTTCCTTTCTCCAATAGTTACTATAGCTAGCCATAAGCCACGAAGTGTGACAGTAGAGCTGTTTCTAGCTAAAGGTTTTCTAACTTATATTCAGGTTGCATCCAAGCCCCATTCTCGAGCCTCCACTGTATTCCAGGATCCTCCATACCAGACTATCAGGGGTCCTTCACTGCTGGACAGCATCAAGATGTGGAGCCAAGTGGGCAAAAGCCATTTGATGGAGGCTCTGGAATGGTTCTAGGGTCATTGAGCATTGCCTCTGGGGCTTACTAGCTCTATGACTATATAAACATTCTCTGTCTCCTATTGATAGCATCTTCTCCCTGAGATTTACCTTCTATTTCTTTTTTGTATATGTCTTGTATGTTCAATTTTTTAAAAAATTCCCTCTCCCATTAGAGCATAAACTCCTTAAGGGAAGGGACCCTGTTTTTGACTCTTTGTATCCCTAGTACTTAGCATACAGTAGGTGCTTAATGTTGTCCATATTTTATTTTCAATGATTACCCACAATTCACAGGTGATGTCTTGATTTATGAGTGAATTAGTTCTAAGTGAGACAGAGCTGCACTAAGTCATCAGGCTCACTCTTGCTTTCAGACTCCTTGAAATCCAGTGGCAAGACAAATGTCAAGATGGCTAGCAATGACCCTAGGCAAGGCACTTAAAAAAACCCTCCATTTGCCTCAGTTTCCCCAACTTTAAATTGGAGATCACAATATTATCTACCTTGCAGGATTCTTGTGAACATCAATTGAAATCCTTAATAAATGCTTGTTGATCACAAAGCAAGCTTTTGGGGGCATGTAATGTTTACCTTTTGCCTTTCTTTCCCCAATCCTTAACGCAATACTTGTATAATAAATCCTAATTGCTTGATAAATTGATCATTCTGGATAAAGTCAGTTAACTGTCCTGGATCTTGCTTTCCTCAGTTGGGAGAGTTGACTTAGATGTCCTCTGAGATCTTTTCCCATTTCTAATCAGATTTTGAAAGAGTGGAAGCCTTGGCAAAGTTGAGAGAGAATTGGCCATGAAATCAGAAGGATCTGGATTCAAGTTTCACCCTGCATATACTGGCTCTCTAATGGTGAATGATTCAATTTCTCAGTGCCCTAGACATCTTTTAAGAGGAATTACAGAAAAGGCAGTAACTGACATTACAAGAAGGGATTTCCTTAATTGGAGTATTTCATGCCAATAAAATCATGGGTCTGCTCGGAGAAAAAGAAAGGTAGACAAAACACACAAATAAATGATTGACATTGGGACTGAACTAATCCAGATATTTTAACTTTATTTTTTTTCCTGGATCAGAAAGGGGACCCTAAGGCTGTTTCCAGATTCAGAACCATAACAAAGAATTCTGGAACCTAGAATAATTTGGGGAAGAGAGGGAAAGGGAGGGGAGAAGAGAAGGAGTGGAGGGAAGGGGAAGGGAAGAGGAGGAGGGGGAGGAGAGGGGAAGGAAGGGAAGGATAGAGGGAGGGGAAAGGAGAGAGAAAGAGGGAGGAGGGAAAGGGGGAAGGTAAGGGAAAGAGAGGGGGAAAGGGAAAGAAGGAAGAGAAGAGTAAGGGAAGAGATCTCCAAGGAAGAAGCTGGTGGGGGGGAAGACTTCAATGCTGTTACTGGAGAAACTGGGGAACTCATCTCCCTACATCTCACCTCAAGCAGGTCACCTTTTGCCTTTACTTTTCTTTCCTTTACCTTTACTTTTACTTTTTCTTTTTTTTTTTTACCTTTACTTTTCTTATGCCATGAGGATGTTATGTAAAACATCTAGGTGACATACTTGAAGTCAGAAAGCAGATAACTAGCTATTTGACTCTGGGCTCATTTAACTTTCATGAGCCTTGGTTTCCTCATCTGTAAAAACCCCACAAGATCACCTAAAATGGCCTCCAGAATCCTTTGTAGCTGTCTAGACATGGCTGTACAAAAGCATAAAAATATGGGCGAGAGCTCTGTGTGTGACTACCAGGATAGGGAGTAGATCTATTTAATTACTTTTAATGTATTTTATTGATCCCATTTGACTTTACATCAAATTCATTTCTGAGCAGGGGAAACCCTTTTCCCAACCTACTTGTATTGAATATTTTCCTTTGATAAAGTAATTAAGTAACCACATACAATACAGTGGCTCTATCTGATACTGTATATAATATACTGTATATAATATTCTGGCCCATTAGTTGCCTACCTTTCTGCTGTGAGAATCAGACTGTTTCATCATCGGTTCTGCAATTTATGGGTGCCCTCTTTAAATTTCAGGTCCCTTGGGCAAAGCTTTGTGCCCATTAAGCTGTGAGTCTGTCCTTACCCCAAAATGGACGCCGTCCCCCAAACCAAGGGATTGCCAAATTCGCCAGCCTTTAAAAATACTCCCGGAGACTGTTTGAAAAAAACTATCCTCCTCTCCCTGCTCCCGGAAGCAAGAAGCTCTGGCCCCACACAGCAGCCATGCAGGACCCCAGATTCTAGTCTCCTCTCAGTTTTATTTACATCCCATGCCCCTCACCACCCCATCCCACACGCACATTCTCACAAGGATGGAAAGAGTTAACAGCCATCACAAAGTGGCAGAAATGTCTGTAGCCAGTCAGGCTGCTCTATTCCCTACCTTGGCTGGCTCCTATTAAAGAGTCTATGTTTTATTAATATTTGGTATTAAAGTTTAATAGTGTGATTACGGGGGGAAAAATGGGACTTCACATTCCAGGAGTATTAGAGGTTTTTCGAAATTCTCTGAGCAAGGGAGACATTTGTCACAGGCTCACGGGACAATTCCACCCCCAGCTATCCATCACGGCTTTTGCAAATCCTGTGCTTGTGAACATGCCGATTGATGGTCTATGTCAGCATCTGCTCTTCTCCCACCAAGGAGCACCCTCGTTCTCTTCATTACTGTGGCTGCCTCGAGCAATCCCTGGGCATTTACAAAGCACCTACTGTGTGTTAGCATCGGGCTAGACTCTTCAAAAATAAAAAAGGGAGGGTCAATCAAGTGTTTATGAACAGGCCACTATACCCGGTACCATCCTAGAAAGAAACAGAGCGATCCCTGCCCTCAAGAAGTTTACACTCTACCTGAAGGAAAAAAAGCTGTAAATGCATGCATAAAATCAAATTATTTTTAGATGTGAATGGCTTTGTCAAGTTCTGGGTATGAGAGCACCCTCCGAGGCTGCAGATTTCATACTGACTCTTATTCATGACAATATACCAAGTAATTTTAAGAAAGGACACCAGAATTTGGGTGAGTTAAGAAAGACCTCAAGTAACATTTGAGTTGAGCTTTGAATGAAATTAGGGATTCTAAGAAAGGGGAGTGAGGAGGAAAGGCACCCCAGCTGTGGGGGACAAGCTTGGCCAAGAATCCAAAGCAGGGGAGAATAAAAAGAGCAAGAAAGCCTATTGATTAGATCATAAGTTAAGTGAAGGGAAATATTGGGGCTTAGGGTACGGGATAAAAGGAAAGCTCTGAATGTATCAGCCTCTCCTAAAAATAAGCCTCCCAAATACAATCCCTCCCCAGTTCTATTCTAGTCTATTTCATTTCCTTCCTGTTAAAAGGAAATATTTCTAAGAAATCTAATCACAACATACAGGGTAAACAGGTGAAGTTATTTTTTATTTGTTTTGATGGCATCTTTTATTCTCTCACCCGGACACCCATGACCCATTCCATACAACAAAATGGTAATTGTCTCTGTTTGTCTCTGTCTCTCGTTTTCTCTGTCTGTCTCATTTTCTTTGTCTCTGAGTATCTCACATTCTCTCTCTCTCTCTCTCTCTCTCTCTCTCTCTCTCTCTCTCTCTCTCCCTCTTTCTCTTTGTCTGAGTGTCTCTTTCTCTGTGTCTCTCTCTATCTGCCTCTGTCTCTGTATGTCTCTGTGCCTTTATCTATTTGTCTCTGTGTTTGTCCTCCATCTCTCTGTCTTTCTCTGTCGCTGTCACTCTGTCCCTCTTTGTCTCTGTCTCTCTTTGTCTCTGAGTATCTTTTTCTCTGTCTATGTCTCTTTTGTCTATGTGTCTACCTCTCTGTTTCTGTCTATCTATCTCTTTCTGTCTCTGTCTCTTTCTGTCTCTGTTTCTCTCTCTGTCTCTCTCCCCTCTTTCTCTCTCTCTCTCCCCCCCCTCTCTCTCTCTCTCTCTCTCTCTCTCTGTCTCCAAAGCTTTCTGAGCCTCAGAGATCAAATTGCACCCTCACCTTCTGCACAAAGATTCTGCCAGATCTCATTGATTTTCCTCTCCTCTGAATTGCTCCAGCACATAGTCTGTACCCCATAACAAACACTAAATTAATTACATGCCGTCTCCCATGGTTTGCCACTGACTCTTGTCTCCATAACTAGATTGTGAGGGCCTTGGGGGGTAGGGACCTCATCTCCCCCCAACAGGAGGCTAGAATAAGAGGCTAAGCCAGGAGCATATAACCTTCAGGCATGTTGAAGCTGAAAGGGACTAGAGGTCATTCTTAGCAATCTTTGCATGCTACAGAGAGGGAAACTGAGATCTGTGAGGTCGGGAGGCTTCACAAAATCTCAGACCTCAGCAAAATTTCTCTATGGCATCTATTCATTCAACAAGAATTTTTAAAATTGATTATTGCATTAGGTATAGGATATAAAGAGAAACAGACGAAGCAATCCTTTCCTCTGAGAAGCTTAGCATGCCCGACATAAGGTCATTCAGCAAGAGACAAGAACCTTCTACTTCTCCCTGAAGCCTTTACCACTTTGAGATGGAGCCAAGGATCCTTTCTTTGTTTGCTGGTCTTCACACTAAGCCTAAATCTGTCTCTTTTCAACCCCAGAACCAATGTTTCTGGTTCTGAGCACTGGGACCTAGATTGGAGTGGAGCAGAACAAAGCTGATCCCTCTTAAGGCTATTATCTCACCCCCTCCCAAATCTTTTTGTCACCTTGTATCCAGTTACTTTGGCCAGACCTCCTCTGTCATCACCTCTGGGCCACTGGCTATCCTGGCTGCCTTCCTCTGGATATTCTCTGGCTAATGGACAGGTTTCCTAAAATTCAGGATCTGAAACTTATGAAAAGTCACACAGATACTTAGGACCTTCCTCCCAGGGTTATGATCCAAGTATTCTTCATGTTGGGTTGTTTGGTCATTTTTTCAGTTGAAACTGACTCTTTGTGATCCCTTTTGGAGTTTTCTTGGCAGACTACTAGAGTGGTTAGCCATTTCCTTCTCCAACACATCTACAGATGAAGAAACTGAGGCAAAGGAGAGAAAGTGATTTGCCCTGGGTCACACATCTAATAATTCTGTGAGGAAAAATTTGAAGTTAGGTTCTCCTAACTCCAGGGCTGGTACTCTGCCCACTATACAACCCCCAGAATATAATATTCAGAGTTACACATACTCTTTATTACCTAATTATTGATAGGTTGTCTCTCTAAATGGTACCTCCTTGACAGCAGAGACTGTTTTTGTCTGGCACTTAGGGGTTTAAGAAATGCTTGTTAATAGATAGTTAGTGATCGAGAAAAAAGACAAAAGTCTAATCTTGTCAATTCAAGTCTATTGTAAGGGAGGTTGGGGGGGGGTTTCAATTTTACTTTAATTTTATCATGCTTACCTCACTATCAATCAGCTTTTTGTGAATGCTAAATAATATTTCTTTATTCTGTTTATTCTCAGGAGTTTTGAACCTAGAATCTGCAAATTTAAAAGAGTATTTTTGATAACTTTATTTCAGTTCAATTGATTTCCTTTGCAATACTGTGTATTTTTCTTAATGTGATTAAAACCATCACTCTACAAAAGGATCTGTGGACTTGGCCAAATGGCCCCAAAAGATTCAGGACCCTTGTTTTACTAACCCTCCTATTCTAATAGTGCCCATAGGTGCCCTTTGTGAGGCAGTAGATAGAGCACTGACTCTCAGACATTTCCTAGCTATGTGACCCTAGGCATGTCACTTCCCTCTGTTTGCTTCAGTTTCCTGAATTATTTTTTGATAATAATACCATCTATTCTTCAAGGTTGTGTGAAGATCAAATAAAATTGCTTTGCAAATTTTAAAACTCTATACAAAACTAGTTATTATTATAATCATTTTCTTCATTGTACTTAAGCTTTCTCAATGTTTTTTGAAAGAAGGCAAGAGAAATTAAAATCATAGGGAAGGAAGGAGGAAAGGAAGGGGAAGGAGAGAAGAAGGGAGGGAAAAGGGAGTGGGGAAGGAAGGTTGGAAGAAAGGAAAGAAGAGAGAAATGGAGAAAGGAAAGGAAGGGAAGGAAGAAAAAGAGAGGGAGAGAAGAGAAGAAGAAAAAAGGAAGGAAGGAAGGAAGGAAGGAAGAAAGAAAGAAAGAAAGAAAGAAAGAAAGAAAGAAAGAAAGAAAGAAAGAAAGAAAAAGAAAAGGAAGGAAGGAAGAAAAAAGAGAGAAAGAAAGAAAAAAGAAAGAAGAAAGAAAGAAAGAAAAGGGGAGGGAGGAAAGAAGGAAGGAAGGAAGAAAGAGAGAAAGGAAGAAAGGGAGAAAGAAGGAAAGAAAGAAAGATGAGAAAAAGAAAAGAGAGAGAGAAGGAAAAGAGAGAGGAGAGCAGGAATGGAGAGAGGGAAGGAAGGAAGGAAGAAAGAGGAAAATAGGAAGGAACTCTCATTGTGACCACTTTGGGGGGATACATTGTTTGCATTAATGGGAATCTGGCTGTACTTATCTGGATGGATGCTGTACACCCCAGGAGAATAGAAGCTTATGGAGCGCAGAGAGGCTGTTTGTACAGCCAGGGCTTAATATAGTTCCTGGCACATAGTTTTTAATAAACATTTGTTGAACTGCATGGTGCTGAGAGGAAATGAATCATCTTCAAAACACCTTTATAAAGTGTCTATTAATGCTCTAATTATTCAGCATGGCTACTGCCTTCCAGAGAAAGGATCTAAGATGGATGTGCAGAGAGGGACTGGAGTGTAAGACATTGTGTGATTGTGTGCAGTGGCCCGGAATTCTAAGGATCTGCTTTGCCATAACACCTTTGACTCTCACTACCTATGTGAGCTTGGACCAGGAACCTAACTGATCTAACCTCAATTTTCTCTTCTGTAAAATGAGGGAGCTGGACATAAACGGTCCCTAAGGTCACTGCCAGTCCTAGTTCTCTGCTCCTGTTATGAACAAAGGACACTCTTCGAAGACTGCGCTTGGAGAGATCATAAGGTATCATCATCCAAACTAAACTATTTCTTCCTATGGCCTCGAATAAATGTTTTAGTTACTTTTAAAGCAAAAGTTTGCGTTTTGAGCCTTGTGAACCCATGTGCTTAAAAGGAAAGCTGATGACTAACCAGGAGGATGAGGTCAGATATTGAACTACTCAGATCCGGGTGAAGGAAAACCATCAGGGAAAATGAGAAATTCTCTAAAGTAGAGACATCAAAGGCATTGCCCATGTGTGCTGACCAAGCAGATTAAAATGTAGTTGGGAAATATTTGGCAAAATACAATAAAATATGTAGTGTTTAATACGACTGATGACTATAACTCCTATTGGGATGGAATCAATTGCTTCACAAAGATCTCATCAGGCACCCCTGGCCTCTGCTCCCCATGTCTATACTCTACATATACTCTACAATTCTGGATTCTTCAGGTATTAATTGTTTCATCAAAAATCCAATTTGTTTTTAAATTTTCTACACCTTTTAGTAGCATCTAGAAATGGGATCAATTTGTTACAAGCTCCACTTGTTGGTTTACTATTTTTCTCAGCCTCCAACAGATGGCACTTGTTCCCTTTTCCAGGGGATATATAAAATGTTCCTGGCCCTGAAGGAAAAGAACATTTCAGATGGTGCTTAAAAATCCGCTATAAGGGGACAGATAGATGATACAGTGGATAGACCACCAGTTGTGAAATCAGGGAGACCCGAGTTCAAATTTGGTCTCAGACATTTAAGATTTCTGAGATGTGTGACTCTGGGCAAGTCACTTAATCTCAATTCGCTCAATAGAAAAAGAAATTTTAAAAAATCTATAGGACAGAATTCCTCCATTTTTTCCATTCTCCTTTTATACACCAATACCCATAGTTCAAAGCCTCTCACACAAGGGATCTTTCAGAAGCTTTTTTGCATCTCACAAATGGGTCTCATTTCCACACATTATATTTTCCCATTCTGACTTTTTGCTGTTTGTAACATCTGTCCTGCCCCACCTAATCAGTAGAAGTGCTTGTGTGAGAACCTCTCAGGACTGAGAGGAGGACCATACGCCCTCATTTGTCCCTCCATCCCTCACTTCCCTGGAAGGCAGCTGGGCCAGAGACTTCTCCCTCTTTATCTCTGCCTACTGGCATCCTTAGCCCCTTTTAAAGGCTCATATCAGGTGTCTTCCCTGATGCCCCATATCAATGCTCTCTCCCACTTTTTGTACAAACTGTATTGACTCATATGTACACTTATTCTATCTCCCCAGTAGAACATCAACTCCTTGAAGGCAGGGGTTGTATTCTATTTTTTTTCCTTGTATCTCCTCTGCACCCATCAGTGGCAGGCAAATAATAAACAAACAAACAAACGAATAAATGAATGAATAAAATAAATAAAACTTGATGCTCCTCAAAACAAATATGAATTAATCATATAGTGATAAGTGGCAAAAATGAATCTTCTAGCAGTCTGCCTTTGTATTAATTTTCCCTTTCACCTGTAATGTTCTGCTTCCTCCCTTCTAGATTCCTACAAAATTGCCCAAATCCTGGAAAAATCCTTTTTCTGGTCTTCTATCCCTTTAGTTCCATCCTGCTGAAATTCGTTTCCATTTATGCCAAATATATCTTATATCCTACATCTTGTATCCCTCATTAAAAGAAAGGAACTTTTTGAGGGCAGGGACAATTTTTGCCCGTCTTTATCTGTCTAGAGCTGAGTATAGTGCCTGACATTAATAAATGCTTGTTGACTAAGGGGTAAGCAACAGAAACAGACTCTCTAAACTCCCATGCTGATGTCTGCTACCATTTCCCACTGTGCATAAATGATTTAAGTAAAATCTTCCTTATCCCCTATTCTTTTTTAACCTTTTTTAGGGAAGGGGTAAGCTGGAGAAGGAAATTACAAACCATTCCAATATGGAGTCACTAGAAATTGGACACAACTGGAAAAAATGACTTTAAAATAAAAATAAGATACATTGATGGAAAAGTTTCTTTGATGCCCTTGGGGACTAAGTTGACATCTGCTGAGAGAGAGGAAGGGGAAGTTGGCCCTGTGGGCCCAGGGAGGCACAAGAGGGAACTTCCTAGAAGAGTCCCAGCAGTAGCTGAAACCTTATCTGAGCAACTCTAACCTTCTTAAGGAAGCACTTAGTGTAAAAAGTAGCAGAAATGGTTAGTGAAAACAGATCTTGCCTGAACAATTTCTGGCATGTGGGATCAACATCTCGGAAACCTCTCCTTCCCCTCCCTTTGCTGCTCCTGTCCCTAAACAACCTAGTTGTTTTTCCCCTCTCAGACATTGGTAGAATAGTAGATAAAATTCTGGCTCTCTTATCAAGAGATTCAGATCCTGCTTTTATTATGTGCATCCAAAAAATTAAAAAAGAATAATAATAGCTATTATTTATACAGAATTATCAGATTTACAAAGTCCTCTACAAAGAGTATTTCATTTGATCTTCACAATAACCCAGGGAGGTAAGTGCTATTATTACACCCATTTTACAGATGAGAAAAGCCAAGGGAAACAAAAGGTAAGTGATTTGCCTAGCTAGTAAGTATATGAGGCTGTATTTTAATTTCAAATATCCTGAATCCAAGGCAAGCACTCTATCCACAGGGACACCTACCTGTCTGTGGGTGCATCCTAGGGGAACTGTTGTCATGTCAGAGGAGAGATTGCTTGAAATGGTGTGATCTTGGAAGGGTCCTTGAAGAGAAAGCCCTGCAGCTGAGCCTTGGAGGATAGGGTTAATCTGGGGAATTGGAGGCAGAGAGTGTAAAAGAAAGGAAGAGTATTTAAAAAAGATCTAGGAGAGAAGTGGATTTTGCATACTATAAACACTTAATAAATGCTTGTTAGGTTGGATTGGGTTGGGTTAAAAATAATAATAATAGCACAGTGGATAGAGCACTGGCCCTGGAATCAGGAGGATTTGAATTCAAATCAAGCTTCAGACACTTGACACTTGTTAACTGTGTGACTCTGGGCAAGTCATTTAATCCTGATTTCCTTGCAAAAATAACACCAGGAGAATTGCTGTTTCTTTCGAGGACTCAAGAGCGTGGAGTTTGAATTCTGCCTCAGCATTTACTTGATTTGTGACCCTGGGAGAGTAATTTAACCCTATTTTCCTCAGTTTTCTCATCTGTAAAATGAGTCAGAGAGGGAAATGACAAAGCAATCCAGTATCTCTGCCAAGAAAACCCCAAATGAGGTCAGAAAGAATGGGACATGACTGAAAAGAGGCCAAACATTAATGATAAAAGGTCTTTTATTCTTCAAAATCTGTGAACTTGGGATGTCACTGAAGGCAAACTACTTCATGCTCTCTCATCCTCAGTTACCTCATCTGTAAAATGGGGATAATAATACAACCTCTAGAGAGAATTCTAAGAACCTTAATGCATAGAGAAATGGAAGCCATTTCTATAGCTGAGACTTTGGCAAGAGGAGGGGAGACAGGGCGCTCACAGAATGCAAACAGAATTAGCCTTTTACAAGCTGGCTCCAATCTATGTTCCTAGACCCATTACACAGAATCCACCCACTGTCTCCCTACTGGGCAGACTGGACGGCGGGCTATTTACTTCCTATAGGAGAATTTCCCATGCCTGTGTCTTAGCACAGGTTTGGGACGCCCTCCCTCTTTACTTTCAGCCTTGAAGGCTCGGCTCAGCTGCCCCTTATCCATTTCAATCAAATCCTACTCTCTGTGATCCTGTTTGGGGTTCTCTTGGCAGAGACACTAGCATGGATTGCCATTTCCTTCTCCAACTCATTTTACAGATTGAGGAAACTGAGGCAAACAGTTATGTGACTGGTCCAGGGTCTCACAGTTATTAAGTGTCTGAGGCTGGGTTCCAACTAAGTCTTCCTGACTCCAAGCCTAGCTAACATTTAAATTACATCATGTTTACATCATATATGTGTTTGTATTAATTTACTAGTGATGGACATTGTTCATACATGCACTGTTCTATACCATTGCCCGAAATGCAAGCCCCCTAGAGCAGGAATCATTTGGTTTTAATCTCTGTATTCCCTAGCATCTCTATACCTACTTATGGGAATTGAAAAAGTTTTTTACTTATTATTTTTTTGGCCTCCTTAGTTCCTTTATCTGGGAGTTAAACTATCTAGATGGTTAGAGTGCAGGACTTGGAGTCAGAAAAATTTTAAGTTCAAATCCAAACTCAGACACAGCTATTTCTGTAAATTCAGAGGAGTCATTAACCTCCATTTGCCTCAGTTTCCTCATCTATAAAATAGGTATAATAATATCATAGGATCATTAACTTCTATTTACCTTGGTTTCCTCATCTATAAAATAGGCATAATATCACAGGATTGTTGTAAGAATCAAATGAATTAATATAGATAGAGGGTTTTGAAAATCTTAAAATGTTATACAAATGTTAGCAATTTGACATAAAATGAAGTGGTCTGTGAAGCTATGAATCAGATGATCATGTTAACTTTTTTCCTTGAGCAAGTTTATTTTTTATTTTTTTCCCTTTCTGTGTCTTAGTTCCTTTATCTGGGCAGTTAAACTATCTAGTTGGTTAAAGTGCAGGACTTGGAGTCAGAAAAATTTTAAGTTCAAATCCAAACTCAGACACAGCTATTTCTGTAAATTCAGAGGAGTCATTAACCTCCATTTGCCTCAGTTTCCTCATCTATAAAATAGGTATAATAATATCATAGGCTCATTAACTTCTGTTTACCTCAGTTTCCTCATCTATAAAACAGGTATAATAATATCATAGGATCAAATGAATTAATATAGGTAAAGGGCTTTGAAAATTTTAAAATGTTATACAAATGTTAGCTATTTGATATAAAACGAAGTGGTCTGTGAAGCTATGACTCAGTTGATCATGTTACCTTCTTTCTCAGGGGATCAAAAATCCAGGCAAAACTAGAACTGGAGGGGGATTGGAGGAAGGGGGTGTCCTTTCTCTCTCTCACCTGTGCCTGGAGATCATCGCTTCAGATTTGGGGAAGAGTGGGGGTTGAAAACTCACTAAAAAGCAAAAGCAAAAGGTCCTTTACTTATGCTGTGTTTTGTATTTAATTTCCCAGTGAACGCGCTCTTTTATCATTCCAAACCGTGAAAGTAAATTAAGAAGAAATGGTTTTCTTTCAATTAGGTTCAGGGTTGCTTTGAGTAACTGCCTATAATTCTATTTAATGAAAAAATAAAATCATTATTCCACTTCTCCCCCTGCCTTGTCACGCGCTCACAGACGGGCTCCATTAGCGGGCACCGTGGATTTATTTAATTAGAAAAATATTTTGTTTTCTCTGATTCTTTGGGAGGAGGAGGGGGGACCTCCAGGCACAAAATTAATCAAATCTGTTACCTGGTGCTTAATAACTTATAAACTACAGGCATCTATCAATCCTACATAATATTCTCTCCTGTCCACTTCCTTGCTCCCTGACTACTCTATAGCCCAGTCAACTGGCCGCTCTCCTCTTGGGAGAGCTTCCCAGCCCCTGGGGAGAGAGATAAGTGGGGAAGGACCCTGCATAGTGGGAGCCCCCAGGACAGGGGAGGATGCCAAGTCCTTGTGTCTCCAGAACAATATGGGCTTTTCTGAATGTGGGTGTATAGTAAATGCAAAGGAAAGGGAAAACACATGTGCTATTGGTTAAAGCGAATCCCTCTCTCCTTCCCTTGCCCCATCCAGCACCACGACTGCCTTGTGACGGTTCAGGGCAGCTGGCGTCAAAGGCTTGGGGACAGCACCCCAGATCCTTGGCTTCTTTATGTCTGTCAGAACCACCTAATGGGCCTGGGATGGACGGAGCAGTGAGAAGCAGGGAGAGACGGATACTGGAACCAAAGAGAGAAGCATATTCATTGACATTGTCCCCCACCAAAAAAGGGAATGTGCTTTATACTGGAGAATGGAAAGGAAGGGAGGGCTGATGTAGGAGTCAGGAGGCCGGAGACCCGGGGTTCAGTCTTGCTTTGGCCACAATAGTGTGTGGTCTGCTGGGAAAAGTCCCGAGTCTGAAATCCAAGGGCCAGAGTTCAGTTCTACCTGTGAAACGTTGGGCAAGTCAATGAATGTCCCTGGGGCTCAGGTTTGTTATTTGTAAAGCAAGGAGGTTGAGCTGTGGTCTTGTGATTCTGGCTCCATGAGCTCAGCTAAGTCATTTCAGCTGGATCTCAGCTTCTTCACCTGGAGGAAGACAGACATGGCTGACTACCATGGGATTTTATCTCCTAGCTACATGCAAGGACATGTCCCTCTGTACCTGGACAGCATCACCCCTGCCTTAGTCTACTCCCCTGGAAATTGCTTGCACCCAACATAGTAAGAAGCTTTATCTAAGCTCTCTAGTGTCTACGGCTCTCTCCCAGGTCCTCAAATTATCATTGGTATACTTAATTGGTTACATGTTGTATCTCCCCAGTGGAAGATGAGATCCTTGGGGACAGGTGCTGTTTTTATTGTTCTTTCTATCTCCAGTGCCTGGCACAAAGTAGGTGCTTGAAAAATGCTTGTGGCTCTACTTGAATTTGCCTAGAAACTGGACTAAGCCTATAATTATTCCTGAAAAATCATAGTTCTGGGCTATAGTCAGGGTCTTTAATGAGAAGAAAATAGGAGAGAGGGGAAAGGGAGAGAGGGATGAGAGGTAGAGAGAACAGACAGAGAGTGACACAGGGAAGAGATAAAGAGAGAAGGAGGGAGAAAGAGAAAGAGACAGAGACAGGGACAGAGACAGAGAAGAAAAAAAGGGAGGGAGGAAGGGAGGAAGAAAGAAAGGGAGGGAAGGAGGGAGGGAAGGAGAGAGGGAAGGAAAAACAGGGAGGAAGGGAAGAAGGAAGGAAGGAAGGAGAGAGGGAAGGAAGGAGGGAGGGAAGGAAGGAAGGAAGAAAATGACTCACAGAATCTCTAAGAGATTGATCCCTCAGGGAAACCTCCAAGCTTCCAAGGCATTGGAAGGCATTCATTCCCTTTCAGAATTGAACTGTGCTTTTTAGAAAAGCTTGCATATACCGTGTGAAAGAGATCTGAGGAACTGTAAGAACTATCACTCCCTTTAAGAACTAATATTTTACAGAGGAGGAATCTGAGGCACAGAGAGATTAGATGACTTAAGCCAAGTCATGCCGCTAGTCAGTATCTGAGGTGGGATTTAAGACTTTCATGGATAGCCACTGATCCATCAACTCCACTCCCCCAGTTCTCTTCCAGACTAGGCTGATTACCTGAAGGCTCTGTCTAGGGTTAGAAGGTCTATAGGTCACAGAACAGCCTTACTCCATAAAAAATTCTCTGGTCTTAAGAAAAGTATAACCTGGTGACTTAGCCTCAATAATACAGGGCTCTAACCACTGAACATAGTATCTGAGCATCTGACAGAAATGAAGCCAAAAAACTCACGTTTGTACTTCCCTGCCCATCTACACTGCTTGGGTTTGGAATAATACATTACAGAGGAGCCGCATTATCCTATGTCACATTATATTATATTATTATTATTATCCTATGGTCAAAGATGCCAAGGGGTTAAGAAACAGGAATCCACAGCTCAGATCTATATAGTATACAATGAAATGAGATGTTGGCATTTATCCCATGAAACCAATCAGTCGAGAGAACTCAGATAATTCAAGACCAAAAGCTTTTCTTTTAATTGCCCTGATCACCTCTCAAAGTGCTTCCATCCAGTCCAATCCAACAGACATTTACTAAGTGCCCTCTGTATGCCAGGGATTGTGCTAGATGCTGGGAATATAAAGGCAGTTATGAAGGATGGACTCTAATCCCCACCCAAGAGTTTACACCGGAGGGCAAGGAGAAATTACCCTGAGAGGGTTAGCCAACAAGTCACTCGAGCCTCAGTTTCCTTCTCTGTTAAATAAAGAGCTTAGACTAGACCTTAAGTTTCCTCATTGCTCTAAGTTTATGATTTTATGATTTTAAAGGTGCTTCATAAATTTTAAAGCAATATCTAGATGTCATTTTTATTATGTCTAAATCAAACTCAAGTAGTTAAGGAGAAAAATGGTTGGTGTAGTCTTGCTTTTTGTCTTTTTTTTCCAATTTGAATTATTCAGATGCTGGAACCCATCTAATCACCTCTATCTGATAAAGGGAGGTATGAAAAAAAAAACTGCAGAGAATGTCTGCCTCCAGCCGAGCTCCAGTTCAGGTAATTCAACTGCATTACCCAGAACCACTGAGTAACGATATACCATAATTACATTAATGTACATTCCCCTGACCTGGCTGAATCCCTTTGCGATAGTTGTTAAACAGTCTCTTGATGGATTCAAAAAAGGCATTCAGTTGAGGCCCCATTCCATCTCCTTCAGGTTCCCTCCTTGTTTTTCTTCAAAATTAACAGACACCTAAGCATGAACAAGGGTCTGTGTTGCTTAGTGGACCTAATCTTCCCACTTACTTCTTTTCCCACCAGAGCCCAGGCTGGTTCTTGGAACATCACCAGAGACAGAGCTGTCATTCCAGGCTCTTGGGGTAGAGGTGGAGGAATGGGGGATGGGATGGAGGGAGGTGGGGGATGAAACTGGAAGAAAAGAGCTTTAAAATCAGTCAGAAAACCTGGTTTCCAGTCCTTCCTGTGACTGGGTAGCTTTAGAACCTTGAATAAGTCCCTTCATAGAATCTTAACATTTATATCGAGAGGGGGCTTAAGAGATGGTCCAGCCTAATCCCCTTATTTGATAGATAAAGAAAAAAGTTCCTTGCCTAGGATGCTTTCAGAGTTGAAATCAATCTATCAGTCAATAATCATTAGGTGTTTTTGTTAGTCCTAGGCACTATACTAAGTGCTGGAGTTACCAAAAGAGGCAAGAGACAAGAATTTGAACTCTCACCCTGTGATTCCAAAATCAATGCCCTTTCCGCCATATCTCATTATCTTCACTTTTCCCCTCTGGAGTAAGATGGAGAGGTTGGAATAGAAGTCTAAAGTCTTCCAATGAAGAATCACAATTAGAGGCAGTGTGGAACAATGGGAAGAGAACTGAATTTGGACCTGCATTCAAATACCACTTCCATCTACTTGTTAACTGTGTTAGTCTGAAAAATGACAGTTTCTCTAATACTCATTTTCCTAGTCTTTAAAAAGATCTATTTGGACTCAAAGCTCCTTTCCAGTTCTGAATCAGGATCTAAATTTGAATCCTGATTCTATTGCTTATCAGTATGACAGGTAATAATCCAAGTAGATCAGGGTTCAAATCATATCTCTTCTACTAATGATGTGAATGTAGATTACTTTTTCCTAAAGTTTCCTCATCCATCAAATAAGGAGGATAATACCTTTGGTACCCACCTCAGATGGTTTTGGAGGGATTCAAATAAAATAAGGCATGTAAATTGCTTTATAAAATTCAAAACATGATTTAAATATCAATTATTGTTTCCTTGTGACCTTGAACAAGTTATTTTTAATTTTTCTGGAAGGAAGTTTTCCCATCTATGGATGTCTTAGATGATTTCTAAGATCTTTTTCAGCTTTTATATTTTGTGTTCTGAAGTTTATCCCAGTTCGGACATTCAGTATTTTGGAGACTTTCCGAGTTCTGTCATTCTAAAATGATAAGATTCTATAAAATGGGGAGATAAGAGGAAGAGACAAAATACTGGCCCCAGAATCATTTGTTCTTGTTCTTAGTTTCAGTCATGATCCACTTTGGGATTTCCTGGGCAAAGCTATTGGAACAGTTTGCTATTTCCTACTCCAGCCCATTTTACAGATGAGGGAACCAAGGCAGACATGGTTATATGACTTGCCTAGGGTCATATAACTAGTAAGTGTTTGGAGCCACATTTGAACTCAGGTCTTCCTGAGGCCCAACACTCTATCCACTGTGCCACCTAGGTGCCCCAGAACTATTGGGGGCATGAAAGTGAAACTCTTTTGCATGAATACAATCAGTGTAGCTAAAATAAGAAATTAAGTTTCCAAATGGGGGGAAAGAAAAAAAAACAATTTTGCAACAAATATCTCTGATTAAAGATTTAGGGTTCTATAAGAAATTAACATAATTATATCATACAGAGAGCTATTCTCCAATTGATAAGTGACCAAAAGATACACCCAGACAGTTCTCAAAAGGATTGCAAGCCATTAGCAACAATATGAAAGAATGACCCAAATCACAAATAATGAGAGAAATGCAGAAAAAAAAATCACAATAAACCTAAGATTTTGCCTCACATCTACCAAATTGGTAACAACAACAAAAACGTAAAGAGTCTAAGTTAGAAGGGTTGTTGAAATACATTGTTGTTGGAGTTGTGAATTAATCCAGCCATTCTTGAATGCAAGTTGAAATTCATTGATCCTCCCCTATTCCTTCTTTATCAGGGTTTGGATTAGATGGCCTCTAACGTTCTCTCTGATTCTTAATTTATAATCTTATAGTCATAATGCTGAGAAAATGAATAGAATATTCATAATCTTTGGGCCAAAGATTCTCACTGATAATTTTACCCAAGGTGAAGTCCACATGCACCAAAATATTCATAACTGAACTTTTGTAATTTCAAAAAATCAGAAATAGAGTAGGGGCCCACTGATTGAGGAATGACTAAACAAATTGTGTCTTGTGAATGTAATATACATACTATTAATGCCATCATCATCATCATAGTTCCCCTTTATATGACAATTAATAGTTTGCAAAGTGCTTCTAATTTATTATCTCCTTTGGTCCTCAGAAAGATCTTAATTATTATTATTATTATTATTATAGCTTTTTATTTACAAGATATACACATGGGTAATTTTTCAGCATTGACAGTTGCAAAACCTTTTGTTCCAACTTTTCCCCTCTTCCCCTCCCCCCCCCCGATGGCAAGTTGACCAAAACATGTTAAATATGTTGAAGTATATGTTAAATACAATATATGTAACTATGTCCATACAGTTATTTTGTTGTACAAAAAGAATCGGACTCTGAAATAGTGTACAATTAGCCTGTAAAGGAAATCAAAAATGCAGGCGGACAAAAATAGAGGGATTGAGAATTCTATGTAATGGTTCATAGTCATTTCCCAGAGTTCTTTCCCTGGGTGTAGCTGGTTCAGTTCATTACTGCTCCATTGGAACTGATTTTGTTCATCTCATTGTTGAAGAGGGCCACGTCCATCAGAATTGAGCAGCATATAGTATCGTTGTTGAAGTATATAATGATCTCCTGGTCCTGCTCATTTTACTCAGCATCAGTTCATGTGAGTCTCTCCAGACCTTTCTGAAATCAAGAAAGATCCTTATTAAAGGATGAGGAAAAGGAAGAATTTGGAGCAGCATGGAGTGAAGTCAGAAAAAAATCTACACAGTAATCACAACAACGAGAAAGGAAAGAACAAACAAATAAACAGAATTATGCATAATTACGCTGACCAAGAAATCTGAGCCTGGAGAGGCTAGAAAATAGATCTCCTCCTTTCTTTTTTTGCAAAGGTAGGAAATTAGGACCATGGAATATTATGTACACTCTCAGACTCGGTTAACGTGTCTATTGAATTTGCTGAACTATTTTGCCCTCCCTCTCCTTTTTAAATCTTTGTTACAAAGAATGGCTCACTCGAGAGAATAAGAAAGCATACATTCAGAAAATAAGGTGATATAAAAAAACAAAAGATATCCAATTTTTTTTTTAGCCAAAAGAAAAAATCATGGGAAAGAAGCCAGATTGTCCTTAGGCAGTGCAGAGAGAGTGTTTGCCTTTGGAAGGGCTTTTGGATGCTGGAGAGGATGTCCTGCCTTCTTTAACTTCATTAGCTAGCCCCCCCCCTTAAGCTGACCCCCTCCCTTCTTTCCCATTCACTTTGGCATGAATGCCCCCGAGAAGAGGAAGTCTGAATTAGGGCACTGGAACCCTGAGCTGCAGTTTTATAGCTTTAAATTAGCAGATAGAGTCTTGCTTCAGGTACCGTAACAAAGTCAACAGTCAGGGTCCCTATCTGATTACAGGCGCTGATATGGGATTTATGGAACATAGGACAGGAAGGGCGTTCTTAATGGAAATGGCTCTTAAGTGAGGTGCCCTTCACAGCCCAAGATGTTGTGGGCCACTGAGAGAGAAAACAAGCTTTGCTGTGTACTGGAACATCAGAGAGAGCTCCTCCTCCTCTGGTGTGCAGCCTGCAAGAGCGACCTCCCATTCAGCCATTCCACATCTTTTAGGTGTCTAAAACTTGTAGGCTTTTTTTTAAGTATGTAACTTTAATGAAGACATTCTGGGGAGAAACTCTCAATTGGCCAGCAAGCATACATTTCTGTCCCTCAAAAGCATTAGGAGCATGAAGGACCACAGGGTAAGGATCAGACACACAGCTTGCTCCCCCTCTAAGAGGAAGGACCCTTTCCTATTTATTCAACAACTGTTGTTCCTTCTTTTGTTTGTTTTGGTAATTATGATATAAAGCCCTATATAACACAAAGCTAAAACGAGGAGGTGCTCATCGGGGCTTTGGCCCAGGTAGGAATTTTTCCCAAATGTAAAAATTGTTATTTATGGTTCTATTAAGGTAGGCAGGTGACATGGTTTCAAATCCAGAGCTCGCCACTTCCTTCATGTATAAACTCGGGTAAGGTCACACTTTGTCATCCTCAGATTTCACCATCAGCAAAATGAGGGGATGCTCTAAGACGCCTTCCAACTTTTGCTTTTGTCTTTGTACTCCAAGTGTCTGTCACAGTAGGCACACACTAAGTACATAACACATAGTAGGCATTTAATAAATACTTACCAAGTGACTGTCCTGGGTCACACAGCCAGGAAGTATTAAGTGTCTGAGGCCAGATTTGAACACAGATCCTCCTGACTTCAGGACTGATGCTCTATCCATTGCACCAACTAACTGCCCCCATCTTTATATCTAATATCTAATAAGAGGTTCGTACCTTATAAGCATTAAATTACTATTTGTTGAAGAATGAAAAACCATTTGTTAATTACTTGTTACACACAGTAGGCATTTAATAAATGCTTGCCAAGTGATTGCTAGACATAGGACTTCTGTTTCTAATAACAAGTTTCTTCCTTTACTCAACAAGTATGTAGAATTGCTCTAACATTGGCGATTAAAGACAAACATTCTATCATTTTTTCATCTTTATATCTTTAATGTCTATGGGGGGGACTGGTACATTATAAGTGTTAAATTACTCTTTGTTGAATGAATGAAAAAAAACATTTGTTAAGTACTTATTATGCGCCAATGAACAAATGCTCACATGCATGTATAAAGGAATAAATTAATTCATGGGAAAAGATGAGTCATGACTCTGAAGTGACAATGAAACTTTGTGGCAATGACTACTATGATCACTTCCTAGTAGGAAGTGGCTAACAGAAACCAGTGCTTTTCACAGGAAAAGACCTTAGAGATGCTTTAGCTCAGATTCCTGCTTTTACAAATGGGGAAACTGAGGCACAAAAGCGCTTTTTTCAAGATCACATAGCTAGTAAGAGACAGATTCGAGTCTTTGTCCCTCTAAGGTCAGGGCTCATTCCACTCCACTCTTCTGGGACTTGGTTCTGACTTTGCCAGTTTTTAGGTGTGACATCTTGAACGTTCACTCCTACTTTCTGGGACTTAGTTTTCTCTTTTATAAAATAAGGGTGTTGGACTAGATATCCTCTGAGATTTCCTCCTGAAAGCTAATGTGTTGGCACAGAGGAAACAACACTGAGAAAATGGTTTAAATCCCACCTCTCATACTTCCCTTTGTCTCAGTTTAGTAAAAGAGGGGTTATTTGCATCAGAGTCACTCTTTGTATTTGTAAATCTGACCTCAGACAATAGCTGTATGACTTTAGACAAGTCACCTAAACTCTGCCTCAGTTTTCTCAACAGAATTCAATATTATACCAACAAGCAACCTTTTCTAATAGCCCAGTAGAAGCTCAGTGACTTACAGTACCAATTGGGTTGGGTTTTAATATGGGATGTCTGGATGTTTCCTTGAAACCTAAGAACTCTTCTCACCAGTTCCTCCATCTGTTAAAATAATGTTGCTTTTCCTGTGACTCCTACCTGCTTCCATTTTTATCAGATGCCTGGTCACCATATTCCATTGTGAGTCCTTTCTGAGTTCAAATCCAGTCTTAGACATTTATGAATTGTGTGACTCTGGGAAAATCATTTAATTTCTATTTGCCTAAGTTTCCTCCTCTGTAAAATGAGAATGGTAGTAATGGTCTTGTTGTGAGGATCAAAAAAAATAACAATTCTAAGTGCCTAACATGTAATAAAAATGATAAAATAACAATTTAGCCTCTTCTCCCACACAATCAGTACACCTCCTAGACATATTAACACTTCCCATTTCTAGAAACTGAAGAAAGCATCTCACTTTTTTCCCAAATAGCTTTCAGGACACTAAAAATCCCCCGAGAGCTGGTGCGCAGGACTGCTGGAGTTACCCAAGGCTGGTTGGATAAAACACAATGATGCAGGAGATAAGAGTTCAATTCCCCTAAAGCTTGTAAACATCTGGGGAGGAAAGATTGGTGATCTCTGGTACATGGAGTAAGATGACTGTAATAGAGAATATTACATGGTAAAGTGCATTTGAGGGGTGCAGAATGAGTTTGAGATCCAAGGGAGAAAGTCCCTACCAACGTGGAGAAGAAAGAAGGCTTCCTAGTAAAGGGAATATTTGAGGCTGGCTATAAAGGATGGGAGCAACTGAACTAGTAAAGAAAAGGAAGGGATTCCAGGTGTGGGAACTTTAATGAGGGAAAGAACATAGGTAGGAGAGTAAAGGGATTGCTTGACTAAAATTTAGAATATGATAAAGGCAATAATATGGTAAAAGACTGGAAGGGTATGGTAATCCTTGATCACAGAGAACTTTTTATATCAGAAAAAACAGATATTCCAAAAAAAACTGGCATTCTAGATATACCAGTTTGAACTTTCTTCCAGAGGCTGGAGACTTTTTGACCAGTAAATTGACAGAATTAGATCTAATTTTGAAAAGGGTTATTATGACTCCTGTGTCAGAGAAATTACATTTCTAAATTGTTCAAATGATGTATTTTTAAAGTACTCGATATGGCACATAGTAGGTGCTTAATAAATGCTTATTCTTTCAAAGACAGATTGGAGAGGGGCAGAGTAGAGGCAGTGCCGTACAAAAGCACTAGCTCTAGAATCAAAAGTCCTGGGTTCAAATGTTCCCCTCTAATAATTACTGTCTATCTTATACAAGTAACTTCAATTATCTTATCCTCAGTTTCCTCCTCTATAACTTGGGGTTGGACTCAATGGCCTCTGAAGTCTCTTCTAGCTATATTTATGTTGCTAGGACTTTTATGGATCTAACCATCAAACAGATGGAAATGAGGGCCACAAGAAAGGTGTCAGCAGAGACGATAGAGAGGGTGAGGGCACATAGGATGGATGTTATGGATTTGGGAACAGCAAGAACCAGGAATTGATCAGACAGCTCTGGAGTCCTAGAGAGAGAGAAATCAAATACCAGTACACGATTTTAAACTTGGGAATAATATTGATCTATACAGGCAGAAATAGTGGCCACCAGATACAGAGAGGGGTGAATCCTAATCACAATGAGAGAAACTCTAGCAGGTCACCTTAGCCAGAATTTCTCTCTCATCTTGGCAAATGATTTCATGGCCTCAGTTTCCCCATCTGTAAAAATGAATGGTTTGAACTCAATGAGCAGCAAACTCATATTCTAGTTTTGATTTTCTATGGTCCTACCATCTCTGAGCTCCATCTTTTCAGCCTGCTCACTGGAAGGTCTGTCTAAGATGAAACTGTAATGGGGGGGGGTATTTCCAGAAAATGAAAGGAGGGACTGAAACCCCCAATCTGAGCAAATAAATTCAGTTACAGTTAGAGCATATACCATTGGTTAACTTTCTCATGCAACAAAGATCAGTATAAGGACAAATTGGGTACCCTTGGCTCTTACTGGAACTGAATGGGTGAAAGAGGGAGATGACCCTCCATTCCACATTGTGGCCCCTTTTAACCTGGCATTACCCCACTCCCAAATACTCTCCACTATTTTTCATTTCCCAGTTCATCCCAAAGTTGCATATATAGTTTCCTATCCCATCCCAGGGACCGTGGCTGTGTTGGAAAGGACCCAGAGAAGACTTGAATTCCAATTCTCCTGTTTATTTACTCTCAGTGTCATGGTTGACAAATCACTGCTCCCTCTTTGGGCCTCAGTTTCCTGTAAAATGAGTAGGTGAGACTGGACTCTTCCAGCTCTGAAATTCTTGCTTTTAAATTAAAGATTGACCCTCAGCTTTTCTCAGCTCACCCAAAGAAAAGCTAGAGCAGATGCATGGAGTTTGGGGGCCCTCTGCTGGCCCTGTACTGCAATGAAAGGGAGGAAATTCGAGGAGTGAGATGGGAATCTTGATACCTTGGAGGGAACTTCAGAAAACAGAAACTCCCTGGACAAGTAGCTTTCCACTCTTGGCTTGGAGACAATGAAGCGCTCCTGCTTTAGGATGGCTCTATGTAGCTTAACCCTCCTCCCAGCCTCAGTTTCCTCTTAAGCAAAATGGGTTTAGAACAAGCAAAAAAGTCAACGAGCATTTATTTAGGGCTTGCTTGGAGAAAAAAACAAAACACACTGCACTAGTGCTAGAGAATAGAAAAAAATATCCTAATCCCTGCTCTCAAGAAGCTTCTATTCAATCATACATGTACACATGTCTATATATGCATGTGTGTGAATAATGCACAGATATACCCATTCCTATATATATAATACCTACATATATACACATGCATGCATATATGTGCATATGCACCGTATATATGGAGTTCTACCTATGCACATGTGTGTGCAAAATACATCATCTTGCATACATGCATTGTACACATGTGCACACACACATATATATTTGTATATATATATATAAATTATATATATATATATATATAATACGTATAAATATTAGCAAACAAGCTCCTTGCAAGGGCTGTCTTTTGCCTCTTTTTGTATCTCCAGTGTCTAGCACAGAGTAGGTGCTTAGTAAATAGCTATTGGATTGAATATATGCATACACACAGGAATAAAAATGGATCTATGTGCACAATATAATCATATATAGATGGATGGATGTACATGTGTATACATACAGAACACACACATAGACATGTGGATTATGTCCATATACAAAATAAATTTCAGGCAATTTGTTGATGACGGAAGAGCCAATAATGGAAGAATTGAGAAAGTCTAATGTAAGAGAAAGTGCTTGAGTGGAGTTTGAACTGTAAGAGTTGTAAGGGAGGACAGTGTTTTCTAGTCATGGGGATCGATGGCTTCCAAAGTTCCTTCTAGCTTGAGATTAATAATAATAATAAAGTTATGATTTACATAGAGCTTTAATGTTTGCAAAATACCTTATGTGTATTATCTGACTAAGTCCCAGAAAGGCTACGCAGGAAATCCACAGGAGGCCCGGGAATCAAGTCCAGTTCTCTTAACTCCAGCCCAAGATTTTTTCCCATTCTGAAGGAGGAGATGTGTCTTGGAGCTGTGGTCTTGCCAGGCAGGCAACTGATCTAAGCTTAAGCTTCTCTTGCAGGGACAGGATGGTCACCAGCCAAAAGTAGACACCTTGTTCCAGTAGAAACCGAGTGATAAAGGAGCCCACTGCAAGTTCAATCAGCCATGTCTGCCATAGGAAGGCTGTTTCCTTTCCTGCCTCTCCTGTCTAATTCACCCTCTGTCCCTCCTCCTACCCACCCCCAAAGGTCTACAATCCAGGGCATCTTGCATCCAGAGACAGGCTGTCTATTATAACCTTCCCTACCTCCTGGCATCAATTCTCTCGATGGCCTTGGGAGCCTGGTTCCTGACAGTCTGAAATTCTAGTGCTGCCAGGGTCAGAAACCATGTCCAGAGAGTCTGAATGCCGCCTGCCCCCCACCCTGATGCCATAGCTCCCCAAGACTCAGAAGGACTCCTCCCCTCCCTGGTTCCCAAGAGGAAGGCCCACTTGGCCACGTCTCCATTCCCATCTGTTCAATTCTGCTACAGATGAACCATCTCTCTCATCACCCCAGTGTAGAGTGATTTCATTGGCTCAGGAAGCTAAGTAGACTTGGCTGGTCCATGTAGAATAAACATCTGGGCCAGCTGTTTATCCATTCTAACAGCCAAAGCTTGGAGGTGTCGGTTGCCATGGAATAGCTCTGGGCATAAAGACAGGTCCAGAAGAGTCTGACCAGGCTCCATCCACCTAAGTTTGAATGGGATTTTAAAACAACCACAATCAGCATTTTTCTTACTGGTCAGCCTTAACGCATCTATCATTCTGGCAAGACTTGACCCTTTGGTTCGCCATTGCTCACCGGGGAGTTTAAACTTCTTAGTCTCCATAATCCAGACCGAATCTTCCATACGTGTCTCAAGTCTCTTTCTTAAGGGACCTTTCAACTTCAACCCAGTTGACCTCTCGAGCAGCTGGCAAACAGCTTACCCATTCTTCCCTTTACTCAAATCATTGCCCCACATGACACGTCCTTCTCTCATCTCTCAGCTCTCACACATCAGCTTAAATGCCACCTTCTCCACAGACATCCTGACCATCCTAATTCCTCAGTGACTTCTCTAAGATCAAATACAAACTCCTCTCTGTTTGACATTTAGAGCCCTTCACGACTTGGCTCCAGTCCATCTTTCCAGCCTTACAACACATATTCCCCTTCAAAAACTCTGCAACTCAGCCAAATGGGCTTTCACGGCTATTCCTCAAAAATTATTTTCTACCTCGCCTCTTCTAACCTTTGCATTAGCTGTGTCTCATACCTGCAAGTTCACTCTTTCCTTACCTCTCCCTCTTAAAATCCCTAGGTTTTTTTAAAGGTCAACTGAAATCTCACCTCCTACATAAAACTTGTCATGAGCTCTTATTCCCATCCCCAACTGCTAGTATCTTTTTTTCAATGTCATTCATTTGCTGTGTATATATTTTCTTCCCTTATATAATATACAATTGTCAAGGGCAGGGATTATTTCATTTCTGTCTTTATATCCCTTGTCCTTAGCCCAGTGCCCAGTCTATATAATTGATCACTAAAAACATATTGATTGATGAATTGATTGAATGAATGTAGAACAGTGATTGTCTGTGTCATTCATTGGGCAAATAGTCGCATAGTAGCCATGATAATGGATAGAGGATAGGATGTGAGTCAGAGAGGTTTTAATTGAAGGCTCTGATACTTATGAGTTGAGTGACCTGGGGTATAAGTTAGCACCTGTTAAAAGCATCATCTTCCAACACCATCATGAGTATCATTGCCATGGAGGCAAGTGACTTATCCAAGTTACATGGATGATCAGTTTATCAGTGGTAAAGTGAGGCCTTAAACCAGAGTCTTCAGACTGCAAATATGGTACTTTTCCTGGGGTCATCTTCAGTCTTCCTGATCTATATCTGGTTACTGGACCTAAATGGCTCTGAAGAAGAAAGTGAGACCGGTGACTTTGCACAACCCTCCCGCACTTCAATCCAATTTACTTGCATGGCATGGCACCACCTCCCTGATGTCATGATCCTCTTTGAGAATGAAAACCATAATAATTGTCACAATTGCCATTGTTGTCATCTTCATCACTATCATGTAATCATCTTTCTTGTTTCATCATCACCATCATTGTTATCATCTTCCTCCTCATCATAATCATCATTAGTATCATCATCTTCCTCATGATCCTTGTCATCATCACCATCATTATAATTATCTTCCTCCTCATCATTATCATACTCATCATCACCATCATCATCATTATCATCATCTTCCTCTTCATCATTACCATTATTATTATCACCATCTTCCTTCTCCTCATCATCATTAACATCATCTTCCTCATCATCATCACCATCATTATCATCATCACTGTCATTATCATCATCTTCCTCCTCATCACCATCATTATCATCTTCCTCCTCATCACCATCATTATTATCATCTTCCTCATCATCATCACTATCATTATTATCATCATCTTCCTCATAAGTCATCATTGTGATCATCACCATCTTCATTATTAATCATCATCATTGTCATCATCACCATCATTATTGTCTCCATTTCTTCATCATCATCATCATCATTATCATCATGGTCATCATCCTCCTATCTTCACATGTCTATATCGTAGCTTACTAATTTAAGAAAAGCTAACTCCAAAATAGAGTGAACAGAGCATTGATCAATGCTCTTCCCAATGCTTGGTCCCAATTAGGACCAAGAAGACCTACATTCAAATCCTATTTCAGTCACAACTTACCTGTGTGACTCTGGCAAATCTCTTCAACTCTCTCAGTTTTAGTTACTTCATCTGGAAGAGGGAGATAATAATCATACCGACCTCTGTGGTTATTGCAAATAGCAAGTGGAATAATATAGTGAATTTATTTCCAACCTTAAAGTATTATGTGAATTACAGTTATTATTGTCAATAAGCTCCAGGAGACTAGGGATCATGGTTCATCTTCTGTCTCGATATCCAATGTATTTATTAGTTGTGTTCACTCTTCATGACTCTATTTAGGATTTTCTTGGCAAAAAAAGCAGAGTAGTTTGCCATTTTTTTCTCTCTCATGAGGAAACTGAGGCAATCAGGATAAAGTGACTTGCCCAGGGTCACACAGCTAAGGTATCTGAGACCAGATTTGAGCTTGGGAAGATGAGTCTCCTTGATTCCAAGCCTGGTGTTCTGTGCACTATGGTGCTGTGTAGCTTCCCTATCCAACGTATGGACTTGCACAAATTGGATGTGGAAATACTCGACTGGATTGGTTAATTATTGGTTGTTAATGGTGTTTTCCTCTCTGAATCCCTCATTTTTCCATCTATAAAATGAGAGAACTGGACTAGGGAATCTCTCAACTTCCAATCCTAAAATCTATGATCCTGTGATTTATTGACTTTCTCTATATCTCCATCCTGATGAAACAGACCCCAGCCTCTGGTTCCAGCTGGTACCAGAACGGCTTCCAGGAGCAATCAGCTTTAACCACTCCTCGATGGCAGCCCCCTGGGGCAGGTGGGTCAATAAAAGGCCTGAGCATCACCATTCTCTGTGCCAGCCGGGGGCGGAGCAGCAGGATTTGGCAAACACCTTTTGGCTCCTGAGGCACAGGCAAGCTTTGGTCCCTGATTTAATAGCTCTGCTCCCAGCGAGAAGGAGAAGAAAAGGGAGCCTTCGCTATCCTCCCATGCCCGTTGGGGCCTCCTCTGCCCAGGGACGATGTGAGTCTGGGTGAGCCAAGCCCAGAAAGGAAGCCAGCACAAAAGATGGCAGCCCCAGATGGCCGCCCCAAGGCCCGCCAAAGAGAGCTAGGTCCCAGCTTCCATCACCCTGAAATAATCCAGCCAGTTAGGCGGCAAAGTGAAAAAACACACTAGATTTCCATTTCGGAAAGACCTAAATGCGAATTCTGCCTCAGGTATTTACCAGATATGGAACACTTGGAAGGTCTTTTTACCTCTGGCTGACTCCATTGTCTCATCTGTAAAATGGGGATAAACACAGCACCTGCCTTACAGTTGTGAAGATCAGATGGGATATCTCGCATAAAGAGCTTGTTGTGCACTCATTCTCCAGTCGTGTCTATCTCTTTGTGACCCATTTGCGGAGTTCTTGGCAAAGAAATTGAATTCATTTTCCATTTCCTTTTCCAGCTCATTTTACAGAGAAGAAAACAGGCAAACAGGGTGAAGTAACTAGCCCAGGACCACACGGCTAATGAGTGTCCGAGGTCAGATTTGAACACAGAAAGACAAGTTTCTTCCCAACTCCAGGACCAGTGCTTTATGAACTATAGCGTCACCTAGTGGCCCCTAGGATAGTTTTTTGTTTGTTTTTCTAATTCAGTTAAATACTGTCTGAGAACATAGTGTAATTCAGATCTTCCTGACTTTATGGACAGCGCTCTGTGCACTACGGAGCCACCTAGCGGCCCCTAGCAGAGTTGTTTTGTTTTGTTTTTGTTTTTGCCTAATTCAGTAAAATACTAAGTGTCTGAAACCATAATGTGGAGCCACCTAGCGGCCCCTAGCAGAGTTGTTTTGTTTTGTTTTTGTTTTTGCCTAATTCAGTAAAATACTAAGTGTCTGAAACCATAATGTAATTCAGATCTTCCAGCGCTTTGTGCACTATGGAGCCACCTAGCGGCCCCTAGCAGAGTTGTTTTGTTTTGTTTTTGTTTTTGCCTAATTCAGTAAAATACTAAGTGTCTGAAACCATAATGTAATTCAGATCTTCCAGTGCTCTGTGCACTACGGAGCCACCTAGCGGCCCCTAGCAGAGTTGTTTTGTTTTGTTTTTGTTTTTGCCTAATTCAGTAAAATGCTGTGTCTGAAACCATAATGTAATTCAGATCTTCCAGCGCTCTGTGCACTATGGAGCCATCTAGCGGCCCCTAGCAGAGTTGTTTTGTTTTGTTTTTGTTTTTGTCTAATTCAGTAAAATGCTGTGTCTGAAACCATAATGTAATTCAGATCTTTCTGACTTCACCAGCTCTCTGTGCACTATGGACTAATTCAGTAAAATGCTGTGTCTGAAACCATAATGTAATTCAGATCTTTCTGACTTCAAGACCAGCTCTCTGTGCACTATGGAGCCATCTAGCGGCCCCTAGCAGAGTTTTTTCCTAATTCATTAAAATACTGAAATCATAATAGAATTCAGATCTTTTTGACTTCAGGGTTAAAGCTCTGTGAACTATGGCGCCACCTAAATACTATATAAAAAGCTATGTAAACCTTAAAGGGCTATTTTATTTAAATGCAAGCTATTATTTTTGTTTCTCATTCGGCTTATTTCTGAATTTCTTCCCTCTGACACATCCCCCAATTTACACTTTATCTATTATTTGTACATGGTCATTTGCATATTGTCTCCCTTGAGGGCAGGAAATATCTTTTTTTTTCTGTTCATATATATAATAGTTTTTTTTTTTATTTTTAAAATACATGCCAAGATAGTTTTCAACATTCACCCTTATAAAATCTTGTATTCCGTTTTTTTCTGCCTGTCTTTCTCCATTTCGTCCCCTGGACAACATGTAATCCAATATGTATTAAACATGTGCAATTCTCCTGTACAAATTTCCACATTTATCAGCTGTACAAGAAAAAATCAGATCAAAAAGGGAAAAAATGAGAAAAAAGAAAAGCAACAGCACAAAAAGGTGAAGATACTATATTGTGATTCACATTCAGGCCCTATAACCCTCTTTCTGGATGCAGATGGTGCTCTCCATGGCAAGTCTATTGGAATTGGCCTGAATCAGGTCATTGTTGAAAAAAGCCCCATCAGGGAATGTCTTTTGCCTTACTTTGTAGCCACCTTGTTTAGCACAGTGCCTGGTAATAAATTGCAAACCACTAACTGTGTGACCCTGAGTAAGTCACTTCACTCTGTTTCAGTTCTTTCATCTGTCAAATGAGCTGAAGAAGGAAATGATCAACTGCTCCAGTATTTTTGGCAAGAAAACCCCAAAATGAGGTCACAAAGAGTCAGACTTGACTGAACAACAACAAAGGATATAAAATATTGCCTGTTCTGCCTTGATATAGCTAATCCAGATATTCTCTTCATAAGCACTATATTTCTATCATTTGTGGATCAACTAAACCTTTCATTCATCTAATTGTATTCCTAATAGCTGTTAGCCTTAGGGCTAACAAATCCTATTTGTTTCCTTCCTAATGTACAAAAGGAATATTTTCTTTTGAATTATTAAGTCAAACAAATTGCTGTTCTAGGTAGTATGAGAGTAAAACAAACAAATAAATAATTAAATGTCCCTGCTCATTAACTCTGGAGTCTCAGTTTGCTCATCTGTAAAATGAGGGGATTGGTCTTGGGGATTGGAATCACAGAACTAGAGAGGACTTTACAGGTCATCCTTCACAGGAATCTTCTGTATGACAGAAGTGGTTAATTCATCTTTGCTTGTAGGCAGATTGTGAAGAAAAGTCCACTCCTTACTAAGGCAGCCCACTGAGGTGAAGTCAATAAGTACTTATTAGGCACCTGCTATGTATCAGATAGTGTGCTAAATTTGTGCCATCCATGCCACGTTGTCAAGAAGATTGTCCTAAACCTTTCCCTCTATGAACTTTACCTACTGTTCCTGATTCTGTTCTCTGTGATTAGGCTACATGTGACTTATTCTTGGATTTCATTATGGACCTTCCTATGTTATTCTGTCCCTATAGTATGGGACAAACACCATTAAATCTGAAATTTAAGGTCTCATATCCAAATTATGGCTCTGCAATTTTGTTACCTGAGTCACCATTAACTTTTCTGGAACTCAGTTGCTCGATCCCTAAAATGGACTCGAAAGCTTTGACAATCCCTTCCAGGTATAAATCTATAACCCTTTCCAGGATAAATATTCTCAGCTCTTCCAACCAGTCAAAGTTAGACTAATTTACAATCTCTGGCCATCCTGGTTGTCCTCATGTGGATACTCATGAGTCTATTGGGCTTCCTTCCTACATGGGTTGTCCCTCTCCATCAGAATGTAAGCAGCAGGGACCTGTATGTTTGCCTATTTGTACCTCCACCACTTATGTCCGTGCTTTGCACACAGTAAACATTTAATAAATGTATTTAGGTAGTGCAGAGAATAGTATGCTGAACTTGGCAATAGTTCAAATTCTGCCTCAGACACTTTCTAGCTATGTGACTTAAATAAATCATAAACTCAAGTCAACCTCAGTTTTCTCATCTGTAAAATGCAGATAATAACATTATCTACCCCACATTATTGTTGTGAGATCAAAAGAGATATTAAACGTGAAATCTATATGCCATATATAATGAGGTTGCAAAGAAAGATTGGGGTCTGATTTTGAAGGCTATCAGTTTGACCACATCAATAAACTCCAGGGGCTTTTTTCTACCTTTTGGACCAAATAAAACTGACATTTAGCCCCATTATATAGCACATAAGAAGAAGTGGTAAAAAGATAGATAAGCTTCATATAAAGAAAAAGAAAGTCTTATAATTAAAGGTACTTTAAAGAGGAATAGAGTGCCTTGAGTGAGAGTGAGTTCCCCTTTCTGGAGATCTTGCAGCAAAAGTCAAATGTCAGACAGAAGTTTTATTTGGTCCTATATGACCCTAAGTAAATTACTTTATGCTACTTCAGTTTCCTCACATAATATCTCCTATTGTTGTATCTTTGTATAAACTGTCCATCATTCCAGTGGAAAGGTGATTATTCTCATCACCCACTCGCTGACTGAAAGTGATGCACAATTCTAGGAAGTCAAATTGGTTAAAGAGAGTCAGAATATTAGAAAAGAGAAAGTTGATTAATTCTCATCTCTCATTAGGCAGCTAAGGCTAGTAGTGCAGAGAACTGGCCCCAGAGTCAGAAAGACATGAGTTTAAATCCATCCCCAAACACTTAACTGGATAAATCACTTATCTCTGTTTCCACCACTCTAAAAATAGAGGTGTCAATAATACTTAGCTCCCAGGATTGTTGTGGGGATCAAATTAGATGTTTGTAAAATGTTAAACACAGTACCAGACACATAGTAAGTGCTACATAAATGCTTATTGTTTTTCATTATCTTCTTATTCAGAAACATACTCATATTTGGATAAATCTCTGGTCTGCTGGGATGAGTCCTTCCTCTCAAAGTCCTCATCAATTGAGAAGTATTTATTAGACCTTTCTGAGGATTCAGACAGAAACAAACCATGCTGCGGCCACAAAGAGCTTATGTTCTCTTGGGAAGAGGAACATGGATATATAGAAGTATATACATGATAAGGATAAAGTAGTTTTGGAAGGAGAGGGGAAGCATTAGTTATTCCTCATGTGTGAAATCTCCTGTTGCTGTATCTAGTGGGGACATCAAGGAAAGTAGATATATAGAAGGTAGTATTTGACCCAAGTTTGAAGGCAACCAGGGATTCCAAGAGCTGGATGTGAGGAGGGAAGGCATTCTAAGCATGGGGGACAGCCAGTGCAAAGACATAGCAAGAGGAGATGTATGAAGAACAGCAAAACCAATTTGTTTGTATCATAGAATACTAAAGGAATAATGTGTTTGTAATGAGAATCCTTAGAATATGCTTCCTGCTACAATTCACTTGGAGGCTTGTTGAGCTCACTTCTTGGCATGTGTATAGGTGGGAACTTTTCCCAATCCATGCACAAGTTTTCTATGACTGTTTACTGCTCAAATCTTCCCTTTGAGATTACTTCTAATTTATCCTGCATGTTTGTATATAGTTGTTAGCATGTTAGACAATGAGCTTCTTGAGGATGAGGATGTTTTTTGTTTTTCTTTGTATCTCCAGTGCTAACTACAGAGTCTGAAAAATAATAGATGCTTAATAAATGTCTGTTGGCTTAATTGTTTCTACTATGATAATTAAATGCCTTTAAACTACCCACTAAGTTAGAATTAAGTATGCATTAAAATGTCTCAGATAAAAGAATTACCTCAAGGTTTCTGTCTCATATCCAGCCTCCATGGGTGAACACATGGTCCAGCTGTTTCTGTCTTTGTTTTGTTTTTCTTGATTTAGTTAAATGAGTATCAGAAATAGACAGGTGATATTATGACTTTGTGAATTCTGAAAGGTTGGAAGAATTCTTGGAAAACTATTTGAGGTCCAACAAATGAAAAACAACCCCCCTAAGTTTCAATATCTGTTGAAAAAATAAGCTCAGGAATAATGTATTATATGTAATGAGCCTGAAAATCTAAATTTAAGTCAAGTTTTGAGGAGCTTTACATGCTAAACAGAATTTGTACTTAATCCTGGGAGCAATAGGGAACTATTGAAGTTTATTGAGCAGCCCACTAGGTGGTACAGTAGATAGGGCATTAATCCTGGAATGAGGAAGCCCTGAATTCAAATATTGCCATATGGATTTAATTAGCTATTTAATCCTTATGGAAATCTGTCTGCATCACTTTCTTAATCTGAAAAAATGGGAATACTAATAGTATCTACCTCCCAGAGTTGTTGCAAGGATAAAATGAGATGATTTTTAAAACTCTTTGCAAATATTAAAGGGCTAGATAAATATTAGTGGTATAAAATAGGAGACTGACTTGGTTAAACCTGTGCTTTAAGAAAGTCATTTTGGCAGCTGCAGATTAGAATCCTTCCTGTGTTAACATTCATTTGTGTCCTCCCATGAATCTTCCACTGAGACTCCATCCAATATTTGAGGGCCTTCTTTTAGATCTTGATATTTATATAAATATAATTGAAGTACATGGGTTTCCTATCAATTCTTCCGATAGCCTCCTCCTCACCTTATCATGACCCTGATTTTTTTTTTTTTTTACATTACCTTTAATTCTTAGGAGACTGATAAAGGTATATAACTTGTGATGTCCCCACCTCAATGAAACATGAAACATTGATGGGGCATCTAGGTGGCTCAGTGGATAAATCACCAGCCCTGAAGTCAGGAGAACATGAGTTCAAATTTGACTTCACATACTTACTTCCTCATTGTGTGACCCAAGAAAGTCACTTAACCCTAATTGCCTCAGGGGAAAAAAAAGACCATTAAACACAGATGTCTTTGTTTCATTCACTTGCTCTTATCACCGTTCTATTACCAGAGAATACAAAGAATTGCAGACTATGAATAATGGCATAAAACCATGGCTCCCAATCATTAAATATGATTTTAAAAAAAAGCCAATCAAAAATAATCTGGAGTTTCACTTCAAAGCCAGAAAAAGGGTTGGTTCTGAGGTACAAAACAGGCCCAAATTATCAATGATGGAGGGACTGTGGAAAGACAGGCAAGAGCTCTGAATTGGTCCTCTCATTTTGAAATCATGGAACTATCCCTGTTCTTTGATCTAGTAATCTGATACTCCCCAAAGGCCAGAATTAGAAAGGCACAATTCATACCATGACAATGACAATACTTACTACTATGATGCTGACAATAACCACCACTGAAACTACTACTTATAACTACTAGTACTATTTTACTGCTGATACTATTTTTACTACTCCTACTACCATCACAACTATTAGGAGCTACTATGATAATGACAATGACCACTGTTGCAGCTACTATTTATGAATACTACTACTAACTACACTCCAACTATTCCTACTATTACAACTATCACTACTACAAGTACTACTATTACTACTATAATGAGAATGATCATCATTGAAACTATTACTTGTGAGTTCTATTACTACTATTACTATTTTTGCAACAGCTACTATTACCATTATTACTACTATTATAATTTTTATTATTAGTACCAGCACCACTATTACTATTACTGTTACTACTACTAATAGTATTGCTTCTACTAGTAGTACTGGTGATAATAATAATAACATAAAGCATTTAATGCTTTAAGGTTTACAAAGCACTTTATATAAATTATCTTATTTGGTCCTCATGATATATAGGGCATGGAAAGTATCTGAGGCTGGATATGAACTCAGATCTTGTTGAAGCCAAGTGGGTAGAGTGCTGAGAGTGAAGTTAGGAAGCCTCATCTTCCTGAGTGTCATGATCCTGGGCAAGTCATTTCACCCTGTCTGTCTCACTTTCCTCATCTGTAAAATAAGCTGGAGCAGGAAATGGCAAACTACCCCAGTATTTCTGCCAAGAAAAGCCCAAATTGGATCACAAGGAGTCACACACAACTAAACAACCACCACAAGTTGCTGATTCTAAGTCCATTGCTCTATACACTGCACCTGTCTCTATATACTAAATATTCATAAGCTCTTTTTATGGTAGGAAAAAATGAAACCAAAGTGGACACTTTCCATTTGAAGAACTGAAATAAAACGTGAGATGTGAATTTAATAGAATACTATATTGTTATAAAAAATAAAGCCCGAACAAAACAGATGTAAGAACTGATACAGAGAAAGTAAAACAGAGCCAGGAAAAAAATATCCCCAACTTGATGATGTAAATGAAAAGAAACGAAAGAGGCAGTTGAACTCTGATTACTTTTAATGCCCAACCTTGTGCCTGAGAACAAATGATGGATGATGACGCCTTCCTCGCAGCAGAGAGCCCGGAGTCGACAGGTACAATAGGAGGCGTGTGCCATCAGGCCTGCTGGTTTCTGTGTGGGTTGGTTTGGCTCAGCTGTTTTTCTTGGTTATAACAAAAGGTTTGCCAGGGGGTGTGAATCAGGAAATGACTATGACTTTAAAAAAAAAACTCTTTAATACATTTTTAATGCTTTTTCAGGAACGTGTCAAATGGGGCTGATGGAGTTGAACTGGGCATTCATTTTTTCAGAAGCTTATTAAACACCTACAATGTGTCAAGGTCCTGTGATGAGCACTAGTGACAAGAAGCATTAAAAAAAAAAGTACACAATCTCTGTCTTCAAAGAGCTCACAATATATTGGGAGATGAGGAAGGAAGAAATGGGGATGTAATATTATATTGTAGGATGATGCAAGGTAGAATAGGAGAAGAATAAAAGAGAGATGTCAAACAAAGGTTATGAAAAGGTTATGAGGAGGGAAGAGATCACTTTCAGCTGTGGGAGCCAAGATCAAGTCACTTGACTGACCACCCAATTTGAGAATGTCAAAAAAAAAAGCCCTTACCCTCAAAATCCCAAAATTGGAAATAAATTTTGAGGCCATCTAGTCTAAATCATATTTGAACAGGATAGCTGTGTGGTGCAGTGGACAGAGTTGTCAAACCTCCTGTCAGGAAGATTCTTCTTCCTTTCTGAGTTCAAATCTGGCTTCAGACACTTATTAGTTATGTGATCTTGGGCAAGTTACTTCACCCTGTTTGTCTCAGTTTCCACATCTGTAAAATGAACTGAAGAAGGAAATGGCAAACCACTAGCTGTGTGACACTGGACAAGTCAGTCACTTCATCCTGTTTGCCTCAGTTTCTACATCTATAAAATGAGCTGGAAAAGGAAACGGCAAACCATTCCCGTATCTTTGTCAAGAAAACTCCAAATGGGGTCACAAAGAGTCAGACATGATTGAAGTGACTAAATAATAACAATAACAATACCTGAACAAGGTAGGGATAAGGGCTAGATCTGTGATTTCACTGGCATAAGGAATTCCCAGGTGAGGAAAATACCTTTACTAATGCAGGTCAGCACCTCCTTCTCCACTTATACACTCAGAGTGCTTCCTAGAGTCCAGAGTTTAAGTGACTCACCTGGAATCACACATGGGGCAGGTATCAGAGACAACACTTGAATCCAAATCTTCTTGACTTCCAAAGTAAGTTTTCTATCCAGTAGGAAACCTGCCTGAATATAAATCACCCCCATGTCACACCTGACAAGTGATCATCCAACTGTTGCTTGAAGACCTTTGGCAAAGATAAATGCAAACTTGTTGAATGCAGACCATTCATTCTGCTTTGGGATAATTAGGTTGGAAAGTTTTTCTTGACATTGAGCCTAGATGTCGGTTCCCACATATTGTTCCAAGTTCCTTCCTCTGAGATCAAGCAAAGAAACAAATGTTCTCCTCCCACAGATCAGCCCCTCGAAGACTTGAACATGGCCATTCATTCTCTGCTTCCCCATCTGTTCTTCTCAAGGCCAAACAGCCCGAGTACTTTCATCGCTCCTCTTATTGTTGTTCAATCATTTTTCATTCATGCCCACCTCTCCGTGACCCCATTTGGGGTTTTCTCGGCCCATATTGCAGTGATTTGTTATTTCCTTCTCCAGCTCATTTTATAGATGAAGAAACTGAGGTAAACAGGTTTAAGTGACTGGCTCAGGTTCACACAGCTAGTAAGTGTCTGAGACCCAATTTGAACTCATGACTCCAGGCCCAGAACTCCATCCACTGTACCATGCTTAGGACCTATAAAATCAAAGTCCATTACAAATCCAGATTGCACTCCTTGGGAATACTTTCCAATTTATGGATCTCCCTTTTTTTTGATAACTTTTTATTGACAGTACATATGTATGTGTAATTTTTTTACATTATCCCTTGCACTCGTTTCTGTTCCGATTTTTCCCCTCCCTCTCTCCACCCCCTCCCCGAGATGGCAGGCAGATTTATACATGTTAAATATGTTATAGTAGATCCTAGATACAATATATGTGTGCAGAACCGAACAGTTCTCTTGTTGCACAGGAAGACTTGGATTCAGATGGTAAAAATAACCTGGGAAGAAAAACCAAAATGCCAACAGTTTACACTCATTTCCCAGTGTTCCTTCTCTGGGTGTAGCGGATTCTGTCCATCATTGATCAATTGAAACTGAATTAGATCTTCTCTTTGTCAAAGATATATGGATCTCCTTCTTAAAGCTCATAGAACTGAATGTAGGACTCCAGAGGAAATTTAATCATGGCAGAAAACAGCAGATCTATTATCTCCTTTTCCTCAGAAGGTGGCCTGAAAGGGCATTTGGGTTTTTTGGCTTGCCCCATCACGCTGACCACTCAGATTGACCTTACTGTATACAAAAAGCCCTCCTGTCCTTCTCTCTGTTCTCCAGGCTAAACATATCCAGTCTCCTTCAACATGAAAGCAATCCTCGTTAAATTGACTAATTCTCATACAGCATTAGCTTATGATCTAATGAATAACTGGTACTAGAGCGAACAAGGTGAGGGCAAGAAAAGAGATCTTGGCAAACGGCTAAGAGCACATAGAGAAGGGAAAGATCACTCTTTGCACCGAAACGTGTGGGAGTCTTGGAAGGCCCCAAGTCGGGCTTTGGTCCGAGCATCAAGGACCGGACAAATCAAGGAGAAAACCCCACTCCAGTTTTAATGGTGTACCTGCCGGATAATGGTACGCAGCCGACCAGGCAGCGTCCACAGAGAACAAGGCGATGGGGGGATTGTTTTATGTGCACGATTACTTTTGCTCCAATTAAAGCCTGGGCCCATCCAGAGATGTGGTATTTAAGGCTGTTCGATGGAGGCTCGGCCCTGCAGTCCCAGCCTGCTCAGGAAAGCGTGCTCGCCCTGACTTCATTAATCGAACTCTTGCTCATGTATCAAAGTGCGGCCGCGATTTCTTGTAAAAATGATTAAGCTGCTAATTAGGCTGTTTAGAACTTGTTTCCCTGGCCGCTAATGATAATTAACATGCAAATTAGCTCAGGGAGGGGACGCACAGGGGTCCTCAGTTCATTACCAAGTTAATTACTGTTTGCATACTTAAACATCACAGTTATAAATGGTGGCATTTAATGTAACGGGCGAGATGATAATTATACTGACGACATTTGAAAAAGTCATTTCCCTCTGTTATTTTTCTGGGTGATTAATGTTTCTGTGCCTGCTTGATAAACTTAGTTAGTTCAAGCCAATCTAAGTTCTGTATACAAAGTGGCAAATGGGGCCCCGGCTAATATTAATCTCTCTCTCTATCCCCTCTTGGTTTCAAAGTTTCAGAGGAAGGAAAAAGCGAAAAGTTCGGAGACTTACATAGAAATTCAAACCAAGCTAAATGTCACCTCTTGCTTTTCCTCCCAGCTCATAATGGCTTCCCCCTCCTCTGTCTCTGTCTCTGTCTCTCTTTCTCTCTCTGTCCCTCTGTCTCTCTGAGTGCATATGTCTGCTGTCTCTGTGTCTCTGTCTATGTCACTCTATCTCTGTCTCTGTCTCTCTCTCTCCCTCTCTGTCTCTCTTTTCCTTTCTCTGTGTGCATGTGTCTGTCTGTCTCTTTGTCTGTCCCCTCTCTCTATGTCTCACTCTGTCTCTCTTCTCTCTCTCTCTCTCTCTCTCTCTCTCTCTCTCTCTCTCTCTCTCTTTCTCTCTCTCCCTCTCTCTCTCTCTCTTTCTCTCTCCCCTCTCTCTCTCTCTTCATCCCTTTGCCTCTCTGTGTGCATGTGTCTATCTGTCTCTCTGTCTCAGTTTCTTTCTACTTCTATCTCTGTCTTTCTGTGTCTGTCTCTCTCTGGATCTCTCTCTGTGTATGACTTTCTCTGTACATCTGTGTCTCTCTGTGTGTGTTTTTCTGTATCTGTCTCTCTCTGTCTCTTCCTTCCTCTCTGCCTCTGTCTCTGTTTCTCTCTGTCCCTGTTTCTGTCTTTGTTTCCCTGTCTCTCTCTCTCTCTCTTCCTCTCTCTCTGTCTCTCTGTCTCTGTCTCTCTATCTCTCTTTCACAAATATACACTTATGAGTCAAAAATATTGCATGCTTATTTTAAAATTACTTTGTATGCTTTTTGTATATGAGAAGAATGAATAGAGAACTTGCTTCAGAGTCTAGAAGACCCAGATTCAAATCAAATTTCTAATTTGTCCTGACTGTGTAGCTTTGTGCCGACCATGTTACTTCAGTTCCTTTTTGGGATATATTATCTACCCAGATAGAAAATAAGATTCTCAAGGGCAGGAGCTAAATCATATTTGTATTTCCAGCGTCTGGAACACTGTAGAGAAGATGGCTCATCTCTGGTAGGGTTGGTACATCTATGACTTTAAAATTATGTCATTTGATCCTGAGAACAACCCCGGTAGACAGGTGCCATTATTATACCCATTTTATATTTGAGGAAACTGAGGCAGATAGCAATTAAGTGATTTCCCAGACTTAACTAGTAAGTGCCTGAAACTGAATTTGAACTCAGCTTTTGCTGACTTCAGGTCAAATGCTCTATCCCTAGGCCACCTGGCTGCCTCTAGGTAGAAAATTTCAGAAAATATGTAAAAATGCTTTGGGAAATCCAAAGCAATACCAGGTGAAAAAAAAATAGTTCTTTTAGCTTTAACATCAGTGTCCTAGCAACTGAAAGAAAGCACAACAACAACCAAAAAAACCCTCACCTCTATCTCTTTGAGGTCACAGATCATGATATGTTAGAGAAGTCAATAGATTCAAATAGCAACTCTGGCTAGTCAGGAGAGGCTTTGTGATATGGTGTGGTGGGCATAGCATTGAGTTTGGGGGTCAGAAAGACCTTAGTTCAAGTTGTGTCTCAGGTATCTAAGAACTATGTAACCCCAGGCAATCTCTTAATCATTTGATCTCAGTTTCCTCGATTGTAAAATGGGAATAATAATAATAATAATAGCACCTCCCTAAGACATGTATATGTGTATGTGTGTGGTAGAAAAAAAGAGACAGAGACTGAGAGACAGAGAGAGAGAGAGAGACAGAAACAGAGAGAAAGGAGCCCTTGCCAAATCACAAGGCAATCAGTAAATGGGAGCTCTCTCGTTTTCTAACTGTGTGATGTTGGACAAGATGCTTCCCATGTCTCAGTCTTGCTTTCCTTCTCTATCAATTGAGGGAATTGGACTATGTTATCTCGGAGGTCCATTCTAGCCCTTAATCTATGATATTCCAATCTCCCGAACTTCCACCACCCATAAAGGCAGCAGATGAGCTCCTCTCCAAAGGCATATAATTATTCCAACTGAGTCAGCAAAGCAGCCCTAGGGGATTCCAATCTTGTTTTCCCTCCTAAGAACTAAGGCAATTTTCCTATTGGGGAAATGATGATGATTTTCCTCTCTGCCCTGCTCCTCCTTCAAAACAGCCTAATCCCTCTTTTATGGACCATAATGCCTAAATCCCACCGGCCATAAGCAAAACAATGTAATTGAGATGAAAAGCCAAAGGGAGGGAGGCGGGGGGGGAGGAGAATGGGAGGTGGGGAGGCAGACGTTCTCCCAGTTTCCTCCTTTTATACCTCAGCCATCCATTATTGAACATGTGTGGGGAAAGGGAATCCTGATGCTTTCCGAGAAGAGAAGCTAGTGAACAGGTGGGTGAGCAAAGGAGCAGGAGGGTGGGTAAGTGTCTGTGAACATTGCTGTCCCAGCAGGCCAGGCTTCCAAGGAGAGCAGCCATGGGAAGGGGGGGCAGCCTGAAAATCCATTCTGAGTTAAAATCTCTATGAAGAAGAAAAAAGGAAAAAAGAGAGCATGACTGGGGGAAAACACAGTCTTAAGAGCCTAGGCTTCCTTCCAAGAAGGAAAACCCCCTTCTCCCTTTCCATCCCAATTATCTTCCTGATCATCGAACTCACTATGAAAGGAGCTGGTGACTAGGGCTGAAATTTCATCTTTCAGCTTCCTGGCAGATGTAATCAAGGAAGTGGGATGTTTCACCAGACCTCAGACCCTCTGAGTGCTGCTCTTTGTCTCCCAGCAGCCTACGACCCAGAAATAAGGACAGCTATTGACCCTTTGGAGTAGCAGCCTGGAGATACTGCCTGGAACCTTACCTGCAGATAGTCGTTATAATTATGGTGGACCTTCAGAGCGCAGGTAACTCAGCTTCCTGTTATTCCATTATTCCACAGACATGGTGAGAGGAAAAAGAGGAAGATTGTTAGTGGTACCCAACCCAGCTCAGACTGAGCTCAGTCCTGGGGAGTTTCTTACAAATCCCTCTGGATTTTAATCCTATCTAAAATCTCCCTCTAGGAACACCAGAATATGTTGGAGGTCTAGGTCTGTACAGAAAACATAAAAACGACTTTAGCTTCCATGCAAACACTGAGACTAGTCATATATAAAAGAGGAAAAAAGACTTTATTTCACTCAGAAAAAAATATACACACACAAAATATCTAAGACTTGAACCCAAGTCTTTAAAAAGTCAAAATCAATTATGTTTAGTGAACCTCATCTCCTCTAGCTACCTATAAAGGGCTCTAGATTTCTACCATGACACTCTCAGGTGTGCCTAGAAAACTGCCTTGATCTTTCAGACCCATGGAAAGATCTGTGTGAATCAGGGTCACCTTTGGTTTGAGCAAGTTTCATGATTCTTTGTGTTTTCTCATGAAATTTAGAAACATATAATTCTCAATTATTAATGCTGTGAGAGGTATGTGCAAAAGGGAATACATAAATAAGTGTTTTAATTAGGTCTAGGAATGGGTTATATGATTTTTTTTATTGATGTGCTGTTTTTATACAGGTTAATATCAAACTGAACCTGAGGTCCCTGAGCATATACTAACATACTCATTAGTTGATGATGTAGGACAGAGAAGGAGGGAGATATTGGGAGGGGAAGGCAGAAAGGAGGGAGAAAGAAAGAGTGAGGGGGAAAAGAAGGAGGAAAGGAGGAGGAGGAAAAAGGAGGAAAAAAAAAAGGGAAGGAAAAGGAAGGATGGAAGAAAGGAAAAAAGAAGGAAGGAAGGGAAGGAAAAAAGAATGATTGAAGGAAGGAAGGAAAGAAAGTAAAGGAAGCAGGAAGGAAGGAAGGAAGGAAGGGAAAAAAAAAAGGAAGGGGGAAGGAAAGGAAGGAAAGGAAGGAAAGGAAGAAAGGAAGGAAAGAAGGAAGGAAGGAAGGAAGGAAGGAAGAAGGAAGGAAGGAAGGAAGGAAGGAAGGAAAAGGAAGGAAGGAAGGGGAAAAGGAAAGGGAAGGAAGGGGAAGGAAAAAAGGAGGGGGGAAAGGGGAAGAAAGGAAAAAAGGAGGGGAAAAGAAAGGGAAAGGAAGGAGAAGGGAAAGGGAAAGGGAAGGGAGGACTAAGAGAGCATGGAATGGAAGGAAATTTTGATTGGAATAAAGGCTGGGAGATATGAATTTTAGGGCCACTTTGGCCTTGAGCTTAGAGAATTTAGAATTTTAGGAAGCATGACTGGCCTTCGAAAAGGTTAAGAAACAAAACCCCCCTCTGATTAATGAGCCTAAGGAGGAGCTGAGGTTTCCCTGTTATTTTTTAAAGTTTTAGAAAAAACACCTCTGAAATTTAGGGAAGACTAAGGGGGAGAACAACCAGAGGATTTAACCAAATTAACAAAATTACCCCTTTACAGAAAGGATAAAAATCACCTTCCCTTTACAGGGAGAAAGAGCAGAGTTTTAATCCCTTTCCAAGAAAATTGAAAATAGTAGAAATTGCTTTTTGAGGGAAACAGAGCTAAAAAAAACAGAAACCATCAACCAAATCCTTATTTTCAAAAGAAATAGGCTTTAATCAATTCTTTGTCCCAAGGTCCCAAAGAGATATAAATTTATGCTGAAGAGAATTAAAGTTATTTAAAGGAGGGAAAACTGAGGCAAGGGAGTTTTAAACCCAGGATAAAGCAGGTGGTAGAGCTCAGATTCAAACTCAAATCCTTTAACTCAAAATCATTTTCTGCATCAGGCTTCCTACTTCAACTTCAAGTCTTCCTGTCTTCCTCCAAGTCCAGCTCTCTTTTGCGACAATGCTTTTCAGGAAGAACAATAACTTTAAAGTACTTTGTCCAACTCCCCAGCAATGAGATTGGAAAAGACTTATTAGAGGAGGAAATAGCATCTGAGCAGTGCTTTATTTTATTTTTTGTTTTTCTGAGTAGTGCTTTAAGGAATCTAGGGATTCTAAGAGATAGAGGTGAGGAGGGAGGACATTTCAGACATGTGGACATGCAAAGGCCTGGAGACAGGAAATGCAAGGAGGCATTCAGAAAATCATGAGTCACCCATATCAGTAGGGGCATAAATAAAATGCTTTTTAACCCCCTTGCAGAGACAGTTTCAGTTTTGTCTTTTTCTCTCCCATACTTGGTACAATGCCTTTCACACGGTACGTCATTAATATTTATTGATTGATTGAATATGGAATAATGCATAAAGTGGAGCAATGAGAAATAAGTCTGGAAAGGGCAGCTGGAGCCAGAATATGAGAAACTTTAAATATCATGTTGAGAAGGTTGCTTTGTATCCTAGAGGCTGGAGGCAGCTTCTTGAGCTCTAGATGACAAGGTCAGGATTATGCTTTAAGTTTTTGTTTGTTTTTGGTCAAGTTTGTGGCAGATGCATTGGACCCCAATGAACTTCTTCAAGAATAACTAAGCAGCGCGGTAAAGTACCAGGCATAAAGTCAGGAAGTCTTAGCATCCTGAGTTCAAATCTGCCCTCAGACACTTACAAGATGTGTGACCCTGGACAAGTCACTTAGCCCTGTTTGTCTCAGTTTCCTCATCTATAAAATGATCTGGAGAAGGAAATGTCAAAACACTCTGGTGTCTCTGCCAAAAAAAAAACTCCAAATGGGGGCACAGAGAGCCAGCCATGACTGAACAACCACTTGGAGGTCCTCAAACAAAGGCTGAACTGCCTCTTGGGGGGTATTGTAAAGAGGAGTTTTGTTCGGGTACCTTGGACCACACGAATGCTGATGTCTTTTCTGACTCAGAGATCCTCTATTTCTGAGGGTTTTGCCTCCCTATTTGTTTCCCCCTGTTTATTTCAGAGCAAGACCCGAGAATCTGTCATGAGTTATGAGTTCCAATAGATGTGGCTCTGAAGGTTCACAGCTCAAGACTTCCCTCTAGTGGGTGGAGGGAGAAGTATAAGGTTCTGTGCCCTTTCCTCCTGGGCTATCAATGCAGTGTCCTTGACTGCTGGCTAACCAGTCTCTCCTATCAATCCCTCATGCACCAGATCATCACAACAGCCTCAGCCTCCATCTCAGACTGGTCCACCCCCTCAACGAGAAATGAGGGATTTTTTAAAAGTCAATCAACAATCATTTTTAATTCAAGGAGTTCTTTTTTTTTCTTTTTTTTTTAATATCACAGATCTTTTTGGCATCCAAAGCCAAAGGACCTATTCTCAGAATAATATTCATAAAATACGACACATAGATTTCAAAGAAAACTAATGAAATTGGAATATGGTTATCAAAATAGTTTTAAATTTTAAAATTTACATTATTATTAATTTATATTAAGTATTTGTTAAGTGTCTAACATAGTGCTAAAGCAAATGGAAATTAGAATAGCAAGCAAATCAAAAAGCAAGGCAGTTCCTGCTTCCAAGAAGTGTATTACTAATGGAGGAGAAAATATGAAAATAACTATGTACAAATCAGATATATGCTGTGTAGATAGGAGGTAACCTGAGAGAGGAGGCACTAATAGTGAAAGGGGGAGATCTGTGGCAGAAAGTAGAATTTGAGCCAGTCTTGAAGGAAGCCAGGAAGTGGAGTTGAGAATGGAGAGCATCCCAGGCTTGGGGGACAGCCAGGAAAAGTACCTAGAGTCAGAAGGGGGAGTACTGAGTGTGAGGACCAGCCCCAATGCCAGTTGAGCTCAGAATGTTCCACCGTAGGTTGAACACAAATAGTCCCTAGGAACATTTGGAGTGCTTCTTGAACTTTGAGCATTTCTTCTGAGCTAATTCAATTCTGCTTTGTTCATAGAGCATATCATCTTCTCCAATAAGGACACGCCACGTTAAGTGGTCCTTTGCCCAAGAGAAGAGGATGGCCAACAGGATCAATTCTAAAGTACTTAAGAAAGACCTTGAGAGTGTCCTTGTAGTACTTTTTCTGACCACCTTGTGAATGCCCGCCTGTATAAATTCTCCATAAAAGAGTTTTTTTGGCAAGGGTACATTTGGCATTGAACAGTGTAGCCAGTCCAATGGAGTTGTGCTCTCTGCAGTAGAGCATGAATGCTTGGCAAGTTAGTTGAGAATGTATGTCAGTGTTGGGTATCTTATCCTGCCAGATGATCTTCAGCATCTTCCTAGGACAATTCAAATGGAAGCCATTCAGTTTCCTGGCACAGAGCTGGGATATGGATGGTTAAGTTCATAGGGGAAAGTAAAATTTAAGAAAATTGGGAAGATAGAAGGGGCATGTTGGGAAGGGCTTCAGCAGCCAAATATATGACTCCTTATTTACTCCTGAAAATAATAGAAAGCCACTGAAACTCATTAGAAAAATGAGTTTGGTGCCTGAGTGGAAGATGAATGGGAGAGGGGACAAAGGTGGGGCAGGGGGATCTATTAGGAGGTTATTGGGATAAGAGTCTGCACCAAGAATCAAGAAAATGGGATGTATATAGGATGAGAGTTTATGAAAGCAGAGTCAACAAAACTTGGTGACAGATTGAATATATGGGAAGAAAATGGGTGAGGAATCAAGGATATTGCTGAGGTTAAGCAAACCTGGATGACTGGAAAGGTGCTATTATACTCAAAAGTAATATTAGTTTGAAAGAAAGGAGGATTTTAGGGAAAGTTCTGTTTTGGAAATGATGAACTGAAGCTGGGACCATCCAGTTTGGGATGTACAATAGGAAGTTGAAAATGAAAGGTGAAAAGGCACTGGACAAATTAGCTGTATGAGTGATCTACATAATAGTGATAATTGATCATGAAGAAAAATAGCATAAAGAGAGAAACAAAGAGCTCTTAAATACAGGATTGGGGGACATATGGGAGGATGTGACCTGGAGGAAGATAAAATAAATAAAAATTTTTAAAAAAGAAATAAAAAAGAAATGGTCAGAAAAATAGAAGCAAAAGAAAGAGAATGGGATGCCCAAGAGAAGAGGATGACCAACAGGATCAAAAGCTGCTAATGGATAGAGAAGGATGAGGATTGAGAGAAAAACCATGGGAATTGGCAATTAGGAGATCATTGGTACCTTTGCAGCTATTTGCAACTGATTGATGAGGCTAGAAACCAGACTTCAGAAAATCTTAAAGAGTGGAAGAGGAAAAATGGAGGCACTTATTGTTCTTGGCATTCTGAAAGGATTTAGTCAAAAAGAGGAAGAGAGAAATAGAACAAAAGCTAGTTATGGTGATCAATTCATTGTGCTGGAGATAGCAGACAAGAGATGGGTTGGATTGGTAGAGGAGAAAACCAGAAGCACTGACATCTTTCCTCATACATTTGCACTTGCAGAGATTGAATTTTGTTCAATTGGGTTCCATCTTAAAAGTCCTTTTCTGATGTCTTTCCACAGCCTGGGGTGAACCTGGGCTCCCCGTGGCTTTGCCAGTAGAGGTCAGGTAGAGCTGGAAGATTTTGTGAGTGGACCAGTGACAGCTGGATCATGGGGTCCTCAGTTTATAGCAGAAGGACTTCAGAACTCATCTAATTCAACTTTTTCCATTTGCATATGAAGAAACCAAACCTAGATAGGGGAAGTTACTCCATAGAATCATAACTAAAGATAGAAAGAAACAAAGATCTAATCTAGTTCAACCCTCTCATTTGACATATGAAGACACTGAGACTCAGAAGGATGGGCACCTTGGTCAAGGTCATATAGACAATAGGTAGCAGAAGGAAGATTTGAACCCAAGTCTTCTGATTCCAGAATTAGTTCTCTGTCCACTGTGGAGGTCACAAGAGAATATGTATTTAGCTAGGAAAAGACCTATAAAATGAATATGTAGTATTCAATCCATGGTGCCTCACCCTGTGTAATCCTAGATTTTAATGAGTCAATTTTGAAATGCTCTTCATGGTTTATATTGACCATCTATTGTGATTATGGGGTTCAAATATTACCTCCAATGATTACTACCTTGATCAAGGCACCTTCACAGGTCTTATTTTTTAGTTAGAGAATGAAGGACTGGGAAAAAATGGCCTCTTCAGACCCTTCCAGCAATGATCAATGAGCCTATGATCTAATCCAATTTCATTTTATGGGTGAGGAAACCGAGGCAGACAGTGGTTAAATGACTTGTTCAGAGTTACACAGTCAATAGATCTCTGAGGTTGGATTTGAACTCTAGGTCCAGCACGCTATTCCAACCTGTTAATGAGAAGTAGGTTTAAAAGTGGGTCCTCTGATTCTCAATGCTGTTCTTTCACCAATATGATGAAAGTTTCAAAGGACTATGGGAGGGTTACACGTTCTCCAAAAGCATCATATTTCTATGTCCTCCGGGCTTCTGCGACAGGGCTGCTTGGCAGACTCATGGTGAGAGAGGGGTAATGAGTCTGTGTCACAGGCTCTGGATCCACTGAGACTGCCAGGCTCATTTGGCTGGCACCCGCGGGCCCTCCTGGCACGGCAGCCCCAGAGGCCAGGCGCGCAATGTTTGATCAGCCTGGCTCTGCCTAATGTGATTTCTAATGTGGAATGGCTCCACTCTGAGCTGAGCCCCCCCCTTTTCTGACAATATCTCCCATGCTCGGCGGTGACAGCCCCTCTCAATTATAGCCTGGTGGCTAATTAGGGTAATTAAAATGAAAGTAATCAAAGCAAAGTAATGGGAAATCTCTTAATAAACTGTCACAAACTTCATCAATCGTACTGAGGCATGGAGGGGAAGGGCACAAGGAGAAAGACAACTCTATTTGTGGCAACAGAGCTGGGAGAAAGGGCCAGACTATAACCCAAGAGTCCATGGGCCAGAGAGAAGTCTGTACTTCTGTCAGAGATAAACTCATGATTCATGCTGCTGGAATTCAAGTTCCTGGGGCCAAGGTCATGCAGAGAGCAGGAAAGAGAAAGAGGAAAAGAACAAGAATTTATTAAACACCCACTGTGTGTGGAAATTGTGCTAAACATTTTATTATTTCATTTGGTTTTCACAATAACCCTGGGAAGTAGCTGTTTTTATGTTCCCCATTTACAGTTGAAGAACCTGAGATAGACAGAGGTAAGATGACTTACCCAGCGGTTCATCAATCAATCTATCATATTTATTAAGCACCTACTATGTGTCAAGTACCATACTTAAGTCTAGAGGTTTATGCTGTTATTCAGTCATTTCAATTGTGTCCAACACTCATGTCCCCATTTGGGGTTTTCTTAACAGAGATACTGCAGTGGTTTGCCATTTTCTTTCTCAGCTCATTTTACAGATGAGAAAACTGAGGCAAACAGGATTAAGTGACTTGGCCAGGGTCCCACAGTCAGTGTTTGAAGTCAGATTTGAACTCAGAAAAATGAGTCCACTTGACTCCAAGCCCTGCATTCTAATTCACTATGGTGCCACCTAGCTGCCCCGGAGAACCTGTAGTCACAGAATTAGTAATTGTCTGAAACTAGACTTAAACTTGGGATTTCCGAACTCTAGATCTAGCACTCTGTCCACTGCACCCACTGGCTGCCTAGAAGGTGACCAATCTATAGAAGATCTCCAGGGGCCAGACTAGTGTTATGATCTCTTCCCTACTCCCATTCCCCTTTAGAACCAGAGAACCAGAAGGAACTTTAGAAATTAACTCATCTCCATTTTTTTTAATGTTACATATATCCATAAGGGAAAAGGACTTGCCTAATGTCACACAGATAGTAAAGGGCCAAGGTGAGATTCAAACCCAGGTCCTCTGACTCCATATGCAGCCTCTTTGCTCTCTATTAGAAAGCACTCTCTGCCTTGGGAAAGGGAAGAGGATAGATTATTCATTAGGAGCAGCCCCACCCAAATATTAAAGCAAGGTGGGATTATCAGGAATAATCAAAAATCACATTTCCCTTTGGAATATGAAGCTCTTTAAGGAGTGTGGATTTTATCCTAGGGGTAATAGGGAGCCCTTGAAACTTCTTGAACTGGAGAATGACATTCACACAAGAACTGATTAGGAAGACTATTCTGGCAGCTGTAAGAAGGATGGATTAAAGAGACAGGAAGCATGGAGACTAATTAAGATACTGTTGTATGGTCTAGGCAGGAGGGATAAGGACTCAGAAGGAATGGAAGGGGGCAGTGAGATGGATCAAAATGAGGATTTGAACTGCTTGAAACTTGGTTTTGCCACTTACCATGTGATCTTCATAGTCTTTTTCCTCTCACCCCACATCTTTTTTTTTCATCAGTAAAATAAAGAGCTGACCTAGAATAACCTCCAAAGTTCCTTCTATCTACAAATTTATGATACTGGGATGCCTTAGTTTGTGAAGCTGATGGTCAGAGTGATGACTAGGAATTTCAGTTCTTGGGGTTAAATTGTGCAAAACAATCTTAACTAACAAGAGGGACTAACCCAACATATTTTCCTTTTCTTCTGAAAACCAACAACTCATCAACACGACTTTCTTGTCATTTCCTGGGATCTGCCTTCTCTTAGGGGCCGGTGGAAGACTGATTTACAGGGATAGAGTTCTTAGGAGGAAATGCCAATTCCTGAGGAAAGACCCTAACCACCCCCCCACACCCTAGCTACAGCTCTGTTGGTGACAGGAGAAATGGCCATGATTCACCCTTGAGCTTGTGCTTTGGGGGCTATCTTCAGAGTCTGTGAGATGTTCTGGTCAGACAGCAAAGAATAATGGGACCATAGATGGAGAGCTACAAGTGTCCTCAGAGGTCAGCCTCATTTTCAGTCGAGAAAGTTGAGATGATTTGTTCAAAGTCATACAGCTAGTAAACAAAAGAGCCAGGATTCAGCCCAGTTCATTTGACTTCAGCTATTGCCTTCCTACCATTGTACCTTATAATTTGATTGAAATAGTCATGGGGGTTGTAGAGGAGCAAGAGTTCCATGAGAAATCAAGCCATTATGGAGCAGCTAGGTGGCGCAGTGGATAAATAATGATGATGATGATTTTTTAAAAAACCCAGAAGACTTATGTACTGATGCAGAATATATATATATATATATATATATATATATACATACATATATGTGTGTATGCTATATAATAACAACATTGTACAGATAAACTACTCTGAAAAACTTACGACCTCTGATCAACATAATGACCAAGCCCTGTTTCAGAGGACTGCTGCTCAAATTTGCTACCAACCTCTTGATAAAGATTAACTCTGGGCAGAATGAGGTGGGTTTTTTAAAAACATAATTAATTCAAGATTTATTTTGCTTGACAATGTAACAGGGATTTTATTTTTCATTCTTTTTCAATGGGATGGCAAGGATTGGTATGGAAGGAAAAGAAGGTAGATTTTTCTTGATTGAAAAAAAATTTAATTTAAAAAATTTAGTTTCACAAGCAAAAAGAAGAAGGAAAATCAATTGAAAGAGAAAAACCTAGGGGGGTTAGAGAACTACAAACTCAAGCTAAGTAAAATATGGCAGCCAAAGAAGGCAAGAGGATTGTCCATGACACTAAGAGGTATAGCATAGAGAATTGTAGAGATATAGGTCTATTATCTTCTGCCCTTTCTGAGCAATCATGTCTAGAGAATTGTGTTGGGTTCCAACCATTGCATTTTAGGATCAATGGGAGAGCTGAGGGGAGGGAAGTTGACTAGGATGGTGAGGATCCTTGACTCCATGCCATTTGAGAATTATTTAAAGAGAAAAGAGAAGAGAAAATTGAGTGTGCATGTGTGTGTGTGTGTGTGTGTGTGTGTGTGAGAGAGAGAGAGAGAGAGAGAGAGAGAGAGAGAGAGAGAGAGAGAGAGAGTGAGTGTTGGAGGAAGGGGGATTATAGCTATTTTCCTGTGGGTTAAGTGTGGTAAAATACAGAGAATTATTCAGTGTGTTCTTGGTCCCTAAGGCGGCACTAGGAGCAGCAGGTGGGGGTCCCCAAGACAAATCCAGACTTGACAGAAGACAAAGTCACTAATCACTGAAGTTGTCCTAAGGTGGGAGGGCTACCTCCACAGGAGTAGGACCCCCTTCTCTGCAGGCTTAATTGAAGCCAATGGTCATTGCCTAGGTAGGGATGTCGAAGAAATTCGGATCCAGGTGAAGTTTTACGAGGTCATACTTAGATTTAAAATTCGAAAGGGTCTTTAGTCATCATCACAAGTCCCACCTGTCTTTACAAGATGAGCAAGATCTCCAAAGTTGTGACTTGGCCCAGTCCTCAGTGACAGGGGCCCGGTTCCCATTAAGTGAAGTCCTTTTTCCCAGTCAGTGGGACGCTTCCCTCCCTGGGAGCTGGGTTGCTCTGCTGGGTCCTCTTGTGGGTGCAAGCAGCCGCAGACAGGAGACTTTTCAAAGCCTGGAGCTGCTTGGATAGCTCCTTAGTCACCTGGAGGGTCCTTGTCGGCTTTCTTGGGCCGGTCTCTGGGGTTGGAAAGTGCTGGAGGGAAAGGGCTGCAGAGGCTCTGGAGCTTTAGACGCTGTGGGTGGGGGTGTTCTGGGCGGAGTGAGGATGCCTCCAGGGATGGGGCCCGGCTGGCAGCCAATAAGGGCTGGGCTAAGCTAGGGAGCGATTCCCCGGGCTCTGTTGATGATCTCCCAGGAAACATCCCACGTGGAGGGACAGATCCCGGGCGGGAAGGCTCGCAGGGGCGGAGGGTGCCGCCTTCCTCCTGCCCCTCCACCTCCCGGGCGCACAGACTGCGACCTGCTTCTTGGCGCGGGACCCGCGGAACCCCCTCCCTCCCTCTGCCCCGCCCCGGACGTGGATGCTTAGGCAGGCAGCACAGGTACTGCATTGTAGGTTGCATCGGGGCTCACTGAACAGGGGTCACCGGGCTGAGTTCTAGTATGGCTGGTTGAGATGCTCTGTGCCTAGAAAGGCTAAGTTGGATTGGGGTACCCTGAGCCAGGAGGGCTGGGGTACGCTGGCAGTTGTAGTATGGCTGGGTTTAAATATTCTGAGCTTTGGCAAGACTGAGTTGGATTGGGGTACGCTGAGCCAGGCGGAGATGGGGTACGCTGGGAGTTGTAGTATGGCTGCTTGAGATGCTCCGTGCCTAGAAAGGCTGAGCTGGATTGGGGTACACTGAGCCAGGAGGGCTGGGGTACGCTGGGAGTTATAGTATGGCTGGGTTGAGATGTTCTGCGCTTTGTCAAGACTGGGCTGGATTGGGGTACACTGAGCCAGACTGGCCTGGGGTACACTTGACTGGGTAGGATTGGGATACACTAAGCTGCAGTATACTGAGCTAGACTGGGGAACACTGGGAGAGACTAGGCTAAGCTGAGCTGGGCTAGGATATTCTGGGCTGAGCTGACCTGGGTTGGGCTGGAGTGCTCTGGTTGGCCTGGGACAACAGGTGACAGCTGGAAGGGAGCCGCAGAGAAGCCTGGCCTGGAAAAGCAAGTTTCAGAACCTTTAAGCTCTGTAGAGACCCCAAACTCTCTGAATTTTCCTGAAATCCCAGGTTTCAGGCCCCCTCAAAGAGAGGCCATTCTGCAGCTGCCCTTTCCCTTCTTCCTGTGTGAGTTGGCTCAGCCACACAGACCCAGGCATCCCCTACCTTGCCCTGTTCCCTGGGAGCCCTGCAGCTGCCTGCATTGTGACAGAGGGGATTCTGACTTAGCTAAAGGCTGGACAAGATTACCTCTGAGGTCCCTTCTACCCCTGGCACCCATTACTGGTTCCATTCATCCATTCCTGTCCCACCACCTTTCCAGTCCCAGCCCCAAGAGACCAGGACACAAGCCAATCAGCAGAGGGGCTCAAGCCCATCTCCCACTCCAAAGCTAATGGAAAGCCTTTCCTAAAGTAAATGTTTATTGTCCAGTCTGCTCAGAGTGGAGAGTCACAGTTTCCATGGACCTGCCTTGGGCAGGGCTACTTTGAAGGGTGTGGTATACAGGTCAGTGGTATCTGACCAGTACTTTTCCTATCAGACTTGGAAACTGGAAACTGGACCTAACCTCTTAGAATCTCTTAAAATACGACAATAACAAGGAACTGTGAGTAACAATTGTTTAATGACTCATTTTGATCACTCCAATTCATTTAAGACTAATTGTGTGTTATATGCAAAGGAATAGAAAAGTGGTGTGGATAGATAATTAGTTTACATTTTATACTTTTAAATTTTTAATTAAGTTATAGCAAGGCAAGTTAAAGAGGAATAATTATTAAATTTATTATGCGGCAGGCACTGAGCAGAGCACCAAGATTACAAATACAAGCAAATAAGACTGTTTGCCCACAAGGAGCTCATGGCCTGATGAAGAAGATGATACTTAAAGGGATCTAGAAAGGGCAGAATAGTACCTCTGAGGGAGTATGAAATGAAGAGGAAACCAGACAGAGCAAGGTCAGTCCAGTTCCATAGGATGATAAGACAAGGTTCAACCTAAGCTGAGTCAGGGAGGATCCTGAATTGGCATCTAAGTTTCCTCTGGGGAGAGTGGATCGATGGCAAGAATGAATTGGATATTAAAGGCACTTTTGAGGTCAGCTAGCTCAACCTCTTTGTTTTACAGATCACGGCTTGAGCCCAGAGAGTAAATGATCAGCTCACACTCCCATAGGTAGAAAGTGCCAAAGTCAAATCTGAGCCTTATTAGCTGTGTGTTCTTGGAATGATCATCCAAATCTCTGGACTTGTCTTTTTTATGATTCTGAAAATTTTATTTGAACCTATTCTCTTTTTTATAAAAAAAAAAAACATATTTGTTTTATTCTGAATTTAAGAAATAAAACAAGCATTTCTATAACATAAGAGAATAGAAAAAATATGATTGTACATGGAGCTGCAAATCTGTTATGGACAACTTGCTATTACTTTTAAACACATAATAAAGTTATTGTGTAACTTTTTTTTCCTTCTTCCTTTGAGGAAGGGGCTTGACCAGATAGCCTTCTAAGTCTTTTCCAGCACTGACTCTCTAATTCTATGAGAAAGGCAATGTGATGTAATAGATAGTGAAACAGTTTCACAATCAAGAAGCTCTGGGCCCTCTCTGACAGGCATACTATTTGTGAACCATGGACATATGACTTAATCTCCAAGACTTCTCTGACTGAAGTTATGAGTTGTTGATATATAATCCTTATTAGAATACAGACTTTCCTTATTAGAATATAGATTTTCCTTATTAGAATATAAACTCTTTGAGGACAGATACTGTTTTGTTTTTTTTTTTTTTTTGGTAGTTATGTCCTCAGCACATAGCACAGTGCCTGGCACATAATAAGTATTTAATAACTGATTTTTTTGTTTATTATTTCATTCCTTAGCAAAGAGAATATATCAGTGAAATCCACAGTGAAATCCCTAGACTCCTGCTGCCCCCCCCACCTTAATCCTAAAAATGGCTCCATTGCAAAAAGAAAAAAAAAACTCCTCCCTCTTTACCCAGGGGGTTTTCTTGAATTTCCCTCTCCACTTCCAATTATTCTATGTCCCTTTATACTCAGACTCTTTCAATTTGTACTCAAGTGGACTAGTCAACTAAAGAATTGAAAGGTAGAAAAAACCTCCTAGACTAGAGTTCAAATTCTGCTTCTGATGCTAGGTGTGTGAGAGCAGCGCAGTGACATATGCTGGGGGAGTGGAGATGCTGAGGCTGCTGAATCTCTCGAGCTCAGAGTTCTGAATTTCAGAGGGGGAGTAAAGGGAAGGGAATAAACATCTGTATAATACCTATAATGTTCCAGGTACTTTGTTAAGCATTTTAATAATATCTCATTTGATACTCACAGTAATCCTAGAGAAGGAAGGGAAGGGAAGCAAAGATAGGAGGGGAGGGAAAGGAAGGAGAGGGGAGGGGAAAGAAAAAAGGGGGGGAAGGAAGGGGAGGGGGAAAAAGGGGAAGGGAAGGAAATAGGAGGGAGGGAAAAGGAGGGAAGGGGGGAGAGGAGGGAAGAGGAAGGGAGAGGAAAGGTAGGCAGGTAAGGGGGTGGGAAGGGAGGGAAGAGGGAAAGGTAGAGGGGGGAGAAAAAGGGAAGGAGAAATAAGGGCAAGAGGAGGGGAAGGAAGGGGAGAAGAAGAGAGAAGGGAGGGGGAGAAGAGAGGAGAGGACAGGAAGGTTACTTGCTGTGTGATATCAAATAACTTAATTAGTTCCTCTGTGTCAATGTCCTCATCTCTAAGACGGGGATCATGGCCCTTACATCACTAGGTATTAAATGAGGGATTCATCTACTAAATGAGGGATTTGATCCTTAAGATCTTGGATATTTGTCTCAGCCTGTTCCATCTGCTGCATTCACATCCATGATGGCCCCTTATTTCTTTTGTTTCACAAACCTATTCTGAAAAGTCAGTCAATGATGTGAACAGTGTGGAGGAAATTCCCAGCTTCCCCCCATCCCTTAGCTCTCTCTGTAAAATGACAGAGCAGGAAAGTAGGATCACAACACCATCAATTTAGAGTTTCTGGGGCTAAAAAGTCCACAATCTCACAGCTGAGACTAGGCTGGTCCTCAGAGGAGAGCCCCATGCAGCCCATCAGGCCTGTGCTCATCAGACTTTGGAGATGGATGTAATTTCAGGAGCCACTGACTCTAACCTGTCCCTAAATAAGAATTCTGTTGTGTGACCTTGGATCTTTGGTTCCTTGGGCCTCAGTTTCCCCATCTTTAAAACGAGGGGGTTAGATTCTGTGGCCTCTGAGGTCCCCAGACAGGAGGTCACTTGACTTATTCCTGAGTAATTGGGGGGAATCCCACTCCATCCCTTGGGGGGCATTCCACTTTGGGGCCACAGCTTCTAGCTGTGCCCTCTGCGGCCTAACAACAGGCTTATTGCCTTTACAAATCCAGAGTCTCTTTATACATTGAGGGGGCTTTAAAGAGGAGTGTTAGTTGGGGAACATTGGCAGGGGGCATTGTGGGAAGTCTGGACTGAGGGTCGCAGCCCAGCTGGAGGCCCAGTGTCCCACTCCAGGACTGACCACTCTATTGTCCGTTCTACAGGGGCTCCCCTAGGGTAAGCAACACATGTGACCAGAGGAGGTCCCCGAGGGATGTCGACTCAGGAGCTCACTGTCCGTCTGTGCCAGGAGGGAGACCGGCACCTGGCCCTGGATGAGCTCCCCCTGGCCACCGCCTTCTACCTGGCCGCATTCAGCTGCCACCCGCCCTCAGTGGTGCAGAGGGCACAGCAGTCACTGAGCCAGGAGCAGACAGAGCGGATGGTCTCCGTGCTGGAGGCCTGGTGCCGGGGAGAAGCCCAGATCCCCTCTATCCACTGGGACGGAATGGCCGTGGTCTCCCTCACCGTGGCCCTGGCTGCGGCCTTCCTCGGAGCCCTCCAGCCCAACAACCTGGCCGCCTCCCTCTGCAGACTGACCATCCTGACGGGGCAGGGACGCCACGAGGAGGTGGCCAGGAGATGCGAGGCGCTTCTGGAGGGCCCCGCCGCAGGACCCCTGGAGCTCCGGCTCATGCGCGCTCTAGCCTGGGTCCTGTCTGGGACCAAAGCGGGCGCTGGCGTGACCGAGTACCTCCAGGCTTTTGTCACACATGCCCAACAAACTCTGGGCTTCATCTTCTCTCATCAGCAGGACCACCTGCCCCTGCTCATCAGCGCCTGCCAGGATCACCTCCTGGAGCCCAGTGAGGCCGAGGCAGCTGGAGGCGGGTGGGGCAGTGACTGCCAGCGCTTCCTGGCGGCCCTGGCGCCCAGCGAGACCCAGGCAGCCTCCGCCCAGGCCCTGTCTCTGTTAAGGACGGGCAGGTTGGAGGAGTGCATGACCACATGCAGCCAGGCCCTTGAATCAGCCTCCACGGCGGGCAAACTCCAAGGTACTAACCAAGTTTTTAAGTTACTAACCATGAAAATAAAAGAAAGACCTTAATTTGCACAAAGGGTGTTAGTGGCCGTATACCAGGAAGCTCTGGGAGTAGTTTTTGCGAAGTCTGGAAGCCGAGGAGACAGGAAGATGGAGGCATGGAGGCGAAACCCACATTGGAGGACCACAAAGGCCGGTATGTGGAGATGAGGCCGTCAAGGGGTCCCAAATTTATTAAATGGTTGTAATCCATCCTAGACACTGACTATTGTGACCTGCAAGTCCATTCCCCTGCCCAGTTTCTTCAATGTAAGTGGGGGGGAATAATCCCGCCCGGTGGCTTGTAAGGATCAAATGCTAAACAATTAAGATTGAAAATTTCCGCCCTGGCATAGCAGGAAGTGGGTTGAACAGGGTGAATCTTCCAACTATTAGACACATCATATCAATGGAGAATATTGTGGCTTTTTAAAGAACGAGACAGCTGGAACAAGAAGTGGAAGGAAGGAAAAGATCTGATTCAACCAATTCTGAGTTTTTACAGCTGGTACCGGCAAATCACTAACTGTTTGCCCGTTTTCCTCTTCAAACTTGGAAAGGAAATGCCACTTCAGGATCTTTCGAGAACAGCAATGGCACCAGCCCAGATGTTTTTGTCACTTTTCAAAAGAGTCTGGAATGTTTGTACTGCAAATTTCCCGAGGAAAGTTGTCATGAACATTGGTTGCCGGTGGCCTCAAAGGTTTAACTTCAGCCCATGTTTGGAATGGACCAAAGAAGGGCCCTTGACCCTTCATTCTGGCTTCCGAAAGGTGGGCTCAGTAGAAACCCCAAGGTTTTTGTTGTTTGCCATCCCGAGACCCTACCTGGGTCCCCTAGTCCTTCCCTTTGGGATGAGACTGGGCTCAGGTTCTGGAACTGTCAAGAGTCCACGGCCAGCTTCGGAGATAAAGCACGGGTGACTGATGGCCACACTGACTTGTCGTTCCCTGTGCTTTCCCCCAAGGAGAGAGCCCTTCCATCCTGCTGGTTACTGGAGCGCCTCCTTCTCCTGGTCCAGCGGAGCTCTCCAGACCCAGACCTCCGGCTTCTAACGGCCAAGAGATGAGGATTTTCCTCGGACGTGAGCTTGATCCTGGCGGGCCAGGCGACGCTGAGACGGATCCTTCCAATGCGGTGAGACTGGAGGACTCAAGCCGACGGGCGGAGCTGGCCCCATCCTCACAGCCGCGCTTCTCCGGTGGCCCCGGACAGCGGGAGCTGACGTCGCCTCATGCTGCCGCTGCTGTCCGACGCCAGGGCCCTGCCTGGACGCCTCCTCCTGAGCGCCCACCCACCGCACGCTGCCAGCTCCCGCTTCTGCGCTCCACCAGGCCGGGCCGCCTGGGCCCGGCCGGATAGAGCACGAGGCCCCGGGATCCGCAGCGCGTGGAGCCGGCTTGCTTTCCCGGCCCAGCCGTCCTCCACCTGGACCAAAGCTCCAGGAGCTGCAGGACCGTCCACCGCAAGTCCGTTATACGGGGTGCTAAGGTGGAAGGAAGGGAAAATGCGCAGAAAGACCGGAGTCCGGCCGGGGCCGGCCCCGCCGGAAAAATGAGGGGGAGGCCCGCCAAAGGGGGTAATCCATCCTCCCCAACCTCGCGAGATCGGGGACCGCTCAGGTCACCTTTAGATGAAGTGAGGTAGCCGTAGTCTTAATTAATTCACAGGACACCGGTTAGATTCATCTTCCCATCACCTCTGAGTACTTATAAGGTAAAGTTTGTGATGCAGCCGGTTCACTTACGCGAATTGGCAAGTCACTTAACCTGTTCGCCTAGTTTCCTCTTTAATGTGGAGAAGGAATAACCACCCAGGCTCTGTTAAAAGGGCACGGCTGGTAGTAAAAGAGACACCTGATAACCTTAGTCAAACTTCTCAGACATCAACACTCCTAGCTGGGACCGGGCAAGTCATTATTTTGTAAAAAGAAAGAAAGAGAAAGAGAAGGAGGGCGAAGGAAGGAAAGGAGGAGAAAGAAAGAGGAAGAAAGAAAGAAAGGGCTCAACATTTACACTTTGATTACCTACGAGGTGGAAATTTGAACACAAGTTTGCAGGGTGTTGAAAATTACCTGTATTGTTTGAAAAGCTTAAAGAAAAAGAAATGGGAGTCACAGAGATTAGACATGACTAAAATGACTGAACAATATTAACAAAAAATGAGGTAAAGGAGTGAAGTGTCTTCCTTATAGCCAGACAACAGAATAAAGGCAGGACCAAGAGTTAGTTAATAAATATTTATTAACTACCTACTATGTGGTAGGTACTGTTCTTAATGCTGGGGACACAAAATAGGCAAAAGACAATCCCTGCCTTCAAAGAGCTTACAATCTATTGTGAGAATAGGTTGTAAGTCTCATTTTTTTTTAGTGCCCTGCGTTTTATTCAGCTTTTACATTCACTTAGACCTTAGGCAGATGGTATATCATGGAAAGCATGCTGGACTTGTACTTAAAAGACCTGATTTCAGATTCTAGGGAGGTGACATGGTGCCACTCTTTGAGTCAAGAAGACCTGAATTCAAATCCTCCTGCAATGATTGACTACATGTATGACTCTGGGCCAGTTGCTTTGATATGTCTCAGACTCAGTTTCCTCCTTTGTGAGATAAGGACATGGCAGCAGCTATTTCTCAGTGAGTTGATTGTGAGAATCAAATGAGAAAACATGAGTAAAGTGCTTTACAAACCTTAAAAAAACCCCACATAAATATTTATCATCATCATCATCATTAGCTTCTTAATTCTAGGCAAGTCATTTCCTCTCTGGACCCCACTTTCTTCCTTCATAAAATGAAATGGTGGGTTGATTATGGTTACAAGACCCTAGAGCTAGAGTTAGAAGAACCCATGGATATCATTGGGTTCCGTGCTTACATGATTCGAGGGTCTTTCTAATTCTAAATCCTAGGAAATTATCCAGGAGATGTAGGCACATTTACAAGGCACTTTGGAAGTTTGAGTCCTTAGGTGCAAACCCCATCCCCAACACTGGGCAAGTCATTCACCTTCTTGGATGTTGTTTCTTCATCTAGATGTTCTGTAAGGTCCAAACCTAAGACCCCATGAAATTCTAAGTCAAGAGGCCTGTGCTCTCAATTTCTGCCTTTACTACTCAAATCAGCTACGAGGCTTTAGACAAATTTCTTAATTTCTCATCTTTAAATTAGGGGCGATTATCCCTGTGTTATAGCCTCACAAGGTTTTTGTGAAAGTCAAAGGAGAAAATAGACATAAAGTGCTTTGTAACTTGTAAGTTCCATTTTAAAAAAATGCTGGCCATCATTTTGCCATTCTGCCCTAACAATGTTGTAAGGTAAATTCTCTCTTAAAATAATATAGGACCTGTGATTTCATTAGATTAGGGATTAGTTCCAGCATGATTCTCCCTGTCTCTTTCTGTCTCTCTCTCTGCCTCTGTCTGTCTTTCTCTCTGCCTCTGTCTCTATCTCTGTCTCTCTCGATTCTCTTTCTGTCTCTCTCTCTCTCTCTCTGTCTGTCTCTCTCCCTTTCTCTCTCTCTCTCTCCTTCCTTTCTTCCTTTCCTCCCTCCCTCTCTCCTTTGTTCTTTTCCTCTCTTTTTCCCTTCTTCCCTCCTCTCTCCCTACCCCCTCTCCCTTCCTCTCCTTGTCCCTCCCTTTCTCCCTTCCTTCCTAGCTCCCTCTCTCCCTCCCTATCTCCCTTTCCTTCCCTCCCTCCTTTTCTTCTTTCCTTCTTTCTTCCTCTCCCTCTTTCTTCCTCTTTCCCTCTCTCTCTTACTCTCTCTGTCCTTCCCAACCTTCATCTCTTTCTCTTCCTTTCCCTCCCTCTCTTCTTCCCTTTCTCACTCTCTCTTTCCTTCCCTCCCTCTCTCATTCTCTCTGTCCTTCCTTCCCTCTCTCTCTCCCTTTCTCTCCCTTCCTTTCTTCCTCTTTCCCTTCCTTCCTCCTTCTCTCCCTCCTCCTCTCTCTCTTCTTCCCTTCCTCCTTCTTTCTCTTTGTCCCTTTCTCTCTCCCTCCCTCACTTCCTCTCTTTATCCTTCTCTCTATCCCTCCCTTCCCTCCCTCTCTCCCTTCTTTTCTCCCTTCCCCCTCTCCCTCTTCCTCCCCCCCTCCCAGATGGATATTTCATTTATAACTTAGATTTAGAGATTTGCCTATAGTTCAATATTTGAATATATAGTTAAGTATATAAACATTTAATAACCATGGAGGTTGCCCAGGACCATCCAGTCAGGATGTCAGAAGAAGGCATTGTCATTGTCAGGTAGGAGGGTAGTGGGCAGTAGAGCAGAGAAACCTCACTGATGACTGGGGAGCCCCAGAGGGATGTCCTGGTCTCGCTGTAACTGATGGAGATTTCTTATTCCCCTTTTCTAAGGGATGCTTGTGGGGTGCACCAGCTGGCAGCCCTGCTGATGGAGCTGGATCCAAGTGAGGAGATATCCAGGCTTCTCAGTGCAGATGCCCTCTACCAAATGGGCCGTGTTGAAGACGCACACAAGACCCTCTTGGTGGCGCTGTCCAAGAGCCCCCACACGGCCCCCATCCTGGCCCGCCTGGCCCTGCTGCAGCTACGGAAGGGCTTTTTCTACGATGCCAACCTGGTAAGGCAAAGGGGAAAAAGCACAAAGAAATAGGGGATCAGGTCTAAGGGAAAGCAGATAGTGGGTCCCAGCTATAAGAAATGGAGCATCTATATCTGCCTCAGTTTCCCCATCAGTAAAATGAGACTAGATGAATCTCTTCTTGCATCGGTATTTAGGGAGGAGGCAGGATCAGGGAAAATACCCCTGCATCTGGAGTCAAAGGATCACAGCACCCCAGTGTTAGGGATGGCAGGGACTTAGAGGTGCCATTCCCTTTGTTTTTTCCCAGAATCAAACACGGCAAAACAAAAAGCAACTCCAGGGGCCTTGTCTGGTTTTCTTCCTTTTTTGTTTTATTGTAAATTTAATAAAAATGACAAATACAAAGAGTGTAGTCACATAGAACAAACAACTCCAATTTTCATTAGGAGTTATTTGTTTTTGAAAAGTATATAAAATCCTTTTAATTAGCAGACTGACAATCTTCAGTTAAGTGTTTACCTAGGGCCATATAGCTGTTAAGTGTCAAAGGCTACATTTGAATTCAGGTCCTCCTGACTCCAGAGCTCTAACCACTGCACCACTTTCCTGACCCTTGACAAGCTTTTATTAGATGTCTACTGCTCACACTCACTCTTCAGTGTTGGGGACATGATTATAAAAGAGAGACAAATTCCTGCCCTCAAGGAGCTTACATTCTATCCAGAGAGACAATGTGCATCATAAAACTGTCCTTACAAAATCTCAGAGTTGGGAGGGACCCCAGAATCCATCAAGCCCAAGCTGTTGCTGACCTAGACTCTACCTCCAGCATCTCCAAAAATAGTGTCCAGCTTTTTCTTAGAGCTTCCAAAATGGGGGAACCCAGATGTCTCCTCCACTCAATCTTTCCAAACCTGGCATCTTTGCCAGCTTCTACTTGTGAATTTTGCTTTTGTCTTCTGGACCAAGCAGAGCTAATCCCTCCCACGGTTACCTGACCTTCAGACACTCCAAACGAGCTCCCAGCCATCCCCCAGTCTTTTGTCTTTCATCTAAATCTCTCCAGACTAAATGATCTTCATATACTATGGATCCAAGTCCTTCACTATCCTGATTTCCTTCCTCTGATCCTCTCCCAAATTCCAGTGTTGTTCTTTCACCATGATACCCAGAATTCAATAGATATTGAAGAAATTCTCAGGGCATAAATGATTCTGTAGTTCCTATGACATTATTTTTCGGTCGTTTCCCACCCTTTGTGACCCATTTGGGGTTTTCTTGGCAAAGATACTCCAGTAGTTTTATGCACAGTATAATCTTTCTACAAAGATGGCACCAGTTCCTGGTCCCCATTAGTAGGACTCTTCCTACTAAACCAGTAATTCTCAAGCTTGTTTGTCTCAGAACTCTTTACATTCTTAAAAATTATTATAGATCACAAAAAGCTTTATTTATATGGGTAAGATTTATCAATATTTACTCTGGTTGAAGTTAAAATTGATAATTGTTAAAAATTACTAAAATATTTAAAAACAACAATAATAAAGATGTTAACATGAACAATATATTTTCTGGAAAATAATTATGTTTTCCAAAACAAAAGAATAAGTAGCAAGAAGGGTCATTGTTTAAGCTATTTTTTTCTTTTTTGTTAATTAGGGCCCTTTCATGCTTTTAAAACTTATTGAGGTTCTAAAAGAGCTTTTGATCATAAACATTCTATCTATTAAAATTTACTATATTTGAAATCAAAATGGATGGTTTTTAAATATTTATTTCAAATAAATAAATAAAACATGTTAACATAAATAACATGGTTTTTATGAAAAAAACTATATTTCTCTCCCCCAAAAGTACAAAGAGTAATACTGTTTTACATCTTTTTTATAAATCTCTTTGACATGTCTTAATAAAAGACATCTGGATTCTCCTATCTGGTTCTGTCTCTCATTTGTTATGATATTTTGTTTTGGTTAAAACCTATGAACAAAATTTTGTCTCACACATATATGTGTTTAGGAATCCTGAGACAAAACCATTTTATAAACTGAAATTTCTTTGTTGATTAATGTTCTGCAAGTTTTCATTTTTGAAAAATACTTTTCATAGTTGGGACCATGTAGAGAAATGAAAATGGGGACAGAGAGGAAGCTGAATAACAAGGAAGGAAAGGAAGTTTTATTAAATTCCTCCTATGTGCTAAAAGCTTTACAGATATAATCAGGTTCCATCTTCACAACAACTCTGAGAGGGAGGTACTTTTATTATTTCTATTTTACAGATGGGGAAACTGAGGCACACAGAAGTTAAATGACTTGCTTATGATCACAAAGCTAGTAAGTGTCTTTTGCCAATTCTGAAGTTCAGCAGAAACCATCACCTTTGACTCAATATGCCCAAGGTAATAAATGTCTGAGGCCAGATTTGAACTTGGGTTTTTCTGACAGGTCTGGTGCTTCTAACTGCTGAACCACCCTACTGAATCAAAGTTGAAAATTCAGAGCTAGAAGAGAAATGTCGCTAGTTCTGAAGTCCAAAGACCTTGTTTCACAGCCTGTCTCTATTTCTTATGACAGTTTGGGTAATTTTAGGCTAATCCCTTAGCTTCCCTAGTCCTCAATTTCCTTCTAGTTCTATGATCTTGTTATCCTATCCACGTGACTTTGTACAAGTTACTCAGCCCATCTGTAAAATGGGAAAGGGGTTGGACCCTTTTCTCTGAGATTCTGAGTCTCTAGAGTCCTTCCAGGTCTAGATCTAGGTTCTTTGATCCATCTTGGTTAACTTGGACATAAACAAGCATTTCTGCATCAACCATAGCTTCCCCCTCCCCCCCAAAAAAAGATGTTTAAAGGTTTGCTTAAATGTTTTCATTTGAATAATGGATCCAACATATCCCTCATGATTTCCCATCCCATCAGTCAACAGTTGGTATCCTGTGTAATATGAATATGAGACCAGAGACTAGAGAGCCTTGACTGACAAATGAAGCTTTCTGCAATGAGTAATGGGGAGCTATAGAAGATTGTATATCATACTCTCTAATCTGATCCTGTGATAACTCTCCTTTTGCTCTTCCACCCCATTAAGCTGATAAAGAAAGTAATCCAGATTGGAGACACCTCCTGCCTCCAGCAAATCATGGAGATCTTCAGGGAAGAGGACCGGAAGCTACTACAGACTCACTGCCATTCTAGGGCTGTGACAATCCTGAAGAATAAACAGGGGGACACATATACCAAAGAGGCCATCGCCTACCTCTCTCTTGCCATCATTGCCTCAGGTATGTCTGGAGGAAGATGGGCTCCCAGTGTTAGAATGGCAAGGGACCTGAAAGAGCATCTAGCTCTTAGATTAGAGATGAGGAAACCGAGGTTCTGAGCAGGTAAGTGGTTTGTCTAGGGTCCTTCTCCCAGTTAGTGTCAGAGCTAAAATCCAAACTTAGGTCTTTGGATGTCTGTCTTTCCCTAAGGCCAGACAGCCACAATGATGAAGGAGATTAAGTGACTTGCTCATGGTCATACGTGCCCAAGTAAGTGCTACAGAACTTCTAGACCCAGTGCTCTTTTTACTGCACCATTGTGGGACCCAAGCTCAGAATGAGACATCAACGTAATGGGTCATCCACCCATTGGGCGATGAGGGGCTGCCTTGAGAGGGACAGGGCTTTTAAAAGGAAGCTCTGTACTTTACCCTGGTTGTGCCTCAATTGCAATCTGGAGCTCATTCTTTATATATATATATATATATATATATATATATATATAGCTTTTTATTTACCAGATATATGCATAGGTAATTTTTCAGCATTGACAGTTGCAAAATCTTTTGTTCCAACTTTTCCCCTCCTTCCCCCAACCACTCCCCCAGATGGCAGGTTGACCAATACATGTTAAATATGTTAAAGTATAAGTTAAATATAATATAAGTATACATGTCCAAACAGTTTGAAATAGCATACAATTAGCCTGTCAAAAATGGAAATCAAAAATAGAGGGATTGGGAATTCTATGTAGTGGTTCTTGGTCATCTCCCAGAGTTCTTTCCCTGGGTGTAGCTGGTTCAGTTCATTACTGCTCTATTGGAACTGATTTGTTTTATCTCATTGTTGAAGAGGGCCAAATTCATCAGAATTGATCATCTTATAGTATTGTTGTTGAAGTAAATAATGATCCCCTGGTCCTGCTCATTTCACTCAGCATCAGTTCATGTAAATCTCCCTGGAGCTCATTCTTGAGGAAAGACAGTCATAATCTAAAAAGGGTCCAAAGAAGGGCAAGCAACATAATACAAAATCTATGCTGTAGAAAGATTGCTCCAAGGAACTGGGCACATTTAGCCTGGAGAAGGAAGATTGAGGAGAGACAAGACCTTGAAGTATTTTGATATATAGCAAAACTTCTCAAACCATGAGTTATGATGGGGTCACATAACTGAATGTGAAGGTCACAAAATTATCATTTATTATCAGCAAATGTTTTATTTGGATAATTATTTTCTATACCTAAATATCTGGGGTCGTGTAAAAACTGTTCAGCTGAAAAGAGTTTAAGCAGTAAAAATTTAAGAAGCCCTGGTATAAAGGACTTGACTTGTTCTACCTAGCCCCAGAGGACAGAATCAGGAGCAGCATTTAGAGACAGAGCTAGGCTTAAGGTCAAGGGAAACTTCTTATCACTCAAGATTTAGAATTGAACATACAGTTTTGGTCAAGGCAGAGGTTTGTTTTATTTGACTATTCATATTTGTTGCAAGGATTTTGTTTTTACTAATTTTGCTTTCAGTGGAAGGGGAAGGAGGTGTGAAAAAGAGAAAGTGCTTATTAATTATTCACACATACATACATATATAATATATATTAGTATATTAGTATTATATATATATATTAGTAGAAAGAAAGAAAAAAATCCTAACAATTGGGCTATCCCAAAGTGGACTGGGTTACCTCCAGAAAACCATTTGTCAGAAATATAATGGATTCCCTTTCAGCTTTACAACTGTCAAAAACAGGATCTGATGGTCTAATAAGCTTATTTCCTTATTTGGAGTGTGCAACTATTAGACTAACCAGCAGAGGGTGAGAGTGTGCTGCAAAGAGAGCCCAGGAATAGCAAAGTTTCCATGTGCTCACCCACCCCATTTCCCAGTCCTTCACTCCTCATCCTCTCTTCCAATCTCCCAAGAACCATCTGGGCCCCAGGATTTCACAGGAAATGCTGCTAAAACAGCTAGGAGAACTATCCCCTACTTTTGAACACTCCCTTTTTTAAATGATAGAAACTGAGCACAAAATGAAAGTCATCCCCTTTTATTGAGAAGGGAGGATGAAATCCCAGAATGGAGAAAACTCTTCTTCAAAGCAACAAATACATACATACACACACACACACACACACACACACACACACACAAACTTTACTATTTCTCTCTTTTATCCTTTATTTTCTGGGTTCAATAATTGAGAAATCAGAAAGAGATCAGCTTGTCATTCAACAAACAGATCACACATTTCCCAATCACCTATTTCCTCTATAATATTTTAATGCTGTCTTGTGTCTAACTAGCACATTAAATGCTTTTAAATGAATTTACTATGCAACTCTAAGGTGAATATTATTGAATTTACTTTCACATATATTTATAATCTCTCCCTCTGATTGCTAGACCTCCATTTAAAATTTGTTATTAACACTTTGAATTCCAGATTCTCTCTCTTCCTCCCCACCCCAACTCCCCATTAGGAAAGCATATGTGAAGTTTTAAAACTCTCCCAAACAACCTAATTAATCTAACAAATTTTTTGTGCTTGACTTGGGCCCCTCTTTCTTCAATACATCAATATTGTCTGGAGGGTCCATTCCCTGACAGTTGACAAATCAGGACAGAACAGATCAGCCCTCTTATATTTGGCCTTGCTATTGATATAGCTGGCAGGTTAGTCTGCTCCACTACCCTCAACCTGAAATCACCTTGTTCTATTCCCTCTGGGTCTCAGTTCTGAAGCCTTTTCATCTCCCATGTAGTAGAGTTCTGGGCCAAGGTACCAGGTTTTTTCTCCTCTGACCCATTACTTTATTTTGCTCCATTTTCGAAGTGTAATTTCCTTTATTTTTAAATTCCCCATCTTATCTTTGAGCCATTCAAGGCCTAAGTAGAACAGTCTGAAAATGGATTTTGGCCCCTCGACTTATACATTTTTTTGCATATTATGTTGTTCCCCCATCTCTATAAAACAGCCCCTTAAGAACGGAAATTTCCTTTTCTTTCTGTTGTTGTCCTTCACCTGGTATTTTTCCTTGCATACAATAGGTGCTTAATAAAAATGCTTTGAATGGACTCAAGTGCCTCCTCTTTACTTCCCAGTTAAACTACTAAATCCTCATCCCCAGAATCACCCCCAGAATAGAGAAGATTCACCTGCTGTGCTAATTGAGAAACAACTTGGTGGCCTATACAGTTGAATTTTATTCTCTTGAAAATACTGTCTTTTGTAGAGCAAATGTTATGACAATAGCTTTACGGGAGAAACAAATGAGGTGATAAACATTATGAGCCCTGTACAGTCTGGCAGCATCCTGCTGTTAGAGAGAGCTCATCTTCATTCCCCCTTCGTGGGCTTTCGCTCTCATTTCCAGCCAGTCTGACTCAAGAGAGCTTGACATTTCTTCTGCTACCTTTCCCTCTACAAAGGGCATTCCCTGCCACCATCAGCAGGTCCAAAAGGCTTTGCATCTTAAAATCTCAGCCCACTCACTATCCCTGCAAAGGTTTTTCCTGGGGGTTCCACCTTCTGAAATTCTTTTGCATTTAATTAGCCATTTTCATGTGTTAGCCCTCCCCTAGTTGAGTTTAATTAAACTCCTTAAAGGCAGCAACTGTTTTGATTTTTAGACATTTTTACGATATTCTCCAGCCTGAAGATAGTACTCTTCCAGGAAAAAAAAATAATAATACTAACTTGCCTTTGTTGTTTTTGCTATTTAGCCCGGTCTTTATGACCATATTTGTGGTTTTCTTGGCAGTGATACTGGAGTGGTTTACCATTTCCTTCTCCAGATCATGTTATAAGTGAGGAATCTCAGATAAAGAAAGTTAGTGACTTGCCTAGGATCACTCTTAGTAAGTGCCTGAAGCTGGATTTGAACTCAGGTCTTTTTGACTTCAGACCTGGCCTTCTAGCCATTTTCTTTCCATAGGGCTTGATGGTGTGTGGAGCCTTTTATAAACTCGGGATTTTGCAATTGGTTTATTTCAAAATTTTCCTTTTTTTTTTTTTAACTTTCAACTTGAAAAATACCTATAAACATGAACACTTTTGTATGCTGGGTGTCCCCAAAAGTTTACTAGCTTCAATAATTTAAAAGTACATTAAAACTTTTGGAACACTCTATATAGAGAGCAGGAAAAGAAGATTTTTATAGGAAATCATCTTTTACATATCAATCATTTTCTATTAAAATATATATTAAATTTAGCATAGTAGTGCCAATTGTTCCTTCTTTTGGTCCCTCTTTTGGTATTTTTAAATGTTTTTTATCCTTCTTTTTTCTTTTTCTTTTCTTTCTTTCTTTTTTTTTTTTTTGCTTCTATCACTATCCTTTCAGTGTCTGGTCCCTCCCAAATAAAAACTCTTCCTTGGAATAGAAAAGGATAGTCAAAACACATTGGTCATTTCTGAACAGTTTCGCTCTTTGGACATATGTAAAAGCTTCCTTCTCAGGTCATTCTTTACTCTATTTCTTTTGCTTTGTAACATAATGACCTGGGAAGCCCATGTTACTATTTATCCCTGTCTGACAGATAAAAAAGCCGAGGCAAACAGAAATTAATGACTTGTCTAGGATCACGCAACTAGCAAGTGTCTGAAGCCAGATTTTTATTTAAAAAAAAAAAGCATAAGAAATGGTCCAGTAGACTCCCCAGTCATTACAAGGAACCTGAATACAAAGTAAGACAGATTTTAATGTATTAAAAATAATTAATCAAATAAGACCAATTAATTAAAAGAAAGTAATTCACAAGATAGAAGCCAGGATGAAAAATTAAGTAATCTGATTTCTAATTGGAATCCAATTTCTAAATGGATTTTCTAATTGGAGAAGGTTAGGAACTTTCTAAGTTGGGAGGGAGGAAGAGTGAATTTCAGTTGGTTGAGAAGAGGGTCAAGAAGGTTTCAGGGTCTTTCTTTTCCCATAATCGAGAGGTGCTAACTAATTGCATCCAACAACATTTATAAAACAGTAGATAGAGAGTGCAGCTAGATGGTGCAGTGGATAGAGCACAAAGATGGAGTCAGGAGGAACCGAGTTCCAAAAGGGATTCAGATAATTCACACTTACTAGCTGTATGAACCTGGGTAAGTCACTTAACTCCAATTACCTCATACACACAAAACAAAACAAAACAACTAGTAGATGGCTTATACCATCTAGCTTCCCATGGATGATTTTCAAGAAAACAACAAAATGAAGGATGATACATAGGGTGATACAAGATGGAGTCAGTGTTCATGAGCTAGACTTTGACTGATTTTCTCAATTCCCCCACCAAACCAACTCCATTTTTAAACTAGATCTCATTCTATTTTGTCAGGATCTAATTCTATTTCAGTTTTAGCCTTGTGTGGTTCCAATAAATACATAAATAAGAAATAAAATATTATACGAAAAGGCATAAACAGAGATATTTATAGCTATTGAGGACCATTTTAGAGGTAGCAGAAAAATCACTGCATTTTGAATTATAAGAGATGGGTTTGAAATTGATTGAGTCCTTTATGACCAGAAGGTCAAAAAAATTAATTGATGTTTAAATTTGTTTGATCTTGTTCTTAAATTCCAGACTTTATCCTAGAACTTTTTCATTATTAGAAGTTTGCACTGTATTATCTCTACTGAGATAATATTTTGATTATTTATTTATATTAGAATAATATTATAATATTAACATATTATTTATTTATAATATTCTATTTTTAGCTTTAAACCAATGTCCCTATGCTGCCTTTCATTTAATTATAATCATTTCATCATATACACAAAGTCAATACCCTATGTTAACATTCTTCCAAAAAATGACAAAGGACAGTTTAGTTGACAGTTAAGTCAACAAGCAGTTATTAAGTACTCACTGTGTGCTATGAACTTTTTTAAATTTTGGGATTTGTCTGTGGAAGGGACATCTATGGTCATCCAGACAGGACAAGATTTCTTTGTTCACTAAGTCTGTTTCATCTTCAATCTCCATCTTGCCTTAATGTCACCCTAAGAAGCTAGTATCCTGTTTTGGGAACAGAAGTAGACTCACATATTCAGAGTTGGAAGGCACCTCACAATTGATTCATATTACAGGGCTATTTTTGGTGTTGGTTTTATATTCTTCATTATAAGGGATAATGAATCCCAGCAGTAAAAGGGAATTCAGAGACCATTGTATCCAACACTTTTGTGTTACAGATCAGGAAACTGAGACCCAGAGGAGTTATGTGAGATGCTCAAGATCACAAAAGTAGCCTCAGAATTAGGATTTGAGCTCACCTCTTGAGTCAGATCTTCTAACTCATATCTATAAGTATCAATCTTTTAAGGATTTTAGGGGAGAGGTCCTCCATATTTTTTGAGAGTATGAAATAATCCTAAGAACAAAAAGTTTGAGAATTATTGACCTACAGGATGGAGAAGATTTTTTCCCTTGATCTAGTGTTTGAACTCTCCACAAATCTCACAAAACTGCAGAATCTTAGGATTGAGAAGGTGTCTGAGAAGATTCTAAAGCAATCTATATCTAACCAGAAATCCCCTCTACATGTCCCCAAAAAGTGGCCACTCAGCTGCCATATGAGTATCCCAGCAATGGGGAGCTCACTGTTTCCTGCGTCCTCCCAATCTACTCAGGTTTTCTTTATATGAACTCTGAACTCTGAAATCTTCCTCTCTAAAACATTCCTCTTTGTTCCTGGTTTCCCCTTCTGAGAACAAACAAAACAAACCTAATAAAGTCTAACAATTCTAACATAAAAGCCCTTCAGATACTCAAAGGCAGCTGTCATTTCCCTCTCCTCACATTTCCTTTTCTCCAGACTGGACTTTCAATTCCTTTCTGTGCTGTTTTTTTTATGTAAAGTATGGTAGTGATTAAAGTCTAGAATTGGAGTCAGGAAATCTTGGATTCAAATTCTGCCAGAGACATTTACTGACTGGGTGACTGGCTGGGTGACTTCTGGTAAACCACTTAACCTCTTCCTCATCTATATAAAGGGAAGAACTAGAGCACCTACCTCCAAGAATTATTAAGATCATATGGGGTAAGATATGTAAGATGTTTTGAAAGCCATGGGGTTCTGTATAGATACCCATAGGGATAATGAGGATGGATATAGTAGTGTTTCAAACTACCATAGTTTTAGATAAGTTTTTTTTTTTTAAGTCAGCTTACTCGGGAAACGTTGTGGGAATCATAGATTCAGTTCTTACATCTCAGATTAAATGCTTTCTATATGTCACCGAGGATCCAAAGACAAAACTACTAAACAGTCTCTGCCCACAGAGGGCTTCCTTTCTATCCAGTTAGTGCTTATGACATGATAAGGGAAGGGGAAACAGAAATCCAACCCAGACACAGATCAGCAGATGCTTTCAAAAATGGGGAGCATCTGAGATGAGCCTTGAAGGAGGCTGAGGATTCAAAGAGAAAGACATGGAAAGCAAATTAATTCCAGGATTTAGGGTGGGGGCAGCCTTTGCAAGAGAACAAGATAGGGAGCACTTTGGCTGGAATCAAGAGTGTGTAAAGGGAGCATGAAATGAATCTGAAAATCTCTGCTGGAGCCAGACTGGGAAGGATACCAGAATGATGAGTTGGTATTTTTAACTGTATTTAACTGTAATAATACTGTATCTTTTGAAGATTCTTGAATATACATATACATAAATATGTATACAAATACATATATACATATACACACACATGCAAACATATAAATATACACATATACTTATATATACATACATACTCAAATATGTATATGAATAAATGTCATATGTATATGTACTTGTAGCTGTATGGGGTGATGGAGAGAGGGGGGAATGAAAATCAGAGGACTACTGAAACAGTCTGGGGGAGAAGGCATGAGACCTTGTACTAGGATGCTGGCTATATAAGTGAAGAAAAGATGATGTGAGATATCAATCAATTAACAGATATGTATAAAACACTGTTCCAGACACTGGGAATACAAGTACTGAGAAGACAATCCCTCACATTTTAATATATCCTGGATATAGATCTCACAGGTCATCTAGACCATGCTTCCTGTTGAAGTCTAGGTCTGGAGAACTCACTTCCTTAAAAGGCCACTTCTCTAAAATTTCATTTTGGGACATTTCTCAGTTTGAAAGTTTTATTAAACTCACCTGGCAAATATCTCCCTCTTGTTCCTTGTTATTCCTTTCCTTGGTTCAAATCATTCTGGCTCTCTTTGGTCAATGAAAGATCCCAGAGCAAGCCCCATTTGGCCATTGTTTGGGCTCTGATTGACTCAGAGTGAATGTAAATAGCAATTGTTTCTGTTTTGGCCTGGAGATTCTTCCTACCCTAGATAGATAGATAGATAGATAGATAGATAGATAGATAGATAGATAGATAGATAGAAAGAAAGAATAGAATGGATAATAGATGGATGGATAGTGTGTGTGTGTGTGTGAGAGAGAGACAGAGAGATGTATATATGTGTGTGTGTGTGTGTGTGTGTGTGTGTGTGTATACGTTTGTATACACGTTTTTTAACTAGATAAAAGAGGCCATTCTCTTCCTTAAGCACTGATTGGGCATTGCTTCAGTCAAATTGAGACCTATTAAAGACCACTGCACCAAAGCCATCTCCAGTCCTCCTGATCTATATCTGGTCACTGGACCTCAATGGCTCTGGAGAAGAAAATGACCTTGCTGAGCCCTCCCTCACTTGCTTGTCATGATATCACTTCCCTAATGTCTCTGTGAGAAAGAAGGACAAATAACAATCATCTTGGCCCATAGAGAGCAAAGTTCATCCCTCTCCCACACTGCAGCCTTCACCCCACATCGCAAACCTTCATATACTTGAGGAAAGCTGTCATATTCTCCCCCAAACAATACTAACTGCTTTGGTGCACAGCTTAATAAGTCCATGTTAAAACTTAAAACTCTTCACCATCTTAGTTTTTCTTTTCTGGAACCATACAGTTGTCAGTGTCCTTCCTTAAATATAGGAAGATCGCTGATCAAGAATATTCCCAGGAAATCTAGTGCTTAGAGTGCCAATCCTGGAGATAGGAGGACCCGAATTCAAATTCAGTCTTACATACTTAGTTATGTGATGCTAGACAAGTCATTTAAATCTCTGCCTCAGTTTCCTTCACTGTAAAATTGTAATCATAACAGCACCTATCTCCCAGGTTTGTTGTGGGGATTAAATGAGGTAATAATTATAAAGTGCTTAGCACTTTTTATATACATGATTGTTCTCTTCTTCTTCCTTCCTCCCCCTCCAAATTATGGCTGACTAGTCATTCTTATCGACTTTCTCATTACCAAAAGATGTGGTTCATCTAGCATCCTTTTATCTGGTTTATCTGTTATCCGTATCCTTTTCATTGTCTTAGGTTAAATCTGCCTCTTTGTCTTGGACCTGTCACTCAGTCCTAAGCCTTCACCTGTCCTTTCTCCCTCCCTCCCAATTTTAATCTTTAGAGTTAAGTAGCATCTGCCCTATCAGTTTTTCAAATATTGCATTCAGGTACTTCAATTCAACCAAAGTCAGTTTTCAAACTCTCCACACCTGCTGGAAATGAGATCCTACATCCTTTGTTATACTGTGGGTTGTGCTTGTGTCCAGTTCTTAGTGATGTTTAACAACCAGATCTCCAGGAATGAAAACGTGTGTGTGATATATTTTTGTCATATGTACATTATTAGTATTTTTCCATCTTTTTTTTAAATCGAGACAACCACCAAAACAATAAATCAAGACCTGATTGATAGCCTTTGTTGATTTTTGAGCTATAAATGCTCACATATCAAAAATTTAACGGTAGTCTGTCTCTAGTTCACCCTTGCCAGCCACCTAGCAAAGTCGCTCTTGGCCATTCTTAGTTTCCTGGGGAGGGGCTCCTGGGTATGATTTTATTTATAAATAGCAACCTTCCAGTCTTTTTCCCTTCAAAGTCAAGATCTTAGACTGCTTGCTCAACCTCCTCTGCCAGTTAGCATCTTCCTGTCAAAACATAAGATGAGGCACCATGTGGCCGAAAGCAATTACCTGACCCTTAACACTATCATTTCATCATATTTTGTCTTTGGTGGTTCTGAAGCTCCCGGTAGAGCACAGCATTATTTCTATGTTGTCCCTAAGCTGGAGACCCTCTAAATGACCTTCCCAAAGGTCAGTGCTCAGCATGGGGCACAGGACACCAGATGTGCTCCTGATGTAGGCAGAGAACATCTGGAGGGAAACTTCTCTCTTTGTGTTTCTCCTTTCCATTGTCCTCTCCCACTCTTCCTGAATGAGGTGGTTGGCTTGGGATCACTAATGCCCTTCCTCCCTTGAAAACTCTGATTCTAGAACCCAAGCCTTCCCCTCAATCCCACTGCTCTCCCTGCTGCCCAATGTGGCTGCCATCTTTCTACCTCTGCATCTTAGAGTTCTTTTTTTCTTTCTTGCCGGTCTGCATCTCTCCAGTTATTCTTTTAAGTCCTGGAACAACAGCCATCTCCATTACAAAGTCTTCCCCAGTCACAAGGATTGCTGTGACTAGAAAATCCTCCGTGACCATCTATGCAACCCATACCTGAAAAAAAAACAAAAAACAAATCAAATAAACCTTCTTTAGCATTTCTATGAGGTGGTCGTCCAGCTCTTGATTGAAGACTCCCAGAGATAGGAAACTCACTAACATCTGGTATAGCCCATCCCATGTGGGGAATAGATTTAATTACAAGGTTTTCATGTCAAGGTTATATTTGCCTTTTTGAAACTTCCCCCTGTCATTCCTGATCCTGCCTCCGGGGGCAAAGCTGGACAAGGCTGATTCCTCTTCCACATCACAGCCCTGAAAAAGAGGGGGGTCATTTAGCAGATCTTATGTACACACCACTACCTCCTCTTCTCCAGGCTAAGCAGTTCTTAATATAGCATGCTTTAAATGAAATACTGTGTATCCATCCAGTATGTGTTTAATAACTACTTATTGAATAGCCCAAATTTCTCCTCCTTCCCTTTCCTCCCTTGCCCTTCCCTCTCCCTTCCTTTCCCTTTTTTTTCTTCTTCTCTCCTTCCCTGGCCTCTTTTCCCCTTCTCTCTTTTTCTTTCTTCCTTTTCCCTCCTTTCCCCTTCTGTCTTCTTCTCCCTTCCCTCCCCCTCTCATCTTCTTCCCTCCCCTCTCCTGTCTTCTCTTCTCCTCTTCTTTCCACCTTTCTCCTTTCTTCTCTCCTTTCCCTTCTTCCTTCTCATCTCCTCTCTCCTCTCTTCTCCTCTCTTCTCTCTTCTTTCCCTTCCCACCTTCCCTCTCCTCAGAACTCAGCATCTCCAGGTCCTTCAGACAATCATAATAGAACATATTCTCTAGGCTTCTCATTATCCTGACTGTGCTTCTCTCTCCAGTTAAGCAGTGACCCTCCCTACAATGTGGTACCCAACATAAAACATGATCCTCTAGCCTACACTAGGACAAAGTCTAGCAGTAGACAGAGCAGCAGTTCTGGCCTCAGAAAACTCGGGTTCAGATTCCAGGGGATCAGTTCTCTCCTCTATAAAACTAGAGGACTGGGCCTGAGGATGTCTGAAGTCTCTTCTGTCTCTTCATTGATAATACTGTGATTCCATGCACAGGGTCCTGTGTACAGGCAAAATAAGGACATCAGAGGGGCTTTGTCTTTATATCTTCAGTGTACCCAGCCTAGTGACTGATATATAGTAGTCACTTTCACATATTTGCCAACTTGAATTAATCTTCTGAAGGATCTAAAGAGTTTTCATTTATTGAGTAGGTCTTTTTCTCCCCCCAAATTAATGCAATGAGCTGTCCTCACATTATTGTTCAGTTGTTTTTCTGTCTTTGACTCTTTGTGAACTCATTTGGGGGTTTTCTTAGCAAAAGGGTTCGCCATTTCTTTTGGTAGAGGAAACTGAGGAAAATAGAGCAAATTGATTTGCCCAGGGTTACACACAGACACAAGTCTGAGACTAGATTTGAATTTAGGTTTTCCTGATTTCAGATCCGATGCTCTCTCTACTGCACCACCTTGCTGCTCCTCCACTCCTTGGAAGGATGCAAAGGACAGTACAGAGGCAGTATCTCCAAGCTTTGCCCAGACTATCCCCCATAGGGAGAATGCCCTCTCTCTTTCCCAGTTCCTTTAGCTCCTTATAGGGCTCTGTTGTTGGCACTTCTGCTCCACCTAATTTACACGGCTCATACTTAGCATACACTCTGTATTTATTCACTTAGCAGTATAGATCAGGAGTCTTAACTAGGGGGTCCTGAGGGGTAGACTTCAGTGGGATGACAAATTTACATGGGGAAAAAATTACATCTTTATTTTCATTCCCCTACTGGCAAAATTAGCACTTCTTTCAATTACAATATAGACAGCAATTATCATTCTGAGAGTTCTCAGATTTCACTCTACTACCAAAGGGGTCCAGGACACAGAAAAGTTAATTAATTCATGATCTGGATACTGTTTCCCACAAGAGACTCTCTTTCCCTTGAAAGAAAACATCTTTGTGCTTCCAATATCTAGCACTATGTATCCAGTATGTATTTAATAACTACTTCTTGAAGAGAAAGACCCCTTCCTCTACTAAGAATGCAGGGTCTTAGAACTCTGCCTTGTGGGAGAGAGGCAGGAGCAGGGAAGACAGGCTGGAGGCAGAGCCATTAGCATGCCTGCCACATGGCACATCACAGAGCCAGCTCTCTTTATGTAAATGGCCTTGTAGCTTGTTATCTGTGCTCTGCAGAGATTAGAGATTTGCCCATCAAGGCCAATTCCAAAGGCCTTCACTGACAGACACCAAATTGCCGGGCCCCTCCAAAGCCAGGGCTGGTTTCCAGATGTTTTCAAGGTCCGATGTCTCTTCTGGTTATCCTGACTGCAGGAGAGACTGGCATTTTAAGGCCAGCCTCGGAAGTCTGAGACTCTATTTCCCTTGTGTGTGTTGCCATTGTCACTTAGAGGGAGAAAGTGAGGGACTAATAATAACCAGCATTTCCATGGCATTTTCAAGTTGGTAAAGAGTTGCATGCACATAGCAGCCCCGTGAGGCGGGTATTACTGAAACCATTAGCCCTATTTATAGAAGAAGAAAGGGAGATTGGTAGAAAAAACAAGTGCCCCTCCTCCCACCCCAGGATCATAGAGGTGGGGAGTTCAGAGATTTGATGTCCAAGATTTCTTGGATCAAAACCTTGCCCTCTGCCTATCAAAGTGTGCCAGGCTGAGCTCTCCAAGCTGCCAGGTCCCTCACTTGGAAGCAATGAATTCTATAAATGTGTTTAAATTACCAAGGTGACTCTCAACCAAAGTTAATGAGGCTCAGTTGAAAATGATATTATTACAAGATTGGGCCTGGTGGTCATAAAGGAAGCTGAAGAGCACAAAACCAATGCATTGATACCCTTGTTATAAGATTATGTTGGGACAGATAGTTGGTATAGTGGATAGAGCACCAGCTCTGAAATCAGGAGGACCTGAGTTCAAATCTGGCCTCAGACACTTAACACTTTCTAGCTGTGTGACCCTGGGCAAGTCACTTAACCCCAAATGCCTCATCAAAAAAAAAATATTAGATCTGGTGGTCTTCCTAAATTCCTGTAAGAAGGACTGTAAGCTCATATAATCTAACCATAGAAAAGTCCTGGCAACAATTTTTTTGAAATTGTGTGCCAAAAAGACTATCTCTCCAGCAGTTTGTTTTTCTCCCTGCATCCATGTGTCCCCTATAATCTCATATGTCCCAAGTCCTGACAAGCAATTAGGTCAGGTCCCCATGGCCGTCAAAAATCAGTATATAAATAACCTACTTTGAGAAGAACACTGAAGCCCACCCTTTATTCATGCAGAAGCCCAGTACTTCCACAGGAAGCTCAACTAACCCGTGCCTCTGTATTCCCCAAAACAGCATCCTTATATGAGTGATATCCTGGGTCCCCTTCTCCCCTCTTCCACTCTTTCCTATTGTTTGCCAATAAAACTTCGCATTGAATTGATTCTCATTGTTTTACATACTATCCTTGACATCCAAATTTATTAAGAAGTTGTTTTTCCATAATCCCTATAGTGTCCCTAGGCCTTCCCTTAGACATAAACTTGGGCCTAGGACAAGGACTTAGCCTGTCGATAGCTGCACCTGTGCTAGGGGAGTATGACACTGTGAGTCCCAGTGAGAAAAGGATGAACCCTACATCATCTCAAGAGGGACTCCCTTAAACCAGAGACCATCACAAAACACATGGTAGCTAGGTGGCGCCATAGTGGATAGAGTGACAGGCTTGAAGTCAAAAAGACTCATCTTTCTAAATTCAAATATGGCCTCAGACACTCACTAGCTGTGAGCAAATTACTTAACCCTGTTTGTCTTAGTTTCTGCATCTGCAAAATGAGCTAGAAAAGGAAATGAAAAACTACTATAGTATCTTTGTTAAGAAAATCCTAATTGGGACCACACAGCTGAAAACAAAATTGTTATTATTATTATATCCTTTGACCCAGAAATCCTAATCTCTGAGTGTAAATACACCTAGGATGTCGAAGACAAAAAAAAAAAGTCCCTCCATCTAGCAAAAAAGTCAGAGTACCACTTTTCCTGAAGGAAAATTGGAATTGAGTAAATGCCCAAAGCATTAGAAATGGCTAAATATATGAAGGAAATGAAGAATTCATCATTCCATGAGAAATGATGGATATTAAGAATACATAGAAATATTAGAAAATTTGTTTTAGCTGATGCAGAGAGAAGTAAGGGACGCAAAGAAAACCAAATATATATATAGTGATTATAGCAATGGAAATTTCCCTCCAAAAAAACAGAGGAAAAAATATCCACTGAGTATGAACATTTCCATTGTAATAGCCAACCTCTTCCCCAAAGAAAAGATGAGAAATTGCATGTACACTCTTCCCTTCGTTGAAGAGGTTGGGAACTACATCTGTATATACTATCAGACTTAAGTGGCAGATTAATTTTATTGAGATACTTTTTTTCTTCTTTCTTATAATTTGACTAGTAAAAAATCCCTCTCTGAATAAGGTACAGGAAAGAGAGAGATTTGAAATAAAGGTGATATAAAAACAAAAACAATAATAATTTTAAATGAATACATAAAAATGTCCTTGTCAGGGTGCATAGTGAACACGATTGGGGGAGCGTGTGCAGTATAATGCATTAGCTTAAAGTCATCTAATTTGTCATTAGTAATTAAGTTGGACAAAAATTTATTTTGCTTGATGTCTTGGAAGTAAAATTTTGCCAAATATTTTACTAATTTCAGTCATTTTGATGGAAATCTACTGCACTCAACAGAAATGTTTCCCCAAAGCTTTAAAACAAGTTATTTACTTGCATATAAATACTTGCTATAAACACTGGCTCAATTTCTTCCTCAGGTATGTTCCTGAATTTCTGGAATTCCAAATCATGCCCTCTCTTTCTTTCTTACCACTCTTTCCTTTCTTTCTTTTTCCTTTTTTCCTCCATCCCTTCTCTTCTTTCTTTCCTCCCTTCCTCCTTTCCTTCCTCCTCCCTGTTTTCCTTCTTCTCTTCCTTCCTCCCTTGCATCTTTCTTCCTCCTTCCCTCACTTTTTCCCTTCCTTCTTCCCTTACTTTATCCCTCCTTTTTTCTTCTTTTCTCCTTCCAGTCCTCCCTCATTCCTTTTCTTCCTTCATTCCTAATTTAGTTCTTTCCTTGCCTCCTTCCTCCCTTCCTGTCACATTAACTATAATCATGTCTGATGCCTTCCATGAATTAGACTAAAGAAAGATGTTTATAATCTACATAATGCACTGTGTGTCAGTCCTCATTAGTAGTGATGGAATTTGGAGAAGGTTTCAGATGTAACCCATGGCCCATTATCCCAGGCTCTGGGTTTATAGAGATTGGCTCCTATCTTAGAGATAGCCCCTAAATTATATACGTGTGGCTTGTTCCTACCCACATACTCGTAGGTCACTTTCAATTCAACTCGAGGAAATCTCAACTACAGCTTATATTAAATGCCAAATTGATGGGCATCCCATTCGTTTCCAGTGTATAGTGTAGCCTAACTCATCTATCTATTTCTTCTCTTTTCCAGGAAGTCAGGCAAGGGAATCCCTCCTGGCCAGAGCCAGATGCTATGGCCACCTAGGCCAGAAGAAAACAGCCATTTATGACTTCAACACCATTCTCAAGACTGACCCTACCAATGTGCAGGCTCTGTGTGGTCGGGCATTTATGCATCTGGTTCTGAATCAGCAGAAGGTATGACTACCCATATTTTGGAGCTTTAGATGATAGGCAGCTGGGGAGAGAATTACAAAGGTATCTCCCTCATTTCTTGGACAATTAGAGACAGAGATCTTTGGATTAGATAAGAAATGTACCCGAAAGCTGGACCCACTCAGATCAAAGATCAAAATGGGCCTGTTTAAATTTATGGAAGATGTTAACCTCTAAATAAATTCCCAAAAATTTGAATATAAACCAGATTTTTACAATTGAGTCCTGTTTTCCAAATGCCTCACATTCTGGCATCAGAGCCATTTAAGTCTTTATTTCCGCCCCAACAAGCAGTTAATGGTCTGTGAACAAATGTTTAAATACGCTAGGGGAGCTTCTCATTTTAAAGACACCGTTCAGTGAATAGGTTGATTATAGGGTTAGCACAGAAAAGCACCTCAGAGATCATAGAATCATAGGAGACTTAGATGCAAGCAGTGTCCTCCTCCAGTTGTCCTATCTCAAGGGCAGCTCCCCTTGATGTTTCTTTAATCTATTTGCCCCCACGCAGAGGTATCTCTAGGAAATTTCCAAAAACTGCTTAGAGTTCTTGTCTTGGTCTTTGCAGAAATGGATAAAAAGTTATTTACAACTTTGGAAAATTTTAAGCAACCAAAAAAGCATGTGTTTTACCTGTTGTAAGGGCAATCCTCAGTTGGCCACAGAAATGGGGCCACAAAGAACATATTGGTTGTAATCTACCAGTGGGTAGGAGGGAGGGAGGGAAGAAGGAAGGAAGGAAGGAAGGAAGGAAGGAAGGAAGGAAGGAAGGAAGTAAGGAAGGAAGGAAGGAAGGAAGGAAGGAAGGAAGGAAGGAAGGAAGGAAGGAAGGGGGGAAGGGAGAGAGGGGAAGGAGGGAGGGGAAGGAGGGAAAAAGGAAGGGAGGGAGGAAGGGGAGGGAAGAAGGAAGGGAAGGAGGAAGGGGAGGGAAGAAAGAAGAGAAGAAGGAAGGGAAGGAGGGAGGAAGGAAAGGAGGGAGGGAAGGAGAGAGGGAGAGAGGGAAGAAGGGAGAGAGGCAAGAAGGGAGGGAGGATAGTGGGAAGAACTGATACTGTGATGAAAGGTCTGGATTCTGATCCCAGATCTGTGCCACCTGTGGGTCATTGAGTTAGTTTTTCAATCTCTCTGGACCTCAATGTCTCCCTCTGATAAGGAAAATGTTTAATCCTCTGGGGTCCCTTCCAGATCTTCCTATATGACCTTATGACCCTAAGTTTGCCAGTTCCTACCACATGCTGCCTCCCCATTTCCATGGGCTCAAGAACAATGTTTAGAGAAAAGATGCAAAATCCAATTATTTTGGCCTTATAGGAAGGGATGGAGAAATTATTAAAATAATGTCTATAGCAATAAAAACTCCTGTTCATACTATTATCCATTTTTTTAATTTCAACCTCTTATTTTCTTTCTGGCTCTACTTCTATCGGTCACTGAGAATTGAGTAAAATATGTACCGTGCCAATTAATTAGAACTTTCCAAATCGGGAAATGTTGGGAGAAGGAAAGATATTTATTTCTTTAATGATACACAAAGATGGATGAGAGACAGTGTGGTCATGGGCCATGTGGCCCATGTGACCATGTGGCCATGTAAGTCAGGGAGGAAAGCAGATGGATGGAGGGGACAACTTGGAGCCCATAAGATTTGGGCTTGTTTTCTGCTTGTGATGCATCCTGGTTTAATGACCATAGCAAAATCACACATCTCCATATGTGCAGGCAGTTCTCAGAGGAGATGTCCAATCTGCTTCAGTAGAGGGAGTATTTAGTATTTATACTAGTAGTAGTTCCTGCCTATGGAACCACAGGGCAGGACTTTAAAGAGAAAATATCTTTGTGGCACTTAAGTAAACCTTAGAAAACAAGCTGGATCATGATGCATCAGAAGGAACACAAGAATCAAACCAAGTCCATTTGGCTTCAGTTTCTGCCTTTGACATTCACTGCCTATGTGAACATGCATAAATCACTTAACCTTTGGACTTGGTTTATTCCAGCCTAAAATGAGTCAATTGGGTTAGAACAGGAATTCTTCCCCCTGCCTTTTTTTTTTTCTTAGAGCTGTTTATTTTCTAAACATATGCATAGATAATTTTCAACACTCACCTTTGCAAAAGCATGTGTTCTAAATTTTTTCCTTCTCTTCCTCTACCCCCTCCCCAGATGACAAGTAATTCAATATGTTAAACAATTAATCTATACATAATTCTACAATTATCTTGCGGCGCAAGAAAAATCAGCTCAAAAAGGAAAAAAAAATAAGAAAGAAAACAAAATGCAAGCAAACAATAATAAAAAAATTGGAAAAACTATGTTGTGATCCACTTAGTCCCCCAGTCCTCTCTCTGGGTGTAGATGGCTCTCTCCATCACAAGACTATTGGAACTGGTCTGAATCATCTCATGGCTGAAAAGAGCCATGTCCATCAGAATTGATCATTGCATAAACTTGCTGTTGCTGGTTCTGCTCATTTCACTTAACTTCAGTTCATGTAAATCTCTCCAGATCTCTCTGAAATCATCCTGCTAACTGTTTCTTGTAGTATTCCACATATTATAACTTATTCAGCCATTCCCCAACTGATGGACATCCACTCAGCTTCTAGTTTCTTTCCACCACAAAAATGGCTGCTACAAACATTTTGACACATATGGGTCCTTTTCCCTTTTTCATGATGTCTTTGGGATACAGGCCCTGTAAAGACACCACTGGATCAAAAAGTAGGTATGTACAGTTTGATAGCCCTTTGGGCATAGTATATCAGGAATTCTTAATCCAGAACCTGAAAATAAGTGACAGAAAAAGAAACAGGGACAGAGAGAAACATACATACACGCATGTAGATATGTATAGATAAATTTATAGATAGATATATATATAGATAACCAGATAGATCGATAGCTATATGAATAAATAGATATAAATGGATAATTTATCCTAATATATATATCCAAATATAAATGGATAAATGACAATAGATAGGCAGATAATAGATAGACATATTTATAGATAGTAACAGATATAGATAGTTAGATAGATAGATAGATAAATATAAAAGAGAGAGAAAGATGATAGAGTAATAGGTAGAGATAAACTGCATTTCAGTGTAACTGATTCCCTTTGCAATCTGTGGATATTATTTTATTCATTCAAAACCATGAATATGAAAAGGCATGGAATTCATCTGACACTCAGGATACAATAAAGTTTGAGAGCTTCTGGATTAAGTGATTTCTATGATCTTTTCCAGCCCTGACAATATATGATATGATACGTAATATGATATGATGTGATGTGATATGATGTTGCAGGGTACGACAGGACTGGCACCCTGCTTCAGGACCACATGGCCTCATATTTTGGCTGCCATCCAGTCAGCCTCCTTTTTTAGACCAATCTTTGTGCAGTAGACTAATCTCTATCCTGGTAATTAGAAGTGACTTCTCTAGATATAATCAGCTCCTTCATGCAGCTTGTTTGTGTTTCCTGATACAGTTAGCAGTTCAAGTTCTAAGAAAGAGAAGGGGGGAAGCAATAATAATAGATATTAAAAATAGATCATGTAGAACCCAGATTGGGTCTGTATTTGGTAAAATTATCTGTCCCTCTCTTCAAGGCAAGTTGCCAAGGTTTTTAGAAATTCTTGTTTTTAATTTCAGGGGTCAAGGCCTACGCATATGTAAAGTACTTTGTAAATCTTAAGTCACTATATGAATGTTAACTATTACCGTTATTATTGTTAGGCAAAGTAGACTGAGATTTCATTGCAAATATTTACTGAGAAATAATGGTCAGCTAGATGGCACCATGAATGGAGCATTGGGCCTGGAGTCAGGAGGACTTGAATTCCCAAATTCAACTCTGGTCTCAGACACTTTCTAGCTGGGTGACCCTATGCAAGGCACTTAATCCCTTTTGCCTCAGTTTCCTCACTTTTAAAATGAACTGAAGAAGAAAATGGCAAACAACTCCAGTACCTTTGCAAAGAAAACCCCAAGTGGGGTCATAAAGAGTAAAACACGACTGAAACACTAATATAATGGTTTTCCACCAGATCAACTAGATCCACACAACTTCATATGGGACAGGGATAACTTCTTATACTTCTCCCCTCTTTCCCAGAATACCTAGGGCAGGACTCCTTCCTGTAGAAGCTCATTATTTAAAGATAATCTTGTCAAAATGGCCACTGGTCAGGAATGCCATAGAGTGGATATTTTACTTAGAGATAGATTTCTAGCCAAGCCCAAGTAGGAGAAAACAGGCTCTCACAAAATTGGGCAAAACATATCTAAGAAGAAATGATTGGTTGTTGTTTGTGAAGTAAAGACAAGTCTGAAACTGGAAACTGAGTGGCTGCCCATCAGCTGGGGAAAGGCTGAATAAGTTATGGTCTATGAATGTTATGGAATATCATTGTTTTATAAGAAACGATCAGCAGAATGATTTCAGAAAGACCTGGAGAGACTTTTGTCAACTGATATTAAGTGAAATGAATAGAATCAAGAGAATATTATATACAGTAACAAGATTATAGGATGATTAATTCTAATGGACGTGGCTCTTTTCAACAATGAGCTGATTCAAGCCAGTCCCAATAATAATCCTGTGATGGAGAGAGCCATCTGTTTCCAGAGATAGGACTATGGGGACTGAATGGGAAGCACAACATAGTATTTGTACCTTTTTGTTGTCTGTTTGACTTTTTTCCTTTCTTTTTCATTTTTTCCCTTTTTATCTGATTTATCTTGTGCAGCATGATAAATGTGGAAATATATATAGAAGAAATGCACATATTTAACTTATATTGTATTGCTTGCTGTCTAGGGGAGAGGGCTGTGGGGAAGGGAGGGGAAAAAAAACTTGGAACATGGAGTTTTTCAAGGGTAAATGTTGAAAATTATCTTTGCATGTATTTTGAAAATAGAAAGCTATTATTAAAAAAAAAAAATAAGCCTGACCTAGAAGGAAGATGTCAGTCTTGTTTCCTGAAGCTCTGAATATCAATTTACCCAGTTTGCATCTTGTTTCTACATGATGTGGTCCATCCCATTAGATTGCAAATTCCTTGAAGGCAGGAATTGACTTTTGCCTTTTTTTGTACCCCTAGTGCTTAGCACAGTGTCTGACAAATATTAAGTGTTTAATAAATGTTTGTCAACTTGACTTTAAATCTCAGCTCACTGTGTGAGTTTGTGCAGCTCCCTATGCTTCTGTTTTCCTATCTGTATTATACCATGTATGATAACATAATAATGTTATCTATATGATAACAATATTCATACTGCCAGACTTGTAGCGCCATTGAGTAAAAAGACATTTGATGACTTTTCAATTACGTGTCAGGTGTGACCAAGCAAATCCCCACTGGGTCCAGAATGAGGGAGGGAACGGTGCTAGATATATTCTAGTTGGAGCTCCATTTGGGAGGAACACTCAAAAGCTGGGGAGCATTCCAGAGAAGGGCATCACAGATGGCAAATTGTCATGGCATGTGGGAACTGATGGAAAGAACTGGGGATGTTTATCCTGGAGAAGAAAAGCCTTAGGAGATACATGCCCGCTATCTTCAATCATCGGAAGAGGGATTATTCTGGTGCTTCTTGGCTCCAAAAGCAGAAACAGGAGCATTGGGCAGAAGGTGCAGGTAGGCTAATGCAAGGGAAAATTGCATGAATCAGTCAACAAATATTTCTTAATTATTAATTATTTAATTAATTAGTAAGATTATTATAATTATGTTTTTGTAACGTAAGTATAATTATATATAATTGATTGTAGTATTAATATTATTAATTATTATTATTAATATTATTTCACCTATTATGAACTAAGTACTAAAACCAACGCCAATAATGAAAAAAATAAAAGACTTTGACCTCAAGGATCACACAGTATAATGGGGAAGACAATATGTGAACAGCCACGTACAAAGGAGACATAAAGAAGAGTAGTCTCAGAAGGAAGGCACTAAAATTAGGGATGGATATATAAAGTTAAGGCCTAGAAGACAAAGGGAAAAGAACACAGCAGAGGATGAGATAGATAGATGGTGTCATGGAAGAAATAAACATAACCTTGGCCAAATTTAGGGGGATAGTAGAAGATAGAAGATCTGGGCGTGCTACGGTCCATGGGGTCATCAAGAATCAAACATGACTGAATGACTGGCCAACAGCCACAAATGTGAGGCTGTGGACTTCCCCTCATTGGAAGTCTTGGAGCAGAAGTTGGGGGGAACATTTGTTGGGCATGCAGTTGAAAGCCTTCTTGTTCATGTGTGGGCTGGCCTAGTTAGTCTATAAAATTACATGATATAAATAATATCATATGAATTGATATGATATTATCATATCATATGTGATATGATTTTTGGTTGTTTAGTCATTTTTCAGTTGTTTGACTCTTTACAACCTCCCCTTTGGACTTTTCTTGCAAAGATCCTGGAACGGTTTCCCATTTCCTTCTCCAACTCATTTTATAGATGAGAAAATTGAGGTAAATAGGGCTAAGTGACTTGCCCAGGATCATCTAGCTAGGAAGGATCTAAGGCTACATTTGAAATCAGGAAGATGAATTTTCCCAACTCCAGACCTGGTGCTCTATGCACTATGGGTGTCACCTAGTTACCTGAAAAATAATATAATTAGATGATATGAATAATAATAGCTAGCATTCATATAGGTTTCACAGGGTTTACAAATATTATCTCACAATTGAATTGTCACAATCAATATTGATGTAGATGCTCTTATTATTTATATATGAGGAAACTAAAGGCTCAGAAAAATTAAATTACTTATGAAGGTCATGCAGCTAAGTAAGCATAAGACAGAATCCCAACTCAGATATTCCTGTCCCCCATTCGAGGATTCTATCCACAAGGCCACCTGTCATATACCTGTCAGTCATGTCAACAAGCATTTATTAAGTGCTTGTTGTATGTCAGGCATTGTGTAAGCCCTGAGAATACAAATACAAGTGAAAATTCTATTAGTATTCTACAACCTTCTGGAAGGGAGAGTTTGGAACCCCAGACTGAATTCTCCCATCCTGAGACTAACCCTTCACTGTTGACTGTCATCATAGGAGGCGGTAGACAGCATCATCTCTGCTCTTACCCTGGATATGGCAGGTGTGGTCCCTGAGATCTTGTCCCTGAAGCAAGAAGCCCAGGTCTTCATCACTCAAGGCCTCTACTCCCACTGTAGAACTGGGCTGAACCAGCTGGCTTCAGACAGAAACCTTCCTAGGGAGGAAGCCTCTGAGAAACTGCTGTCCATTGGGGAAGCACTCATCAAAATAGATGCCACAAAATCCAGTTGGAGAATTTTCCTTGTGGATATTTTGATTTTGACAGGTAAGAATGCTGCTTTCCCAGGAAATTTGTTATGAGTATTCTATATCAAATGGCATGAAATGGGAAAGCATTTATTAAGTAATTATTGTGTGCCAAAAAACCATACTAAGTGATAAGAATACAAATGGACAAACCAGATTGTCCCTGCTCTCAAAGAGCTCATATTCTGATTAGGGGCTAAATCCCATAATGGAAATGTCAACTACAAGGAGGAAAGACAGGTCCAGTTGTTGTTAGGGTTCAGCAACAGGCAGATAAAGTAACAGTTAAAATTCCACCTTCTATAGGATGCTTTCTTTAATCCCTTTTAATTCCAGTCCTTCTTCCTATTAATTATTTCCTGTTTATCTTGGATATAGCTTGTGTGTATATATTGGTTTGCATGCTCTCTCCTCTATTAGACTGGAAGCTTCTTGAGGTCAAGGATGAGGATTCTTTTGTTTCTATTACTTAGAATTAAAAGGTTTTGTGTGTTTGTTTTTTTCTAAATGTCACATGTATAAAATAGGACAAGTCATAGCTGTCTTTCACAGGACTGTGCCTCAAATGAAATCATATTCATTTTAAACACATTATATTGAATACTAAAAAGAAGAGAGAAAAAAGATGTCTCCTGCCCTCAGGGAGCTCACATTCTAGCAGGAGAGATAAGGCAGTTATTCAGAGGATTACAAGACAAAACCAGAAAGGGATAAGTACATAAGAAAAGTAGAAGTAGAATATTACATAGGGGCTAAAGAACACCTTATTTTTAGACTGTTTTCCATTATATACAATGTAGGAATAAATGTGAATTAGTCAGTTTGTGTTGGAGAGGAGAAACCCCTTGAATAAAGACAACACCTGGGTTCAATTGTCAAACTTTTAACTAGCTACATAATTCTGGGCAAGTTGCTGACTCTCTTTGATCCTCAGCTTCTTCATTTATAAAATGTCAATAATTATGTCTGTAATTCTTATGTCAAGGTGTTGTTTTGAGAACCAGATAATATCATGTCCATGATCCAGTGAGGTAATCTACACATAGTCAGATGAGATAGTATATAAATTGTTTTGTAAATCCTAGTGTTTTAAAAGAAGAATGTAAAATGTTGCAGCATGACATTGTTACTGTTGGAAACATATGTTACTGTGATAGAAACCTAAATTCTGAGTTGAAAGGGATCTGAACCAATCCCCACCCTCCCCCCAGATGAGGAAACTGAGGTCTTAGAAGTTGTGTTCTGTTGAAGGTCACCCAGTAGTGGAGTGAAGATTTGAACCCAAACTTCTGACTCCAAATTTGCAACTGATCTATCTTCTTGTTCCATGAGTTTTCCTTGCATGGTACAGCAGTCCTTCTGACCTTCCATTCTACTTTCTCCTTCAAACAGGTTGCTATGAGAAAGCTCTTGAACATCTACAAGAAGTCCTTGGACCCACTCCCAGGTTTGAGCCTGCCCAGGCCCGTCTGGGTTTCCTCCAGTTGAAGAAGAAAGAACTTGGAGCTGCCATTCACAACTTGGAGCCCCTAGCTGGGAAAGACCCCAAGGATCTGGGCTTCCTCTTGCATCTGTTGGACACCAAGCAGCGGCACAGTCTCTCACAGGTACAATAGGGACTGGTACCATTTTGCTTGGGGTCTCCCAAGAGTAAAGGGAAGGGAACAAGCATTTATTATGCCCCTCCTATGCTCCAGAAATTGTATTAAGTGCTTATAAATATTATCACATTTGATCCTCACATCAATCCTGGCAGGTAAGTGCTATTATTTTACAGATGAGAAAACAGGCCCAGAGAAGGACATTCAAGTAGTAAATAGCAGAGCCAAGATTTGAACCCAGATCTGATCTCAAATGAAGTACTCTTTCCAACAGGCCACCCAGTGAAGGGAAACAGTGAAAAGAACATTGGTTCTAGTGGGTTCAAATTTCACTTCTCTGTGACTTTAGTCAAATCACTTTATTTTCATGAATCTCAGTTTCCCAGTCTGTAAAAGTAAGAATTAAAGTGGATGATCTCTGAGTCCAGGCTCTAAAGCAGTGATATTACTTAGAGCCAAAAAAGAGTTCAGAGGTGATCCAACCCGGTCCTCTTCTTTTACAAATGAGCAAACAGGTCCAGAGAAGTTGGTCAAGTTTGTCAAGATCATAAAAGTTGTAAGTGACAAATGAAGGATATGAACTCGGATCTTCTGACTCTAAAATTAACACTTATTTCTCTGTACCCACTTGCCTTGGAGCAAAATCTATGATCCTTATGATCCTCAGTGAATTGCATTACATTGCATCGAATCCAATGGATCTTAAAAAGGCCCCAAGGATCCAAGATAGTTTTCTGTTTTATTTTGGTTTTTTTTCCTATTACACTTATGAGATGGAGTGAATTATAGCTGCCCTGTACAGGACAGTTGTGAGACCCAAATAAAATTATGTACATTCCAAGCATTTTACAATGTGTTCTACTTGGGAAAAGAGAGAAAAAAAGATGGCTCTGTCCTCAGAGGGCTCATTAACAAAGGAGACAATACAGTGACTCAAAGGGTCAACAGAAATTCAGGGGCTGCTGTCTATGTACATTTTGTGAGAGAGGTGAGTGGATGGGGGATAGCATCCCCTATTCCCACTCCATCTTTTGCTCACTCAGGCAGCCCCAGCAGTCTAAAAGCCCCATCTCTGCTTCCTCAATTCTTTGGAAATGTTTTTCTGCTCTTCATCAGTCCCTATTAAGCCCATGGTGGCTGCCTGATTATCTGAGTGCATCTCTGAGACAAGCACAGGCATGCAATTTACAGTGATGGGTTTAGCTGATGGGGAGAAGACAGCTTGGTAAACAAGAATTAATTTATCGACTTGTAAAAGTTTGTGGCTTACCTTATCTGAAAGAAGCCTCTGTACCCATACAGGGGGCTGAGACACCTTGTACCAGGCAGAAGGCACTGGAATCTCATTTAACTGTCTGGGACTGACTGAATCATGAATTATGACTTGTCCTCCCCAGAAAGAGGCTTGAAAGGGGTCCTAGAGGAAATTGAAAGATGAGGATTGAGAATGGAGATCAAGTTCTGGTTCAGCATTTTCTAGTCAGAGGATAGGGGTTCAAATCCATCTATCTGTGTGACCTTGGACAAATCAAGGTCTCCAGGACTCAGTTTCTTCAGCTGTAAAATGAGGAGTTTGTAACTTGTGGTCTCTGTGTTCTCTTCTACCCTTAGAACTATCATCCTATTAAGCTCTTAATATGTGCTAAACACTAAATTAGGCACTGGGAATAAAATGACAAAAATTAAGTAACAATTGCCTTCAAGGAGCTAAAATTCTACTGGAAGGAGGGAAGGGGATACATGATATTCAGGAATAAATAACTATAAAGTTTATACAAAGTGAATTTAAGAGGGTCCTAATAACTTCAGGGATGACAGCATTTAGTAAGTGGCTACTGTGTACCTAACACTGTATTAAGCATATAGAGGATGCATATGCAAACATTAAATCATCCCTACCCCTCAAGAAATTTATATTCTATAGGATAAAACTAATACATCCATGTAAGTAGGTATGAAATATATACAATGTAGCTACAAGGTAATGAGGACATGTTAGATATTAGCAACTGAGGGAATCAGAGAATGTTTCCTGTACAAAGTAGTGTTGGACCTTTACCTAAAATGGAACTAAGGATTCCAGTGAGCAGAAATGAGAAAGGGAAGGATTGCAGGCTGTCTTAAACAGAAGGGAGAGACAGCAGGTCATGTACAGGGAGCAGCTCGTCTGCCATTTAATCAGAATAGACAAGACCTGAAGGATACTATAAAATAAGAGTAGAAAAGAAAATGGGAGATAGCAGAAAGTTTTACTGCCAGATTGAGGGTTTTATATTTCGGTTTAGAGGCAATAAGGAGTCATTGAAAATTTTCTGAGTCAGGGAGGGCATGGTCAGATCGCAGGGCAGAGGGTGATTTGAAAAAGAATGGGACTAGAGACCAGGGAATCCGCTGGGAAGCTTTTGGCTGAAACTACTAGGAGACGCTAGACCTAGAGTCAGGGGGACCTGAGTACAAATCTAATCTCAGATAAATCCTTACTGGGTCATTCTGGGCAAGTCACTCTGTTTGCCTCAGCTACAAAATGAGTATAACAACCGTATCTACTTCCCAAGGTAGTTGTGACAATGAAGCAATAAATGATAAATATTTGTGAAACACAGAGTACACAGTAGATGGTATAAAATGTTTATTCCCTTCTCCCTCTCTCTCCATTGTAATAGTTCAGCTTATGGATTCAGAACTCAGCAAGCCTTCATTAAATTAAATAAGCCTAAATTAAATTAAAAAAGCATTAAACTTCATTAAATAGGACCAGTGTCACAGCTAAAGATCATCATCTGTGTTTCTGAAGTGATCACTTCCCTTTGTTAATTGATCTCAATTAACAAAGCATTTATTAACAAATAAAAAAAAAAATCTCAGGGAACATATAGTCTAAATCTAAATAAGGAAGACAATACATATGTATATGCAAGTGGATATGTGCGGGTACACATGTTCATATATGTATTGTTATATGTATATGTTCTTTATGTATGTCCATATGAGTTCAAATCCCTAACTTTAGATACTTCCTAGCTGTGTGACACTGGGCAAATCATTTCACCCTGTTTATCTCAGTTTCTTCATCTATAAAATGAATTGGATGGAGCAATAATGAACTGAACCAGCTACGCCCAGTGAAAGAACTCTGGGAGATGACTAAGAAACATTATATTGAATTCCCAATCCCTATTTTGGATTTCCTTCACAGGCTAATTGTACAATATTTCAGAGTCCGATTCTTTTTGTACAGCAAAATAACGGTTTGATCATGTATATTTATTATGTATCTAATTTATACTTTAATATATTTAACATCTACTGGTCATCCTGCCATTTAGGGGAGGGAGTGGGGGGAAAGAGGGGAAAAATTGGAACAAAAGGTTTGGCAATTGTCAATGCTGTAAAATTACCCATACATATAACTTGTAAATAAAAGGCTATTTTTAAAAAAATGAATTGGAGAAGGAAATGGCAAATATGCTGGTGTCTTTGCCAAGAAAATCCCAAACATATATACACATTGCTATATGTATAAGTTCCATGAGGAAAAGGCTATTCTGATTTTGATTTTGTATTCCCATATGTATTAAGCACATATTAAGAGCTTAATAGGATTATAGTTTTAAGGGTAGAAGGGAACACAGAGAGCACAATTCCCTGTATTTCAGGCATAGTGCCTGAAACATAATAAATGCTTATTGGTTATTAATTGAATCCAGCTGTGAGGGTTATCATCAATTAATAAATATTTATTGGGGGCAGCTAGATGGTGCACTGGATAGAACATTGACCCTGAAGTCAGGTGGACCTGAGTTCAAAAGCGACTTCAGACACTTAACACTTACTAGCTGTGTGACCTTGGGCAAGTCACTTAACCCCAGTTGCCTGCTCCCTCCCCAAAAAGAACATTTATTAAGTATTTACTCTATGCCAGGCAATGTACTAAGCACTGGGAACACAAAAAGAGGTGAAAGACAGTTCCCATTCTCGAGAAGATTCTAATCCTAAAACTCTTGTCCCCATCTTTGTTATTTTAACTTGCTATCAACCCAAGAACTGGACAGACAGATGCAGGCATTCAGTATCTAACTCTTGAAAAGTTTTGAGGGGAGTTGGCTTTCTGCCTTATTGACTGGCATTTTAAGAAAAGAAAATCTGTTTTTAGGATTAGCTGCATCAAACAGATGAGGACTGGCTCTTTTTTCCTACTTTGGCAGCTTTGGAGAACAGGATGACTGACAGCAAAAGCCTTCCCTTCCTTCTCTAAAACCATCCCTCTTCCTTTTGAGAAGTTTAGGGCTTCTAGGATCCCTACCTGGCTTAAAAGAAAACAAAGGATTGAGAGCATTAAAATTAAAGCTAACGGCTTTAATGTGTCCTTCTAGGAGATAAGAAACCCAAAAGAACTGGAGGGCTTATTCATGATGGCCATGGTCCAGGTTCTGCTGCTGGGCAGCTTTTCCCTCATCCTTCCTTCAAGGAATCATGACACAATCTTCCTAAAATCTAAGCAGTCTCTTCTGTCCCCTATTGTTTAGAAATGGGGAAATGGTCCCTACTTCTTATTAAAGAGCAGACCAGCAGCTGAAGACTGGGTAATCATGGAATGGCCACCATGTTCTCTCCATGGGAGTGGCCATCCCACCATGTCCTCTCCATGGATGTAGCTTTTTCCAAATGACCAAGCCTGGTTTCCCTCCAGACACCTCTATGAGCCAGTGATCCAGCTTCCCCTCTCCCCTACATTCTTATGAAGATAGAAGGTTCTGCCTCTTGCAAAGTCTGTGCAGTGAAGGTTGTAGAGATGAGCTGCTCAAGCCTCCTAAATCCCAGAAATGCACTTTCCTCTCAGGTTATGTAGCCATTCTTGGACTCCCAAAGGGAATTTTCAAAGTTGGTAGCTGGGTAGTGCAGGGGCTAGAGCATGGGACTGGAATCAAGCAGACCTGACTTCAAATCCAGTCTCTTGACAGTATCTAGCTATGTGATCGCAGGCAAGTCTTGTCATCTCTAATTGCCTCTGTTTCCTAATTAGTAAAATGGAGGTAATTTAACACCTATTTCCCAGAGTTGTAGGGCGTCAAATGAGATAATTAGTTGTAAGTGTACTTAGCACAGTGTTAGCACATATTAGATGATATCAAAATGCCCATTTCTTTTACATATAGTGTCTCATTTGACATCCTGTATATATTTATATATATATAATATATATATATGTGTGTGTGTGTGTGTGTGTACACACACATATGTATGTATATAAATATACACACATACATCACATATGTATTGTGTGTGTATTTTTTCAGGAACAGAGTTTTGCATTCCACTTGAGAATTGGAGTAGAGATTCAGTCAGATGACCAATGAAATCAACCTTCCCAAGATGTCTAGCCTATCCTGAACCTTAGGCCTAAGCCCTTCTAATTGCTTTTAGCAATTAGAACACTTTGAGCCTAGGTTTTCTGAATCTAGATCTAGAATTCTTCTTTTATGCAACTTTTCCCATCTTTCCCCTGATGCCCTGACTTGGTTGGGGCAGGTCATTTCCCTCCATGGCTCGTATTTTCTTCATCTTTAAAAGAAAAGATCTAGATTATATGATCCCAAAGGTCACTTCCAGATCTGAATCTATGACCTTACAGGTGGGATCTTGCCCAGTTTCAGTTTCCTCAACTGCCAAGACTTTCCCTTCATCTTTATTATGTACCTTAGCCTTGCTCAATTAAATGATACTATAATATATTTTACATTTTTAATTTATTTGTTCTAGTTTCATGTGCAAATGCTATTGGGGATGGACAATCTGGCTCACTTGGACCTTCTCTGTTTTCCCCTCCCCTAGGCATAAAGGAGTATTGGGGGAGAAAAAGAGAGAGAGAGAGAGAGAGAGAGAGAGAGAGAGAGAAGAGAGAGAGAGAGAGAGAGAGAGAGAGAGAGAGAGAGAGTGAGTGTGTATGTTTTGGGAGGTTGGTCATGGGTGGATAAGTATCCAAGAATTCCCAAGAAACCTTTGGAATTTGGAGTGAGAAAAGAGGAACAGGTATAGGATGATGATGTTCTCTGGCGTCTTAAGAGAAACATAGTGAACAGGACAAGGGAGAGCCTGCTGCTCTCTGACATCATTGATCAGTCAGTTAACTGACTTTTATTAAATGTCTCCCACCCTCCTAAGAAAGATGTTGGACTAGAGTAGACAGAGTGCCTGCCACAGGAGTCAGGAAAACCTGATACATTCTGGCTGGGTGACTCTGGCCAAGTCCCTTGCATTGCTCATTGTCTGAGTCTAGGCAACTCGCTAAGACTCTTAGCTATATTGATAAAAGCAGTTTCCTCACCTTGTAGTTTCCTATAACAGTATAGTCTCAAGTCTAGTCCCTGTCAATGTCCCTATTATCCTACTCTGTTCAGTATTGGAGATGAGATGACAAAAACAAAATAAGTCCTGCCCTCAAGAACCTTACACACTATCAAGAAAGATAAAGTATATGAATGGGGATACAATCAGAATAAAAGCATTTTAAGGGTGCAAAGCAATTCACAAGTAGCATTTCCTTTCATTCCCTGTAGGTCAGGTGATATTATTATCCTCATTTTACAGATGAGGAAACTGAGACTAAGAGAGTCTTGCCAAAGGTCACACAGTCAAAATAAATAAATATTTCTTAAGCACCTACTATATGCTAAGTCCTATACTAAGAGTTGGGGATATACATACACAAAGTGTATGAATGGGAAACCAATCAGAATGAAAGCATTTTAAAAGTTGCAAAGCAATTTGCAAATAGCATTTCATACACATATACAGCTAGTAGTAGTACTACTAGTAATGATAATAATAGTTAAGATAATAATCACTATAATTCATTTATCATTTTAAGGCTCCCATGTTGGTTAACACAGTGGAAAGGGGGCTGGAGCTGGACTCAGGAAGACCTGAGTTCAAATTTGGCTTCAGACATTTCCTATTTGTGTGACCCTGGGCAAGTCACTTAATCCTGTTTGCCTCAGTTTCTTCATCTGTAAAATGAGCTAGAGAAAAAAATAGCAAAGCATTCCAGTATCTCCAGTATCTCCATCAAATAGGATTATGGAGAAACATACAACTGAAAAGGATTAAGCAACAACTAAAGCGTGTTGCATATTAATATCTAATCATTAAATTAATTTAGTAATTTCATCAATTCCATCAATTTAATTAATTAATTTTATCCCTTTAATCCTCACAAACATCTTAAGAGAAGTTGCTATTATTATGCGCACTTTAGAGATGAGGAAACTGCGACTTGGGGAGTGACTTGCCCAGTGATACTCAGCTAGGAAGTAAGTATGTAAGGTAGAATTTGAATTCAGGTCTTTGTGACTCGAGGCCCAATATTCAGTCCACCCACCTTCTTAATAGGAACAATGTGATGTGGTTGGGATGGAGTGGAGAGACCAGAAGGAGCTGAGGGATCAGGAGCGGTTCTGGAGCTGGTCAGACCCTAACCAGTGTATTGTGTTCCATCTCAAGTGCCAAGTTTTAGGAAGAAAGCTCCTAAGATGGGGATTGGCCAAAGGAAGGTAACTAGGCTGGACCTTGAGTCCAACCCCTATGAGGATCATTAGGAGGAACTGGGAAGGTTGTGTCTGGAAAAAAGAAGCTTGGCTCAGGAGGAGACCAGACAGCAGTCTTCCAATCTTTGAGTGGCTGCTCTAAGAAAGAAATTCTGAACTCATCCTGTTCTATCCTCCTGAGGGCACAATCTGGGCAGAGATTAGAATTGGCAAAGAAGCAGATTGGAGCTTTGACAAAAAAGAAATTTCTAATAATGAGCAACTTCCCCCAAGAGTGCCATGGGTTCCCAAGGGAGGTAAGGAGCTCCCTGCTCACTATCGATTTTTGGTCAGAGTCTAAATAGCCATTTCATGGAGATTCTGTTCATACACAGATTGGACTAAATGATCTCTGAGTTACTTTCTGCTTCTCTCTTTATGATACCTTGATCATTTGACCTATGTGATCTTGGGTAAGTGCTTCACCTCCCCAGGTCTCAGTTTCCCCAAGAGTAAAATGAGAGGCTTAGTTTTGATGGTTTCAGAGATCCCTGGCAGCTCTAGCTATGTGATCTCCTTAGAGGATCATAAGAATGCTTATTTTGCCCTAACTTTCTTTCCCTTCTTTCCCTTCATCCTCTGAGGACAAGGCTGGATTAATCAGAACACAGGCAGAATTCACTCAGATAACCCTAAATCGTGCTCTGAATAAACTTTTTTTAAAAAATGCTTCTGTCTTGAAGAGGTAATGAGTCAGGACCAGACTAACCATTTTGCAGAGCCAGACCTGGGGACAGAGGAAAGAAGGTTGGGCTGTGGGTATTTAATCTGCCTCAAATTTAATGTCTTCAAGGTGTTTCTGAAAGCCATTTGGGCTGAAGCTGTGACTTGGCTTGAGCTTTCCAATCATACATATTAACTCGAGCAAGAAAATAAATGGATGGTGCAACACTGCAAGCTCCACTTTGGCAATGGACAGTTTCCTGCAGAAAACCGTTCTCCCTTTTTAAAGACAAGGAATATTTCATGTGGCTCCCTGAGCCCTCAGAGTGGCATCTCACAGGGCATACAAGATTTGGAAGGCAGGAAGAGTCAAGTTCAGATCTTACCATGGCACTTGCTAGGTCTACAACCCCAAGAAAGTCACTTTTGAAGGCTTTAAGACTCAGTTTCCCTCTTGGTAATGTGAAGGTGAATGATCACTCACCAGATATGGTGTTGAGGGATTCTAGTTCAGTTCCAAGTTAAACTAGATAAATTGTAAGGTTCAGTCCCAGTCTGAGATCCTCTGATTGTGAAATATGTGAGTTCTCTCTCTCTGAACCCTCATATTGTCATCTGAAAAATAAGGCTAATGGATCCAATGTTTTTTAGGCATCCTTCATCCTCTAAGACTAGGAACCTGTGACTTATTTCAGCCATCCAATCATCAACCTCATTACTACAAACAAGTCCCCTTCTTCCCTGAGTAACTCCCCACTATAGAGTGCCCCCCCAAAGAAGAAGCCCTAGCTAATACTATGAAGAATTCTTTTACCACCACTGAATACCAACTCCAGTGAACCCCAAGATAGACAAGAGAGTCATCCCTGAAGTGCTTGGATTTAGAACTTAAAAGTATATAGCTAGAGACAGATATAGCTATGTATTACATAGTTACATAAAAGTTTTGTTTTAAAAATAAATCAATATTGATATCTTTCATATTTATATCAGCTACACTTTTCCAAGTGTGCCTCCCCACTTCCCAACCCCCAGAGCCATAGCTTTTAACAAAGAATAAAAAAGAAGGAGGAAACAGTTCAGTAAAACCATGCAACATAACAGTCATTCCATGTTCTACTTATAATCTCCTACCTCTGCCCATATGATCATATCTGGCCCCTATCTCTGAACAAAAGTGGGGTAGCATGGAGCTACCTGCTTGTGTCTCTCCTTCTAGGGCAATTTTAGCCATTATAATTTCTTGGGCTTCTGATTTAGTTGTTTTCTTCTTATCCTTTCCATCCCCATTGTTGTAGTCATCTTGTATATACTTTCCGGTTTCTGCTCAGGTTGCATCAGTTCAGATAAATCTTCCTGGGCTTTTTTGTAATCACCACATTCATTATTTCCTACAATATAATAATATTCTATGATATTCAAAACAGCAGTTATTCTACTATTCCCCAATCAATGAGCATCAGCTTTCTTTCCAGTTCTCTGCTCTTACCAAAAGAAACTCAGCTACAAATATTATAATAGATAAATGGTCTTTTGTTTTGTCGCCGACCTCCATGAGGGTCCATTTCAAGCAGTGGAAGCTCTGGGTGAGAGGAAATGGGCATTTTTGTTACTCTAATTCCAACTTGAAAAGATCTTTCTTTAAAGAACGCCAAAGCAGTGATGGATATTCAGGCTATCTGTCAATCTGGAAGAGACAGAGACACTAGGATCTATGAGCCCCATTTAAAGAAAATTCAATATCCCCAAATCCCAGCTTATGAAACCAAACAATTTAGTAGGTGATTGTCCATACTACAAAAGAAGTTATCTCAGTGTTGCTTTTCAAAGCCCATGGCCCAGCATGCATCAGAATTAGGTTTCACGTTCACAAAATCAGACATATGTATAACTTTATGGGAGCACATCTGTGGTACAAGATAAGAGTTCTTCACACGATTTTGTAGAAATTTTTTGAGTGTGTGGCAATGACACTGCTTCTGGGCAATCTTTGGGGAATTAGTTGCAAAAGGGCTAAGAGATACTGGCAGATGAAAGAGAGAAAATACTGCCCACTCACAAGTGTTAGTGGCAATTAGAAATTGTTGGGGGAAAATCAGCTCCAAAATATTGGTTCTTTGTAGTGCTCATTCTGGGAAATTAATGTATCTCTGGGAAAGCTGTGGGGTTCTGGCAGATAGGGCTTGAAGAAATCTACTGAAAAGATTCTATCTTCAGTTGAAATATACAGGCTCCCAAAATGTCAGAGCTGGGCATCCTGGAGCAAATGGCTCCTCCACTGCATCCCTCTCAAAAGGTCATCTAGCTGCTGGTCAAAATGAGGGACACTTACTAGTTCCCAAAGCAGCCCATCCTGCCTTAGGAAATATATGAAGTTTGGTGTGTGTGTGTGTGTGTGTGTGTGTTGTTGTTGTTGTTGTTGTTGTTGCTGTTGTTGTTGTTGTTGTTGTTGTTGTTGTTCCCTCCACCCTGGCCATGTTCTGGACTTTCTGCAATATTAACTGATTGTTTCCAATACTGTCCTTTGAGACCAAGCTGAATTAGACTGTCTTCTTTATGATGGTTCTTAAGATAGTTGATGTTTGATGGTAACTACATCCCCACTCCCCTCCCTCTACCCATTTTTTCTCTTGTACAGACTAAGCATCCTTTTTAACAGAGCCATATATTGCATGTCTCCAATTAACTCATTCTCCTGCTTACCCTCCTCTGGACACACTCCAGCTTATCAACACCCTCCATAAAATTTTAAAGCTGAAGTTAATCTTCCAGATATGTTCTGACCAAGAAAGAGGAAGATAGACTCTTGCCTCTTGTGCTTTGGACTCCAGTCACACAGTTAACAATTGTATTAGCTTTTTTGAAGGCCATCTTAATTAATCAATAAATCAGCATTTATTAATGTGACAAGCACTGAGGATACAAAAAGAGGCAAAAGGCAGTCCCTTCATCAAGGAGAGAGACACAGAGAGAGAGAGAAAGAGAAAGAGACATAGTCAGAGAGAGAGAGACAGAGATAGAGAGAGAGAGAAAAAGAGAAACAGAAACAGAGATAGAGATAGAAACAGAGATACACAGAGAGACAGAGAGACAAAGAAAGAGAAACAGAGACAAAGAGACAGAAACAGAAAGACAGACAGTAAAAGAAGGAAGAAAGAAAGGAGGGAGATAAGAGGGGGAAGGAGAGAAAGAGGAAGAGATTGATTATTGTTGTTTGTTCTTCATTTTCAAAGAGGACCATGACATCAAAAAGGCAATGCCATGACTAGTAAGTGAATTAGATTTAAGTGAAGGAAGACTATGCAAAGTCACTAGCTTCCCTCTCTCCTCTGGGACCTCCTCTGGTCCAATGACAAAATATAGATCAGGATGACTGAAGATGATCTTGAAAGATAGATTAAAGATAAATAGATAAACATAAGTATGTCCATATATTTATATATATAGACATATAAATATACATGTATGTCCATGTATATTTATATATGTATAGGAATATATAAATATATGTGTATATTGGTAAACAAATATATACAAAGTAAGATATATGTGCAAGATAATAGGAAATAATTAACAGAAGGAGGCACTGGAATTAAGAGGGACTGGGGAAGGCTTCCTTTCACAATCCAAATGTACAAGAAAAGTTTAACTTACTACTCTTGAAACTCTCCCCATCCAATGGGAGAAAAAGTCAGGGTGTGTTTGTGTGTGTGTGTGTGTGTGTGCATGTGTGCGCACCCATATGTCAGCCTCTTAAGTATCATAATCTCCTCCATCCTTCTGGAGGTTGCCTTCTTTTGAAATGTCTTTGGGTCCAGTGGCAGAGAAGCAACAATAAGTACCCTGTTTTTCTCTAGTTAGAAATGAATCTTGGGCACTGTCTATGAGGCTAAATAGGGTAGGGAGAGAATATCAAGATCTCTAGGGTTATTGCTATATGATGACCTGGGCCTGTGTGACTTCTCTTGGTGGGTTCTAGAGTTCTGGCCAAAAATGATGAACTAAATTTTCCACCAATTTATGCTGAATGATTCCAGCCACCTTGAGTTAATCTTCATCCCCAGAAGCTCTTCCAAAACTCCACCACACACAGAGGTCAGTCTCACTCTGCCAATTTCTCCACCCAGAAGTCAGAAACTTAACACATCCAAAATGGAACTCATCCTATTTTACCTCACACCCATCCTCTCCCCAAACATCCCTGTTCCTATCAAGAGAGCCACCATCTTTCTAATGACTCAGGTTTGCAGCTTCCTTCTCCCTTAATCCAGCCCTCATATCCAATCTATTTCAAATCCTATCTATCTTATTTCTCAGATAGGATGATCTTATCCCGCATCTCTGCCCTTCTCGGTGCTCACATATAGCCAGCACGCTAAACAATGACCTTATCATTTCCAGTCTAGATTATTGGAATAGCCTCTGTTTGCTTTCCTTATACCCTCATGGTCAGAAACTCTGACTGACCATGTGCTTCTATATATTAAAAACCTTTAGAATTACTTATATAAAAATTATATATTAAAAAACCTTTAGGATTACTTATATAAAATTATATATTAAAAAACCTTTATTTATAAAAACAAAAACAAAAGTCTGCATCTTGGCATTTAAAATACTCTACAGCCTAAATCCCACTGACCTTTCAAGAATTTCTGTTTCATCTTCATCTTCTTCCCAGTTTAGCTAACCTGATCTGTTCCTTGAGCTTGGTTTTGCATCTTCCACCTCCATGCCTTTGTTGTTTAGCATGTCTAAATTGCTCTACAAATATTATCTCATTTGATCTTCACAATCACAACCTTGGAAGGAAAGTATCATTTTGATCCCTTTTACAAAACTGAGACAGACAGTGATTTTTCCCATATCTCTTAAGCATCTATCCTTTAGATCTGAATTCAAGTCCAACTCAGCACACTCTCCATTGCATCACTTCTGTGTCTCCTATATATCTGGGTCCACGCAGGAAAAGTCCAATCCTTCTTCCACGTGACATTTTTTCATATTCTAGAAAATAGCTAGACAGGCTCTGAGAACACAAGAGGCAAAAGGTTATCCCTTCATCAAGGACAGAGACAGAGACACACAGAGAGAGACAGAGAGAGACAGGCAGAGAGAGACAGTCCCCTCAAGTTTGTTCTTTTCTAAGCTAAACATGCCTTCATATGACATAGATATAAGGTCCTTCAACATCCTGGTTATCTTCCTATAATTGCACTCCTTAAAGAAACTATAATACCGAGAGCTGAACAAAATACTCCAAGAAAGAACTGTTATTGAATTGAATTGGACAATTTCTTTGATGTTGTGACAAATAAGTTAGGACTTCTACTTTCCGATAAATGTTTTCCATTTTCCTAGTAGTCGCCTAGAATGCTAAGCACTTATTACCCTAAGATTTCTACTACTCTTAAGATCATAGGTACCTGGAAAGGGACTCCTAGTCCAACCCTCTCTAATTAAAGGTGAGCTACAGAGATCACAGGTAAATCCTGCCTGAGAGAGGCAGGATACAAACCCAGGTTCTCTGACCTCTAACTTAATGATTTCTCAGCTGTGTCACACTGCATCTTATATAATCAAACATGGTTGGATGTTTTATTTTTAGGGATAGTGGGTTACTTTTAAAGAAACATAGTTTTCCATGTATGGGATTCCCTGCCATCTAGGGGAGGAGGTGGAAGGAGGGGAAAAGTTGGAACAGAAATTTTTGCAAGGGTCAGTGTTGAAAAATTACCCATGCATATGTTTTGTCAATAAAAAGCTATAATAATTTTTTAAATTGTGGGAAAAATATACAATAAATTTTAAATATTACTTTCAAAAAAAGAAACATAGTTTTCCAAAGGATGTCAAATTTCAAACTGATTTAAAATGGAGCAAATTCTATATTTTGTTTCTAGGATAAAGTTCCCAAATTAAATTTAATTAATTACATTGCAAAATGTTCAAAGTGTGTCCACATGATTTATTTGTTCATTTCTACTCTGTTCAGATGGCATATTAGTATAATACCCAAAGGGCCTTTAGTCTAAACTTTATCCAACCGTCTCATTTTTCAGATCAAAAAACTGAGGCCCAAATAAGAGAAGTAATTTGCCTAAGGTCTCACAGATCATAAAGAAAGCCTCTTTACTCTTTTTAATGCTGGCATTTTTTCACTGTCATAGCCTGCCTCCTATCTATCAAGGGCTTATGTTTGCTTTTATTTCTTATTTTATATGTCTACTTCATTTGGGTTTTATAAAGAATAATCATGTTCTTTATCTTGATTTTGAACAGGGAAAGCTAAAGTGGTTAGGACAGCCTTTCGATCCTGCAGGATTTGGGGAGATAAGAGCCCCACATGCCAAATTCTTCTTCCCCTCCTTCCTGCCTCCTTCCACCCCCACAGTTCTTTTGCCCTTGCTGAGAAGGACTGAGACTTAGTGGAGTTTCTCTTGGCAGCTCACACATTCTCTCTAGGCTGAAGAAAGTACAATCCGCTTGTTAGGAGTAATGAAAAATCCATTAGTGCACCGAGGGTCCAGGCTGCTTTCCTTGCCGACCTTCATGAACAAGCATTTGGCTTTTGGGAGGTGAGAAGCACAGAAAGGACTGTTGGCCTAAAGCCAATAGACGGCCTGGCCTTTTGGATTAATGGGGACCTAGAGTGGTCCCCCGTCCCTTCCTCTTCTGCAACCTTGAGAAGTGAATATCTTCTTTCTGCAACCTACTTTCCTCCTCTGCAATGTACTCCCTCCCCTTGTTCTCTGCCTGAGTTTTTGCTGTCAATTATGGGAAACACACTTTAATGTTTTGGAACCAGTTTCATGTTGCTTAAGCCGTAAAAACAAATGATCCAGCATTAATGCTGTAGGACGCTTTTCTAATAGTAAATTTTTAGATTAACCTAGGCAACAAACAAGTCTGTTCCCTGTTGTAACAACCACTGATGAACAGGTGTAAAGAGAGACTGGATCAGAGTTTAGTATATTTTTTTTTCATGGGGAAGGCGATATTTCCAGAGGAAGCTCTGTTTCCAAGAGAATAAATACCCATTGTTGGAGCCTGAATCGTCATGGGGAGAGAAAGAATTCAGTGGGACCTACGGCAGGACAGCTAGAAGGAAACTAGCATCTGATCAGGGGATAGGCTTATGCTTATCCATCAATCAAAAGACATTTATTAAGGGCCCAGCCTTTTTTTTTTTTTTTTTTGCTAGCCATTGTGCTAAGGTATGAAGATAGAAAGACAAAAACTAATGGATCCCTGTCTTCAGAGAACTTGCCTTCTATTGGGGAAACCAATATAAAATCACAGGATCCTGTGGAGGAATCTCAGAAATTATCTAGTCCAAATCACAAATTTTGCAAATTTACAGGTAAACTGAGGCCAGTGGATGTAAGGCAACTTGTCAAAGATCACACACAGTAAGCACCAATAGTGGGATTTGAATGGAGTTTCTCTAAGCCTAGAGCAATGCTCTTTCTATAGGTTGGACCTTGACGGTGAAAGGTTTTAAGTATCAAATGGAGGGGTTTTATTACATACTAGGGGTCACTGGAGTTTATTGAATAGGGGAATGATAATGATCAGACTTGTACTTAAGAATATCACTTAGCTGTGTGAAGGCAGGATTGGAAAGAAGCAGAATTGCAAACTATTAAGTGACTACATAGGATAATGCTCCAAAACATTAATAGGAAGAGATATGGAAGGGAAACTGTCTCAAACTCACAAACTGGCAGTTTTTTTAAAATGCTGAGGCAATTGGTGTTAAGTGACGTGTCCAGGGTCACACATCTAGGAAGTGTTAAGTGTCTCAGCCAGATTTGAATTCAGGTCCTCCTGACTCCAGGGCTGGGGCTCTATTCATTGCACCACTAGCCACCCTTAAATTAGCAGCCATCAGTGTCAGAAAGTCTATGGGCAGATGGGTATACTGCTTGTCAAATTTTCATATGCCCCATAGCTGGAAGGTAATAGAGGAAATAAGCATTTATTAAGTGCCTACTATGTTCCAGACTTTATAAATATTATCCCATTTGATGCTAAAAGGGATAGCTAACACGTTAAATTACATTGTATTTCTTGTCAAATTTAGTCTCTTTATTCAATGTCTTTGCCTAATTGTTTTTCTTGTTACAAGGGAAGAGTCAGTGGGAAGTGATGAGTGAATTACGATAGAAAGACAACAGATACTAATAAAAAAAATCTTAGGTTTTTTTTATGACACTTTGGGAATAGATAAAATCTCTAAGAGACTTTGACACTAAATTAGCTTGACACTAAATTGCAGAATATCACAGTTGGAGCCTTAGAGGCCATCTAGTCCAAATGGCACCTCACATGATCCCTTTTCCAACATACTTTACAGACGTTCATCTAGCCTTGGCTTTTTAAAATCCTCCAAGAATGGAAAAGGTATTGCTTTTCAAGGCAGCCTATTACACTTTGGGATTTCTCTAAAATCAAGAAAGATTTTCCTCATATGAAGTCTAAATTTGCTTCTCTATAACTTCCACCTCCTAGCTCTTAGCATTTGGGTCAAACAAGTTGGATCCCTCTTACACATGGCAGTCTTTCACAAATTTTTAAGAGAGTTATCACATCCACCTCCACTTCTCTTCTTCAGGCTAAATAACCCTTGTTTCTTCAGTCAGTCCTAATATGGTATGGTCTCTAATCCAGTCATTATTCTGGTTATCCACAGCCCTGCAGCTTTTTAGTGTTCTTGCTAAAATATCCATCCAGTGCAATGATCCAAGGTGAAATACACTGCTGGACAGATGAAGGAAGTAACATGTAGGAAGAAACATAAATCATCAGACATGTCCAGTGGGGAAATTTGTTTTTCTTAGCTGTGCTTGTTTGTTATAGGATCTTTATTTTCCCTTTAAAAATAATTATGCAGAGTAGGCAAATGGTGCAATGGATAGAGCACAAGCTCTGGAGTCAAGAGGTCCTGAATTCAAATCCAGTCTCAGACAGTTAACATTTCTTAGCTTGTGATACTGATCAAGTCACTTAACCCCAATTGCCTTGGAAAAAATCCCCAAGGTAATCATACAACATGGCTAATATAAAATGTATTTTTCTAGGATTTCACATGTATAATGGGTAACATTGCTTGACTTCTCACTAAGTGGGAAAAGAACTGGGAGTGGGAGAGAGAATTTGGAGCTCAAAATTAAAAAAAAAAAAGAATGAAAAAAGTTCAACTGGAGGAAATAAGAAACTGAGATAATTATTTAGACATTTTAGACATGTAGACATGTTCAATCCCTATTTGTGGGCTTTTTTTGGAAAAGATACAGAACAGTTTGCCATTCTCTGATTCATTTTATAGAAACTTAGACAAATAGGATAAAGTAACTTGCCCAGGGTCCTACAGCTAGCCAGCATTTGTGACCAGATTTGAACTCAAGTCTTCCTGATCCCAAGCCTGGTGCTTAATCTATTGAACCACCTAACTATGATTAAGATACCAGTAATTATAAATATAAAAGGATGATTTGGGAGAAAAAAATAACCATCCGTATAAAACTGAACACAGTACTCTAGATGCACTTAGACCAGAAAAGAGGACTATGATAGCCTTCTTCATGGACATTGTGCTTTTCTTATAATCCAGGCTAGGAGCCCATTAGCTTTCTTGGCCACCATATTATATTGTTGACTCCTCTTATATTGACTAAATCCTCCAGATCTTTCCTGTGATACTGTGACCCAAGTCCACTTCCAGGGCTCAATGCATCTCAACCTAAGATGTGCTTGAATGGTATTAGACAATGTCTTATCCATCCTTCAAACTCTGGACCAAGGCATCTAAAGTAAAGTCAACTTCTTTTCCAGAAAGCATAGGAGTGGAGGTAATGGGAAGATAGAATAGTGGAGGAGACTCTGAAGACAGAGGACTTGGACTCAGATCATACTGTGGGTACTCATTCCCTGTGTGACTATGGGCAAGCCCCTGGACCTCCAAGATTCTTGATGTCTTTCATTGTGTTCATAAATTAAGAGCTATAAGATATCATCCAGTTCAATTTGCTTAAAAATTCTCCTATTCTCCTCAACTCATTCTATTAAATTCAATGTGCTGGATGGACATGCAGAAGAATGCAAAAATGAATTAAAAACCAAAACCAAAAAGAGTATTATGTTCAGTTTGGGGCACCCCATTTTAGCAAGGGCAGCTAGGTGGCACTATGGATAGAGCACCTGAGCCTGGAGTCAAGAAAATTGATCTTCCTGAGTTCAACTGTGCCCTCAGACACTTAACTAGCTGTATGACCTTAAGCAAATTCCTTAATCCTGTTTATCTCAGTTTCCCCATCTGTATCTTTGCCATGAAAACACCAAATAGGATCACAAAGACTTGGACACAACTTGAAATGACAGAACTGATGAGTGGAGAGTGGCCAGAAGAGGGTAACATAAATAATGGGCTTTCAAGTACTTTCATGTACATTCTTTATGTATGTACATGTACTCATTTACATGAGTAAAGGGAAATGTTTAACCTTAAGGAGGAAAAGTAGGAAGGAGGAATTGTTTCTTTGAAGACTCACCATAGGAAAGAGACTTATTCTGCCTGGCTCAGAGGCCAGAACTAGAAGTAATTAGGGGGTAAGGGATGAGAAAAGGCAGAATTCTAAAGAGGCAAAATTAGGTTTGAGGTCAGGAAAAAACCTTTCTAAAAAAAAAAGAAACTGGAAACTTTCCTGAACCTGGAATGAGCTATTTTAGTAGGTAGTGAGTGGTTGAATGTGAAGTGGAAGGGATTCTTCAGTTCCATGTCAGAATAGTTGGTTTTGGAGGTTCCTTCCAATTCCGAATGTCTATCATTTTTAAGGTCCTTTTGGTTGTTAAGTAAGAGGGAGATATTCTATGTGTCCCTGTTTCTATCTCTGTTCAGGCAGCAGCTGAAGAAGGAAATGCCCTAGGGAAGGATCAGTGTCCAGAGAAGGCTCTTGGCTATTACACCCTGGCTGTCCTGGCCAGCAATGGGAACCCTAGATACCTCCGGCTGAGGGCGACCTGCCTGTCCCACCTGCAGGACTTCAGTCGTGCCCTCAGGGACTTGGACAAAGTGATCCAGAAGCACACAGCCAGTGACCTTCAGACACAAGTGGAAGATTTTTGCTCTCGAGGCCGGATGTTTTTGGGCCTCAGAGACGAGGCCAGTGCCGTGGAAGAGTTCATCCGAGCCTTCCAGCTCTCGCCATCCCTGGCTCTGCGGAGTGTGTCTGCTCAGCCAGGACCCAAACAATTGGCCCAGATGTTTCACGTGGCAGGTCAGCACTGCTTAGAGGAACAGCGCTATGAGGATTCATGGAAGGTGATCGAGTATGGCCTCCTTCTAGATGAAAACAGCAGCGATTTGAAGAAACTTCGAGGGAGGCTCAAGAGAGAAATCTCATGGGGCTGCAGTATTCACTGACCTGCAGAAAAAGAGAGGCTTTTAAAAGCCAACCCCTCCACTTCTCCCTGGGGAGTATCCGTCCTCCTTTGATTAGAGAGGACAGGGGAAAGTGGTCCTTTAATATGAGACTTAATCACAGTTGGCTGTCCATTTTTTCTGTTATCTTCCTGGCAGACTGTCAACTACTTTTTAGAGGACGAAATTGAGATATCCAAAATTAGCCTAAATAATAATAATAAAAGCTATCATTTGCATTGCATTTTAAGACTTGTGATGCACTTTCCATATGTAACCTCATTTGATTATTGCAACAATTCTTTGAGATAGATGCTTTTGCATGAACTTCATTTTTCTTTTTTTTTATTAAAGCTTTTTATTTACAAAACATATTCATGGGTAATTTTTCAACATTGACCCTTGCAAAGCCTTCCCTTTCTCCACCCCCAGCCCCTCCCCTAGATGACAGGTAGTCCAATACATGTTAAATATGTTAAAATATATGTTAAATCCAATATATGTATATATATTAATACAGTTATCTTGCTGCACAAGAAAAATCAAATCAAGAAGGAAGAAAAAAACTGGGAAAGAAAACAAGATGCAAGCAAACAACAACAGAAAGAGTGAGAATTCTATGTTGTGGTCCCTACTCAGTACTCACAGTCCTCTCTCTGGGTGTAGGTAGATGATCTTCATTTTTCAGAGGAGGAAACTAGGCTGAAAAAGGTTAAATGATTGGCCCAGGATTAATCACATGGCTGGTAAACATTGGAGACAGGATTCAAATTCAGTTCTTCCTGATTCTAAGACCAATACATAATTCACTTTCCCACCTAGCTAGAAAGACAAAAATTAAATAAAATATAGTTGCTGCACTCCTGGGATTTATAGTAAATTAAGGGCTAGTACATGACACATAGCAGGTGCTTAATAAAAACATAGTCACATGGGATAGCTAGATATTGTAGAGAATAGAGCATCAACCCTGGAGTCAGGAAGACTGGAGTCCAAATCTGGCCTCTGACACTTAACAATTCCTAGCTGTATGACTCTGGGAAAGTCATTTAACCCCAATTACCTGCAAAAACATAACAAACAACATATTCACTGGCTGACTAACTCATAGATATATTTGTTGCAAGATTGTTTCCCTATATTCAGTGTGGAATGGAGGGGGTGGGAAAGGAAGTTTTAAAAATTTAAATAAATACATTGTAGAGGTATAAAGTAACTTGTAGTTTGACTTAAGCCCTAAAGATAGAAGTGCTATTGGCAAGGGAAGGGAGAGTTTATGCAGGAAGGGGAGATGCTAGGACTTCTCAGAGGTATAGCCTACTTCAAAATAAAAAAAACATGCTGGAGTCATCAGTCTCTCTTAGTCTCTGTACCTTAAACTCAGTACTGAAGAGCAAGACCCCAAGGAGAATTTCCCCTGTATATAATTTTTAAGGTTGACTAGTTTCAATTGGGTTTAAGGGCAAGAGCACTCCAGGTGGTCACTGGAGATAAAAGAGCAACTTCACAAGCATGTTCTCACAAGCATGAAATTGCCTTTGGTCACAGCAGTCAGGGATGTGCCTAAAGTCCAGCTTCCTGGAAAGTCTGGATCCGTCCTTGTGGAGAACGTCCACACTCATTATCTATTCACTACCAATCATGGTTTGACAAAGTCCATTTATGCCTTGCTATGGATTATTTTTTCTCTCAATCTCTATTACTTGTGGTCATTAATCTGTCTGCATTTCCTTGAAATATAATTTAAAATAAACAATTAAGAGAAATAGACAAAAGCCAGTGCAAATTACTGCGTTTATCCAAGAGATCAGTGATTTCATCTAAAAGGAATTCTGTCCAATGGTATATATTATAATCCATCCACTTGCCCATTCTAATCTTATTCAATTCATCTCATAAAGAGACTATAAGTTCTCACAAAAGGCCCTCCTAAAGATCTCCTGACTTGAGGTAGTTACCATTGGAACAAGCAAGGTAAAAACAAATTAGTTATCTTTCATTTTTCTTTGATTAACCCATCTTTTCTTCTCTGAGTCTTGCATTATTAGAATTCTTGAGCATTGTATTTGAATTTGATTTATCAAGATTTGTAATGTTGGCTTCTTAGATTGAAATACATAAAATAAATTTATTTAGCCTAAGGAAGCATTGCCCAGCCCAAATCTTTAGAGGCCCTGCTTTAATGAATTAGAATGTGGGAGATACTATGTCCATTGCTGGGATGTAAATGCCAAGTTGTGGAAGAGCTTATAAAAACAGGTGATTCCTTTCCCCACTCTTCAAAGTAATGTAAACATTTTCTCTACAAGCAATTTTAACTATTTTCTTAAAAAAAAAAAAAACATTTTTGGCAGCAAAACAAAAGTAAGTCTAACAACATTATACTCTACTTGAGTAATTTCAGATTAGCAAGGTCAGAGTTAAAAAAAATTCAAAACTATACTTGTAGAGCTATTATTATGATCGCTATCTGAGGTTGGCAGAGCAAATATTAAGCCCATTTTAAAGGAGGAAACTGAAGCATTGATAACTATGTCATGTCCAAGGATCAAGTTGGATTTGAATTCAAATCTTCCACCATCATACAAGTAACCTTTCATTGGCTCTGCCAGTCTTAGAATAAATTTCATGGCAAATTCCACCATGCGACCCAAGATTAGCATTGCATATAATTTTCTTACAGCATTAGAACACAAGAACAAGCTCCTAATTGTGGGAACTGTCCAAAAGTGGAATGGTGAAGTAAAAGATGGATGACTTCTTGTCAAGGATATAGTAAAGATTCTTATGTAGGTGTGGGTTGTACCAGAAATCCCTTGGGACTCTTGAGTTGCTGGGTATATCCTACTGTTTCTGTGTTCCTTAAGGTTTCCAAAAAAAACATGGTTGCCTCTTCATTATCCATATTTTAACCAAAGCTCAGTTTGGCTTTTATCATCTCTCTTCCCATATTGAATTTCACAATTCAAAGGAACCTCATAGCCCACTAGTTCAAACTCTTATCTGAACAAGACTCCCCTCTACAGAGAGAGTTATTCACTTGGGGACCATGGATCTTCCAAAAGAGCTGTGGGTAAGTTTTAGGTGGTCTGGGAAACTAAATGAAAAAAACACTTTTATTTTCATAAACTTCTAACTGAAATTTAATATTTTCTCCAGTAATTTAAAAACATGTTTCTTAAAAGGAGATCCAAACTGCCAAAGGGATACCTAACACACAACAAGGTAAGAACTGCTGATCTACAGAACCCACAATAAATGGCCATCTAGTCTTTGTTTGAGCTTCTCAAGTGACAGGGAGTTCACTCTCTCTTAAGTCAGTCCATCTCATTTTGTGTCAGATCTCTTGGTTAGATTTTCCTCTGTATCAAGCCTAAATTTTCCTCCCCCCAACAGCTCACCAAGATATGAAAATGCCTGACAAGATGCCTATTTTGCAGGAAAGAAGAGGTGGTATGATTAGATTGTGAAACTCCATTACAAACTCATAACAAAATTTTAGGGTGAAAATGATTGCATTTAGTTTCTCATTTCATTTCCTCCCTATTCAGACAGCCTGGATCTCTTCACTGTTTATTATTGAGAAGAAATGTCTCTGGTGGGAAGCTTAAGAGCTGTCATCAAATATCTGATATGCTGTCAAGGAGAAAGAGAAATAAATTTCTTAGGTGTCCTTAGTCCAGTAAGGAGTGGGGAAGGGAGGAGGAGGTTGCCAGTGTTCATAAAGAGACAAGTTTGGATTCAACAAGAGAAAGAAGGTTTTGAGATTTGACACCATCTAAAATGGGGAAGGGCTATTTCCTTTTAGATCAGAGAGGGGGAAATTGGATAATATCAGTAGGTAGAATTTTTTTATGCTGTTTCTTCTTCTTTTTCTTCTTCTTTTTTTTATTAGATTTGTGATTTTATTGGCCTAGGGAACTCCTATTAAGGAAACTCTCACTACCAATATGAATTAACATCTAGTATCTATAAGACACTAAGTATCTTATAGTTGTCTTTAATATTGATGGATTAAGCAGCTTGACTAGGATCTCATAGTACTTGTTATAAGGAGGAATTTGAACCCTAAAATCAACATTCTTCTCACTACTTCAAAGTTGCCTTTCTCTATATGTGTTTAAAGTTTGCCAATGATCAGACATTCATTAACTCATCTCATTTGTTCCTCTACAATAGCTCTGAGAGCTATGCTATTATTTAGGTCCATTTTACAGATAAGGAAACTAAGGCTGAGAGGAAATAAGTTCCCTGTCACTAGAATTATGTAAACAGAATCTGAAAGACCCCCAGTGGGAACGATGCAGAAGTCACCTGACTGCTGAGCAGCCTCTCCAACACCAAGATCTTTTTTTTTTTTTTTAATAGCCTTTTATTTACAGGTTATATGCATGGGTAACTTTACAGCATTAACAATTGCCAAACCTCTTGTTCCAATTTTTCACCTCTTACCCCCCACCCTCTCCCCTAGATGGCAGGATGACCAGTAGATATTAAATATATTAAAATATAAATTAGATACACAATAAGTATACATGACCAAACCGTTATTTTGCTGTACAAAAAGAATCAGACTCTGAAATATTGTACAATTAGCTTGTGAAGGAAATCAAAAATGCAGGTGGGCATAAATATAGGGATTGGGAATTCAATGTAATGGTTTTTATTCATCTCCCAGAGTTCTTTCTCTGGACGTAGCTGAACACCAAGATCTTTTATGCAGTTAACCCAAAGCCCAAAGCTTCCCTACTTCTGTCCTGGTGGGATATTAAGATCTATAATGGAAAAGCATCCCAAAGATTATCTAGTCTAAATCTCATTTATTTTAAAAGTAAGGAAATGAAAAATTGGGAACTAACCTTTCCCCAAAGTTAAATGATTTGTCTAAAGTGAAGTAAGGCATAAGAATAAAATTCAGGATTTGCACCCAGCTCTCTGTGGTTCCTAAACCCATACTCATTCTTTTGTGTCTCATTTTCTCCTGGATAAAATATCTTCTATTGATTAAAATTATCTTGGCGTGGTCTGGCTTATCTTTCACTTGACTATCACACAGAGAGACTAAAATGAGGAGACATGTTTTTTAGAGAGACAGGGGAAATACAAACAGAAAGAAAAACCCATCTGAAGTGAGAGCAGAATATAGGGAGAAGCTGAATAAAGATATTTCAAAACCTTATCCTGAGTCAGCCAGTGACACTGAACCTCAATCCATTGCCATGTTACCCAGAGTCCCTAGGACTCATCCCTGGGCTGGCTTGATGTGTGACCACTTCAAGTGGTCCTCCGTTCATGACATTTTAGTTTACTAGGATAGGGTTGGTTCTCACTTATCCTTCTGACATCTTCTGGGCACTCTTTGGAAGTGAAAGCCTTTGGGTTCACTAGCCCAGACTCAAGGGTGTCTGCCTGTAACTCAACTCCTTCCACTGTAGCAGCCTAAGAATCAAATCTGGGGTTGGAACAATGTAGAAAGGCATAGCTTCAAGTGAGTCTTAGTTTAATAAAATAACCCAGGCTTGATAATTGGGCCGAGTTCAGCTTGCCAGCATATCCCCTGCTCCCTAAAACTCAGACTTTCTTCTCCTGATTGTAACTGGGACAAGCAGCCCATAGCAATGACTGAAGATGCTCAGGCATAAATGTCAGAGCCAGAGTGGCTCATCACTTTCCTTAGGGGCCACAAAGTCTGACCATTCTAAAGGATCTGAAGGGCTGTCCCATTGAGGAAAAGGCATTCAAGGTATTCTAGTTGGCCCAGAGCAATGGAGAAGATAAATTTAGGTTTGCTATAAAGAAGAGCTTCCCAATAATTAGAAGTAAGCAAAGGTTGATGGGCTGTCAGTGAGAAAAGTAGGTTCTCCCTCAAACAAAAGCCGGATAGTAGTTGAGAATAGCTGGGTGATACCATAAAGAGAGCAAAGAGCCTTGAATCAGGTAAGATCTGAGTTCAAATTCCCCCTCTATCAGATTGGCTGTGTGAACCTGGGTAAGTCACTGAATCTCTCAGCCTCAGTTTCCTCATCTGTAAAATGGGATTAATAATAACAGCACTTACACACACACACCCTCTCCTCCCCCCACACACACACACAGAGAGACAGGCAGAGGCAGAGAAATAAAGAGACAGAGAAGCACACAAAGATACAAAGACAAAGAGATACACACACAAACAGAAAAACAGAGACAAGAGACATACAGATACACACACACACACACAGATAGAGATAGCCAGACTCACACACACATCAACAAGATAGACACACATACACACATTGGAATGAGAGGGGGGAAGGGAGGGAAGGAGGACGGGAAGGAAAGAAGGAGGAGAAAAGGGAAGGAGGGAAAGAGGGAAGGAAGGAGGAAAGAAGGGAGGGAGGGTAGGAGAATTGTTATGAAAATCCAATAAGATAACATATGCTAAATCTTTGAAACCTTTTTAAGTACTGTATAAGTGATGACTGTTTATTAGAGGGGATCCCACTAAAATATAATGTGGACCAGTTCACATTAAGTAAGGCAGGAAAGGTCAGGAATAAGTCTCTCATCTTATTGGAAATCTGTATCATTTTCCTAGAACATCTCATTTCATGAGAACTCAGTGGTCCAAAAAACCCTCAAAGTTGGGAATGACTTTTTAAAAAACAATCTTTGTCTGATGTTCCTTAGGACTAGGTTGTTTCAATCAGATTCTGCCAAAGGAAAGAGAGTAAAGAGTGGAGAAATAAGACAAAATTATTTTTATATTTGAAGAGAAGAAAGAGTAGAACATGGAATAATGGACCACCTAACCTTGGCTTGAATATTTTCAAAGGGTAACAAGTGAGGGGGAAAGGAATGGAGAGGGAGAAGAAGAGAAAGAGAGAGGGAAAGGAAGAAGAGGAGCCTGGGGAAAATTAGAGAGTAGAGGGGAGGGAAATAGAGGAGGAGGAATGGAGAGAGAGAGAAAAGAGGGAAGATAGGCGAGACATAAGGAGAGAGAGAGAGAGAGATTGAATTTCTAAGCAGCTTCTTTGGTTTATAGTAAAATCCTTTCCAAGGGAAAGGTTTGCTAAAGAGCTCTGAGCAGCTAATATGTATTTGCTTTTCTTCCCCAACCAAGCTGTCAACATATCCAGAAGCCTTTCAACAGAGCCTCAGGCACCAACTCACATCCCCTGGTAGAGAAAGAAAAGGAACATTCTTACCTATTTTGGGACGAATTTTCTTTTCTTTTTGGGGAGAAGGAGGGGTGACCTAGAATTTATAAGATCACAGGTCCAAAACTGGAAGGGACCTCAGAAGCCAGTTGGTCTGACCCCCTCATTTTTCAGAGAAGGAAAATGATGCCTCACAGAGGCAAGACACATACACACAAACACACACACACACACACACACACACACACAGAGAGAGAGAGTAGAATTTGAATCCAGGTCCTCTGCCTCTCAAACTAAAAAACTCTCCCCTCTGCCATTTAGGGGATAGCAGTTTATAGCTAAGAATCAGTCTGAATATATTTTTTTTACCCATAATGAAGAAATCTCTGCTTTGGAGTCAGGAGAACAAGGTCAAATCCAGTATCCAACTCTTAATAGCTTTGTGATGCTGGGCAAGTCATTTTCAGTCTTTGAGCCTCAGTTTCTTATACAAAATGGAGATAGTATTTATACAGCAAAGGTTCTTAACTTTTTTCCTGTCTTAGATCTCTCTGGAAATGTAGGGAAGTCTATGGATCCCTTACAAAGAAAAATGTTTTTAAATGCATAAAATAAGGGAAGAGAAAAGAGAAGGGAAGGGAGAAGAGAGAAAATAGAAAGGAAGAGCGAGAGAGAGAGAAGAGAAGAGAATATCAGACAAACGACTGAAGGGCTGCTGTGGAGAATAGGGTTAGAATAAGAAATTTCAAGGAGAAAGATTTCAGCTCAGTAGAAGAAAAAGTTGTCTAGTAATCAACAACATCCACCCAAAAGAAGAACAGGCTGCCCTGTGAAGTAATGAGCTCTCAGTCTCGGAGGCTTTCTGGACCAGATTGAGTGAACTAACCTGTCTCTCCAGGGAGGCCCACAAAGAATAGAAGAGTGGACTAGGTGTCTTCTGAGATCTCCCCAGCCCTAAGATTACATGATTCCTTGACTAAAAATTCAAATTAGTACAATTCAGGAGTTGAGGGCATCTATTTGCTACTAGCTTATAATGGTGGGGATGATGATGATGATGATCATCATCATCATCATCATCATCATCATTTATATAGTATTTTAAGTTTGCAAAGCACTTTGCACATACCTCATTTGATTCTCACAATAACTCTGAAGGGAAATGCTATTATTATCCCAATTCTGAAGATGAGGAAATAGAGACAGGCAGAGGTTAAGCTATGTGTCTTGGATCACAAAACTAATAAATATAAAGCAAGATTTGCATTCAGGTCTTTCTGTCCTTGGAGGTGGTACTGTGGATAGAAGTTGGGGTTTACTGGCATGACTGGCAAGTTACTTAATCTAAGTTTGCCTCAGTTTCCCATCTGTAAAATGGAAGGTCCCTTGTGAGATTCCACTGAGATAAACATTATAAAGTGCTTAGCAACATGCCTGGTACACAGTAGGTAACATGTAAATGTTCATAATAATAATAGTTATTATTATTTCTGATTTCAGGACCATCAGTCTATCCATAGTGCCAGAGCTTCCACTAGTTAATAGTCGATGCCATTATAATACTTTAAAAACTTCAGTGCATTTGACCTTTAAAGCAACCTGCTGACAGAATAGTTATTTCCATTCTATTAATGATCACCATAATATCATCAATATATGGAAGATCATTTCATCCAATTCCTTTTATCTAAAAGATAAAGAAAGAAGGATTCAGGGCTGTGTCCTTGGTCACATAGTGAGTGTCTGAGGTAAGATTCAAACTCAGGTCTTCCTGAATACAAATCCAAATTCTCTCTATTGTGTTCCATGACTCACAGGACCTAAAAGTGGAGAGAACCTTAGAGAACATTTAGTCCAGCCCCTCAAGAGATGCTTCCCAGGGCCAGAGAGAGGCCTGGGAAGTGTAAAGCCACAGGATTGGTCGTTCTCCTCCAAACTCAGGGCTTCATGTCATGGGATTCTGAAACGGAAGTGGAATGTAAGCAGTAACAATGCCAGCCCTTGGGGATCCAGCCTGCTCGATTCTACATCCAAGCCTCCTCTTTAACCCTCCATTTCTTTTAAACCTTAAGAAAGGATTTAAAGAACCCTTGTGAAGTATCATTGGATTGGACCTTCAGTTTGCTCCTCCTCAGGGATCAGGGCATCAGTGGGAAGTCCTGAAAGCTGGATTGCGAGACCCTCTTTCCTCCTTTGACCATCTCTCTACCCCAGGCGGCTAGATTCCTTCTGACTAATTGTCCTTCTGACCATTTCTCATTATGGGGTGAGTGACTTGTTAGGAAAAAGGAGACAGGGTAAGCATTTGAAAATAAGAATTGGGAGAAGGCGATGATTAACCCAAATAAGTGCTTTCTTAATAGTAATTTTAAGGTATGGTGGTAAAGGATCCTGGAAATTGAGTTAGAAAGGATTTGAGGGGTCACTTGGTCAACCATGTCATTTTATATGTCAGGCCCAGGCTGAACACACTGACATCTTGGGATATCACTCTACAGAAGAGCAAAAGAATGGCTGGGCTCTCGGGGACTTGCCCATGTGGGACACTCACTGTTTTAGGGTTCATAACTGAGATTTTTAACCCCTTAAATAAGATAAAGCATGACAGAAATTGTCCAGTCATTATTTTAAATTACTTAATAAGTTTTTCTTCTTCCAATAATTAAGGCTAAAGGTAACAAATCCCTTCAGTAGGTGAGGAGAAAGATTTGAATGATCCCTACATGGCCCTCAACATGTACACCATTCTACCATTGGGCAGGTCAATAACTTGGTAAGAAGTTGCTTTGTATATTGAGCCTAAATCTGCCACTCTAAACTTTCCATACTCTGCCCTCAAAGGGCTAATGATCTATTGTAATAATACTCAAAGAATATCTCCTCCATACAAGTTGCATTCCCAAAATGAAGTCTCATTGCAAAGGAAATGTATTGCAAATATGTATAAGCATAGATATGTGTATATCTGTCTATATACACGTTTGTGTGTAAACACGTGTACATATATATACATGTGTGTATATATGCCTATATATGCATATATACATACAAATATAAATATATGCATATATTAAATTAAAAAATACCAAACAGCTACTCTAATATATGTTGGGAGTGCAGAGGGACAGAGAATGATTTTTATCAGTGAAGGAAACTCCTGATGAAAAAACTATGAATGAAAACTGGTACCTTCTCTGTAACTCATATAACCTTTCAGAAAGATGCCTGGATACACCGAGAGATCCATTGACTTGTCTAGGGTCACACAGCCAGCATATGTCAAAAACTGGCCTTGAACAAGGATCCTTCTGGTTCTGTGGTTAGTTCTCTAACTATTAGATCACACTGTCTCTTGTGAATATATGCATACACCTATATATACCCATACACCATTACTTTTCAGTGGGAGATACTGCAAAATTTGGAATGACTTCTAGATGTATCATCCTAATAGACTGAAAACCATTGAAAAATAATGTGTACAAGTAAACAAATTTAGGTACCAATAGCCAGCCCTAGACCTTATTTCATGTCTTGACTAACCCTCCATCAAGGAACCATGGCTGACATGGACATCTTGCCATCATCTGCCCTGCTGCTGTATACATACCTCCTTAGTTCCCACTTTGCCTTCTACTGGTTTCTCTTTTGTGAATACTCATAAAATTAACATTTTCATTGCTTATGACAATTAACTCCCCTATGCCTCCACTTAGAGCAATGACTCTCTGGACCAAAACTCCCTTCTCTGGCCACTGTTTCCCTGTTTGTGCTATCTCCTGATTTTTCAATCTTCTTGAAGCTAGAAACTGTTTCACTTTGGAATTTGCAGCCTTAATCCATAAAATGGCATTTGGCACATAATAGGTACCACAGATATGTCTTTTCATTCATTCATTCATGAAGTTTACATTCTATTTGGTAGAATATATCATGTACATAAACAGTGTCCCAAAAATCTTAATGCAGTTTTAAGCTTTTATTAAAAAATTTGAAACCCTTTCTATCTCTAAATATACAAACATATTATATGTATGTATGTAAATATGTATGAATAAATATTTATATATGTGTCTGTATGTATATCTATATATACGTATATAGATATATAACCAACATAAATGCAAAGGTAATTGCAGGAACTTTACAAAGAAATTATAATGACAAATAGCAGAAAATTTCAAGGTGATACTTGAGCAGAATCTTGAAGAAAATGAGGGATTCCAAGCAATGGAAATGGCTACCTCCTGCATTGAAGTAGTCAGGGTCATGTGGGAGCCTGCGGCATGGAGGTCACTTTGACCAGGCCAAAGAGTGCTTAAAGGTGAATTGGGTTTTATTTGTATGTAGTTGTTTGTATGTTTCTCCCCCATTAAACTGTGAGCTCCTTGAGGGCAGAAAATGTTTTTTTGTTTAAACTCCCTGCACTTAGCGCAGTGTCTGGCATATAGTAAGTGCCTAATAAATACTAATCAGACTGGCTGACTGATTCATAGCTGGAAAAATAGGTTAGATGTAGGAAGTATTGGGTTTTAAGTGCCAAACAAGATTTTTATTCTGGGGTAAGAGGGAGCCATATTGATGTTTATTAAACAGGGGAGTGACCTGACCAGGCCTACTCTTAGGACAATCAGTTCTGTGGAAGGTAGATTGAAGAGAAGAGAAACTAGAAACAGGCAGACTAATCAAAAGGCTATTGCTGGAGACCAGTGAGAGATGGTGAGGTCCTAAATTATGTTGGTGACTTTGAGTGAAGAGAAAGGCAGAGATGCAAAAGATGTGACAAAAGAATGGACAAGATTTGGCAACCGCTTGGATCTATGAGGTGAGTGAGAAACAGAAATTGTAAATGTGGGTGACTGGAAAATGGTGATTCTCTCAACAGAAACAGGAGAGTTCAAAAGAGAAGACTATGTGGGAGGAAGATAAATGAGTTCTATTTTGGGCAAGTTGAATTTGAGATGCCTATAGGATATCCAATTAAAATGTCCAATAAGCAGTTGGTGATGTGGGACTGGAGCCCAGAGAGAGACTAGGAAGGTGTCATCTGTATAAAGATGATTACCAAACCCATGAAAGCTGGTGACGTCACCAAATGAAAGAACATAGAGAAAAAAGGAGAGGGACCAAAACAGAACCTTGGGGAACACTTTTAGATAGAAGTGAAAATAGAGATGGTTTAGCCAGAGATACTGAGGAATGGTCAGGTAAGTAGATAATCAAGGGAGAATAGTCATGAAAATTCAGAGGAGAGAGGAAGAGAGGAGAGTGACTAGGAGAAGATGGTCCCCATTCAAAATCATACATCTCAATAAAAAATAAATAGATAAAATGGAAATGGATGGAGAGATAAAGGGAAATAGCAAAGACATAGATCTATAGACAGACAGATGATGTCTAAACATACAGATAGTGAGGTAGAAAGATGAGAATGATTAGGCTAGAGGAAGAGGTGGAGCATAGACATATTGACAAATAGATGTGTGATAAAGAAAGATAAATAGATAATAGAACTACAGATAGATTCATTGATTTAGAGATATGGGCAAGGTGGAGCAGCTAGGGGAGCAGTGAATTCTAAGCACTGGGTTTGGAATCAAAAAAATTTGCTTTTATGACCTTAAATCCAGCTTCAGACACTTACTAGCTGTGTGACTCTAGGCAAGTCACTTAACCATATTTGCAATCAGTTTCCTCATCTGTAAAATTATCTGGAAAAGGAAATGACAGACCACTCCAGGAAAACCCCAAAATGGGATATAAAGAGTTGGATACAACTGAATAACAAAAACAAACAACAAAACACTGACATTTACATGATCTCATTTGGTTCTCAAAACCTTATCAGGCTGGCACTACGAGTATTCTTAGCTTGATTTTACAGATACGAAAACTGAGGCATCATGGCTCAGAAGGCTTGTCATAGAATCAAAAAAATCTAGGCTCGAGTCTTGCTGCTGTGTATGCCAACTGTGTGTGAACATGGTCATCACTTCCATCTCAGGACCTTGGCCAGCTCTCTGAAGAAACAGACCAGTTGTAGATCTGTGGAGCTATATATTTGGAAAGCAATACTGTCAGATTTTAATAATCCAGATTTGAGAATACTCAGACCTTTGAGTCAGAAGACCTGGATCTGAATTCCAGATGTGCCATTTAACTGCTAAGTAAATCTCTTCCGCTCTTTGTGCCTCAACTTCCTCCTCTGTCCAATGAGCCAGAAAGAGAAGAGTCCAAGTCTCATTTCTGGCATATCTTACTCTTCACTTAATCTCTTGGTGCTCTAAAATTATAAATTACAGAAAAGGTATCAATCTGTTTTGGGGGATGGGGAGACACGGTTTGTTCACCTGGGTGCTCCTTACGTTACTGGTTCTGAAGTTTTTTTAGTCTCAGGATCCTTTTACAATTTTAAAATCACTGAGTACCCTCCCCCATGAGTATTTGGTTGATGTGGGCAGGCTGGTTCAGGGGGTTCCTGTATTGTATTAGAAGTGTGTATTGTACGTATCTATCAGTATGTATTGTATGTATCTGTTTTGTTTGTTTGTTTATTGTTGTTACTCAGTTGTATCCAACTCTTTATGGTCCAATTCTGGGGTTTTCCTGGAGTGGTCTGTCATTTCCTTCTCCAGATAATTTTACAGATGAGGAAACTGATGCAAATATGGTTAAGTGACTTGCTTATTGTATTAGAAGTCCGAATTTTTTACTATAATTATAAAGTAGTTTTGATTACATAAAACTCTTGACCTTGAAAGGGTCCTGGAGATCCAGGAGCCCCCAGAGCTCGATTTGAGGACTGAAGACTGAAACTGCAGGTTCCTTCCCTAGGCTCCACTCTGCTGGGTACATGGGACATACATACAGACAACCTGGTTCCCAGGAGTTGACTTTCTAGTCTAGAGCATTATGGATTTAGTTAAAGGGGACGTTTGAAAGCACCTGCTCCAACTCACTCATTTTTCCGATGAGGAAATGAGACCCAGAGCAGTTGAGTGACTTGACCAAAGTCACACGTCGAATTAGTTGGCAGAACTGGGATTTCAACCTAGTCCACTTTCCACTGCAGACTTTTCCGAGGCCGGGCAGTGCTGCTGACAGTGTAGGAAAAGTCAGTCCCCCCCACATACACACACACACACACACACACACACACACGCCCCCTCCGGATCCTCGCCCCGATTCGTTCCCGCTCAGGCCGGGGCCCTTTCCGGGAGCAGCCCAGCCTCTTAGCCCCCTCGTGAGCCGGCCCCCTCCTAGCGCCCGCGTCCCCGCCACTGCGGAGCCCTGCTCCCTCCCCCACCGCTGCCGCCGCCGCCTCCCCCCGGTACCCCCGCCCGCACCAGTCCGAACGAGGACGGACTCGGGGCTCGCCTTTCCCCGCTGCGCTGCTCGCTCTGAGCACTCCCCTTGCCCCGCTCTGCCCCAACTCCCCCCCACCCCCGGACCTCGCGCTGTGTCTGGGTACCCACCTCCCCCCGGGAGGCTCCTGGCTGCGAATTTGGGAGCCAGACCGTGGAGTGGTCGCAGCAGGGACCCCGGGATCCCTCCTCCCGTCCCCCAGCAGCAGCTCTCTCCCCCTGCACCGCCTCCCTCCCAAGGGTGCCACCGGGCAGCGACCGAGTCCCCACACTCAGCCAGACACAGCAGCCGTACAAGGAGGGAAAAGTTCTGGCTGAGTGCTGTGAACCTCCCACACCTCCCCAGAAGCCCGGGGACACCGAAGGAAACGGACCTTGCTCCACCTGCCACCTTGGAACTGGACTGGTACCGAGGGACACAGGGCACCGATAGACCAGGCTTTCGAGGATGGGCATAAGCCTGGGATCCCCAGCTCCCGGAAGGGTCCCCGACTCAGGGCTTCCTCTCTGCTAGGTTAGTTTTCATAAGCTGAGAACCTCTGGTAGTGCAGCTGGGCTGCAGGCTCTGGATAAGGAAAAGGAGCTTGGGAAATCTATCCCACACTTATCCTGGAGCTGCAGCTTCCTACCTGGATGTACCATCCTAGGCAAGAAACTTACTTGCTCTGGTTCTGGATTTCATCCATAAAACGACCTTTCTTGCTTTGTCTATAATCATAACATTATCCACTGAAGGAGGGAGAGCTCAGTTTCCTCTTTTGTAAAATGAAGGGATTGGACTAGAGGTCTCTATGGCCCCTTCTAACTGTAGATCGATGATTCTGTGATATGGGGATGATTTGGACTATTTTTTAACGTCATCGTGGGCACTGCCCCTCCCCTCCATTCTCAGCATTTGGGATTTGAGTTTTCTGACTGCCTGCTGTCTTGTTAGTCTAACTCTCTGCCTCCCTTTCTCACTGGGTTTTTGAATAGTTATTTGTCTCTTTTCTTAATTTTTCCAATTTTAATCCCCCCCCTTCTTGCTTAGAGTTTCCATCATGGGGAAATCTGAAAGCCAGATGGGTATTGTGGAGAATTCGAACAGATCGAGAAAGACCTGGAGTGTCCTGGAGCTGGGTCTCTCAGTGCTGCTGCTTCTCATGACTTGCTCCTTGGTCACATTGGTGATCCTCTACATGGAAGTCAAGGGTAAGTGAGGAAGTTGAACTTGGTCCTTGTGTGTGTCTCCCCCCCTCCACCAGCTCCAGCCCTTCTGAGAAGTTGTCTCTCCATGGCCCCTTAAAAAGACCAGCTTCTCAATGGAAAGTCTGTCCTGTTAACTTCCCCTAGAGAACTACGTGCAGAGCTGGACTGGGGTGCGTTGTTTGTCAGGGTGCTTTTGCATGAGTCCCATTGCTTCATAAATACTCTAAGGCATGGAGGGGGTAGAGGATCAGCACTGAGAAATTGAGGTTTGGGTGGTATCATCAGCTGTACCGGAGTTCCAGCTATGGAGAGAGCTAAAAAGGCTTCCTTCTGTCATCCCTGTCATCCTTCAGAGGTAGGAGAAGGAATGTAGCCCAAAGCAGCTGAGCCATCAGGTTGGATTGGGGCTGGTTGGGAAGATTCTGGGAAACAAGGACACAAAGTGGTGAGGGGCAGGGGGGAGAACAAAGATCTTTATTGGGATGGGGATGGGGATAGCCAGGTGAGGCTCACTGAGGGACAGCTAGCAAATACACCATTCAGATACTTTTCTGAAGTCTCTGAAACTCACCTGCTTTATGCTCTGTCACAACAATCCCCCCAAAAATTATCCTTCTGAAAAACAAAGAAGTCTCTTCTCAAGGGGATTTCTTAGAGATTTTATTCCTGGGCTTCTGACTCCAGTTTTCCAGCTATTTAAATGCTTCTGTATTTGATGAGCCGCAGGACCTGTGAATAATAAACCTGATTTCTTAAAAGATTATAAGTCAAGACTAGTCTCCACTTCTAGCTCCTTTTTCTCAGTGTAGATTTTCCCTCTGTTTTTCCCCTCAGCATGACTTGTTAGCTTTCCCAGGTTTCCATACATTTACTGATACAGAGCCATATCAGTGGAAAGAGCTCTGGATCTGAAGTAAAAAAAAAAAAAAAAAAAAAAACTGGGTGAAAATCCCACATCAGATATTCAACTAATTGTGTGATTCTGGACAAATCGATTTCCCTGTCTAAAACTCAGCCTTCTCTTCCATAAAAAGGAGATTTTAATATCATTTATTTCACAGGATTTCTATGCTGATCAGATGAGATGGACCACATGAAGTGCTTTGCAAACCTCAAAAAGTTTATAATCATCTATTAGTAATATGAAAATGGCTTCTGCCTCTCATGAGCTGTGTGATTTTAAACAAATGTTTTAATTAGAGCTTGTGTTTAAAGTGCAAAGCACTTTACATGCACTTGATTCTCACAATAATCCCCCTAGATGATTGTTATTATTACCTCCATCTTCTAGAGGAGGGAACTGAGGCAGGAAGAAGTAAAATGACTCAATCTGGAGTGAGGAAGGTCTGAATTCAAACCCCACCTCAAACACTTTCTAGGTGTGTGACTCTGAGCAAATTAGTTCTCTGTGCCTCAGTTTCTTCATTTGAAAAATAGGAAAAATGATAGCACCTGCCTCTAGGATTATTGTTAGAATTAAATGAGGTGATATTTGTAAAGTGTTTTGCTAAACTTAAAGTGCTGTATTAATTCTAACTATGATGATTAGTTTTATTATTAAAGAGGCAGCTAGGTAGGACAATGGATAGCCTACTGAGCCTGAAATCAGGAACACTCATCTTTTGTAAGTTCAAAAGCTGTCTTTTACTAGCTATGTGACCCTGGACAAGTCACTTGATTGTGTCTGCCTCAGTTTCCTCATCCATAAAATAAGCTGGAAAAGGAAATGGCAAACCAATCCAATATTATTTTTTGCCAAGAAAACCCCAAGTATGGGGTCACAAAGCATTGGACAGGACATAAACAACTGGACAACAAAATTATTATTAAATAATTTAATCTTGGGTACAAGCTCTGGATAAGATTCAAATTCAAGTTTCCTGATTTATCTTCCTATCTATTACCTCCCTCTCTGAATAAATTTTAGAGGCAGAATTTAAACTCAAATATTTCTGACTCCAAATCTGGTGTTCAAGTCGCCAAGTCAAATTATTTCTTTGCCTTTCATCTTTAAAAATGAGTGGGGGTGGGACTGGGAAGGGGAAAGCACCGCTGCTTTGGAGGCAGAATGGAGGAGTGGGTAGAAGACTGCACTTGGAGTCAGGATGAATTCAAATCCTGTTTCAGAAAAAGGCAAACCCTCAGTTTCCTAGTCTGTAAAATGAGGTAGTTGGATTCCACGGCTGAGGTTTCTTCTGTCTCTCACTCTTCAGCCCTTTGTCACAAATCTCCCAGCTGCAGATTAACAGCCTCCATTTTCCATCTGAACAGCAGAACCCCTAAATTACTACAAGGGCCCAGGATCGAATGTCTGAGCATTTAATATTCATAACAACCCCTGAGCAGACACCCAGAACATTTCTTATCTCTATGTCTGTTACCATGGGAGATGTCAATGTAATGTCTTACAGCTAAGGTGAGATTTCAGCTTTGAAGACAGGTACATTAAAAACGATTTATTGTAGTGGAAAAATAAAGCCTTGTTTTGGTAGGGCTGGGAAGAGGGAACAACCAAACCGGGAGCTATTGTGTTGAGGGAGCCTGCTGTCTTCCTATCTATGTTTAATAGCTTCTCATCCAACCCTCACAAAGTACCCAATCTCTCTGATGAACGTGTTATTAATGGTACAGCTCTGCAGTGTCAACCGGACTGAAACAGCTTCTAACCTGTGGATGGCTGGAGCCAAACAAAGCAGTCTGCAGACAGGAGAGGCAGGAATCAAACAGAAATCTAATTTCAAAGTGAGGGAAATGGCTTGTAAGCAAGGAGGGAATTTAGATACGTGTCTGGGCCCTGCCCTAGTGGAAGGATCATCCTAGTGTGACTAAACCTCAATGCTTATACTAGTGGCTATGCAAGTGAGCCATAGTTCTGACAATGAGGGACAATGAGACAAGTTTGATTCTTAGCAGGACTTCACGATGGGAACATGGGTACTTTTCCAAACTTGTCCAGTGCTTATCTGAGCTTGGAAAACACCTGGTGCTAGTCAAAGCAATACAATAATGATGGGATTGTGTCAGCGGTTGAAATCATCCAGAGAGTGAACACAAAGGATTGTTGTTACGTCAAGTTCAAGGCACATTTTTCTTGTAGGACCTTAGCTCTGGAAACAGGGTGTCACCTTTGATGGGAGTAAGAAGACTTAAATTCAAATCTTACTTTTGATGCTAAGTGGATGACAATGCACCTTGTCTTAGTTTCCTCATTTGTAAAACGAGTCAGTTGATCTACGTGGCCTGTAAGGTCCCTTCTTGTTACTAATCTATGACAGTGTGATCTTCATTTCATATCTCTTGTTGAGATCTGAGTTGTGCACTACACAAGGGCATTCTGAATAGCTGATATGTTTTGTTTTTATTTTGGTATAGTTGTAAAAGAATATTGGATTTCTTATCAGAGGACCAGACTTCAAACCCTGACACTTGCTACTTGTGGAACATTGGACAAGTTTCTGAACCTTAGTTTCCTCATCTAGATATTGAAGGATCTAGCCTTCAGTCTTTGGATTGAAGGGATCAGAGGGCCTATGATAAGTATCTTCAAGAAGGATAAGGGTTGTTATGTAAAAGAATCTTAATGAAGCTTGTTCTGCTTGGCCCCAAAGGGCAGAACCAGGAAAGTCTTCTCTCCTGGAGTCCCAGGCTGCCCTTTATGAGAATCCTAGAAGTGTTTACATCATTTCTGTTCACTTGTCCCCAATAGCATGTAAGCTCCTTGAGAGCAAAGGCTATTTTTTCATTTTGTCTTTGTATTTCTAGCAACTAGTATGGTGCCACATAGTAGGGGCTTAGTAAATAGTAATCATGAAAATCATAGAACTTGACAGCTAGAAAGAACACTGGAAGCCATCCAACCCAATACTTACCTAACCTAGAATCCATTCCACAGTGTATATGAGAAAAGTTCCTATAGAAAATAGTTCTGAAAGAATCTATCAAGAAGCATTTCTAAAGTTTCTACTCGGTGCTTGTAATGGGACACCAAGGTAGTACAGTAAGTAGAGCATCAGTCCCAAATTCAGGAAGAACCTTTTCAAATATGGTCTCATTCACTTAATAACTGTGTAATCCCTCTTTGCCTCAGTTTCTCACTTATTAAATGGGGACACAGAGAAGAAAATGGCATACCACTCCAGTATTTTTGCTAAGAATGTTTCATGGATTTGTTCATGGGGTCATGAAGTTAGACAAGACTAAATGACAAATGTGTCAGGCAATGTGCTGAGAGTTAGAGCCAGGTGTATCCTTAGTTACTCAACAGAGGAGTTCTGATTCTGTCCTGGATGGTACAGTGGAATGGGTACAAATGTTGGAATCAGAATGTCTAGATCAGAATCCAGGATCCTGGAATCCCGGATCCACTATTTTCTAGTGATGTGACCTTAAACCATCTCCCTCCATCTCCCATCTTGTAAAAATGGGACATTAAATTAAATGAACTTAAAGGTGTCTTCCAGCTCTGAATCTTCAATCCTTCCCTGCAGCAAGCATTTAATTTAATAGGCAATTTAATTCCGTAAGCATTTATGTATTAAGCACTTACAATGGATGAGACGAGAGATAGCATGGCATGGTGGATGGAAAACCTGCCTGGTTTCTTGATTTAATCTCCTGCCTTTGCCACATCCTGGCTCTGTCTCTGGGCTAATCACTTAACTCTTCAATGTTCTATTATAGAGAAGTTTTCTCATCTGGGAATTTTCCATGCCAGTGAAATCACAAGTTCAGATGTAATCCTCGTCCCAAGTTCAGGTACTATTCTAAATACTAGAGCTACAGAAACAAAAGGGAAACAAGTTTTGGCCTGAAGGAGCTTACGTTCTTTAAATTCACTAACCAATCCAAAGCCTGCCTCAGTTTCCCTCACATCTCAGGAAGTATATGGCAGTTGGGTTTGTTTCTGACTTTGCCCAACTGTGACTTAAATGAAGGAAAATTAAAATGTCTTCATTTCAGAGTTATCAGGGAGAGGACATATGTATCTTTCTCTGTCAATAACTTTTAATAGGGCTTCTGTGTTCCCAAAGGAGACTTCTTGCTTTTTCTTCTAAGTTGGCCATGAATTGCCCACTGCCCCTGGCTTGAGAGAAGCATGTGTCTTTCTGGGAAGGTAATATCTTTTTCAATAATATTTTATTTTTCCAAATGCATGCAAAGATCATTTTCAACATTCACCTTTGCAAAACTTTGAGTTCCAAATTTTTCTCCCTCTCTCCCCTCCTCGGCCTTTCCAAGACAGCAAGCAATCCAATACAGTTTTAATATATACAATTCTTTCAAATATTTTCATATTGGGAAGGTACTACCCAAGCAAAAAAGTAGAATGGCAGATAGCAAGCTCCCCCTCCCTTTGTTGTTGGTATTGAGGAATAACTTTTTGTTCAGGTAGGACATAATCTAGACACTCTCTGACTAAGAATTAAAGGAAAGGAGTAAACATTCCCAGCTCTAAAGATAGTTCAATTCTATCAGGGGAGATAACATATATATATATATATATATATATATATATATATATATATATATATACAGGCTTCTTTCTAGCTCTGAGGTTCAGTAATCCAGCAGACCCTCGTTTGGGGATAGACAGATCTGATCTGTCTGCCCATTAAGACATTTTTAACAACTGAGGCCTCCAAATGGTGGGACATTTTATTGCCTTAAATATTTAGCGGCCAGAGACTTAGCTCCTGAGCCAACCTGGCAAGAGGGGGAATAGGCTATTTAAGGGAAACAAGTCAGATGCTTAGGCTGGGAATGTGCTTTTGAAATGTTGTGCTTTTGGTCGGGTTTTGGAATAAGTCACGGGTCAAGCATAAGCTTCCTGGGATATAGTGCCATCACTGCTGTTGGTATTGCCAAGCTAGTGGTAAAGTACTTGCCATCCAGTCAGCAAGACCTTCTCAGTTTAATCCTCTCCCTTTCATTGTCTATAGAACACCAACCCAAAGAATGAGTAGGGGTGTTAGGAATAGAATTCTCAAGCTCCCTGGTTGAACAGCTTGCTTGAAACATTGTTGAAATGATTCCTTTCCAGGTAGAAGTTTTCTAGATCTTCTAAGTGGTTCTTTATACCTTTAGAATTTTACGGTTCTGTGATTCAAAGATTCCCACAGTCTGAAGAGAGATAAAAGTCTCTCCTAATAATGTGGTTGGATAAAGAACTAGCCTTGAAGCCAGGAAGATCAGGATAGGCTTTTCATAATAGGTAATCCTTGAGCTGAGCTTTGAGTTGCAAGAGTGAAGGATTCCAAGTTAAATTCTAAGAGTGAGAAGTGAAAAGGAGAGAATTTCTGGCAGGAGGCACAGACTTTTGCAAAGACTTAGAGGTAGTAGATGGAAAATTTTATACAGAAAATAGCAAGTAGAATAGTTTGGTAGGAACATAATGTGCTTGAATGGGAGTAATTATCCTGGAAAGTGGGAAAAAAAAGGTTAAAGGAGTTTGTTTTTATTCTAAAGACAATAGGGAGTTACTGACGTTTCTTGAGCAATGGAGTGATATGCTCAAAACTGAATTTTAAGCATATCCACTTGGCAGCTATGTGGAAGATGAATTAGAAAGGGGAGAGAAACCAGGAACAGAAACCAATTAGGAGGTTCTTGCAAAAAAAAAAAAAAAAAACAGACTAGAGAGCATTAGGTGCTGCATTAAGTTGTTTGTGTTGGGAGTGGAGAAAAGGGGTGAGAGGTATCAATTTATCAATAGATAAGCAAATATTTATTAAACACTTATTGTACCCCTGGTTCTGTGCTAAGTACAGGGAGAGTAACACCACAAATGAAACAGCTCCTGCCCTCTAGGAGTTTCCATTCCTTCAGTGGAGACAACATGTATGTAAATACATATATAGTAATCATAATTTCAAGAGCAATTTTGCCCCATTAAGGCACTAAATAAGGATCTTAAGAAGTTTTTGTTCAGGGCTCATGCTGGATGCTGAGGAGATGGGGAAAAAAAGTGAAATAAATAGATCCTGTTCTTTGGGAGCTTACATTGATTAGGGTAAAATAAGAGGTGTCACATGCATGTTTATGTATGTGTATATATACATAAACATATAATTACACATATATGTACATGTATGTACATTCCAGCCTCCTGGAGCAAGTGTAAAGATGATTTGGGGTCAGAGAAAACTTGTTTAAGGGTCTAGGGATTGTGAAGAGATCCAAGTCAAATCAATCCGGAGAGCTCACCTCTCTGGATCTTTTTAGTAATTGGCCATCACAATTCCCCAAAGCCTGAGAACAGCTGAACTGGCTGAGATTAGGCTGCTATCTCCTGGGAACTGTCATGAAAACCAAGAGCAGGGGAAGGTCAGCAAAAATTTTCGGACCAGGGAAATCATGATAAGAAATGGAAGGATTGTGAGCTAAGACAGGGAGCCTTCAACTGCCAGCTAATGGATCAGAGTCATCCCTTCTTGAAGAACATCAGAACTTAGTCTTCTGAGAGATCTTAGAGGTCATTCAGGCCATCCTGAATGGGAATTCATTACCTTCCATGTCTCTAGCAAGTGATTATTTAGATTCTGTTTGAAGACCTCCACCAGAGGAAAATCCACTACCTCAAGGCAACCCATTCCACTCCGCAGAATGGAAAGAAAGACATATGATGGGACAGCAAGAGAATCATATGCCCCTAGATCTTGATTTGGAATGGTCTTTCAAGGTTATCTTTACCTATCTTATTTTACAGTGATAGGAACTTGAGCCTAATGGTAGTATTTCTAGGTCAAAGGGCATGTCCAGTTAAGTGACAGTCACATGTATTTCAGATAGTATTTGATTTCTAAAAGTTTTCTTTTAGTGTGATGCAGTGGAAAGATTGCTAGACTTGGATTCATGAAATCTGAGCACAAATCTTAGCTCTGTCACTAACTTCTTATGTGGACAAGGTACTTTGCCTCTCTAAGACCTCAAATTTCTTTGTAACTCCATTGGACCAATAGACTCTAAGGTTTTTTCCTGGTCCTAGGTAGTCATGATCCAATAATCTTACTTACATAGAGCTTTCCACAAAGTGTTTCAGAGAGAACAGGGATGACGGTAGCTAGGAAGGCAATTAGCATTTATTAAGCACCTACTTTGTGCTTTTGAGTATGAAAGTATGAACTTTTACTAATATTATCTCATTTGATCTTTACAACAATCCTGGGAGGTAGGTATTGCTACTATCTCCATTTTATAGATGGGGAAAACTGAGACAGGCAGAGGTGAAGAGTATTGACCAGGATCCCAAAATTAGAAAGTGTCTGAGATGGGATTAGAATTCAGATTTTATTGATTCCAGGCAAGATGCTCTATCTATTGCCATTGCAAGCCATTGCAAGGAAACCAGCCACACCTAGTACTGCAGGATAATTCTTAGGAGTTCAGAGTGGTAGAAGTAGCACAATTTTATATCCAGGAAAACAGAAGAATGTAGAATCCTTTATAGATTCCTAATATCAGGTGAAAAATAAAAAGATACTTTCTCCTCCTGCTTTGAATTCATCAATAATGAATAAACTAGACAAGGATCAACACAGTAGTTAAAAAAAATCCCTTGAGATTCAGGGGTGACATTTAAGGAATCCTTAGTCCCTCTAAGGATGTCTGTATACCTCCCCTTCCTCCAGAAGAAGAGGCCCACATATGGGCAGATTGCATTTTCTGTTAACTTCAGTCTCATCCAGAATCACTTTCAATTTGTGGTAGAGGAGATAACTGGGATCATTTCATCTTTGTAGGATTTTTTTTAATTTACAAGATAAATGCATGGATAATTTTTCAGCATTGACCATTGCAAAACCATCTGTTCCAACTTTTCCCCTTCTTCCCTCCACCTCCTCCCCCAGATGACAGGTAGACCAATACATGTTAAATATGTTAAAGTATATGTTAAATACAATATATGTATACATGTCCATACAGTTATTTTGCTGTACAAGAAGAATTGGACTTTGAAATAATATAAAATTAACCTGTGAAGGAAATAAAAAATGCAGGTAGGCAAAAATAGAGGGATTGGAAATCTATGTAATGGTTCACACTCACTTCCCAGAGTTCTTTCTCTGGGTGTAACTGTTTCAATTCATTATTGAACAAATGGAACTGATTTGATTCATGTCATTGTTGAAGAGAGCCATGTCCATCAGAATTGATCATCATATAGTATTGTTGTTGAAGTATATATTGATCTCCTGGTCCTGCTCATTTCACTCAGCATCAGTTCACTTATGTCTTTCCAGGCCTTTCTGAAATTCTCGGTAGGTTTGTTTTTAATTATGTCAAAGATTGGACATGGGTTCAAGGCAAGGCTTGAACATATCCCACTTAATGGGATATTGGAGAAAAGATTCATGATTGGAGATAATTGTATTAGAGGGCCTCTGATATCCCTTCCAACTTCATGTTGCAATATGGCATAGGGCAAAAGCATTTCAGCCATGCAAAAACTGCCATTACTTTCTAACAGCTCTCATTATATCATAAGATTTAGAGCTAGCAAAGGATCTTGGAGATATCTCGTTCAGCCATCACATTTTACAGATCCAATTCGGGGTTGTTATTTTAGCCTCATTAGAAGTCTTCAAGAAGACACTGGTGGATCAGTTGTCCAGGAGCAAGGTGATGGTCTAGTGAACAGTCAAATGGACAGTCTTTCTAACTCTAAAATTGTATTATTCTTGGAAATTAAGGACCAGCAAGGGAAAGATACTTGCACAAGATCACATAGGCAGCAAATCCAGAACTGATATTAAAATCCAAATTTTCTTACTCCAAGAGTTTTTTCACTGTACTCTAATTGCACTATCTCTGGTATAAGGCCTTATAGTTGAATGAAAAAAGTAGGGGACTTAGGAGCAGAAAACATAGGCTTCAGACCTGGCTCTGTGACCATCAGACAATAATTTTGTTCCCTAAACTATAATTTCTGCTTTTATAAAATTGGAAAATGAATACAGTTCCCTGTCTCCTAGGGAAAGTAAGCAATAAAGCATTTTGCAAACTTGAGAACTTGTTTTTATGATGGTATTGCTATTATTATCAAATTCCTCTCGCTTATTTTTTTTGATGGAGTTCAAGTAGAAACAGTCCAAGAACAAACAAATCAATATCTTGCAATTATTTCTTTATGTTTTATGTTCTATAGTTTTGCACAGATGAGTAAAATAATTGAATAAAATCACTGAAGTGTAAGCTTATTTTCTGCAGGTTCAATGGACATATATTCAAGGTAATTCTAATAGTGGACAGGATGATAGGGATAAAACTTATATCTTCTTTTTTCCACATGATTTTGACTTCTAGGTCTCTATATTTTCAAAGTTTTTCATTCCATGTAGACTGGAGGTTATGAGTAATTTTTTTTTCAGCCACCACATTTCACAGATCCAATTCAGGGAAAACAGAGACCATCTTACCTTTCTTTGTATCCCCAGCATGTAAAGCAACTGATTAAGATTTTGACTTTTCAGATGCTATAGAAAACTGTACAGCATGAGACAGAATAAATCTTATACCTTTTTCCCCAAAATGTATTCTTTGGTATAGTGATAATGGCTTCTGGCTATTCCACAAGTCTATGTTTCAGTAGGGTAGTTCACCAGCCCTGAATTTAGAGGATACCTGTGAAAACTGACCAGGAGGTGGGGGGGCCGCAGAGGAAACTGTCCAAGGAATAGAGGGATCTAAATTCTTTAAATCTTGAGATTAGCTAAGTCTTCTGTTTTTCCCTAGGGAAGCCAATGCTGATATTTCCCATTTCGTTCTATATCCCAAGAGAAGAGAAGACTTTTGTAAGAAGAGATTTCCAAGGTAGCCCTTTTCTTGCCTGTTATAAGCATAGTCCTAAGGGGGCTTACCTGGGAAGCAGCTACATTTGCCGATTAGAGGATATCTCTGTACATATCATTGCTATGGGCACTAATTTTTATTAATCACCATTAATGCTACCAGAATTTATAACTCCCATAATGCCCTGGTTGCCATGCAAATTGATTCAGGAGCAAGATTTTAAACATAAGTCTACCCCCCCCCAAAAAAAAAGGCCAAATGATGTCCTTTATGTAATAGCATTAGAGAAAAGTCAAATCCATCTTCCAAGACTGAACACCTCTCTTGTGCTTAAGCTTGAGCTAAGCCTGTTGGACAAATAGGAAGGATAGAAGAGACCCATCAAGAGCTTAGGGAGTGATTGGGAAGATAAGATGTAGATATAAGAAACAGCTCAAAAATGTGATCGATATCAAAAATTATATATTGATCATCTACTAGATATAAGCCATGGTACTTCCCTGTAGAAATGGGAAGAGAAAATTAAGAGATAGATCATGTTTTCTAATTTACTTGAGGGAGACAAGACATTCATTCCCATAACAATACAAAGCATTATTAAATGGCAGATGAAGGAGTACAAACAATAAATGTTCTGGGAGTTCAGAAAGGGATGAGGTCATTTTGGATGGAGTCCATCTGGGAAGGCTTCTTGGGGAAGGAATGGCTTTGATAGTGTAATTTAAGGGACACATAGATTTGAGATATTGGTGAGATGTGTCTAGACTGCCAACTGCCCCAATGCCACCTGGCCCTTTTCCAGTCTTGCTCCCAAATTGATGTGTCTGGCAACTAAGAGATATGACCAGAGTGGGAAAGCACTTTGTCACTAGCTTCATCTACTCCTTGCATTTTATTAAATGAAGCCATTTTAATCCAGATCTGGGCACCTTTGAAATTGTTCCAGGAGCTCCATTTAGCAAGATTTTCAAGAGTTCAAGTGAGATTTTTATTAGCCCTGTAGTGCCCTTTGGTTGTCATGTAAGTGCTCAACTTGGACACAAAACTGAAAAGGCAGCAGGTGAAACGGACACAGCTGCTGGTCTTTATCCTGAATTGTAATGTCTATATTAGACTGTGTGACTTTCACCATAAGAACACTTAAGACTTTAGAGCACAGAAGATCTAACGGGAAAGCTCCATGGGAGGAAAATAAACCAAAACATTAACTAAGGCAAGGCAAAAGGGATTTTGACTTATAATGTTGAAATTTAAAGGGGATATTAATAATACTGTTGATCCTCAAAGCATAGAAACAACTGAGATTACTGCCTTGTTAACAAGTAGAGTTAAGATAAGAAGCAGCTAAAAGGTAACTTCCTGGCCCTCTGGCTTCAGGAGTTATATGTACCCCTCCTGAGCTCCTTCCTCAGTGGTAGGCACATTTATTACTCATTATGGCTTTAGCTGGGTCATACAGGATGTGTGAAAAGAGAGGGAAGAGAAATTTCCAAAGGGTAGAGCACAGTCTAAGCAAAGGCAAAATTCCAGAAGAAATGCCAAGACTTCAGACAAGTGTGATGAAGTCAAGGAGGGGAAGTGTGAGAACAAACTCTGCTGAAGTCTCATAAGTCCAGACTGTTCTAATTGACTTCTGTTTATCCTCTTAAATCTTTCCAAAGAAAAATCAATTGACAGTATTCCCTGGGCAGGACTATCAGCCTCTATATGGAGTCTTTCCTGGCTTTTAGTGAATCAGACAGATATCTATGTTGCCATCATCAATACCCCTGGTAGCCTGGTAACATCAGCAAAGCAAAATGGAGGGGCCCTTGAGAGAGTGAATTAATAGTTCTGAAGAACTGGGTTCAAATCCCAATTCTGACATTAGCTGGACAAGTCACTTTTCATCTCTGAGACTCTATTTCCTCATTTGTAAAAGGAGGAGGTGGAAATAGATGCTTTCAGAAGCCTCTTTCAGTTTGACATCTATGATCCTCTCCTTATCCTCCTTCCCCTCAGGCTGCCCTTTGGTAACAACTTTGTCCTTTTCCAGGAGAATATCCTGTTTTCATAAGTTTATTTTTTTTCCTATTTACCTCTTACAGACCCCACAATTGCTACCAGTTTTGGAAAAATCTGTGTCCATCCTGGCTGCGTGATAGCAGGTAAGTAAATATCGCCCTCTGTCTCCCCCAAAAAGGGATTAAAACTAAGCCTGACTCATGTCTGCAAAATCAACCATATAGAAGAGATCACTGTGAATATCACTGGTGAGTAGATCTCCACTCCTCCAGTGAAGCCATATTCCCCTGGCCTTAGAAGAGACTTCAACCTAGGGATGTGTTACCATCCATCTCAGTTAAAGATAAAATCAGAGCTTGGAAGGAGGGTGATTGGCTACTGAGCTGACAAAGTTCCTGGGCTAGGTGGCTGGCTGCCTTGGCTCCCCCACAGATTCCTATAACTTGACCTCTCCAAACCAGTTCAACACTAACCTGAACAATTGCATTTATCATCTCTAATCTGGACAACTGCATTAAGTTATTGATTGGTCTCCCTTTCTCAAGTCTTTGCCCTCTCCAATTCATCTTCCATATCACTACTGAAGTATAGTTCTGAACATGTCATTGCCATGTTCTAAAAGCATGCTCCTAGGATCAAATGGGAACTCATGCAATTGGCATTTGGTCCCAAGCTAATTTTCTTGTTATGTATTATTCCCCTTATGATCTAGCCAAATTGTCCTTTGGATGATCTGTATATACAGCACTTCATATTACTAATCATGTTTTTGACAAAGCAATCTCCTATGCCTGGGATGTTCTTCACTTTTCATCTCTGCTTCTTAAAATCTCAAATTCTTTTTTGCTGAGGCAATTGGGATTAAGTGACTTGCCCAGGGTCATATAGTCAGGAAGTGTTAAGTGTCTGAGACCTCAGTTTCCTTTAAAACTCAGCTTAAGCATCACCTTCTACATGGAATCTTTTCAGCAGCTAGTGTTGTCCCTCAAAATTAGTCAAGCCTATAAAAGAGTGCCAAATCCTAGTGATTTTGTATACTTTTATATGTACATGTGATTTCCACCAATACAGTTTAGGCTTCTTGGATGAATGGATGGATGGATGGCCTCAGGAGCTATGTGTACCCCTAGTGAACTCCTTCCTCATGGTAGGCCCATGTATTATTCATTATGGCTTTAGTTGGACCATACAGGATGTATGAAAAGAGAGGGAAGAATGAGCAAATGAATCAATGAATAATTAATAAGTGTTTATTGATTGTTGCTTGATTACAGAAAAAGCTTAGGACCTGACTGGCTCAATGGAGGGGGAAAAAAAAATCAGACTAGGAGTCAAAAAAACCTAGGCTCAAATCCTGGGCCTGCAATTTACAATGCATTAGGCCTTGCATGTACTCTCCTAGACTAAGCTTCCATTGCTTCACTAAGATTAGTAACTGTTGTGTGGAAGTCAGTGTAGTTCATATCTTAACTCCCAGTTTGGTGGTTTTTCTTAATCTAGAAAAACCCTCTTTCCATTTTAACACATTGTTGCCCAGCCATTTTGTTAAATTCACATGCACATTTTTAAGCACTTAGTATGTGCCAGATAGTGCTCTAAATGCTAGTATACAAAAATAAAAAAAGAAATTTCTACTTTCCTTTTTTAAAAATTGCTTGCTTTTTTTCTTGCTATACATGTATATTCATTTTTTAAAAAAACACAATTTCTTTATTGTGTGGGACAGTATTGACCACAAAAACAATCAGAGACTCTCAGAGTAAGAAGAAGCACAAAGGGTTTATTATGATCTTGTGAGAAAGGGTATCTCCCATCTGACAAGGTATTTGTCAGCAAAAGGAGTGCAAAGTAAAAGCTGCAAAATACAAGATTAAATAACTTAAATGCAGAAGCTCCCATCCTTGCCTGGGCTTTTCTCCCATTGTTTGGGGGAGCACAAGATTACATTTTAATGAAGGAAATATTACCCAGAAATAAAATAATACAAGTCAATAATAATAAGCTCTTAATTTAAATTTTCCTACAGAAGTGCAATACAAGCAGATATCTTTGCAAAAGAGCATTCAAAGCCTATCATTACCTTTAAAAGAAGTACTTAAATGCTAAGAGTGATGGGAAACAGAAGGGGACAAACATTTGCAACTTTTAGCTATAGCTCTATTTGTCATTATAAAGTCTCAAATCAAAATTAAAGGCAATAGTTTAAGGCTATATTCCTATGAGAATGTCTTCACTCAGTTAATTTCACACATTTATGAATCATATTGGAAGAGAAAAATAAGAACAAAAGGGGAAAATGAAAGGAAAAACAAAACAGAAGAAAAATTTAAAAATAGTGAACAAAATATGTATTGATTTACATTCAGCCTCTATAGTTCTCTCTTTAGATGCAGATGGTGTTTTCTATCCAAAGTTTATTGAGATTGTTTTGGATTACTGAAATGCTGAGAAGAACCAAATCTTTCATTGTTGATCATTATACAATCTTCTTGTTATTGTATTCAATGTATTCCTGGTTCTGCTTGTTTTGCTCAGTATATAGAAATCTTTTCAGGCCTTTCCAAAATTAGCTTGTTCATCATTTTATGGACCAATAATATTCCATAACATTAATAGTCCATAATTTATTCAGCCATTCCCTAGTTGATGGGCATTTACTCATTTTCCAATTCTTTGTCACTACAAAAAAAAGCTCCTACAAACACTTTTGCAGATGTGGGTCCTTTTTTTTTCCTTTATGATTTTCCTAGGATACAGATACAGCAATGGTACTGCTGAATCAAAGGATATGTACAGTTTTATAGCCCTTTGGACATAGTTCCAGATTGCTCTTCAGAATAGTTGGATCATTTCACAACTCCACCAACAATGTGTTAGTGTCCCAGTTTTCCCACATTCCCTCCAACAATTATTATAATCTTTTCCTATAATATGAGAGGTATGCGGTTGTACCTCAGAGTTGTTTTAATTTGCATTTCTGTAATTCAATAGTTAGAGCATTTTTTCATATGACTATAGATGGTCTTAATTTGTTCATCTGAAAATTGTCTATTCATATCCTTTGACCTTTTATCAATTGTGGAATGACTTGTATTCTTATAAAATTGACATAGTTCTTTATATATTTTAGAGATGAGACCTTTATGAGCAACACTGGGTGTCATTCCCCCCCACCCCCTACCCCCAGCTTTGTATTTCCTTTTTAATCTTGTTTTGTGGAAATTTTCTACTTTCAAAGAGTTTAAATTATGTTTGAGAAGGGGTCATAAAAACGGATAATTCAAGCTATTCTTAGGAAAGAGAGGAGAAAAAGGAGGAGGAGGAGGAGGAAGCAAAGAAAATGGAAGAGGAGGATGGAAAGAAAAGGAGAGAGGAGAGAGAGGGAGAGGATGGAATGAAAGAGAGGGAGGGGCATAGAGAGGAGAGAAAAAAACTACTGAGGTTCAGTAAAAAAAAAAAAAAAATTGTTAGAAATAGCACATAATCTGAGCCTTGAAGGCTCAAGGATTCTGAGAGGTAAAGATGACAAGGTAGACCATTGCAGGCATGGGAGGTAGTGTGTGTACAATATCTGGAGGAAGGAAATGAAATGTCAAAGTTAGACTATACTAGTCTAATTTTGCTAGAATATCAAGCACAGTGTCTTGCATACAACAGGCAATTAAAAATACTTGTTGAATTGATTGGATTAGATTCGGTTGGATTGAAGGTGAAATTCATAAAAAGTAGAAAAATGAAATAAACCTTGAAAAGCAGGTTGATCCCAGAGTGCAGAGTGTCCAGGAAGCCCTGATGAGAAATTGGTATTTTATTGTGGAGACAACAGGGAGCCCAAGATGATTTGTGAACAAGGGAATGACAGCATCAGATATATTCTTGAAAAGTCATTTCAGCAGCTCTGTATGAGATGGATCTGAGAAACGAGTGACTTAGAGGCAGGGAGAACAATTTATTAGGTAACTGACTATTAACAATATAGAAGAAAAGAGATATTAGCCCAAAACTGGGTTGATAAATGGAAAGAAAGTGGTGGATGTGAGGGATATTGTAGCTGAGATTTAGCAACTGACAAGATATGGTAATGGATGGGGAAAGGGGAAAAGAGAAGTTAAGAATGACTTAGAATCATAGGCTCGGAGCTAGAAGAGATTTTGGATGTCGTCTAGTCCATCCCCTTTATTTTGCAGATGAGGAAACTGAGGTACTTGTCTAGGATCATACTGTTAAGTTCCTGAGTGCAGATTTGAACTGAGATGTTCCTGACTCCAGGCCTAATGCTTTCTCCACTGAACTGCCAGCTGCCTAGGACTGACAATAATGATGACTTCAACAGAAACAGGGAAGCTTAGAGGATGAGTGGGGAAGGAAAGATGATTTCATTCAATTAACAAACATCTGTTCAGAGCCGACAACATACAGATTGCTATCTCAAGTTTCAATTTCCTCATCTAGGAAATGAGGGGTTGAACTAGAGGCAGCGTGTCATAATGTGGCTGCAATTTAGCACCCAGTTTCAATGGGTTACTTCTATCTTTGGCCAAGGAAACTTCCAATCAATCAATCTGATGAACATTTATTAAAAACCTACTATTTGCCAGATATTGTGCAAAGCACTATGGATACAAAAAGAGGCAAAGGACAATCCCTGCCTTTATGGAGTTTACGATAAGAGAGACAACATACAAATACATACCAAGTTATCTACAAGATCAAAAGAAATAATTAAGAGAGGGAAGGCACTAAAATTAAGAAGGATTAGATTAGGCTCCCTGCAAAAGACTGGATTTCAGTTGAGACTTAGAAGTCAAAGAAGTCAGTCTGTGAATCTGAAGAAAGAGAGTGTTTCTGGCATGGGGAACAACCATCGAGGTGGCCTGGAGCTGAGTGATGAAGTTTCTTTTTGCTTCCCACTGATTATTCTTCATCTTCTTTTCCATATGATTTGAAGATAGTCCTCAGGTGTGGCCCAAGCCTTCTCTTCTCCAGGGTAAACATCCTCAATTCCTTTCATCATTCTCACATGGAAGTTTTCCAAGACTACCATCTTGACTAACCTTCAGCTAGACACTTTCTAGTTTATCAATAATTTCCAATGAAGTTGTGATTTCATTGATTTAGAAGTTCCCTCCGGTGATCCAGACCACAGTCCATTCAGGCCTGTCCATACTGGGCAACTCTTGTCCATATCTTTGCATACGTTTGACAGCAAGATGGTGGGCATTCAAGATATTTTTCTCAAGATGTTTTCTCATGATATTACAAAGATTCCAATGGAGCACATGTGTTTTCCATTATTAATTTTTTTCCCTTGTGAGGCACTCAGGGTTAAGTGGCTTGCTCAGGATCACACAGCTAGTAAGGGTCAAGTCACTGAGGCTAGATTTGAACTCAGGTCCTCCTGATTTCAGGGCCAGTTCTCTATACACTGTGCCACCTTGATTATTTCTTGATCTGCTTTTTTCTTCCCCTCATTTTCCAAAACACTGCATCTGTATATCACCAACTAGCATTTTCTGAATAATTTGGAAATGTGATCCAAGTGCCTTGGCAGAAATGTTGGGGACAGTTAGCTACCTTTTCTAGAAACAAGCAAAAGATTATCTAAGATGAAAGCATCACATTTGGACAAGGTTGAGAGTGGGATACAGTGAAGTTTCCTTGGGTTCAAATTCTGCCTTTGATGACTTTGAGCAACCTCCCTTGCCTCAGTTTCCTCCTCTGTAAAGTTAAAGGGGGTGGACCAGATGGCCTCTGAGGTCTCTTCAGTCTCAAGAGCTATGATTTGTGAAGTTTCAGAACAATAGAAGAAAATTCTATGAAATTTCATGACTAGCTCATTGCTAATCTACCCCTCTGAGATACCTGTCACCTATTCTACATTGACTTTGTATGTACCTATTTGCCAGCATATTATCTCCTCTCATTAAAATAAGAGCTCCTTGAAAGGAGGGAGCATGTTTTTGCCTTTTTTGTACTCTTAGCACTTAGCACAAGACCTGGAACAAGTCCAACTGCCTGACAGAAATCCCAAGTATCAGGAAAAGAAGAAGCTGTAAGGCAGCTTCTAGATTCCTCTCCATGGTGGAAAATAAACTACTCAGTCCAGGGGTTAGTTAGCATTGTTTCTGTGCTCATCAGGAAGGATAAATCGTACTCATTTGGAGTTCACCTGGTCAACATGTTGAGGACACCAGTGAGATCTGTAGCAGGACCTCCAGTTACTCACACACAACCGATCAAAATTAACAAGCATTAATTAAGCACCAACTGTAAACAAAATATTGTTCTAGACATTAGAAGTAGAGAGAGAAAAATGAAGCAGTACCTAATCTCAAAGAATTTACATTCTACAGGGAAAGACAACATGGAACACATACATGCACATGTGCTTTGAGGGGAAATGACAAGAGAAACTGATGAGGGAGGAGGAATTAGGTTTTAAAATAAAATTTTCAAGGGTTTCAGGTATGTATCACTAGACTCAATCCACATCCCATATAGTCCCCAATTGTGTGGCCCTGGGCAAGCTATTTACCAACTTCCTGCCTCAGTTTTCTCAACATTAAAATAAGGATAAAAATAGCAATAATATAAATAATAGCAATAACTGTCCCTCCTGGAACTATTGGGAGGATTTGATATTTTAAAAGTGCTTAATCCACTGCCAATACATAGTAAGCACGTAATGAGTGCTTGTTTTCTTCCTTGCTTCCCAACCAATTGATCAACAAGGGTTTATTAAGCAGGTACTAAGTACTGAGTTTCACTTTCTCTGTCTCTGTGTTTCATTCAATATAATGAGGATTTTCATTTGGAACAATGGACCTGTAGCATCCCCAGGAAGGAAGTAGACTTGATCCTAGTGGCTGCCTGGGATAAAATCATTTGGGGGAGATTTTCATAAGATCATGGGAAATCTCAGGAGAGAGGTTGGGTGTCGGTGGAGTAGGGCAAGGGAAGGCATAATGGATAGCAGGCTGCACCTGGAATCAGGAGTGCATCAGATCCTGTCTTTAACATTAATTAGCTGTCAGACTCTGAGCAAGTCCCCTGAACTCTCTTAACCTCAGTTTTTTCAACTGTGAAATGACATGATGGGATCCCCTGGCATCCTTTGCCTATCTCAGTCTATCATACCATTCTATCATTATTGATGTAGTAAGACTTGGCTATTTTGTCACTTGATAATGTTAAAATGATGTCCTCACCTTTGTCATGAGGGAAAGTTCAAAGGATGAGGTTAGGAGAAAAAACAAACAAAACAAAAAATAAAAATTTTAAAACCCCACAAAAGATATCTTCAATAATAGGAAATGAAAGACAAAACAGTCATTAACCAGAAAAAAAAATTCTCCTCTCTTCTCCTCTTCCTTTCTCTTTCTCTCTCTCTTTCTCTTCCTCTGTATGTAAAGTGAATGAATGCATACATATACACATATGCACATAAATATGCATATGTATATTTACATTCTACAGGGAAAGACAACATGGAACATGGGCATGTGCTTTGAGGGGAAATGACAAGAGAAACTGATGAGGGAGGAGGAGTTAGGTTTTAAAATAAAATTTTCAAGGGTTTCAGGTGTGTATCATTTGACTCAATCCACATCCTATATATTCCCCAATTGTGTGACCCTGGGCAAGCTGTTTACCAACTTCCATTCATCCAACAGTTTATATGTGTATATATACATATATTAATATATACATATATATTCCATATTTGTAGCATTTAACAACACATTGAGAGTTGAAATCTAGTCCCTAATGCCATCTAGCTTTGCCCTCCCAATTCACAAATGAGGAAACTGAGTTTCAGAGGGTTCCAGTTTTGAAAGGGATCACACAGCTAATAAGTATCAAAGATAGAATTTGTCCCAACCTGACCCACTCCTGATTCCAGGTGCACCCCACCCACTACCTCTTTCCTTTATAAGAACGGATGAGAATCTTTCTTAAATGGTTTTCATCCCCAGCAACCCCTGTAGTCAGGTGTGCTTCCTTACTGGGGATGCTGCAGGACCATTATTCTAAAAGAAAATCCTCCTTATTCACAATGAGTGCTAAAGACTGAGAAAGTGAAATTCAGTTTTGGAATTGCTTAAATAAACATTTGTTAATCCACACTCACTTGTTAATTGGTTATTGATTGATTAGAAAAGGTGGTAGATTTGGTCTGAGCCAAAGATACTCCCTGAAATCATTGAATTGTTTTCTTTTCAAATCTAACTTCTCTACTCTCATCAACTAACTGGGAAAATTATTGAACTTTCCTCAACTTTGGTTTCTTCATCCATAAAATGGGGAGAACACATTTTGCATAAATGTGTTGTGAGATTCAAATGAGATAATATATGCAAAATACTTTGTAAATCTTAAAGCAGTATAGAAATAATAGTTATTAATAAGGTTAAAACCATTTTCTGTTTAACCCAGAAATTTTGGTTGTCTTCCATGAGTGTTCAATTAACCAAAGAAATAAAACAGCCTCTTGGGACTTATATTATACACAACCGTTCATCCATCTCACACATTTCTTTTACCTGATCATGGCACAGGAGAAAAGGTGGAGATGGAAAATGCCCTTCCAAGGGGAACTTCCTTTTGACCTGATCTTAAGTGTTTGAGTACTCGTTGGGGTTAGAGTCAAGACCCTTTCAGCTCTCAGTCTTGTATTCCCAAATCCCCATCTTCTCAAATAGCTGATATTGTGGTGTTCAGCTTCTAGGATCATCCAGAACATGGACCCCACCAGCGAGCCTTGTAATGACTTTTACCAGTATGCTTGTGGAGGCTGGATTAACCGCCATGTGATTCCTGAGAGCAGTTCCCGATACAGCATCTTTGATAACCTGCGGGATGAACTGGAAATCATACTCAAAGGTGAGGAATGGAAGGGGAGGAGTCACACCTTGGGCTCATGGTAGCAGGAAGTCCCATAGTAACAAGTGACTTTGTGTTAGGGAGGGAATGAAATGTAGATAATATATCTAGAGTTGAAAAGACACTGGGAGGCATCTATTTCCCTTATTTTACAACTGAGGAAACAGAGATCCAGACAGATGAAATTAATTACCCCAAATCACCCAATCACCCTACTACTTAGTGACATATGGACTCAATGATCACTAAGTCTCTAATGCTTCTAGCTCCTAAGATCTGATATAAATGAACATCAGGCTAAAGTTCCCCCTCAATTCCCCACAGTTGGGAGAGAGGAGATTTTCAAAGACAAGCAGATGCTCCTTTCTCACACAGAAGTGAAGCCTGCTGTCACCCTGTGCTCTCTCTGTCCTCATAATGTCAATAGACAAGACCAGCTTACCGCTCTGGCAACTATCTGATGTGTCTATCAGCAGGGATCTGGATTTGACTGGAGAGGATAGGTTTTAGTTTTATTTTATTGATACCTCTGTCCCTACATTATTTCTTTTTTTTTCTTAATAGGCCGCTCTCTACTTCCCTGTCCTAGAAGCTATTTCTTGTTTAAAAAAAAAAGATAAAAGAAAGAAAAAGAAAAAGAGAGGTCCCAAAAGTTAGTTCAGCAAAACTAACCAGCACATTAGCTGATTCTGACAGTATAGACACCATTCCACACCTATCATCCCCCAAATTTGTAAAGACTGGAAAGATATGATTTTTCTGGATGACAGGCTTTCTTTAACCTCTTCCACTATCACTCTTGCTTTCCTGAGCTCAAGGAATAGCCCACTCCTGCCTCTGCTGCCTATCACAGGCAGAAGTGACCAGGGTTCTCTGTTGTCTCCTCCTAAGGCCCCCATCCAGCTGTGCTCTCCCTTCTGCCCCAGGTGTGCTGGAGACCCCCAAAGAGGGAGACCGGAATGCCATTCAAAAAGCAAAGACGCTCTATAGTTCCTGCATGAATGAAAGTAAGCAATGTCTGACTTTTCTGTGCTTTGGGTCTGGGATTATCCTAGGGCTGGGGAAGAAGTTGAGAAGTAGGTAGAAGGGATGGTCAACAATGTCTAGACTGGCACAGCCAAGAGCTGATACTATAATATGAGAGAGACAGCTTACCCCTTCTTACTCCACCACCTAATGGTTAGGTCTGCTAGTATCTGGGACCACAAGGCATTGGAAATTACAGCTGGGGAAAAGGTATTCACAGGCTCTGGACAGCATCCCCTGCTACTCCCACTGAAGGCACCAGACACAGCCTCTGAGCAACAGAGGTCAAATGTGACTGCATCTAAGTGAATATTATTTCAGGGGCAGCTTGGGCTAGGGAAAGGGAAACCAGACTGGAGAGCCAGGTTTGAGTTTTAGCTATATGATCATGCAGTAATGTTTTCTTCGGTAATATGGGGTCAATTATACTTGTATCGCCTATCTTTTGAAGCCATTGTGAGGATCAAATGAGATTGTGCAAAGCTCTTTATAAACTTCAATGCCTGAGAAAATAGCCCTGGCAAGGTTTATCTCTGGCAATTATGGAGTGAGTCAGATGAAAGGAAAACCCAGGAAAACAGTGGGTGTATGCAAGAGAGGAATGGTGAGGGGGGGAGGGAGGGAAGAGGGAGGAAGAGTTTAGGGTTGTCTCTCTGTGTGTAGGTGTTTCTGTGTATTTGATGTCTAGGCTGTATGTCTCCATTGTAGCAAGGATGCTTCTGGATGTCTCCCCTGGGGTTTATGTTTGCTTCTATGTATCTGGGCTATGTGTGTGTCTATATGTATGACTATGTTGCATTTCCATATGTGCCTTGATTGTGTCCACCCCATTCATGTATCTAGGCCATGCTGTGTGTTTCTTTTTGACTGTATTGTATGTATCGATGCTGGGTGCCATGTATTTCTGCGATGATCTAGTCTATTTCTGCATTGTGTTGTGTGGCTTTCTAGAAACTCCAGTGGCTCCCTATTATCTCAAATAGATCAGGGCTTCTTAAACTTTTTTCCACTCACCACCTCTTTTTGCCTGAAAAATTTTTACTTGACCCTACGTATATAAAATAAATATCAAATATTGAGAATAATTCATAAATTTATTTTAAAACAATTCTTTGGTATGCAAATAATCTTATCACTTATTAAAGGTGAAAATAAATTTTCATATTAATGAGGTGGATGCGCTTTTTATTTTTACGTAAAGATTTAAATCTTGGTGGAACATTTCATATCTTTTACCCTTGCCAAGTTTTTTCCACATTTAGTTATATGACCCATATGGAGTCGCAAACCACAATTTAAGAAGTTTTAAAATAGAAAATCCCATTTGACTTTTAAATCTCTATATAGCCTGGCCCCTTCTGATCTTTCTAGTTGCTTAAATGCAAACTAAACAAGCTATATTGCCTATCTCCTGCTTCTAATTACCATTTCCCACCTCCATGACTTTATAGTTACTGTCCCCTGTGCCTGGAATGCCCTGTCTCCTTACCTTTGCTTCCCAAGATACCTGGTTTTCTTCAGCCTCAGCTCAAAAACCACTTTGGGCACTCAGAACTTGAGCCATCCTCTCAAAGCTGCCTTCCACCACCTTCCTTATATTTAGTCATTTTGATGTTGTTGCCCTCATTAAACTGTGAGCTCATTGAGGGCAGGGACTATATTTTTGCCCAAATGTACCCATAATATTTAATCTAATGCCTGAGAAGTACTTAATAAGTGCTTATAGATAACTCATTGATTTGTCCCCGATTCTGAGTTGGTTTGTATATATTTCTAAAACTGTTGTGTGTTGGGGTGTGTTTATATTGTATTTGTATGTGCTGTATCATCTATATAACATTTTGTATGGGATGTGTAATATGAGAATAAGAGGTAAGAATAAGCACTTATTAAATACCTACTGTATTCTAGATATTGTCCTAAGCATTTTACAAATAGTATCTTATTTGATTATGTGTTTCTATGTATTTTTGTATTTCTATATCTGTTAAGTATTCTTGTTTTTACTATCTTGCACACTAGTTGCCACACTTGGCAGTGATGTATGTTTGGAAGGATATTTCTATGGATATGGAGTGTGATTGTGTGTGTGTGTGGTTTCTGGCTGGGCCTGTGCCCTTAGAGTTCCTAGGTGTTTGGGTGTGTATCACTATTTCCTTTTTCAGGTCTGATTGAATCACGGGACTCTAAGCCGCTGTTAAAGATCTTAGAAATTGTGGGAGACTGGCCAGTGGCTACTGACAACTGGAAGGAAGTCAGAGGTATGTGAGTCTCTGTCTTCTTGCCCTCCCACCAGCAGAGTCTTTTCTTGTGCTCTCTTGCACTATGAACCTCAGGAGCTGGGAAAGAAGGGAGATTGGGAGGAAAAGAGGAGTGGCCCTGTGACCAAAACATTCTTCGTAAGGTAAAAGGAAAGTGTATGAATCCATGAAAAGGCATAAAGTCCAGGGACTTGGATTCCAGTCCTTACCTCTTTTCTATAGTCCTCAGTTTTGTCATCTATGAAATGGGAAGAATAATGTTTGTATAACCTATTTTCCAGGGATTTTATGAGGATAAAATGAAATAATCTATGTGAAATGATTTGTAAGAACCAACAAGTGATAGAAGTATTTGAGAATAAACTCTGAAGAATAAGATAGCACCAGACTCTGGCTGAGGTCTGCCTCTCCCCGCACATCCTAATTCTTCCAACAGCCAGAGGAAATACTCCCAGGATTTGGGCCCAGATGCGATGTAGCAGAGATGAATCCTACCCCATCTTTCTCCTCAGGCTGTCATCTAGGACACATATCCTATGTCTATGAAAATAATGGAGATTTTTGAGGTTTTCCCCAGCCCTGCCTGCTGAAGGGGAATGGATCCTAGTCACTAGAATTGTATTCTAGTTCCCTAATTAGCCGGAGGCAAAAGCAAAGTAAAACAAAAACATGTTTCTATCCATTCTTTCTCTGCTCTACAGGGAAATTGCAAGCATAATATGTGCTTACAATAAGTAAAAGTAAAAATAAAAAGTGAAAAGCCTCTTTGTTGTCTTCTTCCTATCCCAGGAATTGTTCATAAAAATTCCTTGATGAGTATCAGCTCAGTGTCGAACATATGCTTGCACCACCAAGTTAGGTTAAGCTGATCCATGCTGAGCTTGGCTTCTCTTTATCACTCTATAATAACAATGTAGAGAAATGACTTCAGTGTAATCCTCATCTCTTTTCTATTCTTCTCCACAATTAACCATAATAAAGAATAGCATACATTTTCTTTATTCCTCAGCTGCCAGGTATATAACCAAAAGCAGAATTTTTATATTTTTTTCCTTTTTTTTCTTTTTCTTTTTTTCTTTTTTTAGCCTTTCTCCACTACTTAGTACTTAACAATAGAGAGATCTCCAGCCCTTCACTGGCCAATTAGTTTATTCTATAAATCCCAATACAGAGAAAGAATTATGGCCTCTCTTTAAGCCAGGTCTAAAATTTATTCTTTCACTTCTTCCTAATTTTCTTTGGTCAATATCTGGGCCATTTCCAAGAATAACCATACTATAGTTTATGGTTCTAACTATACCCTCACCTTCTCTCTCTCTTCAGGTAAATTCTATTTTCCCCATACTATTTACTAGACTGATTCTGGCAATCACATTTGCCTAGTTATTCACTATATATTTTCTTATTTGTTTAGTTCTTTATATGAAAATCACAGAAACATAATGTTCGATTAACTCCAATGTTCTACACCTTTTCATGTGCCTTTAAGCAGTTACCATTTTAGAATTTTTTCAGTAACTGCATCTCTCAGAACCTTGAGGCAGACCTCTGTCCTATTAAAAATGAACTGTCAAAGCAGCATCAATAGATGGTTTTTTCCTAAGACAAAGCTATTCCCCCAGACATGTGAACTCTTAAGAATCATTTTCCTTTTCTGAGCTTCAGTTCCCCAGTCTTTAAAATGAAGACTTTGGACTAGATTATCTAAAGTAGGGACTCTTATGGCTAGATTTCAGATTCGTGTGAAATTGAATGGGAGAAAATGAAATCTTTATTTCAGCATAACTGGTTTCTTCTGTGATCTTATGTATTTAAAAACACAATTCTAAGAAAAGGTTCATAAGCTTCACCAGGCTGCCAAAGGGGTTCAAATCACAAAAAAGGTTAAAAATCTGTGCTCCAAGCCCATGACATTTAGAGTCTAAAGACCCTTCCAAGTATGAAATTCTCTGCCCAATCCTGACATTTCAAATTGTAATGGGCTTTTTGATTCTAATATTCAAAGCTCTCAAGCCCCTTCCCTGGATCTAACATCCTATATCCTAAGAATCCCTCCATTCTCTGTCATTTTCTTCTAAGTTTTCCCATGTCTAGCATTCTATGTTGTAAGATCCTGTCCAGTTCTGGATATTCTCTGTTTTAGAAACTGTTCCCACTCTAAGATTGTTTAAGCTTCCTCACAGGTATAACATTTGAGGTTCTAAGTTCCCTCCCAGCTCCTTCATTCTCTGTTCTAATGTTCATTTTAGCTTTGACATTTTCAGTTCTAGGATCCCTTTCAGTTCTGACATCATATGCTCTAAGGTCCTTCCTACTTGTAACATTCTATGAATTCAAATTCCTAGAACCCTTTTGGGTCATGGAAGAGAAGCTGTCAATGATGAACTCCCAATTCAACAAACGGCTCCTCATTGACATGTTTGTTTGGAACGATGACCGAGACTCCAGAAGTCACATCATCTATGTAAGTGGTGCACCTGGTCCCTCAACTCAGTTAAGAGGGAAAGATCCTTAGCTGGCTGTGGGCAGTGGAATACCCTACCACAACTCCTTGTCATTGGTGTGGGAATTTGGCCTCCCAGAGAAATATCCAACTCACCATCTAGTAAAGATAATAGACAAGGAGAAATCCACTGGAGGACAGATCTGAATCTCTGATGTTCCATTTGAATGTGGGTTCAAGATATCAGTTATAGGAATCTGGAAAAAAGTAGGAGAATCAGTCTACTGGGCACAAGGGAATGATCTTCTTATGGGGGCCATGTGCTAGATTCACAGCTTAATTCCCTTAATTAAGAAATAGATGTGTTTTAGAGATGAATCTCCTATGGCCAAATCTGTTTCTGATTTCCAAGTTGCATTACATAAATTAGCCCTCAGGAAGACATGAGGGACATAGCTTTAAACTCTGAAAAACTATGAGTCACAGGAAGCCAAACATGCTTTTATTTACTAAAGGTCAGCCAGTACAATTAGTAGTGGCAACAGAAAGTTAAAGAGAAATGCATTTTATTCATTTGCTAATTGGTTTCCTCTGCATAAGGAGAAGCCAGTAATTATAAAGGGCATTAAAGTTTGCAAAACACACTGTATTCTTGTTGTCTCATTCAGACTTGAAGTCAGAAGGATCTGAGTTCAAATCCAGCCTTATATGTGTGGTCCTGGGCAAGGATCTTAATTGCTATCTGCCTCAGTTTTTTGTTTTTTTTTTTTTTTTGTCTGTTATAGTTCTTACATCTCAGGGTAATTTTGAGGACTAAATATATGTATAGTTTCACAAGCCTGAAAGTGCTAGATAAATGCCATTTGTTATAACTTATCATTATTATTACTAATATCCTGAATTTGCCCCAAAGCAAGCCATCCCTTCATTGATTAGGTTATTGCATAGATAGCATACATGTGCCAAAGAGAGCTGCCCCCTTTATTTTGGGCGGTAGAGGGATTGAATTAAGTACTCTCCTCCCCTCTACTCTCCTACTCTGTGATCACATGCAAATATAACCTTCAGCTGTGGGTGATAGGAGTTGGAGTTGTGCTTCTCTTGGCCTTCCCCTTCACATCTCATTCTGTACTTGGTCTGCAGATTGACCAGCCATCACTGGGCATGCCTTCCAGAGACTACTACTTCAACAGTGGCAACTACCAAAGGGTCAGTGCACTCTTTCATCAAGGGATGCCTGGGCGGGGTGGGGGATGCATGAAGAGGTTAAGAGAATGAACCTCCTCCCGCACACAAACACACACACATCTTCCTTCCCATCTGCCAGTTGGCCAGTGATTTCTGTACCACAAGGAAGTCCTCAGTCCAATTGTGAAACAGGGAACATTTGCATCCAATTCTCTCTCCTCCTTCCAGCCTATCCCAATCTCCCAATGCATTTATTTCCACCTCTTTTACCCCTCTCCCTGCCCACATCTATAAATATGTGACTGCTAATAACCAGAAGTTCCTTTATTCATAAGAAGAGTCCCCGAATAAAATACATGAGTGAATTAGTGATTTGGATCCCTGATACAAAGTAAACTTTCCGTTCCTGGCTGGGGATGATTTTAAAAGTTCTTCCTTACCAGCTGGGAGGCAGGATGAGATGATCTCTCTGAATTTTATTTCTTCCCCTTCTGAAAGTAAAAGGTTCAGAACAGTTTGTATCTAAGGGTCTTTCATGAAAAGGCAGTGATACATAATGAAAAGGCCCTGAATTTAGAATCAAAGGACCTGAATTCTGATCTTTTCCACTTATAAGTGGTATGATTTAGGCAAGTCATTTTACCTTCTCTGGACCTCCACTTCCTCCTCTATAAAATGAGAGAGTAGGAAGACAGCATTTCAAAAGTCTCTTTTAGCTCTAAGTTGACTTAGACATCTTGGGTAGGATGGAGTGGAAAGAGTCCTGGATGCAGTCAGACCCTAGGATCTAAACCTGACTCTGCTCCCTATAATCACTGTGCCCTTGACCCCACCCCACCTCTTTCTGAGACTCAGTTTCTTCTTTTGTAAAATGAGTAGAGTGGGAAACCTGATCTTTTAAGGTTCCTTCCAGATCTAAATCCTGGGATCTCCTTAAATGTCCTCTTAGGAGTTCTGTACTTCCTTAAGCTGGTGGACCTGAGTGCCTTGGGGATAGGTGCAAAAAACCAGACCTGGTCATAAGCAGGGATTGAGCATCTCTGGCCCTCTGCTCCTATCTCTCTCCTGAGCTGCTTTTGTCTCCTCTTTACCCCAGGTCCGGAAAGAATACTTCCAGTTTATGATTAGTGTAGCTAAGATGATTCGGGCTGATCTGAATTTCACCAAAGATGATGAGTTTGTGGAGAATGAGATGTTGCTGGTGATGAAATTTGAAACTGAACTTGCCAATGTGAGTAACAACATTAAGGTCCAGGAGAACAAACAGCTTTTATTAAGTATTATCTGTGGTCCAGGTACTGTTGTAGCCCACAGGGGGACTATAGATGGGATAAATTAGAAGTAGTCTCAGAGGGAATTAAGCACGTCTGGCTTTGTAGAAGGCAGGTCTTTAGCTGAGACTTGAAGGAGGTCGGGGAAGGCAGGAAGTAGATAGGAGGAAGAAGAGCATAGACCTAAAGAATAGCTAGGAAAAATCTTTGTATGGGATCTGGCTTTGGTGATAGAAAAAGCAAAATTCATGGGAGATGAAGGAAGAATATTAGAGGATTATAGGTCTGATTGGAAGTCAGGCTTTGCGATAGACTACTTAAGTGACCTTAGGCAAGCCACTTCTTTGGACCTCAGTTTACTCTTCTATAAATTAAGAGAATTGGGCTAGATGACATCTAAGGTCCCTTCCTAAGCTCTAATAGGAACTTTGATCAAGAGTAAGAAGGAACTTAGAGGCCATTTGGTCTAATCCCTTCATTTGATAGATGAAAAAATGGGTGTCATTTAGGCAAGATCACATAAGAAATAACAAAGGTGACATTTAAACCCAGGACGTCAGACTTAAGAGTCAGTATTCTTTCCATTATTACTACTACACAGCTTCCTCAGAAGTGATACCATTTGGCATTTGTTAGTGGCCAGAGTTTAATTAATCAACCAATAAGCATTTTATCAATCACTTTTTCTGTGTCAGATCCAATGCTTGACTTAAATTTCCCTGAGGATCATGGGATTATTTAGGGGGAACAAGTAGAAAGCATAGATATTTTGACCTGTGGCTTCTTGAGTATGTAGACCTAGATAGTTTTAAGACATTGTTCCCATCATTAGTGATCCATCTTTAAATCTTCCCTCTAGGCCACTTCACCTCAAGAGGAAAGACATGATGTCACTCTCCTATATCACAGAATGAACATATCTCAACTCCAGAATACCTTTTCATTCAAGGTAATTGTACAATTTTCTCAGTTTCTCATTACTCTGTCTTTCTGTTTGTCTGGAGCTTTGTCTGACCAGGGATGACGGTGGCCAGACTTACACCAACAGGAAACAACAGCAGCAACAATATCTTCAGGTGGAGAATAGAAGGTTCTTTGTATGTAATTCAATCAATTCATCATTCATTTATTGAGCACCCACTGTGTTCTTTCCCTCTCATTCTTTTCTTATCTTTCTCCAGTCTGGCTTTTGACCTTATCATTCAACTAACATTTATTTCTCTATAGTTATCAATGATCTCCTAATTGCCAAATCCAGTGGAGTGGCCTTTTCCCAATCCCCCTCCTATCCCCCTCCTTCTTGGTCTCTCCACAGTCTTTGACATTGCTGATCACCCTCTTCCTTTGATACTCTTTTTTCTCTTTGTTTTCATGACACCCCTGGTTCTTTTACCATTTTGACCTCTCCTCAGTCTCATTTGCTGAGTCTTTGCCCATTAACTGTGGGTACCCTAAGACTCTATTCTGTATCCTCTTCTTTTCTCCCTTTATATTTTTCACTTGGTGATCTCATGAGCTCTTATATTCTGTGAAATTGATTCTGAGATTTACTTATCTATCCCTAATCTCATTCCTGACCTCCAGTCTCACATTGCCAAAGGTTTATTGAACATCTCAACCTAGATATCTGCCTGTCTCTTTGTCTAATTATGGATAGAGGCAGAAGGCACTGGGCCACGGTCAGACAGACCAGTTGGAAATCCTATCCCATAGAAATCTGTACCTCAACATGTCTAAATCTGAACTAAATCTTTCCTCTTTCCTGTGGAGACTATACCATTTTCCTCCTCATTCTAATCCCATTATCATCTCATCAGCCCATTAAAAAGTTCCTTCATTCTACCTCTGCAACATTTCTTCAGTACTCCTCCTTTCCTTCTCAGATCTTTCCACCATCTTGGTGCAGATCCTCATCAACTCACAAATGAATTATCACAATAGTTGCTGGTGGGCCTGTCTGCCTCAAGTCCCTCTCCAGTTCATCTCTACTCAAGAAATTCCAGGAGCTCCCTATTGCCTATAGGATCAATTATAAAATCCTCCATTTGCCCTTTAAAACCCTTCACTACCTGGACCCTTCCTTCCTTTTCAGGTCTTCTCTGACATCATCTCTTAACATCAGCAGCAGAAGGCTGCCCCCATAGCTGAATTTCTCCCTTTCCCCCACCCCCCCTTCCTCCTAACTTCTTTGGCTTCCTTAAGATCTCAGCCAAAGTCCTGTCCCTACTTCTGTAAGAAACCATTCCCAGCTCTCCTGAATCTTAGTCCCTTCCCTCTGAGATTGCCCCCAATGTATTAGATCTTTTGCTTGTTCACACATAGTTATCCCCATGGGTATCTCCTCTACTGAACTGTAAGCCTCTTGAAGGCAAGGACTATTTTTATCTCCAGCACTTAAGATAGTTCCTGGAACACAGTAGGTGCTTAATAAATGCATGAATACCACAACAAAAACTTTAAAGCTCTTGCCCTTGTGGGGATTAGAATTTGCTATTATATGTTCATGCTCAGTAGATTATAAATAACTTGAAAGCAGGGACTCGCCTAGTTTGTCCTTGTTTTCCTAATACTTAGCACAGAACCTGACACATTATAGGTACTTCATTCATTGAAGCAGGATTTGGAATAGGATCTAACTGTGAGTTCCTCATTTTGCATATGAAGAAAGTTACGGCCATAGAAGGGAAGGGACTTGTCCAAGATTAACAATGCAACATTTATTAAGTGTCTACTGTATAGTGGATCTATGTATTAGGAAGATTTTAACCCAGGTCCTCTAATGCCAGTGCTTTTTTCCCCCATTACACCATACCAGGTATGTGACCCTTTCTCACAGAATTTCAACTGGACTGTCTTTATACAAATTATCATGGCCTCCGTCAACATTAACGTCCTGGAGAATGAGGAGGTGGTGGTATATGGAGTGCCTTACCTCCAGAATCTTCAAAAAATCATCAGAAAGTACCCAGCCAGGTGAGATTGGGCATGGCCAGACCTCAGCAACATAACTCTGATGGCTTTGAATATTTGAGTTCACCAGTCTCAGCCTCCCCTTGCTGTTTTATTTTCCTTCTTCTTTGGTATCCTCTCCACCCTACTTCTCAAGAATCCAGTGCCTTAGATTTCCAATACCAACATTTCCATCAAAACCTGCTCCCAGGAAAGGAGCCAATGTGTTCATTCACACTAAGGTATAAATGACTGATAAGACTTAATGTACCATCCCTCCCAGAAAGTCGTGTTTCCATCTGTGAAAAAGCCTGGTTTCTTTTGGTGAAATTTCAGGGGAGAAGGGAAAAGGGACCCAAGAGAATGAAAGTAATCTTTTCTTAAGATTTCTAAACCATGCAGTCTTCTCATTTGTCTGTTCCTCTCTTAAATATTGCCAACCCTTCTTTTAGGCTTATCTCCATTTGGAAAATATGTATCTGGCAGTGAAGAACCAGAACACTCACCTCCAACTCCATTTCTAACCCTTCCCACTTTCAGCCCCATTTCTCATCCTTTCCTGGACACTGATCAGGGACTCTAATTATCTGTTCTCAGAACTATCCAAAACTACCTGGTCTGGCGCCTGGTGCAGGATCAAATTAGTAACCTGAGCCAGCGATTCAAGGAAACCCGAATCAACTATCGCAAAGTGAGTCATCCCCATCCCCAATGAATCTATCAAAGAACTCTCAGATCTGTTAGATTGTTGTTTTTATACCACTCTTTGGGATCATCTCTATCTTTCCCCTCTTAAACTTTTAATTTCATCAGAGTGAGGAACTCCCAGAAATTTCCCTAATTCTTCTAGGATCACATAGCCAGTGAATGTCTTAACTCCCATCTTCTTAACTCCAAAGCCAGCCTACTATCCATTATTACTCACTAACATCCAAAACAGTCTAATGTATTTGAAAGAGACCTAGATTTAGAAATGTAGGACATGGGCTCAAATTCTGGCTCTGACATTACCTGTGTGATCACTGCCATTCTCAGGCTCATCTCTAAAGTGTAAGAGTTCAACTAGATGACCTCCGAAGAAGCTGTCAATTCACAATTTCTAATCCTATAGTCTTAAAATTGATCTCCTCACCCTGTTGAAATATTCAGCCTCAGATATGGGAAAAGGTCAGCTACTCACTCTTCCCCATAAAAGAGTGAAACTGGGGTTAATGTTGGACCTGAGCCTCAGCTGTAATGTTTGGACAAGATGTGTAGTCTCAATCCTAGTTTCCCAATAGAATACAAGGAATGAAACTGGGGTCAGTGTTGGACCTGAGCCTCTGTTGTAATATTTGGACAAGATATGCACTCTCAACCCTAGTTCAAGATATTAAATGAAGGGAAGATGGCTCCTGGACCCTGTCTCTCTTCCATCCTGGAGAGACTTGGTTTAATTTCCTAAACAGGTTCCTGTCTCAAAATTTGTACTAATGTGTTAGAGAAAATGGATTTGTTTATGATTGTGAATGTGGATACAAGTATGGACTGTGTCGGAAAGAAAGATTGTAAGGCTTCAATCCATACATAGCTCATCCCTGAGTCCAATCTCTCCCAGACTGTCTCCTCCTCCCCACCCCATTCTATTCCCTACTCCATCAAAGTGTAGGCTTCCCATTCAAACATCTAGCTACCTCTCCAATCATTTTGTGATGATTAAAAAAGGTTAGAGAGTTTAATCATTTCATTAATTTAATCATTTTATCAATAAGGCCAAGCACGTCTATTAATAAAATGATGATTATTTAGCTATCTCTCTTTTAGACCAAAGACACCCAATGGTGGTGGATTCATAGTTTATATGCCCTTCAAAGAGTAAGTATTCCTGAAGGATGCCAGCCAGCTCTGGTTGGTTATCACAGTGAAAAGTGGGCTATATTAAACAGTCTTGGGATAGGTGATTGGGGTCATGCAAAACTTGGTCAAAAAGACATCAATTTCCATATCAATGCTTTTTTGACAAAAGGGAAAATATGCATTTCCCCATATCTGTCTGAGCAAACACAATGAGCAAGAATATATCCATTAGTCCAAACTTAAGGTTTCTTTTACCATCTTATTAGATCTTGGCCTGGGTAATCTTTGAAATTTCCCACATTGCTTAGTTTCTAGATGAAGAAGTAGAGAAGGGGAAAAAACCCTTGGTCCTAATTCAATAATTTGTTATTAATTACAGGTGAGAAATAGTCATTTCTCACACCTGCAAAACCTATCCTAGGAAAGAAGGATTAGTTCTATTACCTTTTTTGGATCTCAAAATGTAGATATGTCAAGAAGGAAGCTTGATAACCAGAAAAATGTCCTGACAATGAGCATTGCCCCAAAGTAAAACAGCTAATTTAAGGAAGTAGTGGGTTTCTCCTTGAGATTTTTAAATGAAAACTAGAGGATTACATATTGGGAAAGCTATAAGGGCAGCTAGCTGACACAAAGGCATAGAAAACCAAATCTGAAATCAGAAATATCTGAGTTCAAAACCATCTCAGACACTTACTAGCTGTGGGACCCTGGGCAAGCCACTAAATGTTTGTTTTTTCAGCTGTTAACGAGTTAATAATAGCTACCTACCTCCCAGAGCTATTCAGTAAGGATCCAGTAAGGATCCAGTGAGATAGTAATTGCAAAGCAATTAGCACAGTGCCAGGCCCAAAGCACTATACATGTTTTTTTTTTTTATTATTATTATTATTAGTTATAGAATGGATTTTCATTCAGATATAGGTAGAATTCCACCCTTTCTGAAATTCCTTTCAACTTTAGGATTTTATTATTCAGGGTCATTTAGTGACAGCTAGAACTCAACTTGAGACTTTTGTTGTTCACTTGATTTCAATTGTATCCAATTCTTCATGATCCTATTTGTTTTTCTTTTAAAATCTAAGATGTTAGAATGGTTTGCTGTTTCCTTTTATAGTTCATTTTACAGGTAGGGAAACGAAGGCAGATAGGATTAAGCAACTTGCCCTAAATCACACAACTAAGGAGTGTATAAAGCTAAATCTGAATTCATGATGAATCTTCCTGATTCCAAATCTGTCAGTTTTTGCACTATGGTGCCATCTAGCTGCTCTACTAGCTGACAGTACCCTAATGCATTTTTGTGAATATCAGAAGTCATCCCGTGAAATCTTAAATCTCACCATCAGGCAGAAAATAGAGAATACAGAATCAGAGAAGGGCATTCTCTCTATCTAACATAATCAGTGGAAAGGAGAAAATGGAAGAAAACAACAAAGACCAAGGTGATAAACAGAAGAAAATATCATTTTCCTGGAAGAACCAGCTCATATCTAGAAATTAGAAGAGAACCTGAGTTTGACTCTATCTCCCAATAAAATGAAAGTATCTTAATATTTGAAGGCCTCCACTACCTTATCCTAAGTTTCTTTCTAGCTCCAGCTCCCTATTAACCCCCACACCAGACCCTGTACTATTCTCCAGACCCACTTTCATGAATTTCAGTGTCAATGATTTTATTCCTCCTTCCTTTACATATAAAATACCCACACTCTCCAATATACTGCTAATTGAAATTCTAGCCATCTTTCAAAGCCCAACCCAACTCCCTCCCTCCAGAAAGCCCACCCAAACCCACAGTCATCTCTGCCTCCCCTGAGTACTTCCTCTCCAGGTGCTTCCTTACTATGCTTTTCGTTAGATACTTGTCTCCTTCCTGATATTGGGGCTCTCTGTATCTGTCTGACTGTCATGTGGAAGAGGGATTAGCTTTGTTCTGCTTGGTCCTAAAGGACAAAACTGGAAGCTGTGAGATCCTCAGGAGTTGCAGGAGACCAGGTTTTGTCTCAATGTAAGGGAAACAATCCAAACAACAAGAGCTATTAAAAAGCATAATGGGTTGCTTTGGGAAGTGATTTGCTCATCATGAGTAGCATTCAACAGAGAAATGATGACCACTAGGTAGGCTCTTATTTGGGTGTTGATTGGCTGATGAATTCCCTTCCATCTCTGAGATTCAGTGTTACCTAGAATTACAGGGTCAATCATATATCTAGAACTGGAAAGGGCTCTGGGACTATCTATTCAAACCCCCTCATTTTACACAGAACTCCCAGAAAGATGAGATTTCTCTCCAAAGATCACCATATGGACCAGACTACTTCTTACCTGCGTACCCTAGAATAAATATCATTTAACTTCTCTAGCTCATCTGTAAGTTGAAAGGGTTGGGATTAGATGGTCTTTGAGTTGGCTTCTAATTCTAAAATCTATGACCTGACATCTCTTTCAACTCTGAGATAGCGATTCCTTATGGTTTGTTTCCCTGTGTAGGCCGTGTAACCCTTGGGAACAGAGATAACGTCCATTTTCTCATACGATCCTAGGTTCATATGCAGAGCAGACGAATGTGTAAAGAATGAATGTATAAATAAACAAATACATGAGTGAATGACTGTGTGAATGAATATATGAAGAGGTGAATAAGAGAGAAGAGAAAGTATCCACTGTATTTCTCCCCCCAGGCTTTATATGGGACTTCATTGGAGGATGTACAGTGGCGGGAATGTGTGCGTTACGTCAACAACAACATGGAGAGCGCAGTGGGTGCCCTCTACGTGAAACAATCATTTGCTGGTGAGAGTAAGAGGATGGTAGGTAAAGCACCACTCCTGGTCTTTCTGCATTGTCCCTATGTTCCATACCTTCCAGCATCATGTTCTTGCTGTCCCAGACTCCCTACCTCCAATAGCACACAAACTTGGCCACCAGGGAACTCTCCTGTGAGGAGGAAGCCAAGTCAGTCCAAATGATTTGGGTGACATTTCTCTCCCTGCTCTATGGTGAATGTTGTGTATTCTTCATCTCTTAACTTTGTTCAACTGCCTTTCTCTAAGAGGTCAAGCCAGCTTGTCTTGTTAAAGATAACATTGTTCATTCATTGTTGCTGTATGTTGGAGAACAAAAAACGAAGGAAAATCCTATTACCTTGTCTTTGTCTTCATCCTATTGTCTTTATTTTAAAGATAAGGGAAACTGAGATAAAGTGAGTTGCTGTGAGTCCATTACAGGGCCTAATTGCCAAACCATATCCTCTTCTCATGGAGACTCCTTTTCCAGCCCTAAATCAAAGAGCCCAGAGTGAATTACAGTGGGTACAAGTGCAGAAATTACCCTGGGAGTGACTTTAGCTGTTTTAGGGGAAGATACAGGGCAAGGATATTCTCTGCATTTGCTAAACCAGTTTGTGCTGGTCCCAAGATCCTAGAGTTTGGAGCTGGAAGAGACTTGAATAATGATTTCACTGGTTTTCTTTTTTTTTTTTCTTTTTTGGAGGCAATCAAGGTAAAATGACTTGCCTAGGGGCACACAATTAGTAAGTATCTGAGACTAGATTGGAACCCAGGGCCTTCTGAGTCTAAGACCAGTGCTCTATCCACTGTGTCATCTAGCTGCCCCTGAACCCACTGATTTTCAAGAGGCAGTGAATAAGATCCCAAAAGAAAAATAACTTGCTGAATGACTAATTAGTGACTGAATCTAGAATCCAAAACAGCTGAGTTCAAATCCAAGTCATTCATTTACTAGTGACCATATCGCCCTTGTTGACATCTGCAAATGGGGATAATAATAGTATTTATTTCTCAGGGTTAGTGTGAAGATCAAATGAGATGATATGAGGGATTTAGTGCCTAAAACAGTGGTTCTCAAAGTCTGGTCCAGAGCATCCTGGGAATCTCTGAAATCCTTTCAGAGAGTCTACAAATTCATAATTAGTTTTTATTTTTAATGTGATCAATATCTATAATGATAAACCACATAAACAAAAACTCTTTGGACAGATCCTCAATCATTTTTAATAGGATAAAGATATTGAGAACAAAAGTTTGAGGACCACTGGGCTCTAAAACATTATTGCTCAGATGTGGATAACTTTTTGTGATCCCATTTTGGGTTTTCTTGGCCAAGATCCTGGAATGGTCTATCATTTCCTTCTCCAGTTTATTTGATAGATGAGGAACTGAGGCAAACATGTAAAGTAACTTACCCAGGGTGATACAATTAGGAGGTGTCTGAGATCAGATTTGAACTGAGGCCTTCCTGACTCCAGATGCAGTATTCTATCCACTGCTTCATCTAACTTTCCTGTCTAGAACAAAGTAAGAACTTAATAATCATCTCACCCCTCAGTCAGGGTAGTAACGAGTTGGGATTTCAGGTCTATTGACCCCACATTCAAGGATCTTTTTACACAATTGTCATATAAAATATGACAAAATTCTATCTATAACAGTCTGAGCCTTGGAGAGATCCCTGCATGGTCAATCCTCCCAACAGCTGACCTCAGGACTTCTGGAAGAACTCCTACCTGTCTCCCCTTCAAAAAGTCCACAATGTATAACTTGTCCTGGACAAATGTTCTCTCCTCTAGAATAAAGAGTCCTTAAAAGAAAAGGCCTTTAAGTGGACAGAGATGAAGCCCTCCAAATCTGGAGATTCTGAACCCATTTCAGGCATAGGGGGAGGAGGGTAAGAGCTCAACTCTTTCTTGTGGAAGTCTTGCTTAAATTTTTCTTTTCAGGTCAGTGATCTCATCCAAAAAGTACGAGAGGTGTTTATTGAGACCCTCAATGAGTTAAAATGGATGGATGAAATATCCAAGAAGAGAGCTCAGGAGAAGGTGAGTGAGAGCTTTGGGAGCTGATACATTTGGGGATGTCACTCACACTTGTTCCCTGGGTGGGAGTCACAAATTTATCCCACATGTTTGGAGGCTGGAAAAGTGAACTATCCCTATTTTAGCCAAACTTGGATTTTTCAACTCAAAGTAGTAGAGTATAAGCCCTGATGTTTCCCTCACTAATGTTTTTACCTCTGTTATCACAGGCAATCATCACATTGGGAGATTGTTTTTTAAATATCCATTTATAAAAATGATAATTCCAGCTGCCATACAATAGTGTGCCATATAATCCAAGAATACCTGGCTTCAAATCTAAAATTTACTAATTCTTTAACAATGGTTTTTCAAAGCCATTGAGAGATGCAGTCTGCATTAGTGAAGGGAGATGTAATGAACATCTCCATTATCCTGAAATAATAACCCTTCCCACATCCACATACAAAGAAAATAAATAAGGTTCAGGAAATGGAAATGACTTGTGGATATTTGAATCCAGTTCCAATTCACCCAAATCCAACATTCTTTCTACTTTATGCCCTTCTATGTTCCCTCTCTATTGCAGGCCACAGCCATCAAGGAGCAGATTGGCTACCCAGACTACATTTTAGAAGAACAAAATAAGAAACTCGATGATGAATATTACCAGGTAAGGCTATCACCCCACAACAGTCACTCACCAATTTCCTTGTCTTCAATAATGTTAGTCGGGATGGAAAAGAACTGGAAATATTGTTGGTGCCCATTGTGAAAGACTAACTGAACAGTCTAATGGAGAAATATGATTGGAATACCACCCTTGTACTAGAAGGGGTCTTCATATGTGGTCCAAGGATCACCCAGAGCCCGAATGTTCAAAATAATCAACCTATTTAATAAAAACATGATCGAATTTTCCCTAAGTAAAAGCAATTCCTGAAAGAGTCGGGGAAAGAAGTTCTCGAAGTATAAAAACTCTGGGTTTAAATTAACTCCTTAAATTCTAACCAGCATTCTTGGGCCTATGAAAATGGTGTAGACAGAAATTACAAATATGAGAGATTAAAAGAAATCTGGGAAAACTGGTCTGAACTAATGGAGACTGAAGTCCACAGAATCAGGACAATAAGAACCAAAATGACTACAGGAATAGAAATGAACATCATACTAAAGGGAGAGGGAATTCTGGGTAACTGAGTACCAGAAAATAGAGAATAAAATGTCACTCCTGCATCATAGCAGAGAAGTTGGGAGAAAATGGAAACAGGCCTAAAAAGGGATAGCATGTTATCAATAGTAACAGGCAAGGTCACTCAATGACTTTTTTTTATTTAACAAATTCCCTTTATCATAAGGGAGACTTAAAAAATGGAGGGGAGGGGAAAAGTGGTTTAACTGCACCAGTTCTCAAACTGCATAATAAAATGGTAATTATCAAAACAATTTGCTACTGGCTAAGAAATAGAGTGATAGATCAGTGGAATAGATGAGGTACAAATTACATTATAGTAAATGACCCTACTAATCTAGTATATTATAAATCAAAAAACTTAATCTTTTGGAACAAAAACTCATTATTTGACAAAAACTGCACAATAGAAATTAGGTATAGACCAACACCTCACCCTGCATACCAAGATAAGATCAAAATAGGTACATAATATACACATAAAGGGTAATATTGTAAGCAAATTAAAAGGAAATAGAATAGTTTATCTTCAGATTTATGGAGAAGAAGAGAATTTAGTATCAAAGAAGATATAGAGAGCATTATGAAATGTAAAACAGATCATTTTAGTTACACAAAATTTAAATATTTTTGCACAAATAAAACCAATGCAACTAAATCATAAGGAAAGAAAAAACTGGGGAAACATTTTGTAGCAAGTCTCTCTGATAAATGCCTCATTTCTAAAATATATAAAGAAATGCATCAAATTTATTAACATACAAGTCACTTGTTATTTGATAAACGGTGAAAGGATATGAACAGTAGTTTTCAGACAAAGAAGTCAAAGTTATCTATAGTCATATGGCAAAAACGCTCTTAATATCTATTAATTAGAGAAATGTAAATAAAAACAACTTGGGTATCATTTTACACCTTTTTAACATGACAGAAAAGGAAAATGTTGGATGAGAGGATGTGATAAAACTGGAACACTTATGCATTATTGGTGCTGTGAACTGTTCCAATCATTTTTAGAGAGCGATTTACAACTATGTCCAAAGGGCCATAAAACTGTGCCCCCCCTTTGATATAGCAATACCACTGCTAGATTTATATTCCCAAGATACCCCAAAAAGGGAAAAGGACATATTTGCATGAAAATATTTATAGTAACTCTTTTGGTTGTCGCTAAGAATTGGAAAGCAAAGGGATGCCCACCAATTGGGGAATGGCTAAATAAACTATGGGATATGATTATAATGGAATAATATTATAAGAAATGACAAACAGAATTATTTAAGAAAATCCTGGAAAGACTTATATGAACTTATGTATAAGTGAAGTGAGCAGAACCAGAGGAGCATTGTACATGATGATAGCAATATTGTTCATGAATAATTGTGAATTACTCAACAATTCTCAGCAATACAATGATCCAAGACAACCCCAAAGTACTAATGATGCAATCTACTATCCAAATCCAGAGAAAGAATTATTATGATTGAATACAGACTGAAGTATGCTGCTTTCAATTTCTTTTCTTTTTTTTTATTTGAGTCTTCTTGAATAACATGACTAATATGGAAATGTTTCTAATTGTATATATACAATGTATATTATATATACACATGTATAACCTATATTTGATTGCTGAGATTTACATGTCTGAGAGGGAGAGGGGAGAGAGGGGGGATAAAATTTAGAATTCAAAACTTAAAATAAAAAAATGTTTTTAACTTATAAAATTCACAAAAATAAGGATAAGACTTCAGCTCTAGGATATCCATCAGTGGTGGATTAAAGAAAGTAGCCATAAATCTTTTATTTATTTGTTTGTTCAGTAATAAATTATATAAACAGGATGGTTCAAGAATATAGCTTTTATTCTTGCTCACTTTCTTTTAAAAACATACTTCCTCATTTGGACTAATTGTTTTCTATATTAATATTTCCTTCCATTAGCTGAACTTCACAGAGGACATGTTCTTTGAGAATACATTGGAGAATCTTAAGTCTAGTGCACAGAAAGGTCTGAAGAAACTGAGGGAGAAGGTGGACCAGGATGTGTGAGTACAGAGTCAGCCGAAAGAAAATCTTCTTTAGGGCAACACCACTCCATAAGTCAGTAGAATCTGAGTTCAAATTACTATTGGGTGACATGGACAAGTCATTTAACCACAATTGCTTCCAAAATAATAATAACCATAACAAGCAGCACCCATTTCTATAAAACTTCAAAGTTTGCAGAATCCTTAAAAATATCATCTCATTTGAGCTTCACAACAACCTGGGAAAGATTCACTATTATTATCCCCATTTTACAGAAGAGGAAACTGAATTCTAAAAATATTATTGTTGTTTGTCTTTTATTCTCAAAGAGTACCATGATACCAGAGAGGTGATGCCATGAATTGGATTTAAGTGAGGGAGGGCTGTGCAAACTCACCAGCCTCACTTTCTTATCCAGAATATTCTGGGTCTAGTGGCAAGATAGAAATCAGCACAATTATAGATAAAGACCTGAATGCAATGGGAGACCTTAGCCTTTAAAGTTAAGGTCCTTTTTAAGTCTCAGTTTTAGGCTATGTAGTCAAAGAATATATATCCCATCCAAGTCTGAGCAGAGCATAATGGCTTCCACCAGAGTAGAGAACAATTTCATCATCAGCAATGTTGATAAGAACTGAACTAAAAGTCAGGACTTTATAAGAAGGGGCTGGGGAGCTTTGAATCTCCCTAAGATATTGATGATTATGAATCATTTATCACATTAACATATGTGTGTGTGCACATGTGTTTCTGGACTGAATGGAGAAACTGATTTTTGATCCTTTTTGTTTTTCTTTATCATTGATTTTTCTGGGATGTTGAGTCTTGCTCAAGGTTACAGAGTTAGTACATTTCTAGGCAATATTTGAATTCAAGTCTTCTTGACTCTAGGCCCAGAGCTGTATCCACTGTACCACCTTGCTATCTAAGCACTTTGATTTACCACCTCAAATCAACAAACCTCTTTCTCTTTGAGACAATTGGGGTTAAGGGACTTGCTCAGGGTCACACAGCTAATAAGTGTCTGAGACCAGATTTGAACTCGGGAAGATGAGTTTCTTTGACTTCAGGGTTGGCACTCTATCCACTGTGCTATATAGCTGCCTTAAAAATCATCATAGAATATCCAAAATAATCAAAGCTCACGTGTCTAGATCTCTTTTAACCCCAACCAACAAACCTGAGAGCTGGGGATGTTGTTACTCCCATTTTGCAGAAGATGAAACTGAGATGGGAGAATTTAAGTAATTTACCAAAGTGCACAGTTGGGTCAGATTGCCTCTACATGGGACAGCTCTTAATCTTCTAGAGCTTGGTCACAGTCATCAAACCTAATTGCTGGTCACTGTGCTTTTTTTCAGCTGGATCATTGGGGCAGCCGTAGTCAATGCCTTTTACTCTCCAAATCGAAACCAGATTGGTAGGTAATATGGTCCCTCTCTTCCTACTCTTGGTTGAAATCTTTCTCTCTCCTTCCTCCACCTTGGGGTTTGTATTCCCTTTGTAATATTCATGCCTTAAACCTAAATCACTCTGATTCTCACTGATAGAACAACATAGTATCCAGTCCAAGTCATTATTAATCATTGTTTGGGTTCTGATGACTCAGATGTAAATAGCAATTGTTTCTATTTTGGCCAAAGGGTCTCCCTCTTCCAGACTGATTTTTTTTTTTTTTTTTTTTTTTTTTTTGGCTAAGTGAGGCCATTTTTTTTTTTTGCCTCATTTCTTACCTAGCCTTAATCATTAAATGGGCATCACCTCAGGAAAACTAACACATGGGAAAAGATCTTAGCATAAAAAGACCAAAGTATCTCCCTGTATCCAGGCTGTTTCCAGTCATCCTGTTCTGTATCCAACCACTGGACCCAGATGGATGCAGAAAAAAAAGCAAGCCCTCCCTCACTTAAATCCAATTCATGTGCAAGTCATGATATCACCTTCCTGATGTCATGATCCTTTTCCAGAAAGAAGAACAACAACCTTTGGAAGCCAGTGCCCTCCCCTCCTACCCTAACAGTGAGAAAGAAGGTAGCCATAGGTTAGCAGATGGAGAGCTAGCTGCTCATCTAAGGTCATTTGGCCATTCTCTATTTTATAGACAGAGGATCGTGAACCTTTGATGTAGAACGGGAAGGAACCTTTGAGAAGTCTCTCCAATCTAGAGCCTGTCCCCCTTTCCTCCCATCTTATTACTCACACAGAATCTAGAATTTGAGAATTAAAATTGAACTCATCCATCCAGGAGCCATCCAGGCACCCCACACTCAAATAGAATGCTCACTCTAAAGTTTCGAGCAAAGAGTTGTCTAGTCTTTAACTGAAAACCTTCCAAAAGGGGTTACCCACCCCCTTCTACTTTTGAGTAGTTCTGACAGGTTTTTTTCCTTGACAAAAGCCTAAGAAAAGATAGAGGGGGAAAGGAAGGCTCAGAAAAGGAAAGTTATTTATCTAAGGTCATACAGGGAGCCAGGGGCAATCAGAATTGGAACCCAGATCCTCTCACTCCAAAGCCAGCATTCTTTTAACTTGTCTTTTTGTATAGGTTAAAGCCACAAAGGATTAACCTCAAACGAGGGTGAGAGTCTCATTTAACAAATGAAGGAAAGCCATGTATATGAAAACAGAAGTTAGGGGTTTCTCCCACAGATGCCAAAAATAAATGGACTTGGAAGGGGAAAGGAAGACTTGCTCAAAAGAAGTGGCCTTCATACTCCCATACATGACCACTGAGCATCCATTAGGGACCTTTGAGGGATTCTGCAGTCTTCCATGGGAGGGTCGGAACCAGATTCTCAGCCCTGTAAGCTGGGTGATAAATGATATCAGTTCAATCCAGACTCACTTCTATAGTGCCAAGATCATTAAGTTGGGAGTCAAGGATACCTGGGTTTATGTCTTCAGACATTTCTCTATGAGCTTCAGTTTCCTCATTTAGGAAATGGGGATAATTTGTCCTGTATTTTGTTCATATGAAGTTATTTTCATTGTGTCTCCCCAATTTGACTGTGCATTTCTTGCTTTTCTTTGCATCCCCAGTGCTTGACACAATGCCTGGCATACAGAAGGTGCTTAATAAATGTTCATTGGCTGGCTTCCTGACAAAATATATGACTCTCTAATCCTGTGATCTTCTCCCAAGCAGTGAGCAATCTAAAAGAATAAGGCAATAGGCAGACAGAGTCTTACTAAAGCCAGGGCTCTTTCCTTTGTATCAGAGGACCTGGATTTGGATCTAGCCTCTGACACCAGTTGTGTGACCTTAGCAATTTATTTTCCCTTTCTGGGCCTCAGTTTCCTCATCTGCACAATAACAAGTTGGAGTAAGTTGTCGCTGAAGTCCCGTTCAGCTCTAGGTCTATAAGCTATAAACTGCTGCTTGTTCTGCAGTGTTTCCTGCTGGGATCTTGCAGCCCCCCTTCTTCAGCAAACAGCAACTTCAGGCCTTGAATTTTGGAGGGATTGGGATGGTGATTGGCCATGAGATCACCCATGGGTTTGATGACAATGGTGAGTAAGATCCTCCTCCACCCCTCTTTCTTCTCAAACATACCATGTATCTAATCCCCACGGGCAGAGACCAATGATAGTATTCCAAGTTTCAGTGCTGGGGTCCAGGCCAAGGGGTGAAATGAGGAAGGATACAGATGGTGTTTTGGTGTCTGATTTAAAAAACCTCCCATCCTGGTGGAGGCTATGGGATAGCCATGTGTGCAAAGCTTGATAAAAAAAAAACAAAAACTGAGCCCCATTGCACAGTGTGAGAGAGGAAGGGTAGCATGAAGGGAAGTGAGTGGGCTTGGAATTTGTAGAAAATGTTCTTTGAATCTCTTTACCACATGTTAGTCACGTGACCCTGGGCAAGTCACTTAGATCCTGAGTGTCCTAAAGATCCCAGAAGTCACCTTTGTCCAACCCACACTTAAATGGGAATCCTCCACAACTGATCATCCTGTCTCTGCTTGAAGGCCATTACCAAGGCAGGAGTCCAATCCCTAGGAGTCTCCCACTGGAGACGGGAGCCCATCTGGGCTTGGTTTTCATCTGTCAGAGGAAGGGTCTACACTAGACATTGGCCAAGGCCCCACCAGCTCTACAAGTAAAATCTTAGAAGCAGGAAGCATGGATATATTCAGCCTCCCAGGAAGAAAGGAAAACATATTTGGAAGTACAGGTCTCAGCCTGATTTGTCACAAAATCGGGCATGGGATTCACTAAGTACTTCTTAATCAGCAGGAAGAATCATATAATGGATAGAGAGAGATCTTGGAATCGGGAAGAGCTAAATTCGAATCCTGTCTACTGTACTCAGGTTGTGTGACCCTGAGAAGTTCCTTTAGCTTTTCTTGCCCTGAGTTAACTCTCACTTGTAGAGTAGGTGCCCATGTGCATTGGGAGATGCCATGTTCACCCTGTACCAATAAGTTGGTATTTGTACCAATAAAAATCACTAATTCAGTCTCCCCACCAAAATCTCAGGACACCAGAATATAAAACAGTTCCTCACTTGGAGGAACTAACAAGCAATCAGTAAACAGTTATTAAGTGCCTACTGTTTACCAGTCAGAGTACTAAATGCTGAAGATATAAAAATAAGGAGTTTACAATTCAATAAGGAAGAGGTCAGGAAGGAGAGCCAGGAAAGGTACTTACTCAGGGGAAGGAGGCAAAGTCAGGCAAGCCACAGGAGAAATATAAGGGTGTCCTGAACTGATCTTCCTCCTTCAATGGGGTTTTGGGGTTCATAGTACCACCCTCCAATCAATTTACTAGATAGAGGAAACAACATGAAGAGATATTTAAGTAAGGGGAGGAGTCAGAAAAATCATAAGAAACTGAGCTGAGCTTGGAAAGAAATTCGGAAATCTGTCAGGCTGAGGTGAAAATGGAGTGCATTCTGCACAAAAGGTATAGTTTGAGCAAAGACCTGGAGGTGGGAGAGGGAATATTATGTTTAGAGAGTAGCTGGTTAGACAGTATGGCTAGGATAGCACACAATTATAGAAAGTATGGAGATGAAGTCCTAAGAGGTATTTGGACTACAGATTTCAAATTGTCTTGGCCACCCAGCTAGTAAATGTCTAAGGCCAGATTAGAACTCAGGAAGATAAGTTTACCTGGTTCCGAGCCCAGTGCTTTATCCATTGAGGAATGGAACTATCAGTATGGATTCTCAGATGATTCCATGTGGCCTCCCAGCAGTGGCAGTAACTCATTTCCTGTTCTGTTCAATGTTGCTGATGGGTTGGGTTTGTGTGTTAGTATCCCTGTTCTTTCTAGAGCCAGGCTGTCTTCCCCTGGGCTGTCTCCTTCCCTTCTCTTCCCCCAGGCAGGAACTTTGACAAAGATGGAAACATGTTGGACTGGTGGAGTAACTTCTCATCCCAGCACTTCAAGGAACAGACAAATTGCATGGTGTATCAGTATGGCAACTACACCTGGGACCTGGCAGGTGGCCAGCACGTGAGTGAGAGTGACATCCCCACCTTGCTAGCTAGAGCACCCAGCTCCCAAAGGAACCTGGGCAAATAAAAGCCTGGAGGTCAGTGGGCTGGGATGGGAGTGGACCAATTAATCAAGCAATCAACAAGAATTTTTAAAGCACCTACTATGTGTCAGGCACATAATATTAGGTCCCTGCTCTTGAGAAGTTACAATCTAATGAAAGGAGATGGTATGTGCATAAGATATGTGTACAAGATTACTCAAGAGATACAAAGTAGCCTATCTGCCAAGGGAAAGCCAGGAACTATAGGAACACAACTATAAAACACTTTCCACACAAATATAGTCAGATCTAATCCGTTGGAAAAATATCAAGTGCTCATGGGTAGGCAGAGGGAATATAATAAAAATGATAATACTCCTTAAATTAGTCCACTTATTTAGTGCCATATCAATCAAACTCCGAAGAAATTATTTTATAGATCTAGATAAAATAGTAACAAAATTCATCTGGAAGAGCAAAAGATCAAGAATTTTGAGGGAATTAATGAAAAAAAATGTTAATGAAGGCTGTCTAGCTGTGCCAGACCTAAAACTATATTATAAAGCAGTAGTAAGCAAAACCATTTGGTATTGGCTAAGAATTAGAGTAGAGTAGTGGAATAGATTAGGATCACAGGACAAAATGGTCAATAACTATAATAATGTAGTGTTTGACAAACCCAAAGACCCCAGTGTTTGGGATAAGAACTCACTATTTGACAAAAACTGCTGGGAAAATTGGAAACCAGTATGGAAGAAATTAGGACTTCACCCACTCCTAACACCACAAAGATAAGATCTAAATGGGTTAATGACTTAGACATAAAGAGTGATATTATAAGCAAATTGAAGGAACATAGAGATAAAAAGTAGCTCTCCATGGGAAATCAGATTTCAGCTGATTAAAACTGTTGTATACCAGGCTCTATATAGAAAACCAGAGAAAGCAGAAGATACTGTGAGGAAAGAAAGAGCAGCAATGATGTGAGAGATTATGAAAGATTTCTTGGAAGAAGTGGCTTAGCTGGATTTCAGAGAAAGGATGGGGCTGGAGGGGAATAGTTTGAAATGTCTTGTTCCAATGATTCTACCTTTTCTTCCTCATACCCAAAGGTGAGTGGGATTGGCACATTAGGAGAAAACATTGCAGATAACGGAGGCATACGGCAAGCTTATAAGGTAAGATGAATTTCATTCCTTCATTCAGCCCCTATTTAGTGCCTACTGTATACAATAGATGGCCCTGTGCCAAGCTGTATTTTGAAATTATTTCTTGAGTATTTGAAGCCTGAAACATAGGCAGAAAGATCTTGGCATTTAGAACAGAAATGGAACAACGAAATTATCTACTCTAACCCCCTCATTTTGTAGATAGGGAAACTGAAGCAGAGAGAAGAAAATGACTTGTCAAAGGATTTCAACAAGGATGAGATTCATAACTCAAATGAGAAGTCTTATGACTCTAAACCCAGGACAAAAGATTTTTAAGATCATCAACTTACAGCCAGAAAAGGCCTTAGAGCTTCATTTAACAGATGAGTAAATTGAGACCCAGAGGAGTCAAGGTTACAGAAGCAGTCAGCAACAAAGCCAGGATTTGAATTAAGACCTTCTGACTACTAATCTATTAGCAATCCATGCTGCTTCCTCTGTTTACTTGAGCCTGCCCTTTAGCTAATGAGACCTTCCATTTATAAGGCTTTATCTGTGATTCTCCAAAACTTGAAACCCAGTGGAGATACCTGGGGCTAACTCATGGAACAGTGGATAAGGCACTGGATTTGAATTCAAACCCAGATTCAGACATTTTATCAGCTGTTGTAATGCCAGAGAAACTGAGGCAGGAGAGGGATTAGAGAGTTTTCAATAGTTTATTAATTGGAGAGTATAATTGATTGGACAGGACTCTCATCTCAAATTATCCAGTCAGATAGAGATAAAGATATACTGGGACCAAGGAATCCATGTTGGTCACAGGGCTGTCAATCTCAAAGAATGCAGCCCAGAATGGGTGTATCTCAGGACCTTAAATATTCTTTAGAGACAAAGAAAGTAAAAAAGATGCGAAAGTTCCTGTCAGAATAGGAGAGGCCATAAATCCTAAAAGCCCAGAGACAGGATGTCTGAATACCCAGAGATAAAGATGTCAGTGAGGTATCTTGGAATATTTTAGAGGGATATTGTAAATTCTTGAGGACAGGAGTTCTGCTCTCTTTGTTTATCTTGCCTAGCAATTTATAACCTTAGAGTAAACGGTTCCCAGTCTTAATGGACCAGAGTGGGTTTTTACGACTAAGGGGATTTGACAGAACAGTTAAGGAAACTGAGACAAAGGAAACTAGTTCAGGGAAACCAAGTCAGAACAGTTAAAGAGAATCTGTGGCATAACACTATGTTACCCCAGATGAGAAATTTAACCTTTATCTGTCTCACTTTCTTCATCTGTAAAATGAGGATCAGAACAGGCCCTAATTTATAGGGGTGCTATGATAATCAATTGAAGTAACAATTATCAAGTGCTTGTCTCAGTATCTGGCACATAGTAGGTACTATATAAGTGTTTACTATTATTGTTATCATTATAGTTATTTGTAAAATGGGACCAGAACAGCCCTCTACCTCTCAAAATTATTGTGAGGATCAAATGAGATAACAAATATAAAGCACATAGTAGGCATATATTTTTATATGGTGCTATATAACTGTCAGCAATTATCATTGTGCCTGTGCCAGACTGGGTTGGTCCCACAATAGAAAAATCTTTTGTCATGATGGGCTCTCATACATTCTGGGTAACCCCGGCCTTATCTATCCTATACACAGGCTTACCTAAAGTGGATGGAACAAGAAGGAAGAGAACCCACACTGCCAGGACTGAATCTTACCCATGAACAGCTTTTCTTCATTAACTTTGCCCAGGTGGGACCTTAAGCTTGTTACCTGGATAGGGAGGGATCTCCTCAGCCTCTCTTGCCTTGTACATCTTCACTTCCCTAGGTCAAAGGGACTAAAGTTTTCTGGATTTCAGGTGGCCTCCACATTGGCTGAGCTACAACTAGGGTGGGATGAATAAGGGTTCTGCTCAAGGGACAGAAATATAGAGGGATATGACATATGACATTCCTCCTACGGTGTTGCAGCAACAAAACTTAGCAATAAAAATATGGTAAAGGAAGAAACCAGAAAATCATGAACTTGCCTTCTTCCCACCAGGGGCCAGATAGTGTGCCCTGAGGTCCCCATCCTCCCTTTGACTGAATTTTCCTAAATACAAAGATTTCTAATTACACCTCACTACATGGATATTTACAGAATAACCAGCACCTAAGGAAAGATATATCCTTCATCTATTTAATCATTAACTGGGCAGTATTGTAGTCCAGACCCTGCTGAATTCTTTATATAATTTATATATATATATATATATATATATATATATATATAAAACATAATTATAATGTATAATTATATAATAAATATGTTTATTATATAATTTATATAATTAATTCTTTATATAAAGCATGAGAAATTGAGAGATGGAGAGAAATTGAATATAGAGGTATCTCATAAATGTGTAGACTGAGACCCACAGAGGGAAAGAAAGGATTTGATCTAAGATCAAACTACATTACAACTTTTGGCCAGCCACATTTGCAATGGGTATTTTAACTTCTCTACCCACTAGCTCCTATAATCTTCCCCCAAGTCTTGCCTTGAAAGCAGAGTAGTAGTTAATTTATTCTCATTTGACAGATGAGGAAATTAAGGCCCAAAGAAGGACAATGAGCTTGCCAAAGTGCAGTTGGCTAGTAAGTTAACAGCATCACATAATGTAACGGTTGTAACAGACTCCAGCAGCAATCTATTCCAAGCAATGCTGTAAAAAAATGTCAACTTCACACCCAACCCAATGAGTGGTCACTCAGCCTCTGTTTAAAGACCCCCAGGAAGGGGAAAACCACAACCTCTGGGGGCAGCTCTTCCACTTAGGGATGGCTTTGATTGGTAGGATATCTTTCATCTCAAAAGCAGATACCAGGCTCCATCCCAAGTCTAAGCTGCTTCAGGTGAAAAATGTCCCGTTCCTTTGACCATTCCTCGGATGACAGAGAATTAAGTGGTTTCTGGTTCTTTTCAATATTTGGGTTCAGAACTCCTCCCCAACACCATTCCACTGTTCCCCATGTACACAGTAATCTCCGATGACAGGAGATTTGGAGGCTGGTAAGGGGCTGGACTGGGGACTGGGTTTATTCTGTGCAAGCAAAGTCCACTGGGAACCACAGCTATGAGCAAGAGAATTCTAGATGGAACCATTGTATTCTGCCATAGGAATGTATAAGCTGTTACCCAGAGCTCTATGAGAAGACACACTCTTTCCCCACAGGTTTGGTGTGGATCCTACAGACCGGAATATGCCAGTCAGTCCATAAAGACAGACGTCCACAGTCCTCTGAAGTACAGGCAAGCAGAGCATTCTGGATCTACTTGCTAAGGTCAAGGAAGCCAAATTCCTGAATGTCCCCAGACGCTGGGACTTTTACAGGACAACTTGTTCCAAAGAAATCCTACTTATAAACCAATCTTTTCTCTTCCCTGAGCCAGGTTGACTTCCAATGGGGTATCCTTGAGTAAACTCATTTGGGGAGACTACTCTGAAACTCTCTCATGATTCAAAATGATGAGAGAGAAGGATATGGTGAAATAGGGAGTTAACTCGCCAGCAGAACTGGAACAAGAGCAGGCCAGCGGAGTTCTGGCCTGGGGCACTGAATTCAAGGTCTTCCCAATTTAGAAAGCAATATACTTGAAGCTCCTTCAGTGACCTAAGTGCAGTAAGACTTGGCAACGGACTAACAAGAATAATAAAAAAGGGAACCCACCAGATGATGGAACTAGTATGCCTTGGGTAGCGTTTGTGGTTCATAGCCTGAGTACAAAAATTTCTAGTTATTTTAGTTATTCCTTCACTTACCAGCGAGGCATTCACACTCCAGCTGCCTCCCTCTCTATACTAATGACATGCAAAATGCCATTGTATCTCTCAAGTTATTAGCTTCCTTGTTTCTCCATGAAGCTTTCTTGGGTCAGTGTTGTTTTAGGGAGGGAAGGAAGGAGCATTGTCTGAGGCTATGAGAATATGTTTATTTCCCCCAGATTTGCATATCCTATCCTATTACCAGCGTTCCTCTCCATAGTAACCCCCAAGCTCTAGACCAAGCCTTCTTCATCTGGGGTCCACAGACTGCTAAGGGTTGGTGCAGGATAAATTGTAGAGGTCCATGATTGGAACAGATAAAAAATACATTGTGATTCAGTCATGTCCAACTCATTAATTTCCTGGACCAGAGCATGGCAGGCACTTCCATACCCTTCTACCCCTCAAAATCTTCCCAGGTCCATGTTTGTTGTTTCCATGAAAAAAATTGCACCCTTATTTTCATTAACCTTTTATTTTTTGGTGATCCTCTGTATTTTCATATATTTAGTTAATATTTTTCATATTTAATTCATTTTAATTATTTTTATTATTCATTTCATTTCATTAATTCATATATTTAAAACAAGCGAGGATCTCTAGACTTTCCTAAATTGCCAATGGAATCCAAGCCACCCAAAAGGTGAAGAATGGTTGCTCTAAACCTTGCTCTCTCCCACCTCTATCAAATAGTGTAGTAGGGCTCAGCCCTCCAGCCCAGCTAGGTGAGTTTAGCTCAGAGAGTTAACTAACTTACTTGCCATGGTGAGCCTTCTGAGATATCCCTCCTACAAAGCTGGAGCCAAAAGGGGCACTTCAGTCTCCCCACAGAGCCAGCACAAAATTGTCAGAGCCACAAAAGACCTTCAAGTTTCCCCTCATGGGGCACCATCTAATTACACAAGCCCTGTTTATTTTGAGGTATGGAAGGGAGCTTAGAGTCTGTTAAGGCAATCTCCTTTCCATATGGAAACACTGAATCATCCATAGGATGGGCACTGAGCTAATTGGAAAAGTTGACAAAGGACCTACCATAATAATAATAACTGTAAGAGGAATTGGATCTGAAATGTCACTGGTATGGGGAACTCCCAGAGGAGGAAACTCCCTCTACTGATGTAGGTGTACACTTCCTCTACTGATGTAGGTGTACACTTCCTCTTCAATGAAGAGTTTTATAATCTCGCCAAGAGCACTGAGAGTTTCCAGAGTTAGTATGTGTCAGGAAAGGATGAGACTCCAGTCTTCTGGGCTCCAAGCTTTCTGCTTACCAGGACACATACTGTCATCATTCTCAATGTTATCATAATAACTGTTTTATTATATTTATATTTATTTATGTTATTTACATATTAATTATAATTATAATAATTGTGTACAATATTTTATTATAATATAGTAATATAATAATTATATATTAATTATAATTCTAATAATTGTCTAAGATATTATATTCTATTTCACATAAATTGTGAATCATCGCATATATAAAGTAATATAATATGTTATAATATGTAATATATTATATTAGGGCTAAATGGCACAGTGGACCTGGGGTCAGGAGTATTTGAGTGCAAATATGGCCTCAGACACTTCCTGGCTTTGTGAACCTTGCCAAGTCACTTTACCCTATGTGCCTTAGTTTCTTCATCTGGAACAGAAGCTTGGAAAAGTTGATACAGGATTATAAATCTTTTGGGCTAGCCAGGAAGAGGTAACACAGTAGTAGCTAAGAGGCATGATTGGATTACATTTAATTAAACACCTCAACTGGAATATAGTCCATTTAGGCTCCAGACTTCTTGGCTGATAACTATACATTAAAAAAAAATAGATGGTTTAATAACAGGAATATAATATAATAATATAATAAAAGGAAATAGTAAACATTCCAGTATCTTTGTAAGAAAATCCCTAATGGGGTCATAAAGAATTGAATACAAATGAAATAAGTGAACAATAAAAACATATAATAATTGATATGTAATATGCAAACTAGCACATGTATATATGTCATGATTATAATTATATAGTATATATTGTATAATATAATATTATGACATATGTAATAATATAATGACATATAATTATAACAATGTTCTATGCATATCATAACACTACATTGTGTTCATGTTTGTACATAACATAGTATGTTATACATTGTATATTGTGAATGTATAATAACAGTTTCCTCATTTGTAACATGAGGATAATAATAGTGACCTCACAAGATCATAGTGAGAATTAAGTTGAATAACATCTATAAAATGAAAGCTCTGGATATTATTTGGTCCTCATAGTAACAGGTGAGATAGAGGCTATTATTATTCCCATTTTACAAATGAGAAAAATGAGGCTGAAAAAATGACTTGCCCAGAACCACAGAGCCAATGTCAGAGGCAGCATTCAAATTCAGGTGGTCTTAACTACTCACTCTACTACCTGGCTATTGACATTGCCACAATCCAAGACTCCGTCTATCTCCCAATCCAAACTTCTTTCCTAGGTCACAATCCTAACATTCTAGAGTTGCACGTGTCCCCTTCTTGACTACTTATTTTTTTTTATTATTGTTTGAGTCTTCACAACTCTATTTGGGATATTCTTAGCAGAGACACTGGTTTGCCATTTCCTTCTCCAATTCATTTTAAATATAAGAAAACTGAGGCAAACAGGGTGAAGTGGCTTGTCCAGGGTCACACAGTTAGGACATGTCTGAGGCAGGATTGCAGTGCAGGTCTTTCTGTCTCTAAATTCAGCTCTCTGTTCCCTGCACCATCTAGCTACCCATTGAGCCAACAGACATCTGTCCATAATAGATTTTCATTCCTGTTTCCACTTGTGTCCTTCAGGGTCATGGGATCCTTGCAAAACTTTGAAGCCTTTTCAGAAGCCTTCCATTGCCACAATGGGACAGTAATGCACCCCGAGGAGAAATGCAGAGTGTGGTAGCTGAAGACTGAGCTCAAAACCTGTGCTTCAACCCCAAGTCTGTTCCAAGCAGTCCAGGAGACAAGCTTTGATCTGGGTCTCTTCTTGGGGCATCTATGTGACCAGTGCTTTCTCCCCTTATGTTCTAGCCCAGGACAGAGACTGCCCCAAGTATTATCTCCTCTCAGAGGCAGATGTAAGAATGGAGATGCCAGTGATTCACAGGCACTTGTCAGCCTGAGACCGGGAAGCTCCTTTTGGGGGGGAAATGACTGTTTCAAATGACATTTAGACTGTTATTAATCCATCTAATTCTTTTTTTTAAAAAATGTATACTTGTCAGCCAGGATCATTAATACAAGAAGTCTGGAGCCTAAATGGACTATACCCCACTTGAGTTGTTTCATTAAATGTAATCCAATCATACCTCTCAGCTGCTACTGTGTTACCTCTTCCTGGCTAGCTCAACAGGTTTGCTTTCGGGTATGGAAATTTGTAATCCTGTATCAACTTTCCCAAGCACCTGGTATGTGTTAAATATCTAAGTGTTTCAGACTCAAGTAAAATAAACCATCTGAAGCCAACTTTGCCTTGTGAAGAGTTGTTAATTTGTATCCTTGGGGTACATATTAGAGTGGGAATAATTTCACTTTTGGAAGGGAACATGAAGGAAGAAAGGGATAAAAGAACAAACAAATGAACAAACGAACAAAATGAGGACAAATAGTAGGCACCTACTATACAAGAAGTATTCTTGGAAAACAAAAACTAGAGAGAAATATATCTACCTTCAAATAACTTATATTCTAGTGTAAGAGACTACACAGATAGGGGAATGATAGCTGTGAAGAAGAGTTCTGGTCTTGGGAGTTCCAGTGATGGTGAGTAGAACCAGAGGGGAACTGACTGGCATATGATTTCCAGGATGAGGGCAGTGTTGAAAATTGTTCTGGGGCAAAAAATGGAAGTTTTGTATAGCACAGAGGGAGAATATGTATGACAGAGGGACCAGAAGGTGAAGTTTTTCCTGTAACTAGAAGAAAAATAAGTGGTGATCTGGGATCAGTTAGAGGGAGACAATAAGGTTGGGAAAGTTTGATCACTCTCACCCATTAGGACAACTGATCCTGGGGGAAAGGCTCCAAACAGGAAAGGATTAATTCCCCTATGAGGATTGGCTCTGGTCTAGTGTGAGAGGATAACTGTTCTAGGGGGGGTGTAGCTGCAGTGATAGAACACATAACCTGATGCCCAGATTCCTGCTGCAGAAAAACTTACAGGTGGATAGTGGTGCCCTATCTTTAATTAAACAGTTGTAACTAGGAATTTTCACTAGGGCTAAGAGAAGGAAGACTAGTAGGAAAGGAAGAAGTACAATCTAGTTCCCCATCTATTAGCTTCCTATTTTAACTATTGTTGCTGATAGATTCTGAAATCTACATCTTCTGCATTGATAAATAGGCCATTAAAATCTACATGAATTTGGGGAATAGAAATATTAAGAATGAACAGTAGGAGCAGGGATTTGGGTTCAAATCTTGGTTCTACTTATTAGTCGTATGACCTTGGACATGTCCTCTGAGGCAAACTCTTCTGAGTCTCAACTCCTCTGATTCTCATTTTCCTCATCTATAAAATGAAGACCTTAAATTATTTTTCTTTTTTTTTAATTTTTAAAATAATGATAGCTTTTTCTTGACAGAACCCATGCCAGGGTAATTTTTTACCACATTATCCTTTGCACTCACTTCTGTTCCGACTTTTCCCCTCCCTCCCTCCACCCCCTCCCCCAGATAGCAAGCAGTCCTATACATGTTAAATATGTCACAGTATATCCTAGATAACAATATATGTGTTCAGAACCGAACAGTTCTCTTGTTGCACAGGGAGAATTGGATTCAGAAGGTAAAATTAACCCGGGAAGAAAAACAAAAAATGCAAACAGTTTACATTTATTTCCCAGTGTTCTTTCTTTGAGTGTAGCTGCTTCTGTCCCTCATTGATCAATTGAAACTGAGTTAGATCTTCTCTTTGTCAAAGAAATCCATGAAGACCTTAAATTAAATGACCTCTCAAATCCCATCCAGCTGGATCCTGTCATTCTGAGCATTTTCACTAAATAAAAGTGGTTGGAATGGACACGAGGTGGCGCCAAAATACATGGAGCATTGGATCCAGGTACACCTTGAGTATATTAGTCTTCAAGACACTTCCTAGTTATCTATCTCATTGTTTCTCTTATTTAAAATGGAGATAATAGCATCTACTTCTCAGGGTTGTTGTAAGACTAAGACGAAATTTATTTCATTTTATTTTATTTGGCAAACCTTATAATGCTATTTAAAAAGAAGCTATTATTTGGATATGGTTCCTCAAGGTTTTTACCTCTCCCAATCCAGGGACTCTCAGTTTCAGCCACAGCTTGTCCTTTTTAGCAACAGGGAAGTACTAAGAGTTTTTAGCACTGTGGCAAAGACCTAAGTGAGGAGAGGAATAATACAAACTAGAACTAGTTAAGGATTTACAAGGGAGGAGGAGAGGAGTAGTGCCCTTATTAAAGGAATTTGGCTTGACTAGATTAGGTTTAAAATGGTTTGCATCTCAGGAGAACTCATTAATAGTGTTGAGAGATAAAAGTCTGGAATGGGGAGTTTGGAGATCTGTGGATTTTGAAACTTTTCAAATTGTTTACACCCATTTTCTCATGTGAGTCTTGAAAGAGCTGTTTTCAGCTCTGACACTCCCTAACCTCATTTACGGTTTTCTTGGCAAAGGTATTAGAGTGGTTGGCCATTTCCTTCTCTAGCTCTTTGGCCAACAGGGATAAAGGACTTACCCAGAGTCACAACTAGTAACTGTCTGGGGCCAGATTTCAGCTCAGCAAAATGATATTTTTCTAATTCCAGGTCTGGCACTCGATCTACTGTGCCACCTAGATGACCCCATTCCCATTATCCTGATGAGCAAACTGAAACTCAGAGACTCAAGTTGATTGGCTTTCTAGCTTGATAGAGGTAGGACTGGGGACCAGTGTAGCATTCCATCTTCTCTGCCATAATTGTCTTACTCTAAGTCTTTCCTAAATCCTGTCTCTCCAAATATCTAGCACATTGTTTTCTATACTGTGAAGCTTTTGTCACCTCTGTATTTTTTATGCTCCTATTTATATAGTCATGAGACTGTATGCTCTCCTCAGTTTCCTCAATGAAAAAGGGATATATTCTGAATACTCACAAATAGAGCCTCATATCTTATTCAAAGACAGGACTGTGTCCCATCTACATCCCTTTCATTTCAATAGAATTAGACCTCTGGGATCTGCCTCACTCTCAGTGGCCCCATGAGTCAAATGATTCATTTTCCCATAGGAAATGCAAATGAAGCCGGGTTTTAAGATTTAGCGCTCTTTTTGGAAGAATTATAGGATCATTCATAACATGAAGCTGTAAATTGATAGCCCTCCCACACCAAATCCTCCTATGAAATATAAAACCTTCAGGGTATCAAACACATGCTGTTCTCAGGGAAGAACAAGCCTGTAAATGAGAAGAATGAATTCATTGATAAAGAGAGAAGTAGGCTTCCATGATACTACCTACAATGGGGGAAAGAAAAGTAGGACAGACACAGTCCTTCTCTGAGCCCTCAACTTGATCTTTTCGAAAAGCCAGAAGGAGAATCAAAAAATGACAAAAGATGATCCTCAGTCATTATCATTTCAAAAGGCAGGAGGGTGGTCCTCCACCATCAGGCTTTGTAGAAGATTCCTCCTTCTCTTCTGTTCTCTCCTCTCCAAGTTTCTGACACAACCTTGATTTTGAGGCAGTGCTCCTTCAATCCTCTCCAAGAAAAAATCTGTCCTTTCTAGACCTTTCTCCTATCTATAGGAGAATTCAATAGTGTTGGGGGATACAAACTTGGAGTAAGGAGTTTTGAAGAAAGTATGCATAGGAAAGCTGATTTTGAAACTTTTCAAATTGCTTTAACCTATTTATCTTTCTTACCTTCTTTTGTTCTATTTTCTACCCATCTATATGTGTTTCTCTCCCTCTATTCAACCATCTATCTACCCTTGTCTTTAGCTTTCAATCATCTTCCTCTATCCTTCCCTTTACCTCTCTCTTTCCATCTGTCTCACTATTATCTATGCATGTATATATGTCATGTCATATCTCTGTGTCTTTCTATATCTCTCCCTCCTTCTCTCCCTCCCTCCCTCCATCCATCCATCCTCCTTCTCTCTCTTTCGTCCTCTCTCCTCCTCCTCCTCTTCCTCCTCTTCCTCCTCCTCCTCTTCTTCTTCTTCTTTATCATCATCATTATCTTCTTCTTCTTCTTCTTTATCATCATCATCATCTTCTTCTTCTTCAAGAGACCCCAAAATGAAAACTGCAAGGAATATTATAGCTAAAATCTAGAATTATCAGATCAAGAAGAAAATACTACAAACAGTCAGAAAGAAACAATTCAAATATCAAGGAGCCACAATCAGGATTACCCAGGACCTAGCAGCTTTTCCTTTAAATTATCAAGGGTCCTGGAACATAATATTCTAGAGGCCAGAGAATTTGAACTTCAGGCAAGAATCAAGTACCCAGCAAAATTAAGCATTATCTGTTAGGGAAAAGATGGACATTCAATAAAATTGGGGGTTTTCAATTATTTTTTATGAAAAGACCAGAGCTGAATAGAAATGTTGATCTTCAAATACAGAACTCAAGAAAACCAAAAGAAAGTAAACAGGGAAGGAAAAAAACTATGATTTAAAAAATTAAAATGTTTACATCCCTATGTGGGAGGATGATATATGTAGTTCTTAAAAACAGTATCTTTGATAGAGGTATATTTGGAGGGTGTAGATATGTTAACTTTAATATGATGATATAAAAAAGAAAGTAGGGTGAAAAAGAAATTGTACTGGAAGAAAAGGGAAAAAGGAGGAAAAATGGGGTAAATTACTTCACATAAAGAGGCAAAAAGGGCCTATTACACTTGAAGGAAAGAAAAGAGGAGGATGAGCATTGTTTGAACCTTAATCTCATTGGATTTGGCTCAGAGAAGGATATTTAGTTTGCTATAGAAACTAGTTGCTATAGCACAATATCACAAATATTTAATTTGCTATAGAAACTAGTTTCACCCTACAGGGAAGCAGGAAGGCAAAGGAGAAAGAAAAAAAGGGAGTTTAATAGAAAGGGGGGCAGAAGTAAAAAAACGAAAGGGATAAGAAAGGGGGAGGGAATGAGAAGAGGAAGAGTGGATTGAGGGAGTGGTGATGGGAAAGAAAACTGGTGAGGAGGGAAAGGAGAAAGGAGAGAAATTATGGAAAATACAGGGTTAGTAATTTTAACTGAATGTGAATAGATTAAAAGCCAGACTCCTGCAATATTGTTTACAAGAAACACATTTGAAGCAGAGAGATAACACAGAGTAAAAAGCTGGAGTAGAATCTATTTTGCTATAGCTGAAGCAAAAAAAATAAATAAATAAATAAAGCAAGGGTGGTGATTCTGATGTAAGGGCAAGCAAAAGCAAAAATAGATCCAATTAAAAGATATGAGGAAGGAAACTACATCTTGCTAAAGGATACCATAGATAATGAAATAATATCAATACTAAACATTTTTGCATCAAGTGGTATGGCATCCAAATTCCTAGAGAAAAAAATTAATAGAGTTGCATCTAAAAATTCTAGGAAAAGAACATATTTTTAAAACCAATTAAATGCCAAATTAGAAATTCGGAAGAAGCAATTTCTTGGCAGTTTAATTGGTATGGCAAAAATAAAAATAAAAAATAAAATAAAATAACTGTAGATAATATAAAATTTTGGGAATCTACCTGCCAGGATAAAGCCAGAACTATATGAACACAATTACAAAACTCTTTTGTGAAAATAAAAAGCTTAAAAAAAAGAAAAGAAAAAGAAATGACCAGCTGGATGATTTGAGAGAAGTCTGGAGAGACTTATATGAGCAGAACCAAGAGATCATTATACATGGCGACAACAAGACTATACAATGATCAATTCTGATGATCAATCCTCTCTTCAACAATGACATGATTCAAACTAGTTCTAATTGTTCAGTCATGAAGAGAGCCATCTACACCCAGAGAGAGGTTTGTGGTAACTGAGTGTGGTTCACAACATAGCAGTTTCACTCTTTTTGTTGTTTGTTTGCATTTTATTTTGCTTCTTTCTCTTTTTTTCCCCCACTGGTTTGATCTGATTTTTCTTGTGCAGCACAATAATTGTATAAATATGTATGCATATATTGGATTTAACCTATATTTCTACCATGTTTAACATATATTGGACTACTTGCCATCTAGGGGAGGGCTTGGGGGAATGGGGGAAATTGGAACACAAGGTTTTGCACTGGCTAATGTGAAGAATTATCCATTCATATGTTTTGAAAAATAAAAAAAAAAAACTTTAATTAAAAAAGAAAAAAAAATGCTATCTACCTTCAGAGAAAGAACGATAGAGTCTAATTACAGAGTGAAACTTACTTTTTTCCCCTTTTGTATGCATGTATTTATATGTGTGTATAAATATATATATACACACACACATACAAATGTACACCCTTACCCACACAGAGAGAAATATAGTCCCTTCCCCCAAGGAGCATGGTGTTCTCTGGAGTGGAAACCAAGAAAAGTCACTGATGAGAAATGAAGAGTTAAGAGCTTTAGAATCTCTATCAGTTAGAGATTCCCTTCTCTTAGTCTTCCACCTCCTCCTTGCTCCAGCCCCGACCCTGGATGTGGTAAAACTTCTTGTCTTTGTATACAATCCCATTATTATTGTTGTTCAGTCATGTCTAGCTTTTGATGACCCCATTTGAAATGTTCTTCACAAAGACACTAAGGTGGTTTGCCATTTCATTTGACAGATAGAGAAACTGAGGCAAACAGGATGATGTGACTTTCCCAGTATCATAGAGCTAGTAGGTATCCAAGGTCAGATTTAAATTCAGGTCTTCCAATTGAAACTATTTCTAGTCATATGAAAAGATGCTCCAAGTCATTATTAATCAGAGAAATGCAAATTAAGACAACTCTAAGATACCACTACACACCTGTCAGATTGGCTAAAATGACAGGAAAAAATAATGATGATTGTTGGAGGGGATGTGGGAAAACTGGGACATTGATTCATTGTTGGTGGAGTTGTGAACGAATCCAACCATTTTGGAGAGTAGTTTGGAACTATGCTCAAAAGTTATCAAACTGTGCATACCCTTTGATCCAGCAGTGTTACTACTGGGATTATATCCCAAAGAGATTATAAAGAAGGGAAAGGGACCTGTATGTGCACGAATGTTTGTGGCAGCCGTCTTTGTAGTGGCTAGAAACTGGAAACTGAATGGATGTCCATCAGTTGGAGAATGGCTGAATAAATTGTGGTATATGAAAATTATGGAATATTACTGTTCTGTAAGAAAATGACCAACAGGATGATTTCAGAAAGGCCTGGAGAGACTTACACGAACTGATGCTGAGTGAAATGAGCAGGACCAGGAGATCATTATATACTTCAACAACAATACTAGATGATGACCAGTTCTGATGGATCAGGCCATCCTCAGCAACGAGATCAACCAAATCATTTCTAATGGAGCAGTAATGAACTGAACTAGCTATACCCAGAAAAGAACTCTGGGAGATGACTAAAACCATTACATTGAATTCTAATCCCTATATTTATGCACACCTGCATCTTTGATTTCCTTCACAAGCTAATTGTACAATAATTCAGAGTCTGATTCTTTTTGTACAGCAAAATAATGTTTTGGTCATGTATACTTATTGTGTATCTAAGTTATATTTTAATATATTTAACATCTACTGGTCATCCTGCACATTTAGGGAGGGTGGGGGTAAGAGGTGAAAAATTGGAACAAGAGGTTTGGCAATTGTTAATGCTGTAAAGTTACCCATGTATATATCCTGTAAATAAAAGGCTATTAAATTAAAAAATAAATAAATAAATAAATAAATAAATTCAGGTCTTCCTCACTCCAGGCCTGACACTCTATTCACTGCACTATCTAACTGACCTAATGCACATTCTCTCCTCAAGCTCAAGAAATTGCAGATATTTTGAAGTTTCTAATTATCAACAGCTTGTTTCCTCCTTTACAAATTCACTCTTATTATACTTATCTGTCAGTTGTGGTCACATCCTTGACTGAAAAGAATTGTTCTTTTTGAGAGAACTTTGTTTTCCCTGCTGATATATTTGTAGTTTTTACTTTCACTTTACTGTCTTTGAAGAACTTGGTTAAAGAACAGGAAACTGTATGTTTTCTGGAGGTGAGCACATCAGACTGAGATCCACATAGATGGTAAACATATACTGCTTTATGGTAAGAATCCAGGTTTGGGGGTGGCTGGACAGGGACTGCCTGCTGTCCAATTCCTTACCTCAACTTCCCTTCCAACTAAAAAACGGGCCTCCATTCTAGGAGAGAGAAGAGGGATGGCTGTAGACTTGACTCCAGAAATCAGGGGAAAGGATTCAAAAGAAGATCCCAAGCCTGGTGTACAGCCACTTCCTGTTTTCCTTTCTGATTCCCATTTTGACTATCTTCCCAGTTCCCTCATCATCATCACTTACTCAGTCTTTCCCTTCCATTCTCCTTTTCCTAGTTCCCTGACACCCTGTGGCCTCTTTTCTTATTCCTTCCTCCCTTTTGTCTTCCCACCCTCTCCTTGCCTGTAGATGGACACAAAAGGAAGACAAAGTCCTAAAGTTTTCCTCTTGAAGTTAGTGATGTGAAGGGGCGGGGTGGGGAGGGAGAGGAGGGGAGAGAGAGGGGAAGGGAAGGGGAGGAGAGGGGAGAAGCCTGGAGAGCAGGTAGAGAAAATTAGCAACATATCTCTACTACAAAATATCATTTCTTTTTCTTTTTTATACTATGTTCTAAGGTCTGCATAATTAGCACAAATATGGAGAGAGATCAATATGAAAGTGAAAATAAATTAAAAACTGGACATAGGAAAAGAAACCGGGCTTGGGAGTTCACTATTGCAGAGGAAAATCCCTCTACTGATGTAGGTCAGCACTTTCTCTACAATCTACAATTTTAGAGAGCTGCCAAGGAAAAACAGGTTAGGGGATTTTCTGAGGGTCACACTGCCAGGTTGCCGTATTTATTTGATCCTCAGTGTCCTCCAAAAAAACTGCTCAGAGTCAGGAAGACTCTGATGCAAGTCTTGGGACTTAACTGCTGTGTGTGTATGTGTGGTCAATCTTTCCCCTGAGTTCAGTTTAAGAAAGACAATCAAAAATTGTGTGAGTCTTAACTTCTCTCAAGGATGCAGGTAAGTAGGGCAGATCCAAAATAAGACTGAGTTAACAAAAGGGTTGGGTGCTTGTGACTAGATGTCTATGCAAGATCGATCTGGTTTTGTAGTTGCCTAACATAACAGGAGAATTTCAAGTTTACTCAGAGAGCAGTCATGAGTCTTTCCTATAATAGTCCAGAAGGGGTCAAAGCTTCTACAAAGCACTTTCCCTGATTGGTCAATCCAGGTTTTTGGTCTTCTTCAGATGATAAAGGGCTCTAGCAGGCCCCATGTGCTTTCCTTTTCAAAAGCACCACCTGTAGACCAAAGGAAGGTGTGTGTTGGGGGTGATGTCTTACTCTTCCTCAGTGAGCAGGAAGGGGAGTTCTAGCAATCCTTCCTTATTTGCCCATGGGGTTGCCCTACTTCCAGACTCCTGTGTTTAAGGTAGGTCCTGGAAACCAAGGGAGAATAACCATGGACTGCAATGCTTTATTTACCAAGAAAGTAGAACATTTGTGGGCCAAAGTCAACCTCATATGAGCCCCAAGTATAATAAAAGTGAGGATAATTAAGATCCCACTGACCAAAAGAAAGTGGGATCTGATTAAACACCCACTTGAAGGGAAAGAGAATTGAACATGCCATACCAGTAGGTCCCTGCAGTCTATTCGTCATCTCCCTCAGGGGTGAGGGGAAAACGTGAATTTTAACTTGCCTGGATGCGAAATGAATTCAATTTCTTGGAATTCATTTGCATAAAACCCCATTCATCATTAATAAAAGCATAACAGAGGAATCAGACCATTGGTTGTTGGGCATATAAGGAAAGGAAAGAGAAAAAAGGAAAAACAAACTAGAACAGCAGAGTCAGGCATATGCATTCTTAGAGAAAATAGTCTGAATTTGTTCTTTAACTAAAACATACTGCCTCAATTTTGGACTGCTGACACTTTCAAAGAAAGAATATTTCATTAAATTAAAAAAGACTTTTATATTACAACTTGACCACAAATATAGGTTTAAATCATAAGATGTTCATACAGATATGAATCTTTTTTTCTAATCTTCTTTTTTCCCTTTTGGAAGATATCCTCATTACATTATAACTTGACCACAAATATAGGTTTAAATCATAAGATGTTCATATTTGTACCCCTTTTTTGAGATTTACTCTCTTTGGACTGTGGTGAATCTATGGAAGGAAGAAGAGGGGATGCCTCTGATTCAAGACCCAGTTTGTTTGATTTGTCTCTGCTGGGCTTGGATCACTAGGATTCCCCTCCATACTGTCCTATACATATCAACTAAGTGAAACTAAAGGGCAGTCAGGTGATGGTGTCTGGCCCTTGTTTGACAGCATTGAGGTTCTCAGAAATGAAGTCAGGGCAGCAGGAAGAGAAGCAATTTGACAACCAGAGTCCCTTCTTTGCAGGACCTTGTAGAGTTCACCTCTCTTCCCACCCAGTTTGGAATAGGAGCATTTTAAACATTTCTTTCTGTTTCCAGCCCTTAGCCCTATGCCTGACACAGTTTTGTTATTGTTCAGTCAACTGAAAAGTATGCAAAGTTCTCTGGAACCCTTTAAAGTGCTACATTAAGTGCAAATGAATCAAAATTAAAATTATATCATATCTGCATCTATGAACCTCTGTACTACACCCTTTCCATCTTCCTTCTCCCACCCAGGCTTCCCAGGTTTGCACTTTTTGAAAACATCGACTGGTTAGATTTTCTCTCTTAGAAATTTAATCAAATCTAGAACCCAAGTCCAGAGCTGGAAGTAATCTTGAAGGCCTTCATGTTCCCTCTTCTCAACTTACAGGTGGGGAAACTGAGGCCCCAAGAAAGTGAGTGGCTAACCCAAGTGAGTTAGAAGTGAGTGACAGGTCAAGAATAGAGCACAGTTTTTCTGACACTCTAGACCACTTTCTCTCCCTTGCCCTCATTATCTTTTTCTTTACCCAAGATGTTCAGAATGTTCTTAACTACTCAGCTCATGCTTTCAGCTCATGGACAGAAATGTATGGTGGAACAGCATGAGGTTGATGGGGAGTGCTGCTATCCTTGCCATTCAGGTAAGTCAGAGTTTCTTCCTCTAGGACAAATCCCTTTCTTCTTCCTGTAAATGCCTGTCTCTTCCAGGCTCTCTTTCTTTCATCATGTGTCCATGTGAATTCTAAAACACAACTCTCCTTCCTTTGTAGTTTCTCCCTTTTCTCCACTGCAGTGACCATCAAGGCCAGCCCCAAAAGGGCCTAAGATTCCGGACCTATCTAAATTTACTGCATGTTAGAGTAGGATGGGGTGTTGGGGCAGAATTCCTGGCACATCCCCTCACTACCCATATGACTTTTACACCAGTCAATTTATAAAATGAGGGGATAAGATATTACAAATTCCACGGGTGGCATTGGTAGCTCCTTGAGTCTGGATTAGGATGTGCATATGGGGGTGTCAGGGTGGTATTAGGGGGAGAGTAGGACTGGAATGGAGTGATGTTATTGATGCTGACTCTTTGATACCAGTAGGATACAAACTTCATGGGATGTGCAGTATAATGAGAGGAACCATGTGTGTGCCTTGTGATCCTGGGACCTACACAGCACATGAGAATGTCCTGAAGAAATGCTTTCAGTGTAAAGTGTGTGATCCTGGTAAGAAGTTCTTCAGGGGCCTGGGGATCAACTAGGATTCTGGATCTAACCGAATGCCTGCCTGACCATGAATACTGAAGTTTCCCTGGGAAAAGGGTGACCTTGCAATTCACTCACATATCACAGCATCACCTCCCTCGTGTCATGGTCCTCTTCAAAAATGTAGGACAAAGAACATTAACAACAGTCTCAGCTGCAACTCACTGAAAGCCAATTGTCTCTTTAGTGGACCCCCTCTTGCCTAGGACAGATCATCAGGGAATAAGATGGGGAGAACTTGCATTAATGGCCATTGTCATGACAGTGGAGGATACAGGAACACTTTTCCCTCCCATCCTCTACTTCTTCTTGTTTTGACTTTATTGGGCCAGGGATAACAGCTTCACCAAACCTTGAGAAGATTCTTGGAAAATCTCCCACTATTCCTATTTCCAGGGTCAGAACTCTGTTCAACTTGGAGACAGGTCTGCCTGGAAAGTCTCTCCCATGCCCACCTCCCTGTACCACTCTTTTCCTGACCATTCTCCCTAGAACACACACTCAGCCCAGGATCCCTTGATTCCATTTCCCAAAGAAGGTAGGATTTATGGGATCCTGGGATTTATAGACTGAGAGTGCACTTGGAGATTTTCTTATCTCTGTTTTTTTCTACTTCTGTGACTATGGGCAAGCTGCCTCCCTGGGCTTCAGTGTCCTTAATTTTAAGAGAAAGAGGTTGGACTTATTGATACCCAAAACTCTTTCTAGCCCTACATACTTTGATCTAGGTCAACTGCTTCCTTCTGTAGGCATCAGTCAATCAACTGATTGATACATACATACATACATATATATATATATATATATGTATATATATGTGTGTGTGTGTATATGTGTGTGTGTGTATACACATAAAATTCTATGTTTGGTACTAAACTAAATGCTGAAAAGGAAGGAAGGAAGGAAGGCTCAACAAGGAAACAGGGAAGAAATGAAGTGAGAGAGGGAGGAAGGAAGATGGGAAGAAATTATCATTTATTAAGAGCCCACTATTGTGCTAACTGCTGGGGATATCCAAAAAGACAAAAGATACTCTGTTTTCACTGAGGAAATGTGATCTTTGATGCTATGCAAGTAGAATGTTGATTCCTTGGGGGCAATAACAATTCTGTCCTTTTTTTTATGTACCCCAACCTCAATTGAGTGCTCTGTGTTTTTTATTATTATTATTATTATTATTATTATTATTGTTGTTGTTGTTGTTGTTGTTGTTGTTGTTGTTGTTGTTGTTGTTGAAGGATGTTGGGAGTACCAGGCCTGTGATTTATTTGCCATGGGAAAAATACTCCTATCAAGGCATGTGGATGCTTTGTCTGAAACTTAAATTTTTAAAGCAGCCTAAAATGACCTCTCAGGATCCCTCAGCCACAAAGGATCTAGGGTAGCATCTGAAGCCAAAGTTGGTATACTTCAGTGTCCTCCCTCACTAGAACTTTCCTAGCAGAGTTTAGGGGATCATGTTTGGGAATGATATTGAAGGGATTCCTGTTTACAAATGGATCAAACTAGATGACCTGTAAGATTTTGCTTCTTCCCTGCAGGATCTTAGTCTAGGTGGGAAGAAAAAACCCACATAAAAGATGCAGTCACCATTTATGAACCTGTGGAATGGGCTGTCATCAGAGGCTATGAATGTCCCCTCCAAAGTCATCCAGAACTATCTCTTACTCTTCATATCTAATCCACTTTCAGGCTTGTTTCAGCATCTCTCTTTAGTTCCCCTGCAATATTTCCTAATTATGTCCCCTTCTGTCCTCTGATACTGCATCCTCCCCGGTGCAGATTCTCTTTGCTTTACACCTGGGTATTACCTGGGCATCTCCCTTTAGTTTCCCTGCAATATTTCCCAATTATGTCCCCTTCTCTCCTCTGATACTGCATCCTCTGTGGTGTAGATCCTCTTTGCTTTACGCCTGGGTTTTTGAAATAGATACTGAGGAAAGGTGAAGATGTCCAACTGTCTCAAGTCTTCCATTTCAGTACATCTCCTATTGAACCATCAAAGTGAATTTCCTAAAGCACACATCTAAACATGTCACTACCCTGTTCAATAAACTTCAGTAGCTCTCTATCACCTCTAACAGCAAAACTAAAAAAAAAAATTTCAGTCATAATCTAGTCCCCTCCTGCCTCTCCAGTTATATTGCACCTTGCACACCCCATCCCATCTATTTCACACAGAGTCTATGACCTATGACATTAGTCTGTGTTTTTCCCATCTGGGCATTTTCTTAGCGATCCCTCATGCCTGAATTCTCCCTATTCTAACCTCCACTTTGTAGCTTCATGACTTTTAAAAAATCCTAGCTAAAATCACACTTTCTATAAAAAAAATTATCTCTCCCCCTAACTCTAGTGACTTTCCTCTATTAATTATCTCCAATTTATCCTGTTTGGATTTTGTTTTTATATATTTTTATGTATTTCTTTACACGCACTGTGATCTCTGTGAAAGCAGGGACTAATTTTTTATCATTTTTTCTAATGGGTGCCCAGAACATAATAGGTCCTAAATAAATGGTGATTGACTGACTCATCTAATATCTTTTTGTTCCTTTGGTTCTTCCTTTCAGAATTGGGCCTGGTGACCAGAAGGGAATGTTCATCTACATCCAACACTGTGTGTAGTTGTTCTTCAGGCTATTTCTGCACTGACACAAAAGATGACAACTGTGAGAAATGTGTTGGTCCCAGAGTCTGCAGCCCTGGCCAATATGTGAAATCTAGAGGTATGCCTGCTCCATCACCATCCACCCAGAGACCTAGAACTATTATTGGCTGCTGCCCCAATTTTCCCGTATCCCCTCCAACATCTGCCATTATCTTTTCCTGTCATCTTAGCCAATCTGACAGGTGTGTAGTGGTATCTCAGAGTTGTCTTAATTTGCATTTCTCTGATCAATAGTGATTTGGAACACTCACTCATATAAGTAGAAATATAATATATATATATATATATATATATAAGTAGAAATAGTTTCAATTTCTTCATCTGAAAATTGTCTGTTCACATCCTTTGACCATTTATCAATTGGAGAATGGCTTGATTTCTTATAAATTAGGGTCAATTCCCTATATATTTTGGAAATGAAGTGAGGCCCTATTTTTATAGGGCTGGATGTTCAGTCCTTCCAGAACAGCCATACCAAATATAGATTAATTTCATCACTTGACATGTGACATAGAAGCTAAAACAAACAATGTGTCAGCAGGGTCCCAAGTTGCTGATGCAAGGAATATATCCACAGAAGATGGACAAGCTTCTCTTTGGGTGAGAGGTTACAATCAGTAACCTCTGGGGTCATAAGAGGGTTCTTTGTTCTTATTGGACAAGTGGTTGGTCTGAAGGCACAAAATGTTTTGGGGGCACTTTCCATGTTGTTGTGGTCTTTGTCATGCTGGGTTTGGTCACCCCACAAAACAAAACAAGTATAGAGGACCTTTAGTTAACTAAAACTCTGGGGCCTCATGTGGAAAACTTTGATATGATATAATTTTATCAAATTGATTAATAGTCATTGGAATGGAATAGGGCTCCAAGATGGATTACTCCTCTCACCCCCCCCCCCACTCTGATCCACAAAAAGACAAAAGTCTTTCTATACAATGCAATGCAAAACCAGAAGGAGGCAGACATCCACCTGTGGCAATCCTCAGACCACAGGGTACCTGGCATTTCTCTTGAATGATGAACCAGAAGCCTCATGCAGGGTCAGGACACTTAGACCTGGATTCAAGACTCAACATAACAGCAAATTAAAGTCTCCAAAAAGTCTTCCTCAAACAGCAACATTTCACTAATTCTAGTCATGGGAGAGAGTTAGGTATCAGATGGACTCCAAAGGTGGAAACTAGCCCCATAAAGGGCTCACCTCACCCCAGAGGAACTAGTCTTTCCTGAATAGCCCCTACATTCCCATCAGTAAGACTCATTCCAAGGAGCCTCACAAAGATGTCCCTAAGAGGATTTTACCCTGCTTTTCTCCCAACACTGTCATTTACTATTATTATTTTCTAGTGATTTTTAAATATACTCCAATAATCATAGATACAAATATAATGTAATAATATTCAAATTGAAAAGAGGAAGAAATTTAACAGTTTCTCTTAAGCTTCTTGCATTGAAAACATCACCAAGCATGTGACTATAATTTAGTTAAATACCTTTAAAACTTATCAGATCACAGAAAGTAATTTATCTTATTACCCCTGCCATTTTCATGCTAATCATGATAGTTTATGCAGTGCCCAATATGTGCCAGCCTGTTTCCATATTTCTATATCTTGAAAGTTGCTTAAGCATATTTTTAGTAATACTTTAATATGTTTAGCCCATATTTTCTCAATTTTGTTAATGTTCCATAATTGTATTCCCACAAGGTCTGAACAGCCCTTATCCTTTATACAACTCAGGCACTGGGTTAAGCATTTCATACCTGTGTATTTCTCCCAATAACTCTGGGAAGTAAGTATACATATCCATTACTCTCTTTTTTTGTTTAAAGGATACAAACATTATTTTATTGATTTTATTTATACTTTGCTTAGTAAAACAACTCCATCGTAAGTTATGCTGCATGCAGATTAGCAGGAAAAAAATTTCAATATACTCATTTAAAAACTCTAAATACACATTGAAGTGTAAGGACATATGATCTTTCCCTTCCCGACCCCCATTTCTCTGTGTATCATAGGTTTAAGAAGCAAGTTTTAAATTTTCTCTTCATCTTTTGTTAGACAATAACTTTTATGACTAACAGAATCTCCCAAGATTTCCAATAATCAATCAGAAGGTAAAATTTAAAACTGTACATCTTGTTAGCTCAACAATCTATACTTACTTGGGTTAGGCTTGCTTCATAGAACTTTTTGCTATATACTCTCTTAAAATAGATGTTAGGCTTTAATTGTTCTTTTCTACAATCAAATCATGTTCTCTGTGTTTTCTGATCCACATTCCTAGCTCATGAATACTTGCCATCATTTTGATTTTTAAAACTTTGCTATGAAAATCTACGTAATTGGAAAGCTATTAAAAAGTTATGTCCTGTTATTTTCCCCTAGAATAGTGCTATCTGAATTCAAGTATTTATACTAAGCATTTCTCTCTTTATACATGCAAAGACTGATTGGGTTTTTTAATTTACTACCATTACAATATCTCTAAGACAGTTGATTTTGATTTATGACTAGTGGCAACAACTAGACTTCATTTTGCACAAGGTTTAATAATTTTAGTTGCTCATATTAAAACAGTTCTTAATAAAACACTAGCCCTGAAGTCAGGAGGACCTCAGTTCAAATGTGAACTCAGACACATAACACTTGATACTGTCCAATCCTGGTCAAGTCATTTAACCCCAATTGCCTCATCAAAACAAAACAATACAAAACAAAAATTCATGACACTCCCAACTTCCCATTACTGCTTTTTTGTTTGTTTGAGTTACCCAAAGAACCAAACCAATTCCTTTAAATTTTCTAAATTACTAATCCTTTCATTTAATTATTGAAACCACAGCACAGATACAGTGCTTTCTCTATCAATTAATCAACATGCATTTTATGAAAATGTATTTTGCAGTTTTATATTTATAAATTATTATAAATAATATTATATATACATATAAATTATATATATTAATATTTATATTATAGATCTACCACAATTAACAAACCTTGCTATAGCATGAATATAACATAAAACAGAATCAAATGAACATAACAGAAAATGAGAAGCATTTTCAAAATGTAGTTATTTACATGTACCTCAATAGAAATGCAAGTACATCCAAGGCATTTTTCACAGAAGACTGCCTCCCATTGTCACCTAGACAAATACAACTATATAACATTGATAACTGTGTCTTCAGATTATTGATCACTCCTTAGTGTAGTGACTAATCTAATAGGCATCCTTCTCTTGTCCCTGACTTATTTCTGTGCTTTACAATGGTGCCAGAAGTTAGAATGGGCTGCTTTTAGAATTATGCTAAACTTGTTTCTACATGTGAGTTGGCCACCATTCCAGTACATTCAAGGCCTGTGGGCTGAATGTAATAATCTCGGTATTTCTGTAGCAGGTTTGGGCAAGAACAGAGTTGGTTCCTAGTTTAATTCTCCTGCCCTATAATAATTCATATGGTTTCCTTTATACTTTCAATGCCTACATCTGAATCAGAAAGTCTATACTTTGGCCTCTTTTTCACTTTTGTCACCACAGACACTCCCCTCTCAGCTCTCTCCACCTGCTCATTGGAAACTCCTACTAACTCTCCTGTGGACAATAGGTGGCTGTGATAAATAGTCTTTATATAGTCCTGTCCCCATCACCCCAGTTCTGTGGGGCTGTTTTATAAACTGAAAAATTGTCAAGTTTCTCACTAACTTTGTATGAGTCAGCTTTGCTAACATCTCAGTCCCTAAACTGGGAAAGCAGTCTTTGTCTCCTTTAGAGAGAGGAATCTGATAGTGTACACAGAAGGTGTTTAATAATAGTTGATTGAGTGAGTGACTGACAGTATTCACTAGGCAAGTACAAGACTGAAAGGTACTGGCTGCCTAGAAGACAATCAAGGGTGTCTTGAGGCATGGTGTCCTGGTCCACATAAATCTTTTGTTCAAAGTTCAGGTACCAACTCCTCTCCATATCTTTCTATTTTTCTTAGGCACTACCTCTATGAGGCTGTTGGATTCTGCAATGGTGTCATTGCCATCCTTTCTTGGAGATAGCCTCTGAGAACTTCCTTTCAAGACAAAACATGACAGCCTTTGCTGGATGTGGGGCCTTGCATCATGTGGGGCCCTCTACAAGTGGGGGCTTTGTCCTTCAGAATATAATTTCTCATCACTTTTGCAAGGAACTATGGAGTGTTTGGAGCTAGTTCTCCAGAGCTGGGACAAGTTGGTTTCGCTATCTTATGCTTCTTCCATGGGTTATTTTCTCAGCACATTGGGTTGTGAGTGCGGCTACTTGACCATACTTTTCACCCCAAATTGCAAGTTTTTACTGAAGAGCCCATAAAAGCCCCACCCTCCATTTCTGTGAGGCTCCACTGTATGAGTTCCATGGATCAGATTCTACCCAGGGACTCTCAGTCTACAAAATGAACATGTGCCTTTCACCTCAGGTCCTGCCCCATAATTTGAACATGTGGGCAGACACGTACATTACATCCAGGAGGTGGCTTGCTGAGATAACTCTTACCTCAGCTCAGGCTCTTGCACCCCATCCTCTTCTGGCTTTCCCACCAGTGGCAGGGGCAGAGCGGAGAACTGGGAGTTGGAATAATTCCCCAAAAGCCCAAAATAGGCATTCTGTGTGCTGGTGCTTTGTGCAAAGTTTGCCAGCAAATGATAATGCAACCAATCAGGTCATGGCTAATTGAACTCTGAGCTTTCCTCGATCTTATTTACTTATGGAACATATTGGTGAAGGTGGGAGAGGGGAAGATGGAATAAATATTGGACCATAAAGGACCTCAAGTCTCCCTTTATAACTAGAAGTCACAAGGTCTCTGGTCATAGGACAAGGGCTGTAATGCTGGAGAAACTGAGCAAGCTAGAGATTAGAGATCAATTTAATAATTTATTTGAAATGGAGAGATTTACTGGGACCAGTGGATCCATCGTTTGGTCCCAGGGCTGAACAAGACTATCATCTCAAAGAATCCAGAGGTGAATGTCAGACACAAGATTCTTTTATAGGGTTACAAGAACAATGACATAATGTGGGAGGTATCTGGATGGGGATGACATAATTGAGGCAGGCTTAATGGAGGGAGGTACCAGAGAGGCTCCTGATATTCTAATGATGTCTAAAATGGATAAAGACCTTCATCCCATCAAACATTAAGAGGGAATGGTTATAACCTGAGGCAGAGTAACTGAAAAGGACAATTAGGGAAACTGGGTCAAAACATTAAAAGAGAACTGTGGCACAACAGTGCAAGCATTTCTGCCTCCCTAGGTCCTGCTCCAGATATATTCATTCCTCTGATTAAATGGACAGGGTCACTAGAGAGGGCAGAAGCAGGAGCTCATGTTATGCCACAGTTCTCTTTTATTGTCCTGACTCAGTTTCCCTAATTATTCTGACTCAGTCCTGCCTCAGTTTCCCTGGTTCTCAGTTCTACAAAACCTCCCTTCCCTCTTTGTCAGAATACTTGATAAGAATAAAAGATCTTATGTTTTAGAATATCAGAATGCCTCCCCCCATCTCAAGCTATTAGAATATCAGATACTGTCTTATCAAGATGCTTCTCCCTTGTCCGGGGTGCCTCCCCCTGATTATGTCATTTCAACTCCCATCCTGTCAGAGTCCTGTTCCTGCTCTCAGATCCCCAACTCTGCCCCTGCCTCAGTCTATCCCCTGCATCTGAGCCATGTGTATGTATATTTTTGAGAACTCACATTATTTGATGGATTCTTGGAGACCATAGTCTCATTCAGTCCTGGAACCAAACCGTGGATCCATTTGATCCCAGTATATCTCTCCATTTAATAAACTATTAAATACTCTCTAATCTCTATCTTGCTCTGTTTCTCCAGCATTAAACTCACATCTGGACCCAGATGCTCGGCTAACCCCACCATCACTGACATGGGTCACTGTGAATGAGACTGGGCTGATGAGCCAACTCCCACAGGAAGTCTTTCTAGATACCCTCAGTGTTAGAGTTAGGTCTCTCCATTCAATGATCTTATGTATACTTTTCTAATTAGAAGTGGTATCCCCCATTAGGATGCGAGCTTTTAGGAATCACTTTTTTATTTTCTCTTCATATTTTAGCCCCTAACACAGTATTAAGTAGGCACTTAATAAATGTTTATTGGATCTAATTAGAGCTGATAAATAAATGGAATAATGAATGAATTTTAAATGTCCTAGAGAAAAGAGTAAGTGAATGAAGGGTGAGAAAAGGAATGATGGGAAGATGTTTACTCATAAGGGCCCATGGGATGATATCATTTTATCCCTATCGGGGGCTTGACTGGCTCTTTTGTCGTTTCTGGATGTGCTCCTTAGGCTCCTAAAGAATCTATGCAGAACATCTTAACTCTGTTCTGCTGCTCTGATCTTTAGCAGAAAATTCTCAGTTTTCAAGCCAGGGAGGAAGGAGGAAATCAGTGGCTATGTCAGATTTTAAGATTGCAAATTCAATGTCTCTGGGGTCGGGGGAACAAATTAGAAACCCTATTCTAAGCTAAGCAATCCCATTTCACAAGATAGGCAAGATGTGGCTGTCTGGGGAGGAGAAACAAGGGAAGCCCTTGTAATCTAGCAGATGCCTTGCAGCCCATCACATACCTCACTGGGTTCTTATAAGTTTTATTTATTTAATTATAAGATTATGATTATAATTAACAAATTAATTGGACAGCCTCCAGCCTGAGAGTCAGGAGATCATGATTCAGGAGATATGTGTGTGTGTGTGTGTGTGTGTGTGTGTGTGTGTGTGTGTGTGTTTTAAACAAGGCTTTTGTTTTTCTTTTTTATTGCAAAGGGGGCAAAATGAAAGGGAGAGGAAATTTTTTTGTTGTTGTTAATTGAGAAAATTATTTTTAATATGTAAAAATTAGATGGAGCAGCTGAGATGAATGAGGGCAGGCAAGAATTGGAATAGTTGAAGGGTAGGATGACACTGGGACTAGTCCTTCAGCCCTATTCCACTTCTGCCAATTCTACATCCCAATCTTATCCCACCCCTGCACCTGGTCTACTGTCCTACCTTAGCACTGTCATACATGTAAGGCAAAAAGAGTAGGAGTTAGAAGACAAAAGAGAAGGCAGGGGAAGAGAAACTTAGATTCAGAACTGGTTGAATGGTTAGCCTCAAAGAATAGCCATTCATGATTCTGGGTCATCTTGGGAGGAGCTGGGTCTTTCAGCTTCCTCTTTTATTCTGGGCACCCTGAGCAGGTTCTTCCCTGTTTTCCTTTCTCTGTCATGAGCTAAGCTGCCCCAAATTCTAATGAAAAGAGCAAGAATAGAAATGAATCCTCTCTAGACAGGAATCTAACTCAGACTAGGTCTTGTTCATTGAGAAGAGAAATGCAGGTTTCTAGCTAAGAAACTTAGCTAGAATTGGATAAAGTTGGTACAAGAGAAGGCTTTTGACTGAGAAGGGAACATTACAAATTAATATTAATTAGTCAAATGATTTAGCATAAACATGTCAGGCAATATCTTTGTGCATTCTGTCATCCAGTAATGTGGCTTTTTATCCAATTTCTGTGTGATCTACAAAACTGAAAAGCAGCCTCTACTATCAAGAAGCATATAATCAAGTTGGGGAGACACAGTGAGTACAACTATATATAAACAAGATACCAGGACAAATTATTATCCCTATTTCCTAGATGCAGTAAGTCATAAAAGTTCATAAAAGCTTTTTATGAAGTTCATAAAAAAGCGTTATTTAGATCTATGTTTATTTGTATAAAATATTTGTATAAAAAGGTTTTTTATGTTTATATTCAATTAGTTTCTGTGTCTGTTTTGGCAAGTATATGCTCAGATATTTTATACTATCTAGGTATTTTAAATGGTGTAAAGCAATATTGAATAAAATTACTGACACAGAGTTGTTTCTCTATTTTTTATTTTTAATCAAATCTATTTTAATTTAAACTTTGAGATCACAATTATTAGGTATGATTTTTTTACATACTAAATTTTTCTCCTGACTCTTATCTTGTTTTTGTGTGTCTCTCACATTTTTATAATGTTTCCTGAAAGCAACATATTGTTGAATTCAAAATTTTAATCTGATATTTTCATTTATGGGTAAATTCATATTCTAAGCTATAATTACTTATTGTGTATTTTTCTCATGATCCTTCCTATTTTCCTGCATTATCTTTCTCACCCTATTTTCTCTGTCTCTTCTTAATGTTCTACTTACTTCTATTCATTTCCTTGCCTTCCTATTCCTTATTTTACTCACTCTTCCAAGAGTCCTTTCCTTATCTTCTCACCCCACACCATCTCCTTGACATCTTATTTATTTCTGAATTTAGAAGACATTTGTACCCTGTTAGATATATGTTATTCCTCCTTTAACCCATTCCCAATGAGACCAAAGTTAGCAAGGAATATTTGTAATGAAGATAATCTAGAAGCCTTCCCAGTAAGATCAGGGGTGAAACAAGGATGGTCACTGTCATCAATATTATTCAATAGTTCTTTGCAAGTCCTAATAATAATCGAAGAGGAATAAATATACAAGGGATCAGACTGGGCAATGAGGTTTTTTAAAAAAACTATCCATTTTTAAAGATGATCTGATGGCATATTTGGAAAATCTTGAAGACTTAACTAAAAAGGTTTTTAAACAATAATTTCAGCAAAGTAGCAGAATATTAAAGTAAATCCACAGAAGTCATCAGCATATATATATATATATATATATATATATATATATATATATCACACAAAACCCTTCAAGAAGAGATTGTAAAAGACAACCTATTTCAAATAACTTTAGACAGTAAAAAAAAAAAAAAAGTACCTAGAAATACACCTGCCAAAACAAACCCAGAAACTACATGAACAAAATTATTTAGAAAAAAAAAATTTGTACAAAAATAAATCATTTATTATTTGAAGAAATATGTCCAGGAATAGTCAAAGCCAGTATTATAAAAATGACAATTTTACCTAATCTATATAGTCAATGACATCCCAATTAAATTTCTAAAGCTTATTTTACTAAGTTAGAAAAAATGATAGCAAAATTCATTTAGAAGGACAAAGAGTCAAGAATATCAAAGGATAAAATTCTGAGAAGATGGCAGATTAGATCAGAAAATTCAAAGCTCTCCAGATCTCATTCACAAAAAAAGGCAAAATTGTACCTCAGGGCAAAATGTAGAACCATAATAACAAATAATAGTGGGAATAGCACAAGCAGTCACTTATGAACTGGAGAAGATCCAGAGAGAAAGCAGAAAAGAGATTTGGTACCTATGAAATGTAAATACTTTCAGGCTAGTTCCCTTTGAAAACAAGGGAGGGAGAGTAACCAGCTGGGTGCCAAGGAATGCTCTGTCCCAGCCAAGGTAATTGTCCTCCCCCAGACTATGTGGAGAGTCAACATCAGAGATGAAGAAGATTGAGAGAACTTCAGCTGAGAAGGAAGGCCACGCCCATTTGTTTTGCTAAGTCTTGGCCTGGGGTAAGAATGAATCAGACTTATTCAGTGAGTGCAGAAGCCTTGGGGCAAAGGTGCTGCTGGCTGTGGGCTCTTACAAAAGGGTGGAGTTTTTCCTTTCAGGTCTAGAGCAGATGGAAAAATTGAATAAAGACTTAAGACCAGAGGGACCAACCCCTAAATTCCAGGATTACAGGCAATTATACCAATAACTTGCTACAAATTTTTTAAAAATTAGCAGGCAAAAGAGAAAAAAACCTAACCATAGAAAGTTACTATGGGAATAAGGAAGATCTAATTCATCATTAGAGGAAGATACTGAAATTCAAAAAGCCTTTTGTATCTCAAAGAGTAATTTTTGATGGTCACTTGCCCAAAAAGAACTCATAAAACTACATTATATGTCGGCCACATTGATTCATATTGTTTTAGGTTATTTAAAATAATTAGTTAGAAGAAAGTTGGAAAGTCTGATTTGGTGAATTTAGAAAAGCATGGAAAAACTTGGACTTCTATAGGATGATGCTATCCACCTTCAGAGAAACAGAGGATAAATCAGTGTGGTGTAGCCATACATCAATGTATTTGAATGTTAATATGGCTATGTATGACTATGATTATAAATGTCTATGTGTATGTATGTGTGTGTGTGTGTATATATATTTGTATATCATATGTAACACATATCTACATACATAAACATATTTATACATATACACATAGACACAGACATACATCTATGCTTAATTGCAGCCTTCTTGGGGAAAATGGGAGGAGGAAAGGAGAAAAAATAAATCAATACACAGGCATACACACACACACACACACACACACACACACATATATATTCATAAAAATGCAAAATAAACCTTATGCACCAGGTATACAGTTACCGCTTCATATTAGTCCTTGGAAAGCTGACTCTGGTCTGTCCAGGCACATACTCCTACTTATTCTGACCTCTCAGAATCCAGATTCTGTTGCCTCCCCTACAAAGTTCTGCTCTGCAATAGCAGCCAATCAAAACTGAATTTTGGAGATGAAACTTTTAACCTCTCTTAGATATCACATGTCACATGAAATGCCTTTGGCTGTAAAGCTAGGAGGAGATGCAAGTGGGAGATGGCCGCCATTTCTGGGGATGAACTTTGTCCCACCGACAGAGACTATGATTTGGACTTGAAATTTCACTGTACTCCCAACAGCACAATCAAGGTTTCCAACTGTCCTGACTCTTGGACATCTTTCCCCTTAGTGGATCTGATGCTCCTTGTTGTCTAGTTTCTTGCATAGAAACATTGGTGACTGACCCATCAGGCTCAAGAGAAATATAAATCTTTCCATGATGGGACACTTCATACTGAAACATAAGTGTATACATGTGGAGAAGCCAGTTTAAGGTTGTCTCAACATTTTCAGGTTTCTCTGTCTCTCTTTCTCTCTCTCTCTCTCTCTGGTCCCCATCTGACAGAGGGACTGAGGCAAAGAAGTCTGAATGCAGGAGCTCCGGTGGGGTGCAAGGGGCTAGACTGGGGACAGATGTATTCTGGGAAACAAAAGCCATGGAACTGCAGCCAGGGACAGAGGGATTCTACCTGTGCTGGTGTATTCTGCCACAGGGATGTGTGAGCTGCTACCCGGGGGCTGTGAGAACACATGGTCTTTCTACCCAGTTTGTTGTGGATCTTTCAGACCAGGGTGTGCCAGCCAGTCCATTAAAACTTCAGTCTTTTGAGGTACAGGCAGGCAAAGCATTCTGGACCCCCCTGCTGAGGGCAAGGAAACCAAATCCCCGAATGGGCCCAGATGCTGGGACTTGTACAAGGTAACTCATTCCAGAGAAATCCCCCTTATAAAGTAGCCTTTCCTCTTTCCTGAGCCTGGCTGCCTTTGGGTGGATATATTTGGGGAGGCTGTTCCTATAACCTTCTAATGATTGGAATGAGTCAAATATAACTGAAATGACTGAACAGCAACAAATAATAACTGATATGTAATAAGCACATCTATTGTACAGATATATGTTATAAGTGTGTGTATATATTGTGTTCCTGTGTGTGATTGTATATGTATCTTATAAATTCTATATTGTGAATGGATAATATCTACATATATATTATGTCTGTTTCCTCATGAAGATAATTTCCAATATGAAGATAATAGCACCAATCTCGCAAAGTCATAGTGAGACTGAAGTGAAATAATATCTGCAAAATGAAAGCTCTGGTTATTATTTGGTCCTCACAGAAGCAGGTAAGGTAGGTGCTATTGTTATTCCATTTTACAGGTAGGAAAACTGAGACTGAGAAGTAACTTTACCAGGGCCACACACAGAGCCAGTATCTGAGGCAGTTTTTAAATTCACATCTTTCTAACTATCAGCCCAGGGCTCAGCCCCCTCTGCTACCTGTGTCCTGATTTTGCCACAACCCAAGACACCTCCTACCTCCCAATCCAGACTTCACTCCTAAGTCACCTTCCTAAGACTCTAGTTCTGTGTTTCTCCTTCATGACTGTTTACTGAGCTTCCAGTTTGTTGATATTCTTGTTCAGTTGTGTCTGACTCTTCGTGACCCCATTTGGGGTGTTCCCAATAGAGACACAGGTAGAGTTTACCGTTTTCTAATTCAGCTCATTTTACAGGTGAGGAAACTAAGGCAAACAGGATAAGTGACTTGCCCAGGGTCATACAGCTAGAAAGTATCTTAGGCAGGAATGCAACTCGGGTCTTCTAATCTCTAAGACCACTACCTCCTAGCTGCCTATTAATTTAGCAGATGCCTGATACTATGTGTTCATCCCTCTTCCCACTTGGGTCTTTCAGAGTGATGGGATCCTTGCAAAATTTTGAAGCTCTTTCAGAAACTCTCCATTGCCACAATGGGACAATAATGTACTCTGAGGAGAAAGGTAGGGTGGGGTAATCCCCCCTACCTGAGGGGGGGATCTGAGATCAAAACTGAGATCAAATACAGCACTTCAACCCCACAGTCAATTCCAAGCAATCTTCAAGGCAGGTTTTGAGGGCTGGTCACTTTGTTCAGATTGCCCATGTACCCACTGCTTTCTCTCCTTCTGTCCCAACTGTTGTCTCTGCCTAGGGGCAGATACAGGAATAGATGCCAAGAAACTAGTTTTCCACCAATTATCATCCTGACTGGGGAGTGCTTTTGAGGGGCAGGGGTGACTTTCAAATAACATTTAGACTGTTATTTAACAAATCCTAGTTTGTTTTTTTGTTGGTTTGTTTTAATTTGCTGAGGCAATTTGGGTTAAATGACTTGCCCAGGGTCACACAGCCAGGAAGTGTTACGTGTCTGAAGTCAGTTTTGAACTTAGATCCTCCTGACTTCAGGCCTGGTGCTCTACCCACTGCATCAACTAGTTACCCCAACCACCTAGTTTTAAGATACATATTATGTATATTTATATGTATATTTGCCAGCCAACACCCTCAATACAAAGGTCCAGAACCTGGATGGATGACCCAGTTGAGGTGTTTCATTAAATGCAATTCAACCATATCTCTGAGCTGCTACTGGGCTTCCTCTTCCTGGCGATTCCTCAGATTTGCTTCTGGTGGAGAAATCTGTGATCCTGTGTCTCCTTAAGCACCTCAAGCTGTTCCATGTCTGAGTTGTTTCAGACTTGAGCAAAATAAATCTCTCTGAATCCCTTGGCTTTCTAAAGAGCTGTTCCTTGTATCCTCAGCAGTCAAGGTAAGGTGGAGATTTGTTTCACTTCTGGAAGGAAACATGAATGAGTGAGTGAGTCAGTCAGTCAGTGAGTGAGTGAGTGAAATGGGGGCAAGTATTATTAGACACCTACTATTCAACAAGCAGTAATTCTTAGGAAATAAAAACTAGAGCAAGATACAGTCTCTACCTAAGATGACTTTTATTGAAACGTTACACACGACATAGATGGGGGATGATGATCCCACGGAAGAGAGTTCTGGTCCGGGGCATCCCGGCGATGCTGAGCAGAACCAAGGGGCAGTTGATGCTACACCATTCCCAGGACTAGGGCAGTGCTGAATACTGTTCTGGGCCAATAAAGGGAATTTTTGTGTGGCACAGAGGCACAATATGTGCTAAAGCGGGACCTGAAGGCAACATGCCTGGGGAAACCCTGGTTTCCTGTGACTAGACAAAAGATAACACAGGGTTTGGGGTCAGCTAGAGAGAGAGAGCAGGATTAAGTGGTCTGGAACACTCTCACCCATTAAGACAACTGAGGCCCAGGAAGGGCTCCAAAGAGAAAGGAACTAACGGCCTTAGGGAGGTTTGGCACTGCCTCTAAGGTCCAGTTTCAGGCAGTGACTGTCCTAGGGCAGGAAGGAGATTCAGGGGTAGGACAGGGGGGCGGATGCCCAGATTCCTACTGAAGAAAACTTGCATGTGGATACTGGTACCCAATCTTTATTTAAACAGATGTGCAATGAGGACTTTTCATGCCTGGACAAGAATAAAAAAACCTAGCAGGAGTAGGAGGGAGTCCAATCTGGTTCCCCATCTAACAGCTTTTTATTTTGTTCTTGCTGACTTATTTTAAAATCTACACCTTCTACATTGGTAAAGGACCCATTCATTGGGTTAAGGAACTAGTGTCCTACTTTGGTGATGACTTTGCCTTTCCCAGAGTTCATGGCACTCTCAGGCTCTTCTTCATAAAAGTCATAACTAGTCCAGTGAGATTAGCTGTGGTCATTTGTGGTGGTGGAAACTTACAAAAACAACTCGTGTATCTTGCCAGATGAAGGCAGGGAAACTGCTGACAGCCTGAGCTGGCCTCCTCAGACCATCCTGACAAGGAATCAGTTTCCCCTCCCAATAAGAACTCTGATTTGGCTCCACATCACATTGGAAGCTCTCACAGACAGCTCCAAGACACAGCTGTATTTCTCATCCATATTCTTCCCTATCTGATAATTCCAGCTTTCCCTGCTTGGTAGCTAGATCCTCCCACTCTTCCCAGGTCCCACTGGGATTGTGCTGGGCTCACAGAAAACAAAATTATTTCATTCCCAAAGAACAAGAAATCTTCCCCTCACATCCCACAGATGTCTATTGAGATCCATTTCATAAAAAGTGTAAGGAGAACCGTAATTTGCTGACTGATTTCTTCCACTTTCTCCATTCATTTTACCCAGAAATCTTCCCAGGAACTTTCCTTCATAGGGTGCTTTGGGGAACAATTCTGGGATCCTTTATTCTGTGGATATGATTTGTATGTGTTTGGAAAATGAGCCTGGGCCTGAATGACCCATAAATAACAAAAATGAGAGAACTGAACACAGTCTCATCCTTGGAATCAGGAGATAGGGATTATGGTTATGTGAACCTAAATGAGTCAGCACCTTCAGCAACTCTAAGGGAGAGGCAGGTTTGAGTTGGTGAAGGAAATTTGGGCACTGGGCATTCCCTACACAATTCTAGATTAATAACACTGTACACTGAAATTCACGACACCTCTTTCAAAAGCCTTTTACCTCATTCAGCTAAACTCCAGCATAACCTGGGAAGGAGGTGCACTAAGCACCTCTTCCAGTCTGAGATATTTCTAAGCTTTGGCCACAACTTGGCCTTTTTAGCAACAGGGCAGTGCTAAGAGTTTTGGCTTTGTGGCAAAGACCTAAGCTGGGAGAGGAGAAATCCAAAACAGAATTAGTTAAGGATTTACGGGGAGGGGCAGTACCCTTATTTAAAGAGTTTAGCTGAGTGGAATGAGTTAAAAGTGTTTTGAACCTCAGGAGAATTCAATAATGGTGTTAGGGGATAGAAGCCAGAAGTGGAGAGGTTTAAAGAAAATGTGCCCAGGAAATCTGAGTTTTAAAGTTGTCGAAACTTAACTGAGTATAATAGGTGAATTGTTGTTTCCGTTTTTTATTGTTCAATTCTTTTCAGTTGTATCTGATCTTTCATAACCATATTTGGGGTTTTCTTGGTAAAGATACTGAAGTGATTTGCCATTTCCTTTTCCAGTTCATTTTACAGATGAGGAAACTGAAGCCTACAGGGATAAGTGACTTGCCTAGGGTCACTCAGCTAGTAAGTGACTGGGGTCAGATTTCAACACAATGAAATGAGTCTGATTCCAGATCTGGCACTCTATCTACTAGATGCCTGCATTCCCATTTTACTGATGAATAAACTGAAACTCTGAGACTCAAGGTGACTGGCCCAAGACTTCACAGCTACTTAGAGGCAGGATTAGGGGCTAAATTTATCCATTTCTAAATGTAGTATTCCCTCTGTTTTGCCATTTTATCTCAGTTTAAATCTTTCCTAAATCCTGTCCCTCCAAAAATCTAGCCCATTGGCCATAGCTTGGCCTCTTTAGCAACAGGACAATGCTAAGAGTTTTGCAGTAATAACATACCAAATATTTGGTCTATCAACTGTTTGTTATCTCTCTATCTTATATTCTATTTATTTAGGCAACCTGAAGTGAGATATGAGGATGTGTGCTTATCTCATTTATCTCAAAAAAGAAGGGACAGATTCTGAATTTTACACATCAGGTCTCATGTCCTACTAAGAGGCAGAACTGTCCCCTCTAGTCCTTCTACATCCTCCTCTTTTTGGTGGAATTAGATCTCTGTGATCTGCCTTATTCTCAGTGTGTTCCCATAACTCAAATGATTCATTTTCCCACAGAAAATCCAAGATTTAAGATTTAGGGTTCTTCTTGGAAGAACATGCATAAAACTAACACTAACTCACAAGAGAACTACAGATCCTACAATGAAACACAAAATTTCAAACCTGTCCTTCCAAACACATGCTGATCTCAGGTAAAGACAAGCCTACAAACAAGTGGGGGGAGGGGGGAAGCAAAGTAGGACAGACACTGTCTCTCTCCCACTCTCTCCTCATTTTGGTTTGCCTGAATGAACAGAAGGAGAAAATGAGATTAAAAAAAAAAAGAAGCAATCTTTGGTTATTATCATTTCAAGGGCAAGAGAGCAATCCTCTCTAATCAGACTATAGGTTCTTTGCTATCTACCAGAAGATTCCTCTTCCCCCTCTGCCCCATTTTGTGACTTTTGTTTTGTTTTTCCCACAACCTCAATTTTGAGGCAATGTCAAGGCCAGTCATATTATCTGCTTCATTCCTCTCCCAGCACAATCTTTATTTTCTCTATTTGTCTACTTTAGTCTGTCTATCTATCTATCTATCCAACCATCCATTCATGTCTCTGTCCATCCATCCATCCATCCATCTATATATTTATCTGTTCACCCATCCATCCATCTATTTATCTATCTATCTATCTATCGATCCATTTCTTCCTCCACTGTGGAAGAGCGTTTGGTTTAGTTCAGTTCATAATGAGAACATTCATATAAGATTCTCTTTAAGTCGACAATTTATTTGAGTCAAAACTGTGCTAGGTGACACAGTGGATAGAGCACTAGCCCTGAAGTCAGGAGGAGTTGAGTTCAAATTTGACCTTAGACACTTAACATTTCATAGCCATGTGACCCTGGCCAAGTCACTTAACCCCAATTGCCTTAGCAGCAACAACAACAACAAAAACAACTTTATTTCAGGATTGGGCCAAGTATCATGGGTAACTGGTTAGTAAGGTAAGAGTAAATAAGATCAAGAGAAAGAAAGCTTATACACCATAATTCTGGCCCTAAGCCATGTTGGGAAAGCTAAGATTGCTATAGAAATCCAGAGGTTGTTAGTTTAGCTACAGGAATTACTGAAAGTAGAAATGATCAAGACATTAATGTTGTTACTTGGGTTCAAGGAGCAATTACTTGGGAAGCATTCCTCTGTGTCCTTAACAAGTCTAAACATGCTTATATCAGTGATTTTGCAAAATATGACTAGTCTATTTACAAAATAGGCTAGTTTAGGGCTCAGATTTAGGGTCCATATGTACCCTACATTCCCCCACTTCTTTTCCTGGAAAGGGATGGAGGTCTTTTCTTCTGTAATTACTTCAAAGTGGGAGTGGAAGTAGAGCTGAGCCTGTCTTACAAGGGTCCCACTTGGAAGAGTGCTGAGCTTGAGGTTAGGAGTTGATTAAAATATCATCCAAAGGAAGCTGAGTTTCAGGATTAGCAACTAGTATTGACCTTCAATTGAAGGTAAATGAACTAATTTAATGGTAAGGGGCTTATTGTAAACAGGAAAGAGGTTGCTTATGGCCAAGGATACATATGCTAAAGTGTCTAAAAGACATTAGACATTGAGGGGAAAAGATAACAGGCTGAGGAGGTTTCCAGTGGGCATGGAAACAAAGGTAACCCTTTTTCCAATAACTTCCCTTCCTCCCTAAATACTCTGTCAATCATCTATCATTCATCTCTGTGGTCTTTGCCTTGCTTCTCAGTCTCAGTGGCCAGTGTAATCTCAAACTAATCCAAAATCTGAAATAGATAGAAATTTATTTGGCTTTTGGGTAGGGAGAAAGTTGGTAAGAAGGGGTGACTCTACTGCTATCTGTGGTTATATTGTGTTGAGTTTAGACTAGGGCACAAAGACATCTGCAAAAGTGTGCCTATCAGCAGAGACCCACACTTAACACCGTATACCAAGATAAGGTCGAAATGGGTTCATAAGCTAGACATAAAGAATGATATTATAAACAAATTAGAAGAACATAGGAAAGTTTACCTCTCAGACTTGTGGAAGAGGAAGGAATTTGTGACTGAAGAACTAAAGAAAATTATGTTATGCCAAAGTTCCCTTTTAATGTTATGACCCAGTTTCTCTAATGGTCCTATTTAGTTATTCTGCCTTAGGTTGTAACCTTTCCCTCTTAATGTTTGAGATAAAGGTTTTATAGTCATTCCTTAATGTTTGACAAGATAAAGGTTTATCCATTTTAGATGTCATTAGAATATCAGTAACCTCTCTATCCCCACCTAGGTCCCTCCATTATGTCATTGTTCTTCTTATTCCATAAAAAGCTTGCAGAGATTTGGGGCTAGACTCTTTGAGATGATAGTCTCGTCTAGCCCTGGGATCAACATGGATCCGTTGGTCCCAGTATTTCTCTCCATTTAATACACTATTGAATTGGTCTCTAATCTCTTGTCTTGCTCAGTTTCTTCGGCATTACATTTATTGATCTCAAAATAGATAATTTTGATTATATTAAGTTTTAAATTTTTGTATAACTAATGCAGACAAGATTAGAAGTGAAGCAATAAATTGGGAAAACATTTTTACATTTTTACATCCAAAGTATCTGATAAAGGCCTCATTTCTAAAATAGAGAATAAATATATATACAATATATCAGCTTTCAACACAAATAGAACGGCAAGGACCTTTTGCCAAACTTGTAGACTGCCTGCTCTGACAACTTCTGCTAATGTTGCTGAGCTCTTCCAGCTGAGAATTCACTTCCATCTATCTTTGGTCTAAACAACAAGCCCTGAATGGATCAGCTGGCCAGTGATTTCTAAATCTCTTTCCATTAAATAGAAGACTCCCTTTCATTAAAAAGCATAAGGATTTCAGACACCATATTTAGGAAGGAAATTGCTAAGAGAGGAAGGTGGCCAGGCTGGAGATTGCTACCACATGAGAACTGAAGGAAAGATCTGGGCATGTTTAGTCTGGAGAAGGAGGGAGCAAAGGGGACCCTAGAGTGATAATTTCAGGTTGTTACTTAGAAAATTAGTCTTGTTCTGTTCAGCCCCCAGGTAGACAAAGCCCCACAAGGAGGTCATCTGAGATTGGACTTGAAGTCAGGAAGCTTCCTCAGCATTGGAGGGGCTGTCAGGGAGAAACTCCCTCAGGAGGGAGCTGGCTCTTCTTGGCTGCATGTCCTTAAATGGGGGCTGGAGAATTGAATCTTGGAGAGTCAAGGGAGAGTATTCTGGCTCAGGTTTGGGTTGGGGGAGTTGGCCCCTGGGGTCCCTTCTGCTCTGACTTTATGTGATAGAAAAAACCCAGGGGATGTCCTGGGAGTGAGCAATTGTATGTAATGTTGTGGTCTGGTCCTAGATAAATCATTCTCTTTTTCTCAGTTTCAGAATTCTCCTGTGACATGTAAGGGCTGCATCAGTAATTACAGTAATCAGCAATTATCCCTTCCAGATTGCTGGGGTTAGAGCACAACAGTTCTGTGATCTGTAAAATCTACATAAAATTTTTCGCTCTAAGAATGTCTGTGGCAGGTCTCTTTGTAGTGGCCAGAAACTGGAAACTGAACGGATGCCCATCGATTGGAGAATGGCTGAATAAATTGTGGTATTTGAATGTTATGGAATATTATTGTTCTGTAAGAAATGACCAACAGGATGATTTCAGAGAGGCCTGGAGAGACTGACATGAACTGATGCTGAGTGAAATGAGCAAGACCAGGAGATCATTATACACTTCAACAATGATACTATGATCAATTCTGATGGACGTGGCCATCCTCAGCAATGAGATGAACCAAATCGGCTCCAATAGAGCAGTAATGAATTGAACCAGCTACCCTCAGTGAAAGAACTCTGGGAGATGACTATGAACCACTATACAGAATTCCCAATCCCTCTATTTTTGTCCACCTGAACTTTTTGTTTCCTTCACAAGCTAATAGCACACTATTTCAAAGTCCGATTCTTTTTGTACAGCAAAATAATTGTTTGGACATGTATACATACATTCATATTCATACGAATATATTCATATATTGTCTTTAACTTATACTTTAACATATTTAACATGTATTGGTCAACCTGCCATCTGGAGGAAGGGGTGGGGGAAAGAAGGGAAAAAGTTGGAACAAAAGGTTTTGCAATTGTCAATGCTGAAAAATTACCCATCCATATATCTGGTAAATAAAAAACTATAATAAAGAAATTTTTTTCGCTCTTCTGTATCACAGATGGTATTAAAAGATGAAATATGCTTGTGTTATAGAACACTATACATGTATTTTATGCATTTTTGAGTTTTATGTTTTTTCTCTGTCATCTGCTGGATGAAGTCTGTGACTTCTGCAAAACTCCAACCAAATTCCCATTTAATTTCTTACATTGACCCACAATATATCAAATATCAAAGCTGCTATTTAAAAAGTTGTGATTGCAAAAGATAAGTGTAGTTAAATACATACACACACAGAGATATACCTGAAAAATATGGAACAGCCTCAGACTGACTTCTTTTTTGCTTTCCTATCTATATTTTCCTGTGATTCAGGTCAAAGAAGTAGAAAGATTCCTTTAGGTCAATGAGTAAGTCATCAATATGCCTGTGCAGGAGATTAGTCCATCTTCTCATTTTAAAAAAAATTGTTCTGCTATTAATTCTTACTGGAATTTCATGGTTTTTTGTTTGTTCGTTTTTGCTGAGGCAATTGGGGTTTTAGTAACTTGCCCCAGGATCACACAGCCAGGAAGTGTTGTGTCTGAGGTCGAATTTGAACTCATCTCCTGTTGACTTAAGAGCTGGTGCTCTATCTACGGTGCCACCTAGCTGCCTCCATTTCATCTTCTTAATGCAGGAATGAATAATGCTAAGTATCAAAATTGGATCCTAATTTTCTTTTTATATTTGAGATTTGCATATATATACATATATATATGTTGTAGAAAATTATGATTATTTTCATAAGTATCGATATGATAATATGTGATGAATATACTAATAATCTAGTTTTTTCCAGAGTTAAAACCATTTTCCCAGGAGACTGTGGGAATCAGAGTCTCACAATGCAACTTGAAATGATCAATCAATTCTTGACCAGTGCTGTTCAGAGTATATTAAGTGAAGTGAATCAAGGAAGGTAGAATGGGATCTTATCACAGAGTTCTGGTCCTCTACCTGGTAATTATGACAATAACAATTGTCCCCACAGGATTGTGTCCTGGACTCATGGGCTTGTCAGTGGGAAAGCACCCAGGCCTCTCTCTTTCATGATTCATGGTTTTTGTACAAACAGGTGAGGACTCCTCTATTACAAACTGCGTGGGATGGGTATTAGACTCCCTTCCCCAAATTAACTGAACAGAGACATCTTCAGGTACAAAGAGAATGTATTTAGTTAGTCCCTGCAGGGACAGGCCCAGCATACCCGGGAAGCATCCCAACTCCCACCATATGTTTGACCTGACCAGCAGAAAGTAGAACACCCAGTTAAATAGCAAAAGACCTAAGCCTTTTCATTGGATAGACGAAGTGGACATAACCATCCTTGACCAATGGTCACCAGTGTTGTCTGCTTCCTACAGGTCACATCCTGTAACTTCCTGAGGGTCTGACCTTTAAAGACCATGTGACTCCCTGGTCCCAAGACCTGATATTCTGACTCTGGGAATAGGGATCATGTGACTTAGTCTCAAACTGAGAAAATTTCATCCAATCAGGCCCATTGAAAACTGTATACAAACTCTGAAAGTATTTACTTAAATCTTGATCTCCAAAAATCTGTCTCTACTTCAGTTTTATGCAAATCCAACTATGTACATGTTAGAGATCAGTTGATAAAATTCTATTTAAAATGTCAATCTTACAACTGGCCAAACTAAAACTGTGAATTCCCTAGTTTAAAAGGTTCCAGATTTGATTTTCTAATAATAGAGACATAAGTTTTGAGTTAACTTTCATTATCTGACCTGGGTATTGGGAAAGAAAATTTAAAATTATGTTAAGAGCAATTTTGTAGAAAATGTTGTAGGCACACTGACAAGTGACCTTGATATAAATTGTGTCCCCTTTAATCTTTAGGTGGGGGCTGAAACTGCATCCTTCTTTGGGGGTAATTCCTGAGTCTCAAACTCTCTTCTAGGAGGGACATACCCTTCTGTCCAAAAGGAAAACTCCCAAGATAAGTAATATCATTCAATTTTGAATTGAATTGAATTGAAAACCAGTCTCTTAGGTTTATCCAGAGATTAGGCCCCAAGCCTTGGGCCAAAAATCAAAGCACACCCAATATATCTAGGCTATATGCCCAGATACCTTTGCAGAAGTCCTAACAGGACCTTACCCACTAAGAAAACTGTCTTCTTAGTGTAAATAAATCCCTTTTTGCCACAGACTGCGGGTTTGAGAATTCTTTTGTAAATATCTTTTGTGATATCAACTAGAGGGGATACCTTACCCTTAGTTCTTGCACCTCATCAGCTTGAACCAAAGAACTATTCTGATACTACACCCAAAGCAGAGAGTTGCATCAGATGTTGTCCTGACAATCAGCAGCTGTATGAGATGAGACTTCTAGACCTAAAAGGGATAATTTTGTTTTGCTGTTTACTATTGCCCTCTGCACCTCTTATCTATAATATCTATTTATCAAGGGGATTGCCCCTTTTGATTTTGTCTAAGTGACTCCATCTTTTTTTTTTCCTCTCCCAGTATCTCCCCTCACAAGTCCCATAATTAAGAACCCTTAAAAAACTGTTTGTCATATCAGTTAGTGATTCATTGAGAAGGCCATTCCCCTCAATAGAATCAAATGGGAGAATGACAGGAATGATTATTAATAACCAATTATTTGGGGAGATATGGTGGTCCCCCCTTTTTCCAAAGTCCTGATTTTGAAAGTTCAGGACATTGTTTGAAGGATATTGCTGATAATGAGATTGAGCTAATTCCTTGTTTAGATGCCATCCAGGTGGGGCATCTATAGTGCTCTGTGAAGACTAGGAGGTAAGAATCTATTTCAGGTTTCAAAACTGACAGTAACTTGGCTCATCAACTTCCCTTTTCTATATACAATAGCAGAGACAGATTTATTAAATATATTGACAAATATTCCCGTCTGAATCAAAGTGCAAACTCAGTTATATAATAGATCAAAGGCATACCTTAGAACTTAGGCCAGGAAAAGCAACCCACAATAAAACTAAAGGCATTTGGGAGAAAGGTACTTGAGGATATTGGTATGTTAATTTTGTTCTGCTCTATATCACAACAATTTCCATCTCTGTTGAAGTGACCAGAGTCGGGGTTTAAATACTTGAATCTCAAGAGATTTAATTTCTTAGAAATGATATGGGAATCTCAAAGAGTATATGTCATGTATTATCTCTATAAGCAATGGAGACATTATATATATATATGCCTCTCTAACCAATAAATTTGAAGATTTCATAAGGAATCCTTGCACCTGGCCCCTGACTTTTCATATCCTTATCACAACTGGAGCATGACTCCAACAGGTGGCAGTGGAATAGGAAGCAAAGAGTTTCCTGGAAAGGTGCCCTCTTAGAAGCACATTTATACAGGTAAGATGGGATAGAGATAATATAAAGTGAGGATAAAGTAGGAAAAAAAGTGATCATCAATAGGTACTTTGTCACTAGATATTTTATCAAAGCAGACCCAATATATCTAGGCTATATGCCCAGATACCTTTGCAGAAGTCCTAACAGGATCTTGCCTGTTATCACTAGAAATAACTTATCACCAGGCTGACATGGGGGGAAAATACCAAATATCAGATAAATATAGAAAAATATATAATAAGATAAAATTTATAAGATTGATTATTGTACAGCTGATATCAATATAGTATACATATTGAATAGGGAATAAGGCAAGATCAATCAAATAGCAAGAACAGAGAATATTATCTGAAAGTATTAAAGAAAAAGAACTGGGAGCTCTTCCAATTTCTGTATTCTCTATTTGGAGTAATTCTCCAACCCTCAGAGACAGTTCCTTTAAATTCTTTTTTTTGTTTGTTTGTTTTGTTTTGTTTTTAGTTGCATGATATACTATTTATTTATTATTTTTAATAATTATACCTTTTTATTGACAGAACCCATGCCTGGGTAATTTTTTACAACATTATCCCTTGCACTCACTTCTGTTCCGACTTTTCCCCTCCCTCCCTCCACCCTCTCCCCCAGATGGCAAGCAGTCTTATGCATATTAAATATGTCACAGTATATCCTAGATACAATATATCAATATATGTGTGCAAAACCGAACAGTTCTCTTGTTGCACAGGAAGAATTGGATTCAGAAGGTAAAAGTAACCCTGGAAGAAAAACAAAAATGCAAGTAATCCACATTCATTTCCCAGTGTTCTTTTCTGGGTATAGCTGCTTCTGTCCATCATTGATCAATTGAAACTGAGTTAAATCTTCTCTTTGTCGAAGAAATCCACTTCCATCAGAATACATCCTCATACAGTACCATTGTTGAAGTACATAATGATCTCCTGGTTCTGCTCATTTCACTTAACTTCAGTTCATGTAAATCTCTCCAAGCCTCTCTGTATTCATCTTGCCGGTCACTTCTTACAGAACAATAATATTCCATAACATTCATATACCACAATTTACCCAACTATTCTCCAATTGATGGGCATCCATTCACTTTCCAGTTTCTAGCCACTACAAAGAGGGCTGCCACAAACATTTTGGCACATATAGGTCCCTTTCCCTTCTTTAGTATCTGTAATGGGCTGAGGTTTGAGTTGATGCACTGAGGTCCCAAGTACGTGAGGCTAAATAGTAATTGGGCTATACTCTATTAATATACATGATTATTAAAGAATATCCCTGCCCACTTCCGTCAATCCTGATGTTTTGTATAGGAAATGACGATTTTGGTGGGGAGACAAGAGAGACAGAAGAAAGCTTGGGGAGAATTGGGCCTGTTCGAGACTCGACTGGTTGAGCTGCTTCTTGACTCAACTTCACACATTGCTATCGCGATTCTCTTACCTCTATCCTTCTTCACTGAGAATAAAGACTGACATTTTCCCTAACCTAATTCCTGACTCCTGTCAATTTAAAATACATGATCTTCGCATTTGCCAACGTGGGAAACCAAGGACTGAAAGTCTCCGGTGACCAGGAACTTAGTATATTTTAATAGACAAATAAGAACTTATTTTCTTAAAAACTAAACCAGTAATCTTTGTTTTGGCTAAAATGGGACAAATATGGCAAAGACTCTCCATCCCATTAACCCACCAAGAGTGGTGCTATAGAAAGCATGCATAAGCTGATAGAAATACATGGGTTACTTATAACTTAGGAACAGATAGCGAGATTGTGGGTATATTAAACTGCATTCATTGGGTTTCAGAGGAGGACAGATCTCGAGAAATTGGTCCAGGTTGGATAAGATGTCCATGATTTTAGAGAATATGGTCCTCCACTCAATTTCCATGAGGCATTTATTTATAAATATATTTCAAGCACTAAAACCCTATCCCTAGAAGAAAGAAAAAAACCCATGGCTCTTCCTCTTTCCAAAACCATGTGTGGAAGGAAGACAATGAAGAAGTTAATGACCATATCCCCACAGGGCATGGAGATTAAGTGAGCAAGGGTGTACCTTCCCTCAGGGGCAGCAGCCCCACCCAAGGAGCAAGTGATTGACTCTCCTCACCCAACTCCCCCTCAGGATGGAGGGAGGAGGCAGGGGGTGCAGGACAGCTTGAGTAGACTGCAAGAGGCTTAATGAGGCCAAAGAAAAGGAGTATGGACATCCGGACTCATACTTATGTTTCCTGTAATTTCCCAGTCTAATGTCTGGGTCAAAAAGTCAAGAAACCCTTTTAACATAGAAATATTAAAGATCTTAAAGGTCACTATTTTAGGCTAATCAGTTATGTTAAGATCTATTAAGAAAATTTGGCTTTTGAAATCTTGACCTGATATGGAAATCATAGCAAGGGTATCTAAACCTGGACAAAATTACATGTGGCTTTTGAATATAGAGAGTTCTGTGGATACAGCCAACAAATAGTCAAATGCTTTCATGCTCATCACCTGACCTACTACAAGGTATAAGTCCATTGCAACTCACACACGGTTAATTATTAGTAGCAGCATAGAAATGCCTAATCTATAAGCTGAGGCTTCGATCACAATAAAAATACAAAGGTGAGCCTTCACAAAATAACACAAGGCCAATGAACCCTTTGTTTGACTTAGGGACGTTTCTAGACCTATCATAAGAACTAATGGGGAAAATCACAACAGATGTTTTAATAAGGCAACTTGCTAGGAAAATACTAATGAATGTCAAAAGTTATACTAGCACTGCAAGGATGCTCTTTAGAGGAGTTCATAGAACGCTGTGCCACAGTGGCAAAATGCCTTTAGCCAGACTATGATCAGACTTAAGATCAACATGGGTAGACAGCCTTCCAGCAAGGGACTTCTGAAGACACGTCAATGCTTTATTTGGTAAAAGGGCATCTAAAGCTCAATGTTGAGTATAAAGGCAAGTGAAAAACAGGGTGGGGAGAACAAGACCCAGTACTCCATGTCAAAATCAACAAGAGTTCCATTGGGCCTCAAGAATGTAACAGGTTCAGGAAACAGGATGGAGGAGCCCAGGGCCCAGAAAAAACATTGGGCAAAGATGGCACAATGGTCCACCCAGAAAGGCCTAGACCAAACCCCAATATGACCAATCAATAGGAAGTCAATGATGGCAGAAAGGGATTACAAATCAATCAGCCAGGAAGCAACCTGATGGGAGAAAGGGATTACAATTGGAGAATAGAGGTTGTATCCCAGCTGAGACAACTGAGATACCCCTGAGAGGTGAAATCGTTCCTTCCGCTGTGCATCCTTGCTCCAGGCACAAAGTAGGCTTGGACCATTTACCCACAGGTACATAAAAAAGTGTTATCCACATACGAGTGTGGGAAATGGGAATTTGTGATAATATCCAGTCCAATCAGGTAGACAATGTGGACTTATCAGCAGGGAAATTAGTAGCATCAAGTTTACTCAACAGAATCCTTTTTTTTGGAATAAAATGTATATAAATATCTGCTATTTATTAGGAATAATACTAAGTACATTTGTAAACATTCTACGTGATTCCTACAACATGACTGCAAAATAAGTGCTGTTATTATCTCCATTTTTTTTTGTTATTCTTTTTTTTTTTTTAATTTAATAGCCTTTTATTTACAGGATATTTTAATGGGTAACTTTACAGCATTAACAATTTGAAACCTCTTGTTCCAATTTTCACCTCTTCCCCACCCCCTCCCCTAGATGGTAGATGACCAGTAGATGTTAAATATATTAAATATAAATTAGAAACACAATAAGTATAATGACAAAACGTTATTTTGCTGTACAAAAGAATCAGACTCTGAAATATTGTACAATTCCAGAAGGAAATCAAAATGCAGTGTGCATAAATATGGATTGGGAAATTCAATGTAATGGTTTTTAATCATCTCCGAGTTCTTTTCTGGGCAAAGCTGTTCAGTTCATTACTGTCCATTGAAATGATTTGGTTGATCTTTTGTGAGGATGGCCTGGTCCATCAGAACTGGTCATCAACAGTATTGTTGTTAAGTATAATGATCTCCTGGTCCTGCTATTTCCTCAGTCAGGCCTTTCTGAAATTATCCTTTGGTCATTTCTTACAGAACAGTAATATTCCATAATTTTTAATGGGTGAGAAAATTTTCCCTAAAACAAATGTCAATTATTTTTCTTTGAGCTAATCCCTGATGAGAGTAAGATTACACAATGTTCCTCCCCTCTCTAAATTCCCTCAGATATGATAAGTTTCCTTTGCCTCTTTGAGGGATGTGGTTTCCCTTTTTATCCCTCCTTCCCACCTTATTCTGCCATCATCCCTTTTTCCATATCTATTCCTTTTATGTTATATCAGTAAATCAAATTATACATGTATTCTTTTTGTATATCCACAACAGAATACAATTCTCAAGAGTTATTTTTACCTTTTCTGCATCTCTTAGTTCTATGTTGGAGATCAAATTTTTTGTTTAGTTCTGTTTTTTCTTCAGAAACAAATGGAATTCATTGTTTCATTAAATGTCCATCTTCTTCCTGGAAGAAATGCTCACTTAGCTGGGTAGTTTATTCTTGGCTGATCCCAAGTTCTTGTGCCTTTCAGATATATATTCCAGGCCCTTCTTTCCTTTAATGTAAGAGGCAGCGATCTTGGTAATCCTTATTGGCACCTCGGTATTTAAATGGGTTTTTGGCTGCTTGTAAAATTTTTTCCTTAATCTGATAGTTCTGAAATTTGCCACAATATTCCTTGTTTTTATTTTAGGGTTTCTTCAGAAGGTGTTCGTGATTCTTTCAATGCCTATTTTACCTTCTGATTCTATTACATCTGCAGTTCTCTTTGATGATTTCTTGTAAAATAGTATCTAGGCTCTTTTTCATCATAGTTTTCGGAAAGTCCAATAATCCTCAGATTATCTCTCCTAGATCTATTTTCCAAGTCTGTCGTTTTGCAAGTAGATAATTCAGGTTTTTCCAGTTTGTCATTTTTTGGTTTTGCTTGACTGATTCTTGCTGTCTCAATGAATCATTAGTTTCATTTGTTCAGTTCTAATTTTTAAAGAATTTTTCTTCATTAGCTTTTTTTTACTTCTTTCTGTATATGTCCAATTGAGTTTTTAAATGTATGTTTTGGTCTGTGGAATTTTTCCATTTCACTAATTTTTTAGTGAATTATTTTTCTTTCAATTCACAGATCCTACTTTTGAGTTCTTTGTCTTTTCCAATTCACAAATCCTACTTTCTAGTGAATTCTTTATTTTTCCAATTACAATTCTTACTTTCCTGAGATTTTTTTACTTTTTCCAATTCCTATTTCAGGAAGTTGTTGTCTTTGTAAGGCTTTCTTTCCTTTTCCCATTTATTTCTAACTCTCTTTGAGACTTTTTAAATGGTCTCTTCTATGAGAGCATCATGTAAGGAGGACAGTCTGATGCATTTTGTTGTTTGGAGGTCTCTTCGTTTGCTGACCTTTCTTTTTCTGCATAGAAGCTGTCGATCGTTCTTTCATCTTTTTATTCATGTTTTAAACTTTAGCGTAGGTCTCCTAGGCAAGGGGTTACCAGCTTCCTCTGCAGAGCAGGGAGAGATGTAAACCGATTCGGCTCGAGGTATGGGAGTGCCTGGTGAGGTTTTCCTTCCCCAACAGGAAGTGGATTCAGCACTGGCCGAGCTATCAAAGTGCTGAGTTGGGCTTGTGGGTTAGCGATTGCCTCGGCTAGAGAACTAAAGTGAAAGTGTCACTGCCCCAGGCCGGAGCCTCTTGTGGGACTGTGAGTATTAGCAGCTGACCGCAGACCACAGACTGAAGACCGCAGACCGCCAGGAACTCTGCCCCAGTGTCTCTGCCCAGTGCAAATCGGCCCTGGAAAAGCTCTATGGCCCCAAGCCGAGCTCCCCACTGCGCAGATTGGAAGCTCGCCTGCCTCTTGCCGTGCAGGGATCAACTGCCCTCAAGGAAAAGCCCGTACTGCGGGTTGGGGCTGAGCTTGTGCTGAGATCTGTGCCTTCACCCTCGGTTTGAGACCTCCTCGGAACCCTAATTTCTCTCCCGTCTGCCCGATCCCCTGGCCCCGGAACCAACCTTTTTGGCGAGACTGCAGATTTTCTTCGGCCGGTGGTTGTTCTACTCTTATCTTTACAATTGTGCAGTCAAGACTATTTTTGAGGCTCGATATAATATTGATAAAGAGGGTAAGAGAAGAGCTTAGAAAGTCGAGTGTGTCTTCTCCGCCATCTTGGCTCCGCCCCTACTCATACAGAATCCTAATAAACAGCCTGGTGATAGTCACCCAGATTCTGATTTCAGATCACAAAATCCAGCAATTTATTGGACAGCAGCTGTAACAACTGACCGACCTATGCTCACAATCTATATAAATGGCCTTCCGTTGGAAGGATTGGTAAACACTGGTGGCAAACACTGGTCATTAGAGGTGCCAGCTGGCCCAGTCACTGGCCAAAGATTAAAGCAGACACCTACATGTCTGGTGTAAGAGGAGCAATAGCAGCTGAAGTTAGTGCTGCCCTATGAGATGGACTTTTGAAGGCAAAACAGGAGTTTTTACTCCTTTTATAGTTAAAATCCCATCAATCCTGTGGAGAAGAGACGTTTTACACATTAGGGTTAAAATAGTACTTTGGTTTTTGCAGGGCTGTGTTGAAGGCCTCAACACTTTCACCTTTCCTATCCAATGGAAAACTGATACACAGTGTGGATAGAGCAGTGCCCTTAAGTAAAGATAAAATTCAGGCCTTATTAGATATAGTACAGAGCAGCTTACCAAGGACACTTAAAACCTTCTCTAAGTCCTTGAATTCCCAGTGTTTGTTGTGAAAAAGAAATCTGAAAATGGAGGATGTTAACGAATTTAAGAAAAGTGAATGAACAGATGGAAACTATGGGAACTCTTCAGCCTGGACTTCCATCTCCTACTCAGTTGCCTAGAGAATGGCCTCTTTGGTCATAGATATTAAGGATTGTTCTATTCTATCCCTCTGGATAAGAAGGATAGAAAAGATTTGCTTTTCAGTGCCTAGCGTTAACAGCTGGGCCTTATAAAGATATGAATGGACAGTTTTGCCACAGGGAATGAAAAACAGCCCTACTATTGTCAAATGTATGTTGCTGCTGCTCTTGCTCAGTAAGAAAAGCATTCCCAAAAGTTATGCTATTACATTACATGGATGACATTTGGGATGTCACCTGAGGAACAAATTTAGAGCATGTCTACAAAAGACCATAGAAACATTAAGGGAATTACAAATTATACATAGCACCAGAAAAAATTCAAAGACATGTCCTTTTCAATATTTAGGATATGAAGTATACCAAAGGTGCTTAAGTTCAAAAACTCTCCTTAAGAACAAAAAGCTAAACACATTGAATGATTCTCAGAAATTGATGGAATATCCAATGGATCCACCAGTGTTAGGTTTGACTACCTATCAGTTTAAACCGTTATATGACATTTTAAGGGAGACAGTGCTTTAAATTCACCACACCAGCTTACAAAAGAAGCTCAAGAGGCTTTGAGAGAAGTTAACTGGCTTTATCCAATGGTTGAAAGAGTCACTCAAAACCCTTGGAGATATCAGTTTTGCCACACAAGAGGCACCACAGCAGTCCTTCATCAAGGACACGTGATAGAATGGGTGAACCTCCGGCACAACCAGAACAAAGCCTTACACCCACAGTGCTTGTGGCTAGAATTTTATTAAAGGCCACTAAGCGAGCAGTACAATTATCTGGGACAAGACCTGACAATATAACACTTTATCAATACACAATTAAGGTGTTGTGAGACCATCCAGGTGGCAATTTATTAGCCATGGCTCCAAATTTTTTAATGGGTCTCCATTAAAAAATAATAGACTATTACATAATTGGCGATGGATTCTTGAAAAAAAAGTTTCTAAAGTTCCTCTTAAAGGACCAATATCTTCACGGATGCATCCAAACATAATATTGCTGTACTCTCATGATCAACTATAAAGAGAGATCAGAACTCCTTTTCAGTCCACTCAGCAGAATGAATTGTACACGATCATTCTAGCTCTTACTTATTATCCAGGAGACATAAATATAATATCTGATTCAGCCTATTCAGTAGGTATGGTACAAGAATTGCCACAAGCCCAAATAAAATTTGCAGCCTCTAATATATATCAGCCTTAAGAAACTTCAAGAGCAATGAAAAGCATCAGGTAATCTATATATTACATGCCCATTCTCATAGGGACTCAGGTCCCATATTTGATGCAATTCAAAGGTGATAGCCTTTCTAACATGTTGGTCAATACCCTTGTTCCAAGAAGCTCAGGCATCTCATTCTAATATCATCAGGCTGCTCGAGCTACATTTACATTAAATAACAAGGAAATAGGAACATAGTAAACCTGGCTCCTTTCCTTTTCCACCCTTTACACCTGCTCCAGGAAGAACCCTTGTGGTTTGAGACCCAATGAAATCTGGCAAATGGATGTACCCATTATAAATCTTTTTGCTTCTTTCCATCCATGTTGTTAACACCTTTCGAATTCCTTTTGCAATGCCAGCAGCAAAGAGACAGCCAGGGTCACTGCATTCCTCATAGCATTAGCATTAGGGTGGCCATAGGCAATAAAACAGAAATGTCCTCTTATATTAAAACATTTTGCACTTTTGCACAAAGATTTTACACACCACGGGCATACCTTTTAATCCTCAGGACAGGCAATTAGTGGAGGAGAACAAGAAATATAGATGCTCCTCAAAAACAAAAGAAAGGGAGACAGGAACCTAGAGAACTTCTAAATCTAGCCTTATACATTAACTTTTGATTTTGACAAAGATGCACTGGCTCAGGCAGACAGGTTTAAACCCACTGGAAGGTCAGTGTTCCAGTGCGAAACAGCTCCATACTTTAGATAATCGCCAGGTGGATTGAAAGACCCAGAAAGTGGAAGGAAAGGACCAATAACTGTTTGGGGAGAGGGTTTGCTTGTATCTCAGGGTGGAGAAGGAATTAGATGGTGAACAGCCATATTCGCCTTGTCCATCGAGAGACGGAGCAGACCTTGAAAAAAGGAGAAGACCCAAGAAATATCGGGTGGTTCTGTTGCTGATTGTGCTCACCATTGAAAAGAGCGTGGCAGTTATGGCGTTTGACTCATGGACATCAAGATTGTTGATTTAAAACCTCAGGAACTTGATTCTCCCATGACTCGAAAACCCTCAGGAATCTGGCTATTTCTGAGACATGGGATTTGAAAACTCTCGAATCATTGGATTCCTCTGAGGAATACAAAGACTGTTTGTTACAGGACTTCAAAATCTGCTGGAATCATTGGATTCCTAACACATAAAAAAGACTTTTGCAGACTTCAAAAACCAGGATCATTGATTCCCTGACATGAAGCAATGGACAATAGATTGGTTTTGGACTATCTTCGTGTTTCGAAGAAGGTGTATGTGTGACTGTTGTTTACATACCCCCTTCTAGGACTTCTGTGCTCTTTCAACTCATGTTGATTTATATTGTTTGCTATTCCGCTACTTGTGTAAAATTCAGTGTACACCACATCGAGCCTGCTGACTGAGGGAGGGGTCATCCCAATAGCCTCTATTATTATATGTGTGGTTAATACCTCCATGCTGATGTTGTGCATAATAAGACCCTTCAGCCCAGAAACCCCTAGCAACCCCATTTCCTTTGGTGCTTTTTCTTCCTGAGGATGTCAGGTAGGGCGTGATCATTCCTTTCCTTTCACCATTTTGGGAAGTCAGGAGCTTGATCACCTCCTTTTCGGTGTTTTTCACCTCCTCTTCTGAGAGTTAGGAAGGCTGTGATCCCTCCTGGGCTCTGACCTCTGAGGAGTCAGGATGCATGACCACCTGTGTTCTAAAATAAAAAAGCGGGAGATGTAATGGCTGAGGGTTAGGTTGATGCACTAGGTAAATTTGAGGCTAAAAGTAATTGGGCTATACTTATTAATATTGATTGATAAAAAGAATGGTCCCTGCCCACCTCCGTCAAAGTCCTGATGTGTTGTATAGGAAATCGATTTTGGTGGGTGGAGCAGAGAAGAGACAAAGGAGGAAGCTGGGGAGATTGGGCCTGGGTTCGAGTTCCAGTTGCTGGTGTGTTGCTGGTCGAGCAGCTTCTTGACTCAGCTGCACACATTGCTATCCGATTCTCTTCCAACTTCTATCCTTCTTCACGAGAATAAAATGACGATTTTCTAACCTGGAATTCTGACTCCTGTCGATTTAAAATACAAGATTTCCAAGTATCTCTTTGGGAATAGTCCGTAGTACCTGCTGGATCAAGGGATAACAGTTGATAACTTTTGGGCATAATTCAGATTGCTCTCCAGAATGGTTGGATTCGTTACAATCACCAACAACATCAGTGTCCCAGTTTTTCCATCCCCTCCAACATTCTCTTATTTTCCTGTCATCTTAGCCAAATCGGCAGGTGTGTATATCTCAAGTTGTCTTAATTTCAATCTTGGATCAATAGTGATTTGGAACACTCTTTCATTTGAGTGGAAATAGATTCAATTTCATCATCTGAAAATTATCTGTTCATATCTTTTGACCACTAAATGAGATTTCTTATCATCACAAGTTTGTGAAGTCAACTAGGAAAACATTCCTTTCTCCAAAGGGAAGTAACGATTTGCATTTCTCTGATTAATAATGATTTGGAACACTCTTTCATATGAGTGGTAATGATTTAAATTTCATCATCTGAAAATTGTCCGTTCATATCCTTTGACATTTATCAATTGAGAATGGCTTGGTTTCTTATAAAATTAGAGTCAGCTCTTATATATTTTGGAAATGAGCCTTTATCAGAACCTTTAACTTGAAAATGTTTCCAGTTTGTTCCTTCCTTACTCTTGTTTACATTAATTTTGTTGTATAATTTTTAAATTTGATATAATCAAATTTTCTCTTTGTGATCAATAATGGTTTTCTGATTCATCTTTGGTCCACAAATTTCTTTTTCCTCCACAAGTCTGAGAAAGTAAACTATCCATGTTCCTCCATTTATTTATAATTTCATTCTTTATGCCTAAATCTGGACCATTTTGATCTTATCTTGTATACTGTGTTAACTGTGGTCATGCTAATTCTGCATACTAATTTAGTTTTAGCAGTTTTTAATAATAAATGAATCTTATCCAAAAGTTAGGATCTTTGGGTTTGTCAAATACTAGATTGCTATAGTTGACTATTTTGTCTTGTGGACCTATTATTCCACTTGATCAATAGATTATTTTTACTAAAAATGGTTTTGGTGACTGCTGCTTTATAATATAGTTTTAAATCAAGTAAAGCTACCATCTTCATTTGACTTTTTTTCATTAATTCCTTGAGATTCTCGACCTTTTGTTCTTCCATAGAATTTGTTGTTATCTTTCTAATCATTAAAATATTTTCTTGGGAGTCTGATTGGTATAGCACCAAATAAATAGTTATTTAGGGATATTGTCATCTTTTATTATATTGTTCAAACCCCAAGAACACTTAAATTTTTCCAATTATTTAAATCTGACTTTATTTGTGTGGAAAGTTTTTTTTTTTTTTTAATTTTAATAATTGATTTCCTTTGGTTGATAGATTCCCAAATATTTTATGCTATTGACAGTTATTTTGAATGGAATTTCTCTTTGTATCTCTTGCTGTTGGATTTTGTTGGTGATGTATAAAAATGCTGAGGATTTATGTGGATTTATTTTGTATCCTGCAACTTTGCTAAAGTTATGAATTATTTCTAATAGCTTTTTAGTAGAATCTCTGGAGTTCTCTAAGTATACCGTCATGTCATCTGCAAAGAGTGATAGTTTGGTTTTCTCATTACCTATGCTAATTCTTTAATCTCTTTCTTGACTCTTATTGCCCAGGCTAGCACTTCTAATACAATGTGGAATAATAATGGTGATAGTGGGCAACCTTGTTTTACTCCTGATCTTACTGGGAAAGGTTCCAGTTTTTCCCTATTGCATATGATGCTTACTGATGGTTTTAAATACTGACTAACAATTGGTAACAATCCTGACTATTTTAAGGTAAAGTCCATTTATTCCTATACTCTCAAGTGTTTTTATTAGGAATGGATGTTGGATTTTATCAAATGCTTTTTCTACATCTATTGAGAGAATCATATGATTTTTGTTAATTTGGTTATTAATATAGTCAATTATGCTAGTTGTTTTCCTAATATTGAACCAGCCCTGCATTTCTGGTATAAATCCTACTTGATCATAGTGTATTATCCTGGAGATGATTTTCTGTAATTTTTTTTGCTAATATTTTATTTAAGATTTTAGCATCAATATTCATTAGGGAGATTGGTCTATAATTTTCTTTCTATGTTTTCAACCTACCTGGTTTAGGTATCAGTACCATGTCTGTATCATAGAAGGAATTTGCTAGGACTCCTTCAGTCCCTATTTTTTTCAAATAGTTTATATAGCATTGGAGTTAATTGTTCTTTAAATGTTTGGTAAAATTCACATGTAAATCCATCTGGTCCTGGACCCTTTAAATTCTTAAAGTAAATTCTTTTTATTCCTCTGGAGGAAGACAGGAGGGCAAAGACCACAGTATTTGAATGCTGGAAGAGAGAAAGAATCAGCGCCTCTTTGTCTCTCCCGGGTTTTCTGTTCACATCTCTCTCATAGACATAGACCCAAGGAGAAATCAAATCCTTATAACCTCGAGGGCTAATTCACTGAAACAAATTAGAGAGCAAGGGGAAAAGAAAAGCACATTACTTTCAAAATACAATTAGTCTTTCCTATTATTGCAGTTCCTGATCAAAAAAATCCAATTCAAATTGCAGTTTAATCAGTATAAGGAGGCAACTCCATTGAAACAAACTATTAGCTAAAAGTCTCAAAAAAAACTTTCTACTTACCCTCAAATGGTGGTGATATGATTCAAAAAGCTTTAACAAGATATTTGTAATTAACCAGAAACCTTTCACGTATAATTCAGCAGCCATACTCTACAGATCTTTTTTAGCTTCTGATAATGATTGGCAAATTCTATGAACTAGGTATTAAGGTCCAATTGATAATATTTTTCAGCTACCGATTTTACAATTCATGACTAAGTATCAATGGATATTTCCATGACTAATGAAAATTAGCTCCTTTGTATATGTATTGCACCTATCTTATTGTAGACTGTGGCTCCAGTGCCCCAGGAAAGCTGTGTTTTAGAGGGGGGTTTGAAAAGGGACTAAACTTAAAATGATCCAGGAATTCCAAACCCCTTTTGCAAACCTAAAAAATCCTTGTCTCTTTTTCTCTCAAAATCCTTCTTAGTATAAGAATACCAACAAAAATATCAATCAAGATCTCTGTCTCCCTGCCCTTGTCTTTGAACACTACTATTAAATATGTTTTTAATACCTCGTTTGAAAATACACAGGAGTTGTATGCAATTATTACTACCCTGTATACTGCTCAAAATCTTTCTAATATTTTTCAGATAGAAAATTTGCTAATTGTAAAACAATTAGCCCTTGTGAAACAACCCCAGCCTTGAACATCCTACTAGTTAAAAGGAGATTTCTTTAATAGCAATTTTTTTGTATATGTGTGTAAAAGAATGGTCAATAGTTGTAATAGATATATTTTTTTTAATTTTTCAAGTTTTTGGTTTTTGGCAAAGCTGGGACAGTTTTCTTCCATATCACTTTTGTCTGTGTTTATATCTGTTTCTGTGCAGAATGTCTGTGTCATATTTGTTTTGTAAGCTAGATATTGTTGCCTAGAAAGAGTCATAAGGCAATCACCCAGAAAAAATCTCTATGTTGTAGTTTGCATGCTGGAAAAATTCCTTTAAAAGACCTAACCTTTTCTCTGTGAATTTAAAACCTCTAGCCAAAGGCTGAAAAAATACACAGAAAAAGGGGTTAGAACATAAAATTAAAAATAATATCATACAGATTCTCAAAAATTTTATGAGCAAAATGCCTTAGCAAAGTCTCAAAATTTTGAGAAAAAAAGTTGATTAAGGAATTTGGAAATTAGTCCACAACAAACAATATATATATATATATATATATATATATATATATATATATATATATATATATCATGTAATGCTGGACAAACTGAGGCAAAATAGAGATTAGAGAGTTTTTAATATTTTATTTGGGTTTCTGAGAGGGGAAAATGTCTGGAGGCAGAGCAGAATCCATTTTGCCTCCAGGTCTGAATGGGACTTTTGTCTCAAAGAATCTGGCATCCAATGTGAGATTCCAATGATTTTTATATGTAATTCTAAGATCAGGGGAGACAAAGGCAAGAGGTGGAGTCCAAATACTGGTAAGTGGCAAGAATTTCCAGGCAGGGACCATCAATTCGATTCTAATAAATTGGGGATAGGACCATAGATTCTGATAACTTGGGAGTGAAGGAGGTAGTCACTAGAGGTAGAAAGTCTGGAACTTGGAGATATGTAAGCCTATCTCTTAGTAATTTATCTGCCTATGAAATACTAATGGTTAGGACTGGGAGCCCTAATTATCACAGTCCTAATGATGAGGAAGGGGGATTGCAATCAGTGATATTGAGGCAGAACAATTCAAGGAACTGAGGCAGAACAAACTGAGTCAGGACAATAAAAGGAAACTGTGGCACAACAATATGCTTATGAAAATAGCAAGATTTACTAACCTTTCTATCTTGTCTGGAGTATTTTTTAAAGTACTCCAGTGGGAGTAAGAATAAATTCTCATAAGTATTGCTAATGAGATTGCTATCACTGTAATTGTGGTTAAAGCTTCAAGAAGGTAGACTCAAAGCCTTGCATAAAATAGCTGCCCAACCTATTTTGGAGGAATGCAGATGGGGTGGGAATAAGGCTCAATGATTCATTATTCCTGGACCCCAGCTTCATCAATTATATCCAGCAATTGCTTGTGAAGAATCTAGGTGCCCCTGGCAGCACCCAGCATGGCAACATGGAGTGTGTAAGCCACTCAACTTGCTTTTAAAATAAACTCACCATTCTCTAATTCAGTTACAGAAATATATTAGCTATGTAATTTGTGGCAAATTAATTTCTATTTGCCCAGTTTTCTGATTTGTAAAAATAACTAATATTGATTATTGCTTAATAACAACAACAACAACAACAAAAACAAATGCTATATGAATGTTAAATGCTTTATTGGATAAAATTGATTCATATTTGATAACTTTAGAGGTTTTAAGATGTGATCAATATACAATGCTAATGCTGAGATAAATAATTTTTTGGGGGGAGGTGTAACATACTTAGCAAATTCAGCTGGGGCTCACTAGGTCTAACAAGATATATAGAATCTCTTTCTCTTTCCTCTTCCTTCCCTGACCTGAAAAGAGGATAAGAGGGAGAGAAAGAAAATATGCATAATTCAGTATGTGTTGAGATATTAATAAAAATAGTTTTAAATGAGCTTTAATCAAAGCCTATTAAAAATATATATAAATTGTAATCTATTTCTACTAAATTTAGGAAAACAGAAAAACATCTCACAGCTACTTAAAAACTGCCAAAAAATCAGCCTGCTTTTGAATTATATAAAGTCAGACTTTTCAGGGCCCAGACACACAAAAAATTAAATCTTAACTCTTTCCTGGCTCAACAAAGAAAAATGATTTATATAAATTGGAAAATGTTCAAATGGTAATTAAGTTTGTCTGGAACATTTAACTGATATTTAAGAAATTTCATGAACTAAAGTTATATATATCTCAAAAATATGTTTTAGCTCAACAAAAAAATATGTGTATATATATGTATGTATGTATGCGTGTATACATACATACATATATATATGTGTATGTATACACATACACATACATTGCATTATCTTCTCTCTAAACAAAAAAGAAAATTTATTTAAGGCAATGTAAATCATCCCTGACAATTTTCAGTTCAGCAGTCTGGAGATAGAATAGATTTGTCAACTATTAAGAAGATGAAAAGTTTATTTAGTCTTGCTTATCTTGTTTCATGTTATTTTGTAAATGTAGATTAAAGAATATGGTATGTTTTACTGTCACTAGAAAATTAATAGAAAAATTATAACAAAAACTATTTGGTCATTTTCAGAAAAATAACAATCATTAACTAAATTACTTGGAGCTATTGTCATCATGTTAAACCTAAATCTGATAATTACTGTTTCCAGCATAGCACATAAAAACACTATGAATGGTGGGGGTTGGGCAACAAACAGCTGGGGCCACTGTCCATCTTTTTAATTTTAAGCTTGTCAGTTTTCTAAACTTTCAGAATAGATGAGAGAAGAGCCTGTTGAAGAGATATAGTAATGTGTGTATATATATATAAAATAAGGAAAGTCTATACATAAATTCTACAAGTTTATGTAATGATCAGTCCTTTGCACCAGGATGAGTTTTAACATACAAAACAAGTTAAACAATCTTTTATGTGTCTAAGCTTTGATAAACTTTTTTTAAAAAAGGATAATTTATGTAGCCTTAATTTGCAATTAGTAGAATTTGATATTGGAGATGACCTCTTGGGACTACAACTGATATATATTTTTTGAGTTCTGAATTTGATTGGTGAACATTAAATCTGTAAATCATTAAATTAACCTTTGGATATTTCAATTAGCTTTACCATCATGTCATCAGCAAAGAGTGATAATTTGGTTTCCTCATTACCTACTCTAATTCTTTTAATCTCTTTCTCAACTCGTATTGCCAAAGCTAGCATTTCTAATACAATATCGAATAGTAATGGTGATAGTGGACAACCTTGTTTCACTCCTGATCTTGTTAGGAATGGTTACAATTTATCCCCATTACATATGATGCTTACTGATGGTTTTAAATAAATGCTACTGACTATTTTAAGGTGAAGTCCATTTATTCCTGTACTCTCTAAGAGTTGGTTGTTGGATTTTATCAAATGCTTTTCCTGTGTCTATTGAGATGATTATATGGTTTTTGTTAATTTAGTTATTGATATAGTCAATTATGCTAATAGTTTCCTAATATTGAACCAGCCCTGCATTCCTAGTATAAATCCTACTTGATCATGGTGTATTATCCTGGGGATGATTTTCTGTAATCTTTTTGCTAATATTTTATTTTTTTAGCATCAATATTCATTAGGGAGATTGGTCTATAATTTTCTTTCTGTTTTCAACCTACCTGGTTTAGGTATCAGTACCATGTCTTTCTCATAAAAGAAATTTGGTAGGATTGAAGGAGTCCTTCAATCCCTATTTTTTCAAATAATTGATATAGCATTGGAGTTAATTGTTCTTTAAATGTTTGGTAGAATTCACATGTAAGTCCATCTGGTCCTTGGGATTCTTTCTTAGGAAGCTGATTAATAGCTTGTTCTATTTTTTTTTTTCTAAAATGGGACCATTTAAGCAATTTACTTCCTCCTCAGTTAATCTGGACAGCCTATATTTTTGAAGGTAGTCATCCATTTCACTTAGGTTATCAAATTTGTTGGCATAAAGTTGGGTAAAGTAACTCCTAGTTATTGCTCTAATTTCCTCTTAATTGGTGGAAAGGTCTCCCTTTTCATTTTTAAGACTAACAATTTGATTTTCCTCTTTCCTTTTTCTAATCAAATTTAAAAAAGGTTTATCTATTTTGTTGGGGTTTTTTTTTTCATAAAACCAGCTCTTAGTTTTATTTATTAATTCAATAGGTTTTTTTACTTTCAATTTTATTAATTTCCCCTTTTAATTTTAATTTTAATTTTAGCCTGGGCAGAGGCAGAGTCCCTGTGACAAAATGCTGGGGCTGTACAGCTGCACTATGCTCCCTGCTGACTCACTCCTGCTGCTGGGTGGGTATGGCCATGTCCTGTTAAACTGGGATATTTTTGAGGTATATCTATCTTTAGCATTTGTGTAACTTCTCTGATGATCTACTGCTTTGCAACCAAAGCAGAGCAGAAATTTAGGATATAATGATTACATATAACCAGATTGGAAACAGCAAGGTATGACATATTTGAATTGCATTAACATTTCTTATTAACTATTGTTCTGATCATAGAAATCAGTCACAGGAGGAAAAAATGCAAGAACATAACTATAACATAAGATAAGCAGTTAAAACTCAATCTTCAGCACATCAGAGAGTGGAGCTTTAAAACTCCCAAATAACATTAATTACAAGCCCAAAGAATTTTATCTCCAAAGTTTCAGATAAATCCCAAACAGTTATTTACCATGATCTTATATCAGTAACAGTAAGAAATTTATCCCAGAAAATTCACACAATTCTTATATACCCAAGTAGATGTTGAATCTTGAATAAATTGAATATTATACCAATCATTTTGCTTTTAAAATACTCAATACACAGAAAAATCCCAAACTACATATTGTTCACAACAAAAACATTTTCAAAAGGAAGAAGACAAAAACTATTATCCTTGGAGTCTCATTTCAGATAATTGGCATCAATACAGCTAATTAAAACTTTCTATTTTCACATAAAAAGAATAGGAAAAGTTCTTGAAAACATCAATTAAACTTTTTGAAATAACCCTTTCAAACTATATACCATATTTCTATCATATTCTTTAATATTCACAACCATTATGTATCTAAAGAAACAAATATTTGATCAATTAACATCTTGTAAGAGCAGCTTGTCCCTTTAAATAACCATTTGTTTTCTTCAGTCAAAGGAACCAAGTGGCTGCTGCTTTGCACTGCTGCTCTGCTGCTCTTCCCCCCCTCTCCCCCCGCAAAAACACATCCCGAATCACAGCCATCTTTCTGTGACTACCCTTTCCAACTAGTTCCTTCTTTTTCCCCTGATTTCTTCTTGAAATCATTTGTTCTTCCTAATCAATCCTTCTTAAATCACCTTCATTCTCCGTCCCATCTCTCTGTCTCTCTCCTCCCAATGCCTACTTGCTCAAAGCTTCTCTGAAATACTTCTGACTAGATGCTCTATTTAAACTATTAATTGCTTTTGTAAACCAATCTCTTTTCTCCTGTCTTTAAATCACCTTTTTTAAAAAAAACTTTAAACTTCAAGATTCACAATTAATTTTGAACCAAATTTCATAAAACTCATAATATAGTTTACAAATTACCCAATACTTTAAAAAAGCAACATGCTATTTAAGTAGGGAGATACAAACACGACCCCCCTCCCCCCGCCCCCCCAAGGTAAGCTACCGGCATTTTGTTTAATAACCTATATTTCTAATTTGAAGTCCAACCAAATAATAAAAAAAGAAAAGTTTTTCTCTTCAGATGTAAAGGCCACAATATTCAAACAATTTTTAAGAGTTTTACCCAGAATAAATCTAACATGTGCAAGGCAACAGTAAAATTATTTTCCCCAACTTCAATTTCAATTTTATTTCAATTTCAAAATTATAGTATATAGTAAATATAGTAGATTATAGTAAATTTAATATAGTATAAATATAGTAAATTAAATATAGTAATATAGTATATTAAAATATATATACATAGTATATATAGTAATATAGTAAATTCCCAAAACTCTTAATCATATATTGCAGACAAACAATTACCTAGTTTAGTCTTCTTAAACTTTCTGTTCTCTAATTCCATGAAAGCAAACTTGCTAAAAATGATTTTTCTTTCTTTTCCTGGAAATTTTTTTTTTCTTTTTAGAAGTATGCCTAGTTTTCCCACAGATCCAACAGGTCAGAGAGCCCCCGTGTTCAGCTATATACCTCTCTTACTCTATTTTTATTCCTCCCTTCCAATATCTGCAGTTTCTTATTTCCAATTTTAAGTTTCCAATCTTAATACACATACCAATTTAAAGTTATTTTAAAATTAACCAGTACTTTAGTTTGTGAAATTTCCTAAAATCTACCTAGATATTTCATTCAAACTTCTTTTCTTTAGTAAGCCAGGAAAGAGTTAAGCACCAATCCTTGCTTTACCTTGAGAATTCTTTTCTTTGGCTGAGTCCTGATAACAGGCTCCTTGTTTACAGGAGTGACAGCCACTGTTCTTCTATTTTCTCAAAACTTTCCAAACTTTCAATCTATGTTTTTATTTTTCCCTTTCTTGCCTCCTTCCTGCAAAGTCACTGCCAGAGACAGAGGAAGAGAAAGAGAAAAAAGATTTTCTTTTCTTGAGAAGCCCAAACCTAGTTCCCATATTCTAAGACCAATACATTCTGAGCCACTCTGAAAGAATTACTACTCTGAATGAATTCCAATTCCCACAATTCAGCCTGATATTTTTTTTAACACAGTAACTGTAACACAGAGGCTGAATTCTCTCTTATGAGCTTTCTAATTTTTAACACAGAACAAAGCCAATGCAAAGCAGACATAATCACAGACATTCACAAAACTCTATTTTCACCTTTTACATACAGATTTCAGTCTGATATGCCCATATAGTCCTGGGATATACATCCTCCCAGTTTTCTTCCCTTTTATATCTGGAAAGTTCATTCCAGTTTTGAATTCCCTAGCTAACGTACTGACACAATTTTTTGGACTGATTCTATACCACCCTGGACCCGATCCAGGTTTTGGCAGACGCCCTATGTTACCCTCACACCCCCACAGCCACTGGAGCACCTCCTTAGGAAAAGTCCTTTATCGTTGGGATCAACAGCAATCCACACCAAAAATAAATTTAAGAGGGCTAATCCCTCAGGATCTCCCTAGACCCAGCCAATAAAACCCCAGACTTTCCGAGAGCTTTACCTCGAGAACATGTGTTTCTTTTCAGGCTGAAAATGCTGGCCATCAGGACTCTACTTCCTTCAATCTTCAATTCTGCCTTCCACTGAGTATCCCTGCCTCAGGTCGTTGTCTAAGAGGGGACGGAGGTTGCTCACTCAGAGCCAGAGACCATAGAGAAAACTACTCCATGGGCACCTGTCCCTGTTCGGGGTGCACATAGCTGTCTTCCCCAAAAACCCCATCCCGGATGAGCCCCCACCTGTGAGGGATGTAGAAGACCCTTACCCAAAATGACTACTCAGAGATCACTCAGTAGAAGGCAGAAAAGTTGTTTATTGAAAACCTCCGGAGGATGAGCCAACCCATTGCGAGATAAGAACGAGAAAGCTCACGACAGGAGGGCTAAAGAAGTAGTAAAGATATATAGCTTTTATACAAGAAATTACATCACAAGTAAGAGAGCATTGAGAAGGGGAGGGGGAGGCATCTAATTGGTTATTGCTATTTAGGGAGATTGGAATGGAAGGTTTCTGTTTCCCTGAAATCTCCTGATTTCTGGGAAACAGAAAATCAGGCCTTCGGGTTTTTAATCAAGCAGATAGTGGTCCAACTAATAGATGAAATATTGATAAATGTCAAATAACAATAAATGTCATCAGTTCAGGTTAAGTAAATATGTTTCTAGCTGGCCAAGGCTCAAGTAGATATGGGCTTGCACATATTATACAGGTCATAGGGGAAACACAGAAATAATAAAATACAGAAAAAGAATTCATACATTCCTGTAAGTTCTTCACCTTATCTATTCCCCACAACAACCCTACTCAAAAAAAAAAAAAAAAAAAGGTGACTCCTATTGCCTCTAAAATAATATTGAGGGGCAGCTATGTGGCACAGTGGATAGAGCCCCACCCTAGGAGGACCTGAGTTCAAATCTGGTCTTAGACACTTAACACTTCTCAGCTGTGTGATCCCGGGCAAGTCACTTAACTTCAATTGCCTCAGCCAAAATAAAATAAAATAATATTGAAAACTCACCTAGCTCTTGAAAGTCATTACTGCCTACCATTATTCCTCCATTTCAGCCAGCCCACCAACTTTCTGTTCCCCATTCATGGTATTCCATCCTCCAACTTCCTGCTGTGACACAAGGATATACAATGCCCTCTCTTTGATCCTCCCAGTCACTAGTCTTCTCTTCCTCTTGAAATGACCTTGTATTATATTCCTTGGACTTAATCTAGAATCAGGTTGCATCTCTCCTGTGGAATGAAGGTTCCTTCAGGATGAATATCAGGTAGCAGTGATAACTGTGTTTTTTGAGAGGCACCCGTTCCCATTGTAATGGGCTGAGGCTTGAGTTGATGCACTGAGGTCCCAAGCATGTGAGGCTAAATAGTAATTGGACTATACTCTATTAATATACATGATTGGATAAAGAATGGCCCTCGCCCACTCTCTGCGCAAGTCCTGATGTGTTGTATAGGAAATGACGATTTTGGTGGGTGGAGGCAGAGAGAGACAGGAAGAGAGGCTGGAAGAGATTGGGCCTGGGTTCTATTCTGGTAGTTGCTGGTCGTGTGACTTCTGGTCTAGCTAGCTTCTTGACTCAGCTGCACACATTGCTATCGCCGATTCTCTTCCACCTGCGATCCTTCTTCACTGAGAATAAAGATTGACGATTTTCCCCTAACCTGAATTCCTGACTCTGGCTGATTTTAAAATATGCAGTCATCACACCCATTCTCTCAACTATGACATTTTCAGAACTAAGACCCTGCTAATAATTAGAGATTACAGGATCCTTAAAGATAGGGACTGTCCCTCATGGTGTTCCTCAGCATTCCTTTCCCCACTTTCTTTCACTTACTCTTTTTATTTGTGACATTTTAAAATTTACTCATTACCCTACTCATTTATTTATTAGCTCTAATTAAATCCAATAAGCATTTCTTAAGTGTCTACTTAATATTGTACTAGGAGCTAAAATATAAAGAGAAAATGAAAAGGCAATTCCTGACCTCGTGGAGCTTGCTTCCTAATGGGGGGATATTCCTTCTAATTACAAAATTATACATAAGATCAGTGGAGTAGAGAGACCTAACTCTAACACCGAGGATTATCTGGAAAGGTTGGTTCATCAGCCCAGTCTCATTCACACTGATCCTGGGATGCCAGGAAAGGATGAGGTGCAAGATCCTGAGCTGAGCTAAGAACTAGCACAACAATCTACCTTCTGGATGTAATGTACATGTCTGCCCGCATGTTCAAATTATGGGGCAGATTCTCCCATTGATAAATGTTCAAAGGATATGAACAACTTTGAGATGAAGAAATTAAAACTATTTATAGTTATAGGAAAAGGTGCTCAGGGATTCCTACAAAGGTGGGAGGAGAGAGGGAGCACAGAAATGGAAACTCCCCAGGAATAGAAATACCCCAAATTCCAAACTTGTCTTGTAGAAGTCAGGAGGAGAAAGTTCTATCTGTGACCTAAGCAGGATCTGGGGGAGACTGTACCATAAGATATAAAGTGTCTGAGAGGTTTATATATATATATATATATATATATATATATATATATATATATGTGATACTTTTATTAATAATTAATGTGATGTTTGGGATAAAAGTGTACTTTGAAAACTTTTGTTCAAAAATAGTCCACTAACAAAAAAATGCATAAGCAGCCTGAAGAAAATGGAGCTGTTTTATTGGCCATGGCTCCCCCTGCAGGCCACTGGCCTCTACTTCCATGTGGCAATGACTGGGTAATGAAATGACTTTTCCAAGGTTAGAACCCAAAGAGGTTTGGAAGACTCTGCCTTAAAATAGGTATTTTCAATCACTATCCCACTAGAGCAGGGCTGCTTTAGCTAGGTCTATGAACATGATGCCTTTAAAAAAAAAAGACTTTTTAAATAGTTTCAGTATCCAAGGTTTCCTTTGCAACCTGACGAAGTTTAATTTTTGCACTTTAAAACCTTCTCAGAAGGTTGAGAGCCTCTGCCCAAAAGCCAGACCTGAGAATAAGAGTTCCTGAGGTGGCAGATTTTAGACACTGACCCTTTTCAATGTGCTGTCATTAGGAAGAACAACAAACAAACAAACATTAGCTGACCCTAAAAAGCTGCTGAGAGAAACCAAGAGTGGCTCTTCTCATGGCACAGCCCCCAGAAATCCTCCAATACACTCCCTACAAAGAATCTAAGGAAATTCCCATGCTGGCTTTCCCTGCATGCTCGGTAAGGAGTGTGTCCCTTTGCTGGCCCGAGGCGTTTTACAGAAAGATAAGGTGCATGAGATTGAGTTTACGAATCTGGTCTGTGAGTAAGTGGAATTACGGGAAACAGTGGGAGGAGGGCTTTTCTTTCTTCCCTCCCATTCTAGCCTTTATAACATTCCTGCTGTTGGGAGTTCCAAGCTAGTTAGAGAGAGAGAGCTTAGAGATTAAATCCTAGAATCCCAGGTCTGGAACAGGAAGAAATCCTGAGGGTTTTCAAGTTGTCTCCAGTCATCTAGCCAGTGAAAGACAAAAGCAACATCACAACCCACTTTTCCTGACATCCTGGATTATTCACTCTTCCTTGCCATCATTACCTTCCTTTTCCTTGCCCAAGATACTCAACATGTTAATGACTCATGCACTGGAGTGTATGTAGGACTTTATAAAGTGGACGGGGAGTGCTGTTACCCTTGTCATCCAGGTAAGTGAGAGAATTACTTCCTCTAGGACAAATCATTCTCTTTGTCTGGTAAATGGCTGCTTCTTCCAAGCTCTCCTCCTTTCTTCATGAGTCCATTCAAATTCCAGAATCATAGAATCTCAGAGCTTAAAGGGACCATGAGGGGAAGGAGGGTGTATCCTCAGAGTTTAGAGGAATGATGGAGATGCAATAAGAAGGCCAACAATTTGATTTAGTCATAAAAATGTGTGTGTGTGTGTGTGTGTGTGTAATTATGTAAAACATTAGTCAGAATGTAAAAGCAAACAGACCAAAAACCAAACCAGAAAGATAAAGTAAAAAAAAAAAAAAATGTGCTTCAGTGTAAATTCAGATTGCATCAGTTCTTTCTCTGGGGAGAGAACATTTTGTATCATAAATCCTTCATAGTTGTCTGGGATCATTGTAGTGGTAAAAATAGCTGTCATTCTCAGTTACCATGCTACATTATCCTTGTGATTGTGTACAATGTTTTCATTTTGTATCAGTTTGAATGGGACTGAATGCGTGAAGATTTTTCAGTTTGAGACTAAGTCACATGATCTCTATTCCCAGAATCGAAGTCAGACCCTCAGGAAGTTACAGGAAGTGATGTTGACAGGGGTGGATGGGGTGGGTCGGGGGGATTGTGTCCCCTTTAATTTGTAAAAAAATCACTCTGAAATTGTGACCCCTTTGATTCAGGGTCTCCCAAACTCTAGAGAGGCTAGGAGAAGGAATATTTATATTTTCTGGACTGGGCCTTTCTAACACAAATCATTACCTCCCCTCCCCCCATTGATCTTTTGGGAAGCCAGATCCAGGAAGCCTTCAAAGTGATTTTCATTCAATTGGCAGATTTAGGTCTGACATTGAGTAGCTTGAAACTCCAAGTATCTAGGCCTGGGAGCATTGGCTTTCTTTTCAACTGGGAACCTGAGCCTCAGACTTCTTGACCTACTTCTTGACTAGAAGAGCAATGTGGAATATGGGCTGAAGCATGAGTACTTTTGAGAAATCCTTATTCCCTTTTGATGAGATATAGATCGTGGCAGGAATATGGGTTGGTCTCCTAGTCTCCAGAACATCAAGTTAGGGCAGGTTTGCAGGAGAAACGCTACACAAAAGGCTATAATAAGAAAAGGCACTTTATTAAAGAGAGAGACACCAAGATGTTCTCTTAGTGGGCAATGTCAAAGAATTGCAGAGACATTTTCTCAGGGCTTACTTTTATACAGGAACAAAACAATTTGGGTTTTGCATCCAAAAGGAACATACTTGAGATAGGGTGTGGGAAAAGAGTCTTTCCAAGGGAATATAGATGCTTTTCTGGGTGAGGCTGTATTGTGCTCATCACTTTGACTCTTCTTTGTTTCTTATATGGCCAAGAGTGAGCAGCTTCCCCCTCTAACCTCTTACTCCACTCTCCAAAAGGAAGACTTGGTTATGTTGAGGTTAGGAACCGAATGTTGAGGTGTAGACCACATGTTGAGGTCCACATTTGGGGTACCTAAATGAAATTAGGGTTTAGTTAAGGTCTAGTGGCAGGTTTGGGGTACAGGGAGTCAAACAGAGTTCCCCTGCAACCCCCTTAGATTTGGCGCAAGGATACGGCGGTATATGAGGTCTAGAAGTGGAGCGGATTCCCAATAAAAGCATTTATTGGCCCAGAGAGCTAGATTAATAAAAGAGGTTTATTATTGAGTTTAGAAGTAGGAGATAGGTGAAGGTAGAGATAAGGAGGGCACTGGACAGAGGGTCCTCACATGGCGACCATGTTTGGAATCTCTGCAAAGAGGGGTTCCCAGTGTGGTCCTTTTAAGTCGGAGACTTAGCTCGAGGGGTTTTGGGGTGTAGCCCCAAAGTTGGCTCAGATCCGTGTGGGGCTGGGACAAGTCTGGATCTTCTATTGGAATTCAAAGGGACCAGGATTTGTGAGTCAAAGGGTAATTTACATTAGCTAGGGGGGTTGGGAATCAAAGATTGGAATCTTTCCCGCATCAGTTACAGACAAGTCCTTCTAGAAATGATAATTCTGAACTCTATATTTTTTGCAGAAGTCCAGAGTAGGAATTATGCTTTTGTCAAGGGGTCTCTCCCTTTGACATAGCTGCTTACCAGGAATCTTGCCCAGTGTAAAGACATTCTCTCCTCAGTGATAATCTTTTTAATTTCTGTGCTAGGATTTCTCTGCTAGGACCTCTTGTCACTCAGAAGTCTTCCTTTCTAGCAAAGTTGACTTCTCAGTGCCAATAAAACTTCCTTTTTTTGCCACTAATATTTCGAGTTCATGAATTCTTTCACATTAGATCTGCGCCTCCGACCAAAAAGGGGATTCCCACAACTCTCTGCACTGCCACTAGAACAGCATCAACTTGCTCCACAGGAAGCAGACAGCATTGGTCAAGGATAATTAGTTCCTTTTAGTCTATCCAATGAAAAGGCTCAGGTCTTTTGCTTTTTAAACCCCAACAATCCAAAAGCTGGTCAGGTTTCCACAAGCACATGGTGGGAGCTGGAATGGTTCCCTGGTGTGTGTCTGGGCATCTCACTGCAGGAACTAAATAAATGCTTTCTCTTTGTACCTGAAGATATCTCTGATTAGTTAATTTTGGGAAGAGGTCTAGTTCCTGTTCCACACAAAATTCATGTAAGACTTTCCAGATTTTTCTGGGGGTAATCCTGCTCATCATTTCTTTTTTTTTTTATTTCCCTAAAAACCAGAATGAGAAAAAAGAAAAATAAAGAATACAAAACAAAAGAGAACATTGTCATGTGCCCAGAAGAACATAAGGGAGAATTCAAAATATATGACAACAAATTACTGCATCAAATAAGTACATCTATCTATCTATCTATCTATCTATATATACTTTCTTGATTATATATATATGTACTTATTTATATATACTTTCTTGATTATATATATGTACTTATTTATATATGTATTTGATTATATATATGTACTATCAAGAAAGTATATATATATACTTTCTTGATTATATATGTGTGTACTTATTTGATTTAGTAATTTTTGTTATTTATTTTGAATTCTCCCTTGTGTTCTTCTGGGCACATGACAATGTTCTCTTTTGTTTATATTCATGGGTGACCATCTTTTTTTTTTTTTCTTTCTTGTGAATTGTTAAAAAAGGATATCATTATGTTTACATACACACACACACACACACTCTCTTCATCTCCCAGTTCCACCACACATATCTTTCCTATGCCTGCTGACTTATTGCTTTAATTCTGCCCCTAAACTTGCCTTACTGTTGCTTAACTTTTCCCCACCCATGGATTCTGCTCTTGTCTTCTTTCCACACCCTTTCCTTTCTAGTAACTCCATCCCTCCCCCCTTATTTCTTCATAGATTTGTGAGGGTGCTATAGCCTTCATGGTATTGCAGTGTGGGAATAGGGGGAGAGATCCCCTCTGCTTCTAGAGGCAGGTCCAATGCCAAAGAATTCACGTACCCAAGATCTGTGGCAAAAAGGAAGTTTTATTGTTCATTAAGAAGAAGTCTTTCTCAGCAGGCAAAATCCCTAATTAGGAATTTAGCAAAGGTGTGTTAACAGACCCTGTATTATGCATAAGTCTTGGCCTGGGAGCTGGGGAGCAGTTTGAGCTATCAGACCTAGATCTCCAATTGAATAAGGTACCAAGAGTGGTCTTGGACTAATTTTCAAACTCAATAGAGGGTGCAGCTATTCCTGGCCAAGATTTCAGAACTGAATGAAACCACTTATTTTGATTCCCTGAAGGGGGGCCTCTCCCAGAGGAGAGTTTCTCTGTATTCACTCCCATTGCTTCCCCACAAAAGTCAAGGGGGGGACACAATTTGCATCAATGATATATAGTAGTGTTGCTTATTTAACTCATTCTTGATATGAGTAGGTTTTCATAACTACCAGCCTGCCTCCCCCTCTAATGCCTCTATTCTTGCTTTGTACCTCATTTGCATAATAAAATTAGTATTTTTACCTCAACTATGATCCAGTCTTTGTTTTGAGTTGCTCAATTGTTGATGTCAGTCTAAAATATCTGGTATACATTTCCCATGTTAAAACAACAACAACAACAACAAAACATGAACAATTGTGCGTGTTGAGTTCCTTGAAACTGATCTTTGATATTGCCTCTTATATATTAAATTTTCTATTGAGTTCAGTCTTGGTTGATAGAAAGTCCTGAAAATTGCAAGTTCATGGAATGTTTATTTTTTCTTGTCCAATATTATAGATAAATTTGCTGGATATGATATTTTTGGCTGTAGTTATAGTCTTTTTGATTTTTGGTAGATATGATTCCAGCACCTGTGGCCTTTTGTGGCTGCTGCTAAGTCTTCTACAATTCTAATTGTGGCTCCAGAGTATTTTAATTGTTTTATTCTCGTTTCTTGCAAGATTTTCTCTTTGATCTGGGGGTTTCAAAATTGGCAATAATATTTCTATGTGTTTTCCACATTTTTTTATTTCTATCTTCCCCTCATGTTCTCTTACTGCAGGACAGTTTTTTGGATTATTTCTTGCATTGTTGTGTCAAGGTTTTCTTTTTGGTTACAACTTTATTGCAGTCCAATTATTCTTATAATTTCTCTCATCCATTCTCCAGATTTGTCATTATTTTTATAAGATGTTTCATATTTGATTCTATTTTTTTCATTCTTTAGAATCTTTTTTTGTTGTTTCTTGGTCTCTCATAGCTTTACTGGCTTCTCCTTGCCCAATTCTAATTTTCAAAGAGTTATTTTCATCTTTGAGATCCTGTATCTCCTTTTCTACTTGATTACCTTTTTTTTTATAATCTTGTTTTTTTTTAATTTTTTCTCAATGTCTCTCATTTGATTTTTATATTCTTTTTTTAGTTCTTCTATAAATTCTCTCTGGGTAGGGAGCCATGGATATTACTCTTTGGGAAAGAAGAAACTGCTCATGATTTCTTAAAGCACAATAATACTCCATCACAATTAGGTACTAAAACTTGTTCAGCCGTAACTCAATTGATGGGCATCGCTTCAGTTTCCATTTCTTTGCCACCAGAAAAGAGCTGCTCTAAATATTTTTGAACATATAGATCTTTTGTCTTTTGGGGGGTTTAATTTTTTTATTTTAAACTTAAATAAAAAATCATAGAAAAAATACCATATACACAGAAGACCATATGAAATGTCTCAATATAAAAGAATAAATTTTGGAAGAATTCTGGGAAGATGGCAGAGTAAATTGGTTATGTCAAGCTCTTTAGATTTCCTCCACAAAAAGAACAAATTTGTGCCTCAGGGAGAACACAGACTGGTGAAAAATCAAGACTTGGAATAGAGCAGGAGTTTGATTAAGACAGCCTAAAAAGGTACCAAGAAAGACACAGGCCTAGGGATTAACCCCAGTGAAGAGCAAATACCTCCAGACTATGCCCATTGAAATACCTAGTGGAAAGCTACCAAGAGGGCTCCCTAAGTGTGTCTGAAACATCGGCAGTAAGACAGACTTTCACCTCCTGAACTGCTTGTAAAGTCTGAGTCTGGAAAGATTGAATAAAGTTCAGCTGCCCAGGAACACCAGGCCCAGATATGCTGCAGAGATGGCCCTGGGCAAGAAGTAACTAGCACTCAGTGAGTGCAGAGGCAGTAAGGCAGGGTGCTGCTGGATATGGGCACTTGCTGGAAGGTGAAGCTCTTGGTTTGGGTTCCTGGTCAGAGGGTAGAGAAGTGATTCACCCCACCCTAGGATTGGAGGTGCTTACATTAATGCATCTTATTGAAAAAAAAAATGAACTGCCAAAGTAGAAAGAACCCCACCATAGAAATTTACTATGGGAACAGAGAACACTGACATTCATCTTCAGGACACTGAAGGAAAAAGAGTTTTTTGTGCCCCAAAGAGTAACTTAAAATGGCTCACTGAGCAGAAAGAATTTATAGAACACAAGAAGTAACAAAAGAAATTCTAAAGAATTCTTTTATTTTTTTTAGTATATGTGCTGTCAAAGCAAGCACCCCCTTTATTTTTTTTTAGATATAGACTCATTGTATTCTAATTAGATCTGTGCCTTCTGTCTATACTCCTTCTAACAGCACAAATACTGAGAAACTTGTGAGTTACAAATATCATCATGCCATGAAGTAATGTAAGCAGTTTAACCTTATTTGGTCCTTTAAGATGACCCTTTCCTGTTTACCTTTTTATGTCTTTCTTGAGTCTTACATAAAAATCATTTTTTTTCCTATTCAGCTCTGGTCTTTTCACCAGGAATATTAAAAAGTCCCCTATTTCATTAAAAATCCATTTTTCCCTCTAAATAATTATACTCAGTTTTTCTGGGTAAATGATTCTTGGTTGTAATCCTAGCCATTTTGTCCTTCAGAATGTTTTATTTAATATAAGAGCTGCTAAATTTTGTGTTATCCTAATTGTAGCTCTGGCAGTTTACAATATTTTCTCCTTGATCTTGGAGATCTGGAATTTTAATATATATATATATATATATATATATATATAGTATTACTGTTTGTTTGATGTTTTTTTCTGGTTACACATATATATTAGTTTTTTAAATACATATTTCCTTATGAATCTTGTTAAGAGAGAAAAATCAGAACAAAAGGGAAAAACCATGAGAGAGAACAAAAAAAGAAAAAAGAAGTGAATATAGCATGTGTTGATTTACATTCAGTCTCCATAGTTCTAATTACAGATGGTTCTGTTTGTTTCACTTAGCATCAGTTCATGTATATCTTTTCGGTCTTTCTAAAACAGCTTGTTCATCACTTTTTATAGAATAGTAATATTCTATTATTTTCATATACTACAACTTATTCAGCCATTCCCCAATTTTGGGGCATCTCCTCATTTTCCAATTCCTTGCTACCACAAAAAGAACTGCTACACATGTTTTTACACATGTGGGGTCTTTCCCCCTCCTTTATGATTTATTTCCTTGGGATAAAACTCAGTAATGGCACTGCTAGGTCAAAGGATATGCACAGTTTGATACCCTTTGGCATAATTCCAAATTGCTCTCCAGATGGTTGGGTCATTTCTTTTGGGATCTGTTTAAGCAGGTGATCTGTGGTTTCTTTCCATTTTTATTTTATCCCCAGTTCTAGAATATCAGGAATGTTTCCCCTGATAATTTCTTGTAAGATAATATTTACTCATTTTATTCTCTCAACAGCCACACAAATGTAGGTCTTGTTATTCTCTCCATTATTTAATTATGAGTCAGACAGAAATTGTGTAACTTCCCTGTGGTAACACAAAAAATAACTGGGACTGGATTTGAACTCAGGTCTTCATGAATCCAAGCTTGGTGTTCTATCTGTTGCAACCACCTAGCTGTGTTATTTTGTCTGTCTTCTCACCCTTTCCTGTTCCAATCAAATTGGCTGCCTTAGACTCCATGCCATCCCCAAATCTCTGCATTTCTTTTGCATTATCAGAGTGCCTTTTTTTTTTTTAGAATACTCCCCATAACTCTTATGTTATACCTAAATCTCTTCAATGTATAACTCAGACACCACCTTCTCCATAAGCTCTTTTTCTAATTCTGTCTCCCCTTAAAAAAAATTATTTGTCTTTAACATTGTTTATTAAATTCTGAGTATCAAATTCTTCTCCTCTCTCAGCCCTGCCCCCATCCCATGAGATGGTAGGCAATATGGACTTAATTATACATATGAAATAATGTAAAACATTTTCATATTACTCATGTTTCAAAAAAAATAAAGTGAAAAATACTATTATTTATTGTGCACTCAGAATTCATCTGATTTCCTCTCTTTCTCTGGGCATGTGTCTTTCTCTTCCTTCTCCTCCTCTCTTTCTCTCTCTGTCTCTGTCTTTGTGTGTGCAGGTGTCTGTGTTTCTCTGTCTCTGTCTGTCTTTGTCTTTCTGTCTTGGTCTCTCTCTGTCGTTGAGATCCCTTCCAGTTTTGACAGTCTGGGTTGAAACTGAGGGATGGATGTGCACCCTCCTAATTTTTATAATAAATCATTCTAAGTTTCATAGGAAGCCTTGAGAGCTTCCTAAACCTGGTCTAGGGTATTCATATGGTGTTATCAAAGGGAAATGAAACTGGAGAGCAGTAGCTTCTGAAAGGAGGTGTCCTGTACCTTGTTTTTAATGCTAACTCTTTGTTATCTTTAGGTTACAAACGGAAAGGGGCATGTAACATGAAGGAAGGCACCTTCTGTATACCTTGTGATCCTGGGACCTACATCACACACAAGCATGTCCTGAAGAAGTGTCTCCCATGTAAAGTCTGTGACACTGGTAAGAAATTCTTCAGGGGCCTTAGGGTCAACTAGGACCCTGGATCTAATCCAGAACTTGTCTTACAGTGGGTACTGTAGCTTCCCTGAGAAAGGGAGAGCTCGGTTCAGAAGTCAAAAAGCTTGGATTTACCAGACAAGATGAAATAGGAGGAATGTCTACAGCCTAGTAAGTAGGAAGTAGACCAAGAAAAGAGCCAGTGAGAATGCTATACAAGCAGTTGGGAGAGCTGGGTTCCATCCCAGACTTTTCCTTCTGTGACCTTGGACAGGTCATGTCCACTCTTTGGACAGCAGTTTGCCCATCTCTACCATGAGGAGCTTGGACTACTTCCTAAGGTCCTAGAGCATGCTATTTCTTTTTTTTTTTAATAAAGCTTTTTATTTTCAAAACATATGCACTGATAATTTTACAACACTGACCTGTGCATAGCCTGGTGTTCCAACTTTTCTCCCCTCCTTCCCCCCATCCCTTCCCCTAGATGGCAAACAATCCAATATGTTATACATGTTAAAATATATGGTAAATCCAATATATGTAAACATAGCTATGCAATTAATTTTCTACATAAGAAAAATCAAATGAAAAAGGAAAGAAAATGAGTAAGAAAACAAAATGCAAGACAACAACAACAAAAAGAGTGAGAATGCTATGTTGGGAACCACCCTCAGTTCCCACAGTCCTCTCTCTGAGGGCAGATGGCTCTCTTCATCACAAGATCATTGGTACTGGCATCAGTCATCTCATTGTTGGAAAGTTACATTCATCAGAACTGATTATCATATATTATTGATGTTGCCATGTGCAATGATATCCTAGTTCATAGAGCATGGTATTTCACACTTAGGAAGCACAAGGTACTTTATTCACACTCCCTCACACAATCCTAGAACATTCAAATTGGAAGGAACCTCAGAAAAGAGTGCTTAAAATGTCTAGGATTCTGAAGAGGCTAATCAGCAAAGTTGGTCCTCAGGAACTTGTGAAAGAGGCTGAGGTAGGCCCTAGAGCCTGCCCAAATCTTTAAATATACATGTCTACACTTTCCTGACCCCTAGCCACAGGAGTAGGAGGATTATCTCAAGACCTGTGTTTCCTCCTAAGGGCCCCAAACCTCTCCCTGTTAACTCCCAGCTGGGCTCATCTTAGCAGTGTAATAGCATTTCAAACTACTTCTCCATCTCTTCTGATCATTCCCTTGTTGTCTTCCAGGGAGATATTATGTTAAGGAATTAATTCATGTTAGACGGTGAATCACTGCTAATATTGCCCTGTCTTAGAGTTTTGAATAAATTTTTAAAGATAGATTTTCACTCATAGTAATAGGAGGATGCTTTTTCAAGGACAAAGAACATCTCCTCCCCTTGGTCCTACCCCATTTTACCCCTAAATCCCAGGTGGGTCAGTGCTGCATCAGGCTGGAGAAGGGCATATGTATCCTTGGGAGGGGGAGGGGGGTGTTGGACAGAAAGAGGACAGGGGAATGCTAAGTGGTGGAGCAGGTCTTTCTGCTCTCTCACCCACTTTTGTTCTGAGTATTCTGAAATTTGGACTTCTCTATTTCTTTTTTTTTTTTTTTTTTTTTTTTTTTTTTTTTTAATTTAATAGCCTTTTATTTACAGGATATATACATGGGTAACTCCACAGCATTAACAATTGCCAAACCTCTTGTTCCAATTTTTCACCTCTTACCCCCCCACCCCCTCCCCTAAATGGCAGGATGACCAGTAGATGTTAAATATATTAAAATATAACTTAGATACACAATAAGTATACATGACCAAAACATTATTTTGCTGTACAAAAAGAATCAGACTCTGAATTAATTGTACAATTAGCTTGTGAAGGAAATCAAAAATGCAGGTGTGCATAAATATAGGGATTGGGAATTCAATGTAATGGTTTTTAGTCATCCCCCAGAGTTCTTTTTCTGGGTATAGCTGGTTCAGTTCACCACTGCTCCATTAGAAATGATCTGGTCGATCTTGTTGCTGAGGATGGCCTGATCCATCAAAACTGGTCATCATCCAGTATTGTTGTTGTGGACTTCTCTATTTCAACAGAATATTCTACATAACAGGGAAATCATCTTAAACATGTCAAAATTCTTAACAATATAAAGTACTGGGGACTCTCCTGGTTCTTTTTGTTCCCCCATTTCTCCTTTGGCTTCTCCCCTGCCCCAGGATTGTTCACCTGCTTCCCTTAGAGTATCTCCTCTCCTTAGTCCATATGGAAAGGATCAATAGCTAACAGACCTAGAGCTGAAAAAGATCAGAGAGCTCATCTCATCCAGGACCCTCATTTTACTGAAGAAACTGATCCCAGAGAAGTTGGGACTTGACCCAAGTCACAAAGCAGTAAAGAGCAGAGCCAGGATTTGACCTCCAGTCCCATGATGGCAAGTTAACTCCTTGCTCAGAGCTTTTTATCTTCCCCTCCTTTTTCAGGCACATCCCTTTTTAGAGTTTGAAAAGGTTTTCACCCCCAACATTGCCACCAGGTGGTGCATAAGGAAGAGTCGTAGATTAGAAGTTAGAGATGCTGAGAACTTAGTTCTTGCATTTATTATCTGTATGATGTTGGGCAAGCCAGGAAATAAACATCCAATAAGCACATACTTTGTGTTAAGCCTTGTGCTAAGTTCTGGGGATACCAAGAAAGACCCTGAGAATCTAATGGGATAAACACCATGACAACACTCTGTACAAACATGGTGTAGGCAGGATGATGAATTAGAAATTATCTTAGAAGGAAGACACTAGCATTGAGGGAAATCAGGAAAAAGTGATTTACCTCTCTGGGCTTCCATTTGCTCATCTTTAAAATGGGAGGGTTCATTGTAATGAGAAGTCAGGTTCTGTCAGCCTCTAAATGTCTTCTCTCTGCATTTGGCTGGGAGGTTTGGGCTCCAATAGCTGCTGGTACAATGCATAGAAGGCTGGGTCTGGAGTCAGCAAGACTTGAGTGCAAATGTGACCTCAGACACTTCTAATTTTGTAACCTTGGGCAGGTTTTGTTAGGGTTGTTATATAGAAGACTGCTTGGTACATTGAGGGATAGGCACTAAATGAATGCTTCTTCCCTTCCCCCTTCCCCTTACTTCTTGATACTTCTTAATGACTCTATGTGACCTTGAGAAAGTCCTTTTCCCAACTGGACCTCAATGACTGCATCTAAACAGTGGATATTTTCCTGGAGGGTCTGTTAGACTTGCCTGAGACCAGTTGGTTTGGTATAGCTGAGCATCCAACCCAGAGACATGTGAATCTGTAGAAATGGAGCCAGCCTCCTGAACACAGAAGGGTAAATGACTAGTCCTACATTTCCTCAGCCTGTGTCACCCTGTAGCTCACCACAGCAGTTCCTTCCTTCTTCAGTTTTCTTATAGACTTGCAAGCACCTATAAGGCTTGTGGATGTCACCTTTTGTGGTATTTCCTGAATATACCCCTTTCTCTCCTCTGACACTGTAGACCCTCTTCACCTCACACCTACAGTGTTGCAATAAATGCTATGAGGGTGTCTGCCTGTCTCCAGTCTCTTCCCACTCCAATCTATCCTCCATTCAGCTACCAAAACTTTTTTCCTAAAGCATAGGTTTAAATATGTCCTATCTGACTCAATAAACTTCAATGGCTCCCTCTCACCTTTAGGAGCAAAACTGAAATTTTTAAAGCCCTTCATAACCTAGCCCCTTACACCTTTACAACTCTATTGCACCTTACACCCTCCCTTATTTCGCATACACTCTGTGATCCAGGGACAATGGACTCTGTGGTTTTTCCAACTGGGAATTTTCCCTCATGCCTCTATGTTCACCTCCACCTTCTGTCTTTCTTTTCTTCCTTAAAATCCTAGCTAAAAGCCCGCCTTTGTAAGAGATCAATCTCCTTCCTTCTTAAGTACAGGGCCTTTCCTATATTGATCATCTCCAATTTATCCTGTGTGGATCTTCGTTTCTACGTCCTGGTTTGTGTGCATTGGACTGTGATCTCCTTGAAAGCAGGGATTATCTTTTACCTTTCTTTTTAATGTGTGCTTGGAACATAGTAGGTCTTGAATAAATGGTAATTGACTGACCTAATGTCTCCTCCTTCCTTTTGTTCTTTCTTTCAGAGTTCGGTTTGGTGACCAGAAGGGAATGTTCATCTACCTCCAACACAATGTGTGGCTGTTCTCCGGGTTATTTTTGCATTGATATGAAAGATGATGACTGTGAGCTGTGTGCGCCTCATCAAGTTTGCAACCCTGGTCAATATGTGAAGTCTAAAGGTGAGCTTGCTCTGTCACCATCCCCCCCAGGGACCCAGGACTATTGTGGCAGCCTGAGAAATTCCCAGCCTTTCCTCAGTTCTGGCTTCCTCCCTGGAACCAGGAGTACAATGGGATGATGCTTGGATCTGGTGTGAGATGATTAGGTCCAAAACTAAGCTTTGCACCTACTGTTCATGTGATGCTGAGTTTTCTTGATCTCTCTGGTCCTCAGTTTTCTTATCTATAGAAAAGGTGATAATACAGGGGATAGAAGACCTCTGAGGTCTCTGAGGTTTGACCAAGTAGTCAAACAAAGCACATTCCTTCATTGACCATGTCCAAAGAGCATATGTGTCTCCTTCAGCCCCTTGTGTCCATCACGTCTTTGTTAGGAGATGAGTAGCATGTTTCAGTATGAGTTCCTTGGAATTATGGTTGGTTAGTCCATTGATTTGAGTTCTTAAGTCTCTCTAAGTTGGTTGTCTGTACAAGGTTATTGCTACTGTGTAAGTTGTTCCCCTGGTTCTGGTCACTTCTCTCAGCAACAGTTCATACAAGTTTTCCCATGTTTCACAGAAATCATTCTCTTTATAATTTCTTATGTTGCAATAGTATTCCTTTAAATTCATGTATGACAGTTTATTCAACAATTCCCTATCTAGTGGGCATACCTTCAGTTTCCAATACTTTATAGAGAAAAAATGTAGGCTATAAATATTTATATATATATTGGCCCTTTTACTCTTTCTTTGAACTCTTTGGGAATATAGGATCAAATGTAGTATCAGTGAATTAAAAGGGTTGCATAGCTTAGTAACTTTGGGGATGGAGCTCCAAATTAATTTTTTAAATATCCAGACCAAGTGACAGCTCCACCAAAAGTACATCAATATATCTTTTTTTTCACAGTCCCTCCATCATTTACTATTTTCCTTTTTTGTCTTCCATGTCAATCTGATAGATGAAAGATGAAACTCAGAGTTAGTTTAATTTGGATTTCTCTATTAAAAATTTAGAGCATTTCAAAAACATAGCTATTGATAACTTAGATTTCTTCCTTTGAAAACTGCTATCATTTGGAAAATGTCTCTTATTCTTATACATTTGAATGATTACTATACATAATGAAGATAATATATATACATTATATATACATATACATTCATATATGTGTGTACATATAATGTATGATGTAGATCTATATATAAAATGAAAATGAGACTTTTATCAGAAAAATTTGCTGCAAAAATTTTCCATGCTCATTTCCCTAATTATCTGCTTCCCCTCTAATTTTATTTTTTAATCAAAATTTTATTGAAAGACCATTTTCATATAATATCTTTTGTAGTCCTTTTTTAAAAATACATTTGATGTGCCATTCTCCAACTGATAAATGGTCAAAGGATATGGACAGACATTTTTCAGATAAAGAAATTAAAAGCATTTCTAATCATATGAAAATGGTGCTCCAAATCACTATTGATCAGAGAAATTCAAATCAAAACAACTCTGAGATACTACTACACATCTCTCAGATTGGCAAAGATGACAGCAAAAGATAATGAAGAATGTCCGAAGGGATGTGGTAAAATTGGGTCACTAAAACATTATTGGTGGAACTGTGAACTGATTCAACCATTCTGAAGAGCAATATGGAACTATGCTCAAAAAGTTATCAAACTGTGCATACCCTTTGATCCAGCAGTGTTTCTACTGGGCTCCCAAAGAGATCTTAGAGGAGGCAAAGGGACCCACTTATCCAAAAATGTCTGTACCAGCCCTTTTTGTAGTGGCAAGAAAGTGGAAACTGAGTAGATGCCCACCAGGTGAAGAATGGCTGAAGTTACAGTATATGAATGTGTTGGAATCCTTACAAAGTGTTAAGTCATTAGAGTTGATAGAGACAATAATTATCTAATTTAGCATGGTTCAGTATGATTGATCTGATCCTATGAAGAGATGTTATGGGTCAGAACTTGAAACAAGGTACTAAGTAGAACTGATAGAAACAATGCTTGTGTTCACACTTTTAGAGAGCTCATATAAGCAAGAAGCTCTTAGGGCCAGAGAGCACTCTGGGAAGAAACCCATAATCCCTTTCTCAGATCCCACAATCCCACTCTTGGAGAAGGAGCATAAATAGAGCTTCAGTGAGCCAGTCAAGTGAGTTCATAGAGAAGCCCTCTCTCGGAGGCACAGCCAGATTCATCACTTCATCTCACACCACTGTGGTGGCTGGGCTCATGCACTTCCCCCACTGAGACCAAGGCTGGTCTGAAAGACTCTCCAGAAAGCTTCCCAGCCCCAGGCAAGGAGACAAGAGATTCATTCCAACTTTCACCTTGGTGCTGGCTGGAGGCTGAAGGACAAACCTTTGGATTTGGAGACATTCAGAGGGAGTTCTTGGAACCAAGCAGAGAGATAGGCCACCAAGAAAACTAACCGGGTTATTTTGGAGGAAGCAATAAAAGATCTGAACTTTCATCACCTGGCTGCATTTTGAGGTGATTATTACTTTTAGCTGAAACTAAGGCTGCCTCCAGAAAATCTCCCCAAGAAACCTGCTTCTAGAGAGAACCATCTTATATTATATTAAAGAAGAGAACACCACAAGAATGTTATGGAATATTATTGTTTATTAAAGAAAGTAAGATGATTTTAAAGAGTCCTGAGGAGCCTTACATGAACTGATGCTGAGTGAAGTGGGCAGAACCAGGAGATTTTTATATATGGTAACAGCAAGATTATACAATGATCAATTCTGACTGATGTGGTTCTTTCCAACAATGAGATGACTCAGGCCAGTTCCAATGATGTTGTGATGAAGAGAGCCATCTGCACCCAGAGAGAGGACTGTGGGAACTGAATGGGAATCACAACATAACATTCTCACAATTGATTGTTATTGTTCGCTTACATTTTTTTCTTACTCGTTTTCTTTCCTTTTTGATCTGATTTTTCTTGTGCAGCAAGAGAATTATATAAATATGTTTACACATATTGTATTTAACATATTTTGATATGTATAAAATATATTGGATTGATTGCCATCTGGGGAGGGGGTGAGGGGAAGGAGGAGAAAATTTATAACACAGGCTATGCAAGGGTCAATGGTGTCAAATTACCATGAATATGTTTTGAAAATAAAAAGCTTTCATAAAAATAAATAAAAAAAAAGAAAAAATGTTGTGCTTCACATATTACTGCCTTCAAGTAGAAAAGGTGAAATACACCTTTATAAATATATTATTGCTCTTGAGCATAAGAATTTCTCACTTTAGCACTTAAAAAAAACAAATTACAACATAGTCTTTAAAACTTGACATTTTTATATGTAATATGGATTCATACTTAAAGACTTGGTTGGATGCCTCAGGATTCACCAAAAACTCAAATCCTGATAAGAGGAAGCAGGAAGATTATGTATTCTGCAACTCAATTTAGCGTCTACTGCAAGGAATGATTTTGACAACTTTTTATTCACAGTACTTCAGATGCAAAATATCCTATTCTGTAGTTGTTCATAAAATCCACACTTTCTCTCTCTCTCTCTCTCTCTCTCTCTCTCTCTCACACAATGTAGCAACCAAGTTATTGTTTACTGCAATTGAAGGAAATTCAGACATGATTTATGAAAACTTAAAACCTACTCCTATAATCTAACATATGTAGGACAGTCTCCAATCTGCCTGAAAAAGATACTACATATAATTATATTTCAGTAAGAACTGAAATTTATAGGCAAGTTTTCCTTTCATCTTCCCCTCTAATTTTACCTGCATTGATTCTGTTTGTGCAAAATCTTTTAGATTTTATACAACAAACACTAACCATTTTATCTTCTTTGATCATCCCTCTTTGTTATTTGACCATAAACTCTTTGTCTATCCATAGATTTAATTGGCAATTTCCTCACTGCTCCACTTATTGGTTTATGATACTCTCCTGGGTTCCTGAAGGTGATCCACAAAGGATTCAATTTCCAGCAAAATATACTTAGTTGGAGGCTTCTAAAAAAGGACCAAGCATCTGGCTTTCTAGAGGTCAGCTTAGTTAAGTACAGAGGAGCTCACATTTCAGATATAACTCTAAAAGGCCATCTGCTTAAATTGAAGGGAATGACAATCTGCATTTGTACAGAGAGGAAGCAAGTTGCCAAACTGAAGATCTTTCAAATATTGATGGAGTAACCAAGTGTGGTCACTTACTTGACCTTTTGGGTGTCAGTTTTCTCTCCTGTCAAACGAGACAGTTGGACCCAATAATCTCTCAGGTCCCTTATTCCTCTAAAGTCAGGGTTCTGTAAGTAGGAAAAATTATTTGTATGCTTGCAGATAGTTAAATAATAAGTAAACAATCATCGATTATGTTTCAGATTTACACATTATCTGGAATGTAGATGCTATCATTATCCCCCTTTTATAACAGCAAAAACAGGTAAGCAGAGGTTAAGTGACTTGCCCAGGATTTAGCTAAAATCTTCTTGACTCCAAGCCCAGTTCTCTATCCACTGAGACACTTCAATACTCTTATTACATCCTTAATCTCCAGCTTCTGTGAAGAAGTGGGGGGTTATGGGTATGGAACACTACAAATAATGTTACACTGTTTTCATTTGCCCCTTAGTTTGTGGGACTTTTTTTTTTCTTTTTAAAGATTATATATTATAAGAGATGACTCAATGTCTAAGATAAGGTCATCAGAGGCATGGTGGAATCAGTCAGGACTCTTCTCCCAAGATCCATTGTTAAATTTTGAATGTGAGCATTAGCACTTCAAAAATAATGAAACAGAATAAATCAGAGCTTAATTTGTTGTTTTGTTAGTTGCTTAGTGTTGTGAAATTGATGGGGAAACCTTTAGTAATGTTGTCTAAACATAAAAGACAGTAAAACGTGCCATTTTCATTTTTTTTCTCTAAAGAGTTGGTTGTTAAACCAAAGAAATGTTGGGTAATATAAATGATACAAAAACAAAATATATTTTTTAGAAATATTTTTTTTCCACAGGTAGGGGGTGGAAGTGTTTCATAGAATTGTTCTCAATACTCTTTGTTCTGACAGAGAGCTTCCAGGGAAAGGACTGACTAATCCAGGGACACTGGTTTAACAGAAATGTTTTGTTCTTATTACTCTGCTGAGCATCACATATCCCATGCCTCTCTCTTTCAGGCACAGAGAGAAAAAACACTATCTGTGAAAACTGCCAGGCAGGGACATTTTCCATGAATGGGACCCTGAACTTTTGTTTGCCATGGACCAAGTAGGTATAGCATGTTCTCTGGGACTTGGTGGTCTTGTTCATTTATAATAATTTGAACAAAAACTGTGAACTTAATGAACTCCAAATAAAGTAAAAGTTTCCATACACAGAATAGAACAGAAAATAAAAATTAAAAATGTCCATGGGAGTGTGTAGGTAACTAAGAACTGGATCTCTGGGAAATAAATATACACTGGACACACTTTAAGTTTATTCTGCATCATCAGCATTTTCTTAAGTCTAGTCATGCAACAAAATAACAAATCAAGCCCTAATTTGTAGTATTTGCCCATTTCTGAGGTATGTGTGCTCACCCTGAATATTTAACAATTGCCTTAGGGTTCATGCTAATTCCAGCACCCCTTCAAATTTATGGGACACTGTGAACCTCTCTTCTATGCAGCTTGCATGGACTTGTAGGCTTAAAGGAAATTCAACATGTAATTTTCAGTGCTGTTCTGCTTGTCTGTGCTTCCTTCTTGTCTTCTTCCCTTGGATAGCCTCCATTGTGAAGTTTTCCCCCTTAAACTGAACTATAATCTGCTTCTCTTACATTCTTTCCATCACTCCAGGTTCTACCCTCTGGGGCCAAGATGAGCGAGTTTACTTCTCTCCTACTTCCCATTTCTTCAAGTACTTGACACAACCTTTTGGCCTCTCCAGGACATCCTTCAATAACCCCTTCCATGCATGGTTTGGGGCTCTGGCTGCCCCAGTACCATGGAAAGGGCTTTGGAGTCTAGAGAATCTGGGTTCCAATAGCATGGACACTCCCCACCTGTGGTGGGCCAGTGAGATGTTACTTTAAAAGGGCTGGTCCATGGGAGGTGATACATAAACATTAGCTATTGTTATCAGTAGTGTGGACTTTCTATGGCTGTTTTTCCTTATCTATAAGTGAGGGACCCCAGCAAAGAAGCCCTGACATCACTTCCAGTTCAGAATCTATGAGCCTACACCACCCTCTTGTGGAAGGAACTGGAACTCTTTATTTGTAGGCTGACCAGTAACTGTACTGCTCATGTCTCATGGCCATGTACATGCCCGTGGGAAAGTATCACAGGATTTCCTTTGTTCTAAAGCCACAGTGTAGTCTAAAGCTGAACGGCCATGGCTGATTTTCCAATTGCATTGCTGACTCACAAGGGGTGCTCAGAGAGCTCCTGCTCCAAGATCTTTTTAGATGGAATGTTAGCTAGTCCCATTTAGTCCTTCCCAGGATAATGGTTTGGTAGAGTGGAAAGGGCACTGACTCTGGAGCCCAAAGAGCTGGATTCAGATCCTGCCTCTGATATTTGTTTCCTTTGTGACCAGGGATAAATCCCTTTGATTCTTTGGACATCAATTTCCTCATCTTTATAATTAGAGGATTGAAGTAGGTGGCTTCTGTTTCCTTTCAAAAATAATAATAATGATGATGATAATGATGAATGGGTAAACTGGTGGCACAGTGGATAGAATGCCATGTATGGAGTGCTCAGTTTAAATCTGGCCTCTGACACTTGCTAGCTGTGTGATCCTGGCAAATTGCTTCATCCTGCTTGCCTCAGTTTCCTCATCTATAAAACTAGTTGGAGAAGGAAATGGCAAACCCCTCCAGCTTTTCTGCCGAGAAAACCCTAAACAGGGTCTCAAAACGTTAAACAGGATGGAAATGACTAAACAATAATAATTATTATTATTTGTTAATAATTAAATAAAAAATAATTATTGCTGAAAGCATCATCGGGGGGAAAGCAGCAGATTAGAATAATAATTCTAGTCCCTTAAATGTTATGACTTTAGGGGGTATGATTGGTTTAAACTAACTAGTGAACACTTTGTCATTTTTCAAGGAGAAGGAAAATCTTAATAGTAATGATATTATAGTAGTTTTAGAGACCCCAAGTGGAGATAGATAGATTGAAAGAAGTGGGGAGAAGGAGAGAAACAGAGACAGACAGAGACAGAGATTAAGAAACTTCTCCATATGGCTAAGGTCCACTTAAAGTGTGGGCTGCTGTGTGATTCAAAGAGGGGAAGATGAGACATTTTCAGTCTTTTCTCCCACCTGCCCTTTTCCAAGGAAGATTTTAATACCTGTCAGAGCAGAAGCAGGAAGTTAAAATATGAGACAACTTTGTTCTTCTCAGAAATGGGGTTCCAGCCTAGAATTATAACGATTTGTTCTTTTACATATTTTTAGTCTGAAAGATGTGACTAGGATCAATCTAATTTATGATTACTTTTTTATTATTATTATTTTGGATGAGGAAGGGAAACCCCAGGTTTTCTATTCAAACCTTCCCACCTATCATCACTCTATCCCTTTTGTCACAATAAACAAAAATTATAAAAAGCAAAGAAACTCACTTATCCAAAGTGTGTCAAAAGAGATATCAGAAAAGAAATATATTGGAGGCTATATATCAGATAATACAAATGAAAGAGGTTTCCCAGGCAGTAAGATAACTCAACCAAGAGAAAGTTCTAGCTCTCCTGAAAGAGAAAGTATAGCAAGCTGAGGAGGAGGATACCATGGAGGCTTCTGGTCCCTTCCATGTCTTTCCAGAGTCTTTTCCTTCTAGAATTTGAAATGATATTGGCCCCTTCCATCCTCCCTCTGGAAGCAGAAGCCAGAAGCAATGTGATGTCTGAAGAGTCCTGAAAAGGCTGGAGTTTCCCCCCAATTTTGCCCAGCTGATGTCCACAGGGAATGACATCCATATCGACCAATAAGGAGAGTGTTTCATACCAATGATCATTGGGATAGGAGCTACAATAACAATAAGACTAGCCATTATATAGCACTTTCTAGATATTGTCTCATTTGATGCTCCACCAAGAAGGGAATGCTATTAACCTCATTCTACAGATGAGAAAACTGAGGCAAGCAGGTGTTAAATGCTCAAGATTCTGCATTTGGAAATGTCTGAACTAAGATTTGAACTCCCATTTGAGCTTCTAGATCCAAAGTTCTGTCCATTGGTGTCCCTAGATCTAGAAACCACAGCTTCTATGATTTTGAATAGATTTTTTAGCCCAACTGTAAATATTGATTCTATAATCCTAGTAATTTCGATATTTCTGTTAGGTTAGACAGTGGGATATACAGGACTTGCTGTGGGATCAGGAGGCCCAGAGTTTGGTATCTTAAACATTATAAACTTTGTCTCTGAAGCATGTGCCCTATCGAAGGGAAATGATCATTCAGTCATGGTGGGTTGATAGGAATTAATTCATGTTCAGTGACACATGTCCTCATTTATCTTCCTAGTTGTACTGCCCAGGGTCTGTATAAAGAAAGGCCTGGTACTGCCATCACTGATGCACGGTGCTCACAGGATAGTCACTATCAAAATATATACTTTTTCAGCAATCCTGTCATCATCAGCATCAGCATCTTCTTCATCATCATGACAATTATCCTCATTTTGAGGTGTCGAAAGAAAAATACCCAAGACAGAGGTAAGCAGAAACACAAAGAGGGTGGAGCAGTGGGGACTTTGCCCCAGGGCAGTGAATTTAGAGGCTCTGACCAGAATAGGAATTCTTTACCATTGTAGCCACCAGAGAGCTCATACCTAAAACATACATTCATTCAGTGCATCTAGGGAAATGGCAGGTAGAAGGCAGAGGAGGTCTTCCCCTGTCCCCATCCTTCCATCTTGCTCCCTGCTACTTCCCCACTTAAGTAAAGGTGGATTTGACTTAGGTTCATTTTGGATTTCTTGCCCCCAGATACAGAAGTTCCTATTTATATTTCTACTACCAATCACTAACCTGTCAAATTCACAGAAAGCCGATCTAAATGAGATTTCTTATCATCACAAGTTTGTGAAGTCAACTAGGAAAACATTCCTTTCTCCAAAGGGAAGTAACGATTATCAGAAGAGGTTGATAGATAAGTAGATAAATAGATGGATGGAGGATAGAAGATAGATAAGAGAGAGAGATGGAGACAGAGGGGAGGGATGAAGAGATTCTTTTTTAGCAAAACCATTTTTTATTAAAGCTTTTTTATTTTCAAAACATATACATAGATAATTTGCTACATTCACCCTTGCAAAATATTGTCTTTCAAAAATTTTCCCTCCCTTCCCCACTATGGCAAATAATCCAATATATGTTAAACATGTGTGATTCTTCTATACATATTTTCACAATTATCATGCTGCACAAGAAAAATCAAATCAAAAAGGAAAAAATGAGAAAGAAAAAACTGCAAGCAAACAACAACAACAAATTTTAAATACTATAATGTGAGATGAAGAGATTCTGTATAGAAAGATGGATGGATGGATTGAAAGAATGATAGCTGCTGGATAGATGGCTAGGTAGATGGAATAATTTGACTGAGAAATCCCACAATTAGGTCAAGTTATTAGCAGTAATTAACATTCCAGGGCATAGTCAGGAAAACAGCACTTATGTCCCTGGAAAGGATTTGGCTGACCAAGCAACTAAAACCTCAGCTTCATGTCCTGTCGGGGTCCAGAGAGGAACCTTGCATAATATAATGAGGAAGTAAAGAGGTTTTGATGTCTGAGGCACCCAGATGTGATCTCTGCAGCTAGTAGGTAGAAGCTCTGGTTGCATAGAGGACACATGATCAGGGGGAGATGTCTCCTCTTATTGGCTGTGCTTGTGACCTAATGGACCCAATTTAAGTAGTGGGGACCAGGAAGAAGAAGGCGTTCAGTGGGAGTTTAGTGAGAGTGCAGGAGGAGTGCAAGATGTGATCATGTATAATAAAGACCTGAGCTCTCAAGCCACTGTGTCTGGGTGCTCTGTTGGACATGAGAACCACTGCTCAAAAAGGCAGTGGCCAGAGATCTCTGAAGACCTAGGATCAGGTAAAAGTAAAACCACTCTGGAAGAAAGGGTGACCAAAGTTCTAAAAGGCCTGGATTAGGCAAGCAACAATCATAACCTCTAAAGGGAGGTTATAATTTCCTACTTTTGAGGGGTCAGTTTTTCCTAAATTAGAAACTTTCCTTTGTCCCTAGGTACTCCCTATTTTTCCTAATACCTTTTAAAAACCTAGCCTAAAGAAGAAAATGCTGCCAGAAAAATCTTATCTCAAAGCAAAAAAACCAAAAAGAATAAACCGGATGAGACCTGGGGACTCTGGATTGGCCCAAGCGCATAGTCTTTCAAAATATCCCTTCCTTTGATGAACATTTATCATTTGAAACCAAACTTGGACTAGTCAAAAATTCTGAAAATAAATTTTTGAGGAGTCTATCACTCCTAGAATATCCCACCTGCTCCCCCAATCCTAAACCTCTAACCAGTATTTGGCTTTCCCTCTAGATCACCCTCTAAAATCTGAATCAACAATTAATTCTACCCCCATTTCCCTACATCTTTAATTAAATCTTTTTTTTCCCCTTTCAAAGTTTCTTCCTACCAGCCTCTAAGGTAGTAAAAATCCTCTGAGAAAAAAAAAAAATATTTCTTTTGGGAGGGAAACCCAAAAAAAAATAAAAAAAAACTTCAAAATTTCATTATTTTAACCTATTACACCCTCCATTTATTCATTTCAATCATTCCCCTTTGCTCTCAAGAAAAATGCCTCACCAAAAATCCTTCCCTAACCCTTAACCCATCCGTCATCTGTTTTTATTCTTTTTGAAAACAAACAGAACCAATATAACCTATCCCATAAATAAACTAACTAAAATTAATTACTATATTTGTTGGTTAAAAAAATTTAAAAACACAATTTCTACTTTTTTCTTTAAAAAGTCTCAACCCTCAAAACAAACAATAACCCTAATAAAAACCATTTAAACACTCCTGGAATAAGTCCCCCCAGCAAAAGTTCCTAAATTCACCATCATAATCGAAAACACCACCAAAAATTAAATAACATTTAAATAAAAATCAAAAATCCCATAACATCAAAAAACAACTTTTAAAATTCATTCTTCCCACAAATCCTTTAATATATTGAAAAACATTATAACAGAAAAAAAAATTAAAGAAAGAAAAATTACATCTCATGAAAAGCAAAAAAAACCTTTTATAAAAAAAAAAAAGTAAAAAAAGAAATCTTACCTCATCAAATTTTCAAAAAAATTAAAATATTTTTTCACCAAAACTCTCCTCACCTTATACAAAAAGTAAGAAAAAGAAAACTAAAAAAGAAAAAAGAAAAAAAAAAACAAAAGTTTCCAAAAAATGCAAAAAAAAAACCCCAATAAAAATAAGAAAAAAAAAAAAAAAAAATTAAAATTTTATAAATGGCAAAATAAATAGATTTTAACTAAATAAATTAAAAACCTTCCCAAAACATAATCAAAATAGCAAAACTAATCCACAAATCTTTTACAAAAACAATTTAAGAACATACATACACAGAAAAAAAAAACTAAAAAAATTTCCTTCATAAAAAAAAAAAAAGGGTTCATCCCCAAATCTCAAGCAAAAAAAAATTAATTTATAAAAATAAGAAAAACATATTAAAAGAAACCATGAAGAAACAATCATATAAAAAATAACCGTGGAAACATCTAACCCCAAAAAAAAATTTAAAAAAAAAAAAATTTAAATGGAAAATTTCAACCTTCTCTCCAAAACAAAATCAAACCACAAAAAAAAAAAAAAAAAAAGTAAAAAATACAAGAAAATTAAAAAACAACTCTTTGAAAATTAATGAAACAGAAAAAACACTTTCTTCTCCATTAATAAACCTTAACAAAAATTAAATATATTAGAACAAAAATCTCAAAAAACAGAAGGCAAAATAGAAAACATTTTTTTCCAATCACAACCATAAAAATTACATTCAAAAAACCAGGGAAAAAAACAAAAAACTAAACTAAATAATCTCCTAAAAAAATGTTAAAACAAAATCTAGAATAATCAATAATTTCTCAAGGAATGAAATAATGAGACAACATACCAAAATTTGTGGGATGCAGTCAAAGCAGTAATAAGGGGAAATTTTACATCTCTAGATGCTTATTTGCATAAAATAGAGAAAGAGAAGATCAACAAATTGGGCTTGCAATTGCAATGAATTGGACAAATTGGGCAAAGCCCAACTGGGAAAAAACAAATTACCTAATTTGTTTGGGGGAGGGGGGAGTTGTTTACCCTCAACCAAATACCAAACTTGAAATTCTAAAAATAAAAGGAGAGCTCAATGAAATTGAAACCAATAAAACTAAGAGTTGCTTTTATGAAAAAACCCAACATAATAGATAAATCTTTAGTCAATTTGATTAGAAAAAGGAAAGAGGAAAATCAAATCATTAGTCTCAAAAAGGAAAGGGGAAAACTATTCACCAATGAACAGGAAATTAGAGCAATTACTAGGAGTTACTTTACCCAACTTTATGCCAATAAATTTGACAGCCTAAGTGAAATGGAGGAATAACTACAAAAATATAGATTGCCCAGTGTAATATTCTCTGGGAGCAGGTTTCTTGGGGGGCTTCTGGGAGCAACTTTCATTTCAGTTCAGTAATCTCCACAAGTGTAGCCAGGGAAAGGTCCAAATCCTTTATTGTCTCTTTCCAAGTCTTGTCTCCTTTCCTGCCCCAGTTAGCTTTCTTATAGTCCAGATCCTTTATTATCTCTTTCCTGTGGCTGGGCAGCTTTCTGGAGAGCTTTTCAGTCTGACCTTGGTTAAGATTGAGCTTCACCGCCTTCTGGCTTCTGAATCTCCCCAACTGAATCATGGCTGAGACTCCTACCTTATATATGCTCTCTTATCAAAGGTGTGAGTCTTGTAGAATTATAGTAAGTAGTAAGTACATGAACTGAACTAGGGAACTGTTAAGCACCATGCTAAATTAGGTAACTATTGTCTCTATCAATTCCACTGACTTAGCACCTTGTTTCAAGTTCTGGCCCATAACAGCCCAGATTAACTGAAAAGGAAATAAATTACTTAAATAATCCCATTTAAAAAAATTAGAACAAGCTATTAATCAACTCCTTAGGAAAAAATCCCCAAAACTATATTGATTTACATGTAAATTCTACCAAACATTAAAGGACAATTAATTCCAATACTATATAAACTATTTGAAAAAATAAGGAATGAAGGACTCCTACCAAATTCCTTTTATGACACAGACATGGTACTGATACCTAAACCAGGTAGGACAAAAAAACAGAGAAAGAAAATTATAGACCAATCTGCCTAATGAATATTGATGCAAAAATCTTAAATAAAATATTAGCAAAGAGATTACAAAAAATGATCCCCAGGATAATACACTATGACCAAGTACGATTTATACCAGGGATACAGGTATGGTTCAATATTACGAAAACTATTAACATAATTGACTATATCAATAACCAAATTAACAAAAACCATATGATTATCTCAATAGATACAGAAAAAGCATTTGATAAAATCCAACACCCATTCCTAATAAAAACACTAGAATATAGGAATAAATGGTCTTTTCCTTAAAAGTCAGCAGCATCTATTTAAAATCATTAGCAAGCAAGCATCATATGTAATGGGAATAAACTGGAACCATTCCCAAAAAGATCAGGAGTGAAACAAGATTGCCCACTATCACCATTACTATTCAATATTGTATTAGAAACACTAGCTTTGGCAATAAGAGAAGAAAAAGAGATTAAAGGAATTAGAGTAGGCAATAAGGAAACCAAATTATCACTCTTTGCAAATGATATGATGGTATACTTAGAGAATCAACTAAAAAACTATTACATATAATCCATAACTTTAGCAAAGTTGCAGGATACAAAATAAATCCACATAAATCATCAGCATTTTTATACATCACTAACAAAATGCAACAGCAAGAGATACAAAGAGAAATTCCATTTAAAATAACTTTTGATAGTATAAAATATTTGGGAATCTATCTGCCAAGGAAAAGTCAGCAACTATATAAGCAAAACTACAAAACACTTTCCACACAAATAAAGTCAGATATAAACAATTGGAAAAATATTAAGTACTCTTGGAGAGGTGGAGCAAATATAATAAAGATGACAATACTACCTAATCTATTTATTCAGTGTGATAGTAATCAGACTCCCAAAAAAGTATTTTAATGACCTAGAAAAAATAACAACAAAATTCATCTGGAAGAATAAAAGGTCAAGAATTTCATTTTTTTTATTTAATAGCCTTTTATTTACAGGATATATACATGGGTAACTTTACAGCATTAACAATTGCCAAACCTCTTGTTCCAATTTTTCACCTCTTACCCCCTAATTCTCCCTAGATGGCAGGATGACCAGTAGATGTTAAATATATTAAAATATAAATTAGATACACAATAAGTATACCTGACCAAAACGTTATTTTGCTGTAGAAAGAGAATCAGACTTGAAATATTGTACAATTAGCTTGTGAAGGAAATCAAAATGCAGGTGTGCATAAAATATAGGGATTGGGAATTCAATGTAATGGTTTTTAGTCATCTCCCAGAGTTCTTTTCTGGCATAGTTGTTCAGTTCATTACTGCTCATTAGAAATGATTTGGTTGATCTCGTTGCTGAGGAGGGGGTCTGATCCATCAGAACTGGTCATCATATAGTATTGTTGTTGAAGATATAATGATCTCCTGGTCCTGCTCATTTCACTCAGCACAGTCATGTAAGTCTCTCCAGGCCTTTCTGAAATTATCCTGTTGGTCATTTCCTTCAAGAACAGTAATATTCCATAAGTTTCATATACCACAATTTATGCAGCCATTCTCCAACTGATGGACATCCATTCAGTCTCCAGTTTTAGCCACTACAAAAGGGCTGCCAAAAATTCGTGCACATAAGGTTCCTTTCCTTCTTTATAATTCTTTGGGATATAATCCCAGTAGTAACACTGCTGGATTAGTGTATGAAGTTTGATAACTTTTGAGCATAGTTCCAAATTACTCCAAAATGGTTGGATTTGTTCACAATCCACCAACAATATTCAAGTCCAGTTTTCCTGATCCTCCAACAATTCATTATTTTTTCTTTTGTTTCCCGATGGTGTAGTGGTATTCTAGGTTGTTTATTTGCATTTCTCTGAATTACGATTTGAGATCTTTCATCCAGATTGTTTCAATTTCTATGAATTGTTCTATCTTGACCATTTTCAATTGGAGAATGGTTGATTTTTATAAATTAGAGTTAATTCTCTATATATTTAATGAGGCTTTATTGTATCCTTTGACTGTAAAATATTTTCCAGTTTATTGCTTCCTTTCTATCTTGTTCATTAGTTTTGTTTGACAAAACCTTTCAGTTTGGTATAATTGAAATTTTCTATTTTGTGATTAGTAATGATCTCAGTTCCGCTTTCGTCATAAAGACTTTCCCTTCCACAGGTTCGAGAGGTAAACTATCCTATGTTCCTTCAATTTATTAATTATTCTTTATGTAAATATGAACTCATTTTGACCTTATCTTGTATTAGGGTTAATATGGATCAATGTTTAGTTTCGTTATTATTTTCAATTTTCCTTAGCAATTTTTATCAAACAGTAAGTTTATCCCAAAAGTTGGAATCTTTGCCTGTCAAAGACTAGGTTGTTATATTTGTTGACTGTTTTATCCCTTGAACTAATCTATTCCACTGATCAATTATCTATTCTTAGCCATACCAAATAGTTTTTAATCTGCTCTTAATATTTTAGATCTGGTACAGCTAAGCCACCATCATTTGATTTTTTTTTTCATTAATTCCCTTGAAATTCTAAAAGGTCAAGAATTTCAAAGCAATTAATGAAGAGAAAAGCAAATGAAGGTGGCCTAGGTGTACCAGATCTAAACTATATTATAAAGCAGCAGTCATCAAAAACACTTGGTATTAGCTAAGAAATACAGAAGTTGATCAGGGGAATAGGTTAGATTCACAGAACAAAATAGTCAATAACTATAGCAATTTAGTATTTGACAAACCCCAAACCCCCAGCTTTGGGGATAAGATTTCACTATTTGACAAAAACCACTGGGAAAACTGGAAACTAGTATGGCAGAAAGAAGGCATAGATCCAAACCTAACACCATATACCAAGATAAGATCGAAATGGGTTCATGATCTAGGCATAAAGAATGATATTATAAACAAATTAGAAGAATATAGCATAGTTTACTTCTCAGACTTATGGAGGAGGAAGGAATTTGTGGCCAAAGAACTAGAGATCACTATTGATCGCAAAATAGATAATTTTGATTATATTAAGTTAAAAAGTTTCTGTACAAACAAAAATAATGCAGACAAGGTTAGAAGGGAAGCAATAAACCAGGGAAACATTTTTACAGCCAAAGGATCTGATAAAGGCCTCATTTCTAAAATATATAGAAAATTGACTCAAATTTATAATAGTTCAAACCATTCTCCAATTGATAAATGGTCAAAGGATATGAACAGACAATTTTTAGATGAAGAAATTGAAACTATTTTTAGCCACATGAAAAGTTGCTCCAAATCACTATTGATCAGAGAAATGCAAATTAAGACTACTCTGAGATACCACTACACACCTGTCAGATTGGCTAAGATGACAGGAAAAGATAATGACGGATGTTGGAAGGGCTGTGGGAAAACTGGGACACTGATACATTATGGTGCAACTGTGAATGGATTCAACCATTCTGGAGAGCATTTTGGAACTATGCTCAAAAAATTATCAAACTGTGCATTGTGGTGACTACGCTAACACCCAGGATACCTTAGTATCAGCTGGAGTCAGGATAAGCAAAAGTCCTTAGTCTTTATTCTTGGTCTTTAGACACAGGATTGAATTGGATGGAAGCAGAATCTCTATGACTTCCTTCTCCTTGATCTATGTCCAAAATGACTCTGGCTAGTCTTACTCCCCACCCCACCCCCACCCTCCCAGTCCCTCCTACAATCCTCTGTATACACCATCATCAAGCCAGCACAGGATAGGGGAAAGGGCCATTTTACAAGCATATGCCCATAGAGTATTGTCCAATCAGTAGTTAACCTCAAGTGCTCGGCTGTCCTGACCTCAGTGCATTGATCGACTCAAGAGTTTTAGCCCTTTACAATGCATACTCTTTGATCCAGCAGTATTGAAAATTTTACTGGGATTATATCTCAAAGATATCTTAAATGAGGGAAAGGGAACCACATGTGCAAAAATGTTTGTGGTAGCCCTCTTTATAGTAGCAAGAAACTGGAAACTGAGTGTATGTCCATCAATTGGAGAATGGCTGAATACATTAGGGTATATGAATGCTATGAAATAGTATTGTTATATAACTAGCAGGATGATTTTGGAGAGGCTTGGAGAGAACTACATGAACTAATGCTAAGTGAAATGAGCAGAACCAGAAGATCATTATACATGGCAGCAAGACAATATGATCATCAATTCTTATGGACATGGCTCTCTTCAACATTGAGATGATTCTAATCAGCTCCACTTGTTCAGTGATGAAGAGAACCATTTACACCCAGAGAGAAGCCTGTGAGAACAGAGTGTGGAACACAACATAGCATTCTCACTCTTTGTTGTTATTTGCTTGCATCTTGTTTTCTTTCCCAGTTTTTTTTCTTCCTTCTTGATCTGAGTTTTTTGTATAGCATGATAACTGAATAAATATGTATACATATATTAGATTTAACATGTATTTCAAATTATTTAACATGTATTGGACTACCTGCCAGCTAGGGGAGAGGGTGGGGGGAAGGAGGAAAAAATTTGGAATAAAAGGTTTGGCAAGGGTCAATGTTGGAAAATTTATCCATGCATATGCTTTGTAAATAAAAAATTATTTTTTTTAATTTGGTACTGGCTAAGAAATAAAGTGGAATAGATTAGGCCCACAAACACAATGGTCAATGAAAATAGTAATCAAGTGTTTGATAAACCCAAAGACTCCAGTTTCTGGGATAAGAACTCAGTATTTGACAAAATTGCTGGGAAAACTGGGAAGCAGTATGGCATTGACCCACAACTAATATCCTCTAACAAAATAAGGTTCAAATGGATTCATGATATAGACATAAGGAGCAATATTATAAGCAAATTAGTTGAACAAGTCTACCTCTCAGATCTGTGGAGAAGGGAGTAATGTATGGCCAAAGAAGAACTAGAGAACAATATGAAATGCAAAATGAATACTTTTGATTATTAAATTAAAAAGATGTTGTTCAAACAAAATGAACACAGCCACATTTGGAAGAAAAGCAGAAAACTGGGGAGGGGGAAGATTTACATCCAGTGTTTCTGATAAAGGCCTCATTTCTAAAATATACAGAGAATTGACTTAAATTTATAAGAATACAACTCATTCCCCAATTGATAAATGGTGAAACAAATAGACAATTTTCAGATGAAGAAATTACAGCCATTTCTAGTGATATAAAAAAGATTTTGTTCAAACAAGACCAATGCAGCCAAAACTGGAAGAAAAGCAGAAAACCAGGGGAAAAAATTACATCCAGTGGTTCTAATAAAGGCCTCATTTTTAAAATATATACAGAATTGACTAAAATTTATAAGAATACAGCTCATTCCCCAATTAATAAATGATCAAAGAATATGAATAGACAATTTTCAGATGAAGAAATTAAAGCCATTTCTAGTCATATAAAAATGCTCTAAATCACTGTTGATTAGAGAAATGCAAATTAAGATAACTGTGGGACACTTCACACTTCTCAGATTGGCTAAGATGACAGGAAAAGATGATGATCAATGTTGGAAAGGATGTGAGAAAATTGGAACACTAATACATTGTTAGTGGAGTTAGGAACTGATCCAACCAGTTTAGAGAGCTATTTGGAACTATGCTCAAAGGGCTATCAAACTGTGCATACCCTTTGATCCAGCAGTGTCTCTACTGAACCTGTATCCCAAAGAGATCATAAAAAGGGAAAAGGACCCACATGCACAAAAATGTTTGTAGCAACCCTTTTTGTAGTGACAAGGAACTTGAAATGGAGTGGATGCCCATCCATTGGAGAATGGCTGAATAAGTTGTGGTATGTGAATGTAATTGAATATTATTATTCTATAAGAAATGGTGAGCAGGATGATTTCAGAAAGGGCTGGAAAGCGTTATTTTTTTATTAAAGCTTTTTATTTACAAAACATATGCATGGGTAATTTTTCTACATTGATCCTCGCAAAACTTTTTGTTCCAAATTTTCTCCTTCCCCCCACCCCCTCCGCTAGATGGCAAGTAGTCCAATACATGTTAAATATGTTAAAATATATGTTAAATCCCATATATGTATGCATATTTATACAGTTATCTTGCCTCACAAGAAAAATCAGATCAAGAAAGAAAGAAAAAATAACTAAAATAGAAAGCAAATAACTGAGTGAGAATGCTATATTGTGGAACACTCTGTTCCCAGGGTTCTCTCTCTGGGTGTAGATGGCTCTCTTTATCACTGAACAAGTGGTTTGAATCATCTCATTGTTGAAGAGAGGCATGTCCATCAGAACTGATCATCATAAAATCTTGTTGTTGCCGTGTATAATGATCTCCTGGTTCTGCTCATTCCCCTCAGCATTCATATATAAGTCTCTCCAGGCCTTTCTGAAGTCATCCTGCTGGTCATTTCTTATAGAACAATAATATTCCATAACATTCATAAACCATAACTTATTCAGCCATTCCCCAGTTGATGGGCATCCACTCAATTTCCAGTTTCTTGCCACTACAAAAAGGGTTGCCACAAACATTTTTGCACATATGGGTCCCTTTGCCTGTAAAGAATTATATGAACTGATGCTAAGTGAAACAAGTAGAACCAAAAGAACATTGTACACAGTAATAGCAGGATTATGTGATGATCAATTGTGATGGTCTTGGATCTTTTTGACAAGAAATTGATTCAAGACAATTCCAATCGACTTATAGAGAGTCATCTGCATCCAGAAAGAGGACTATCGGGATTGAATGTGGATCACAACATTTTATTTTTACCATTTTTGTCATTGTTAGCTTGGTTTTTTGTTTCCTGCTCCCCCACCTTTGATCTGATTTTTCTTACACAGCATGACAAAATATGGAAATATTTAAAAGAATTGCTTATGTTTAATCTTTATTGGATTATTTGCTATCTGGGAATGGGATGTGGAAGGAAGGAGAGAGAAAAATTTGGAATACAAAGTCTTTGCAAAGATGAATGTTGAAAAATCTTTGCATGTATTTGGAAAAATAACAAGCTATTATTTTTAAAAAGGAGGGATTGTGAAAGGAAATTATGATTTTCATAATAATGTGATATCTGTAATTGAATATACTAACAATGAAGTTTTTTTTTTTCTTTTCCCCAGAGCTAGCATTTTCTTGGCAGATTCTAACTTGAGAATCAGTCTCACAATGCAGCTTAAGAAGATCAATCAATTCTTGGCAGTTCTCTTCAGTGTACGTGAAGTGAAGGGAATCAAAGATTGCAGAACTTGTTTCTGTCACAGAAGTCCTGTCCCTCATCAAGTATCAGCTCCGCAAATTTGAAACAATCACTTAAAACTGTTCTCACAGGACTGGGAGAACATCCATACTATCCTATACTTGTGGACTTGTGAGGAACCAATCAAACCCTGGGAATGATTATATTGTAATCCCCCTTCCTTCTCACTTATGTGTATATATGTACATATGTCTATGTGTGTGTGTGTGTGTGTGTGTATAAAATCTCTAAAACAAAGTCTCCTTCCCAGGAGAGCTCCCAGGTTACAAAATGAATTGCTCACTTTGAAAATAATTAAACTACTACTTGATCTCTAAAAACTTGCTTCTAGGCCTTGTTTGTGTGGCTCCAACTATATACAATTTATACACCAATACAAGAAAATTCTGTTAACAGATCTGAGTTCAAATGTGACCTCAGACAGGTAGCAGCTGAGTGACCATAGGCAAGTCACTTAACCCAATTTGCCTTAGTTTCCTCACCTGTAAAATAGCTGGAAAAGGAAATAGCAAATCACTCCTGCATCATTACCCAAAAAAAACCCTCCAAATGTGTGAAGAGTCGGGCATGAAACAACTGAACAACAACAACAGAATAGAGTACTTTAGGATTTGTAAAGCATTCTATTTCTCCATATTCTTGTGAGGATAAAAATCAGATATTTGTAAAGCAAATGCCATAGCACTATATAGTGATAGCTATTATTATTATTATAATGCATATATTTTTCTCAGTCCCTTTTCACAATCCTGTGAAACAGGCACTCTTATAAGAAACCTGAGAGATAAGATTCCAACACTAAGCCCAGCATTCTGTTCACTGTAGTTTGATGCCTCCTTTAAACATGTGACCTCCAATGAGCAGGAACTCTCTTTATCCCCTTCTATTACGAGATGGCTGGAATTACAGAATCACAGAATTTTGAAGGAAAAAGACCCTCCTTGATCCATTGTCCCCCAAATTCCAGATAAGCTTCTCCTAAAAATGCCCCACTAAAGGGAAGCCTGGACCACCCATTTCCAAAGCTCCCCTTCTGGGCAATAATTAGCGCCTCCCATGTCATTTGCCAAAAGAGAAAAAGAAAACTGCTTAGCTTAGCCAGGCTGCAGACCTGGGAGATGTTCGAGGAACAAATACTCAACTCTGAGACTTCATTTGATAACCTAGTTTTAATTAATAACATGCACAGGCCGTGTATGGCTCATAGGCAAATCTTGACTGCACCCCTGCCTCCTGTGAAGGGGCTCTTCAGTCTGATGCTCTTATGGAAAGAGACTCAGGAGGAAGAGACAGTCTACAGAAATCTGGTAGGGAAATCGGTACCCTCATCTTGTGCACACGTCCTCATTGCACTGAAAGAGAAAAGGATATGGACAATTGGATGCTGGAAGGATAGGGTTGTATCATGGAAGCTGTGTTCCACTCTGAAATGCATAAAGGGCAGGTATAACCTATCATCAAGGGACATTGTAGTGGATATGAGGAAGGATACTAAGACCCTGCCCTCAAAGAGTTTATATTCTAATGAGGGAAGTCACATGTTTACATATAACCATATGCTAAATAAATAAAATGTCATTGTTTGAGAAGGGGGAGGCACTAGCAGGTAGGAGGAAATGGGGAGGGAGGAAGGGGAGAAACAAACATTTTTCCATTATTGTATTGCATATATACAATATCTATGTGCCAAGAATTGTGCTAAGTACTTTATAAATATTATCTCATAAGATCCTCAAGACCACCCTGGAAGGGAGGTTCTGCTATCACCACCATTTTGCACTTGGAAAAACTGAAATAGAGGTTATGAGTCACAGAGATAAAGAATGTCTGAGGCCGGATTTGAATTCAGGTTTCCCTGACTGCAGGGCCAGTGCTCTATCCACTGTAACATTTAGAGAGTCATAAAACATTTCTCATAAAATAACATCATCAAGAGTTAGAATGTTATGAGGCAAAATACTGGCTTTGGAACAAAGAAGAGCTGGATTCAAATCTCACTGCTGAGTCATATTTTTTATATATTATATATAAATGAATAAATGAAAATAAATAAATATATATAACACAATTAACAAATATGTATAAAATAAATATGAAATTGATGTCTAATTCTTTATGACTCCATTTGGGATTTCTTGACAAAGATACTGGGCCAGTTTTCCTTCTCCTACAATTCATTTTACAGATGAGAAAACTAAGGCAAACAGCACTAAGTGACTTGCTGAGGGTCATACACTTAATAAGTGTCTGAGGCCCAAAGTCACAAAGATGAGTCTTCCTGTCTTCTGGAAGAGTATTACATACACTATGGTGCCACCTAGCAGCCCTCTAGAGCATCATAAAGAAAGCCAATTATGTAGAAATAAAGATGCATTTTTTTTTCCCCATGAAAGTTCATGGACCATCTGAAATCTACCACTTGACCCCTGGATGAGGAGGCTGGTGAACCCCAAGTGAAGGGTCCCATCTCTAAGATCCTAAGGGAAGAATTTGAATTTGTAGAGGTCACTAGGAGGAACTCCCAATAGCAATGACATCACATGTGGGGACCAAAAATTGATGATGGCTGGAATGACAATAGGAATTTATTTAATCCGTGGTGATTGTGTGTCAAGTGATCAGCAAATGTTAAAATGTGCTCTGCAAAAAGATTATTCTGAGGTTGGAGAAATAGGTCTCAAAAGTCAGGGCCAAGGACCTAATCTCCCTCTCTGCCCCAGCAAATTACAAGAGTAAACTCATTGCTTCTCATTCACCTATAAAGTTTTTTGCACAATCACAAAGCACTTGGCACAATACTTGGCACATAGTAGGTGCTAAATTAATGTGGCAGTACAGGGGCCTGTTCCCCACAATCCCAACATGCTAGAGTAGGAGAGCAGCCCTTGGGATGCCCAAATGAGCTCTACCCTCGCCCAGCTCAAATAGAACCTCTAACCTGAGGCTTTTCACTGGAGTGAGCATCTGCAGAGATGCCCAATGTCTGGAGGATAGTTTCCAGGGGAACATAATCCCCAGGCGAGCTCTGGATGAAATGCAGCAGCACCTTGTTGCCACCTGTGGGAAAGCAAATCGGAAACCCTCAAGATTCTGGAAGCATCAGGAGATGGGATGGGAGCCGACCATTGGATCACATTCTCCATCAAGTCGCAGCCTTGATCCATAGGATACCAATAATGTCCCTGCTTCTTAGGAGTATCTGGCTCAGAGCTCCCTCCCAAGGAATTTCAGAGATAGAAAGGTCCTCAGCAGTCTCCTAGTACAACCCACAATCCCAAAGAGCCCTGCTTGAGTGCACAGGAGAGAGAATAAGCATTTATATAGCAACTTCTATTTGTCAGGAACTGTGTCAAATGCTTTGTTATTCAGAGAATTTAAGTCTTCTAAGTAGGAGGGAGGGATGAAAATCCAGAGCTGAGTCCAACTCAGACAGGGGTCCAAAAGTAAGCCGCACTCTTGCTATTATTTATTTAGCATTAATGTTCAACAGATTTTTGTACAGGTATATAAAAGAACTGCTTTTTATAGCTGAGTAAAAATATTGGGACAAAATATTATTATTAGTATTATCATTATTCTTATCAGGGTGGAGTCTGGAAAACCCAAGTTCAAAAACTGCCTTGTATACTTACTAGTTGTGTGACAATAAACAAATCGTTGATTTTTTTTTTTTTTTTTTGCTCATCTATAAAATAAGGATAAAGATGGTCCTTACCTACCCAATAGAGTTTCTTTAAGGATCAAAGGAAATAGTGTAAACAAAACACTTTAGTAATCTAAGACTGCTATAGAAATGGTCATAATTCTTGTAGCAGTCCACAGTTTGCAAAACATTTTACATACATCATTTGATTTTATCTCTGAGATCATTTATTTTTCACATTTTATAGATAATACAAGTTAAATGACTTGCCCAAGATCACACAGCTGGTAAATGTCATGGGCAGACCGACCTAACTAATTTCATTCACTAGGGCCAGGATGCTAGGGAAGATGAGATGATTCTTTGGGGACACATTCTGGGTCCTAATTTGCTTCAGGGCAGAGAACAGGCCTGGGTCTAATACTACCCAGCCTTCCTGATTGGAAAACCATCCCAGCATCCCTCTTCCCAAATCACTGACCTTTGCTAACAATTAACATCCCTCCACTTTGCAGGAGGTCACCGGACAAGTTCCCATGGATGCCCATAGCCTTTGCCTGTGGGAAGGAAGCAAAAATCAGGTCATTGGATTACTATTAACCCCAGAGAAACAAGGAACAAAGCTGTTTACAACCTCCTTCACTGACCTTGGCAGCTACATCCCGGACTGGCTTCCCAACAGCAGCTGGGATGATGCTCAAGCTATTGTATCTGTGAAAAGAGAGGAAGAAAAGGAGAGAAGGAGAGGGGGAAAGGAAGAAGGATAGGTGAAAAGGAAGAAAAGGAGAGTAGAAGAGAGAGAGAAGGAAGGAAGATGAGAAAAAAGATAAGGGAAAGTAAAGAGAGGACAGGACAAAACAAGACAAGAGAAGAGTTGAGAAGACAAGAGAGAAGGAGAAAGGGAAAGAGGGAGAGATGGAAAAGGAGAGAAAGAAGGGAAGGAGGGGGAAAGGAAAATGGAGACAAAAAAAGAAGAAATAAGGGAAAGAAGAGGAAAAAGAAAGGAGAGGGAGAAGTAAGAGGAGAGGGAGAAGGAAAGTAGGAAAAGAAGAAAGGGAGGGAGAAAGAAGATGAGAGAAAAGAGGTGGAAAGGGGAGAAAAAAGGAGAAAGAGGAAGATGGACAATGGAGATAGGAGGGAAGAAAGGGAGAGAGAAGAGAAGGGAGAAGGAGAGGAGAAAGAAAATGGAGGAGAGGAAGATGGGAGAAGGAAAAGGGAGAGGAATAAGAGAAGAAAAAAGGAGGGAGTAAGAGAAAAAGAATGAAAGGGAGAAGGGAAAGGGACATGGAGAAAGGAAAAGGAAAAAGGAGAAAAGGGGAAGGGGAGAGAGTGAAGGAAGAAAAAGGGAAGGAGAAGGGAGAAGAGAAAGAAAAAACAGAAGAGGAAAGTGAGGAGAGGAAGATAGAAGGAAAAGAGGAGAGAGAGAATGAAGGAAGGAGGGGAGAGAGAAAAAGAAGGGATAGAGAAGAGAAGAAATACTGTGTTAAGCTCTTTATAATATTATGTCATTTGATCCTCACAACAAGCCTTCAAGAAAGGGCTATCGTTATCCCCATTTTACATTTGAGGCAACTTCAGCAATCGAGATCATCAATGGCTTGCCCAGGGTCACACAGTGTCAGAAGCCAGATTTGAATTCAAGTGTTTCTAACTCCAGGTCCAGAGCTCTGTAAACTTTGTAAATATCAGCTGTCTCTGAAATCATAATTAATAGCTAATATTGATGCTGCCCTTGAAGGTACATAAAGTCCTTTACAGATGCTATCCTTAAGAGGGAATGGGGAGTCAGACTGTAGAAGGCTTTCAACACCTGGCACTCAGTAGTTTTTGCTTTATCCTTGAGACAACAGGGAAACATTTCATGATCTTGAAAAGCCATAATGGGGTCAAACCTGCATTTTAGGATTAGCCTAGGAAAACTAGATGGATTAGAGAAGGAGGAGTCTGGAGGCACCAGGTAGTTAGAGGCTGGCTAAAATTTCTATGGCCTGAAGGTATTTTGAGCTGACATCTGATCAAGGGAAGACTGGGAACACATGGGACAGGGAATGTTGAATAGGGAGGTATGACATCAGTGCCTTGCCCCACTCCCAATTTGCCTCACAGACTACCTACCAGTCCCTTACAGGCTCCCACATTACACCCACCTCTTAAATCCCAGTTCCTTGTAACTCTGCTTACTTTCATCAAGATAAAGCTCTGAAAAACAGGTGGAAAGAAGAGACATTAGAGAAACTTGGGGAAACATGAACAGAAACAGTGAAGCAAGACAATAACAGACAAGACAGTGAATGACAATCACAACCAGGTAGATGAAGACCAGTACCAAAAAGAGATCAAAGACAGAGTCACTGACAATCCTGGAAAAGAGATAATGAAACACACCAGTCTCCAGAGAGCTGAGATTTGGAGAACAAAAGGTGACTAAGTGCTGGGCTTGGAGTCAGATAGACTTCTATTTGAAGGCTGCCGTAGATGAGAAAACTGCAATTGACCTTTTTTTTTTACTTACCCAGGATCAGACATCTAATATCTATGAAATGGAAATAATAATGTTATATATTTTTCAAGGTTATTGAGGATCAACAGATAACAAATCAATAATTATATATGTAACTTATTTTTAGTTTAATTTTTAATGTTTGAAAAAATATTCAAGTAGCATTTTTAAAAATGTTGGTTCTTCCCATTATATCTCCCAACCAATTAGGCAAGTTTTTTAAAGTCCCAATATATATCTCCATAGTCCAATAAAAAATTCCCCATGCTAGCCATGTCTCAAAACATATCTCTGCATTTTGAGTGTATCACCTGTTAGGAGACAAGTGATGTTTTTTTAAATTTCTATTTTATTTTTATTATTATTACTTTATTTTATTATTATTTTTATCTTCATTCATACATTCCTGGTTTATCATTGTGTTGATTAGTCTTCGACTCTTTCATAGATGATTTCTCTATGTTGTTATTAGTATATCCATTTTTCTCCTAATTCTGCTGTAATTCTTCATAGAAGTTTCTCAACTTCCTCCGAAATTATCCATTTCAACATCTCTCCTATTAACCTGGGAAGACTTATTTGAAATGATACAAAGTGAAAAGAGCCGAGTCAGGACAACACTATACACAGTAATAGCAACATGTATCAACTAGAAATGATTTAGTTACTCTCAACACTCTCATGATACAAGATAATTCTAAAGGATCATGATAAAAATTTCATCCACCTCCACAGGAAAAAAAAATTGATGTGGTCTGAATGTGGAACAAAACATACTTCTTTTATAAATTTTCTTTTTTATTCTTATTTTTTCTGGCCTGTATTTTCTTTCACAACTGACATGGAAATGTTTTACATGATTGCCCAAGTATAACCTATCAAATTGTTTACTGTCTCAGGGAGTGAGAATTTAGAATTCAAAAATTTTCAAATGCATGTTAAACTATTTTTTACATGTGATTGGGGAAAATAAAATATTATTTCAAATAAAAACATCTCATTTTATTAATATATCACAAATTATTTACCCATTTCCCAATAAGAAAACATCTTTTTTGTTTCCACTTTTTTGCTACCAGGAAAATTTGTTATCCTATAGATTTTTTTTTTTTTTACTCCTCTTGCTTTGATTTATTGAGGATATAGGCTTAAAAGTGGTATTGCTGATTCAAAAGATATACCCCATTAGTGTTCTGGGGACACAGTTCCAAATTGCTTTCCAGAACAACCAGACCAATTCAAATAGCTTCACCAACAATGTATGAATATACCTATTTGCCCATAGCTTCTCCAGCATTTGTAATTTTTTTTTTCCTGTAGTTGTCCTGGCCAATCTGAAGAGTGTGAAGTAGAACATTAAAGTTGCTTTAATGCATAGATAAAACATCTTGCAAATCGTAAAACACTTACAGAAATATCAGTACAACTTTTCAAACACAGTGGCTGCACTTGTTGTTCAGTGGTAAAAGTGGTAGGAAGAAGAGATGGCTGGCTTCCAAAAATTGTGGTGTGAAAGTTTATGTATATATATATATATATATATATATATATATATATATATATAAACACTTCTTTTAAAAGCCTATAGAGTTAAGGAAGAATATTTCACATTTCTCCATCCCTTTCCACCCAAGCTCCCAGCCACATTCTATGCAGACAGAGGGAGATACCCTCAGAGAAGAAATATGGGGCCTGAGAGGCCAGGCTACTTAATTAACTTCTGAAATGACTGGACTTCTTTGAGACCTCAGAGATTCTGCAGGCATCATTGCCACAATAAGTTTTTGAAATATAAAGGTTACAAAATTGTTTAAACATTTTGGCCAGACAGGCAAGTCATCTATGAACTCCCAAGTCTCCTTATTTTGATTCCAGTGGAAAGAATGCCAGTCCTGGAATTAGGGGATGCAAATTAAAATTTCAATTCTTTCTACTTCTGAGGGTTGAGGTAGATAGAGCACTGAATACAGAGTCGGATCTGAATTCAAATCTAACCTCAGACATTGACAAGTTGTGTGACTCCAGGCTTAGAAACCATTTAGTCCAACCAGAATCATAGAATTTCAGTTTCTATTATTAATAATAGCTCATGTCTATATGGCACTTTTAAGATCTATAAATACTTTATATAATTTTCTCATTTAGTTTTCTCAACTACCCTTGGAGGGAGGTTATTATCTCTATTATTATTCTCATTTTAATAATACTAGATACTATTTATATAATACCTACTATATACCAAGCACTATTGTTAAGCCTTTTATAATTATGATCTCATTTTGGTCTTCTGAATTACCCTGGGAGATAGGTGCCCTCATACCATTATATCTCCATTTTACTACTATTTCTAATACTACTATTATTACTATTGCTGCTGCTGACTTCTCGGATTCAGTGTCTTCATCTATAAAATAGGGATAACAACAGCATCTGCCTTCCAGAGTAGTTAAAGAGACCAAATGAAATGATATTTGTAAAATACTTAGCACAAAGCCTGGCACATAGTAGGTACTATATAAATAATATATATAATTACTAATTATATTATATATATAATATATTATAATTTTGTATATATATAATTATATCATATATATATATAATATATATAAATACTAATACTATATAATAGTAGTAGTAATAGTAATAACAGTAATAGCAACAGCCAGTCAGAAGAATAGTGAAATCTCCTGGGTCCCTGACCAAGTTCTTTTGAATTCTGGTTCTGCCACATGTGATCTGGACAAGGCACCTAATTTCCCTAGGTTTCAATCTCCTCTTTAGAGGTTTGGACCAAACAGCTTCTGACCAGAGGAAGTTCAAATGTAGCTTCAGGAACTCAGTAGCAGTTTGATGCTTGCTTCTCAGAAAAATGGGAATAAAAAGAGCACCTATCTCCCAGGGTCCTTTTGACGACCAAGTAAGGTAATATTTCTAAACTTTAAAGCCTCCTATAAATGCTCCGGTTATTATCATTATTATGGTGATTATTTATTTATTTATTTATTTATTATTTATTCCAGATCTAGATTTTAGGGAGGCAATCTGTTTCTTTGCCAGATGTGAGAGGCTGGGCTCCAGACACTAGGTAGCTGGCTCTCTGAATGGACACTGCCCAGGTCTGGGGCTGGGGCTTAGCAAGAGTGGAAATGGGACCCAAAATAAAGAAATGACTTATCCAACTAATAGATGATTGAGACAAGATTGGGACGAAGCCCCCGGTTTGTAATCCAAGACTCTGACCAACTGGGGGCTCCCTGGCCACACTCACCTCCTTTAAAGTAATTCCCCTCCTGAAACTCCTGCAGGCCCAGGGTCTCGGGGGCGATTCCCACCAGGCGCACGTCGTGTTGATCCAGGAGGTCCTTGATGCTGCTGAGATCCTGGGCGATCCAGCGACACACGACGCAGCCGAAGCGCCGCAGGCCCAGGACCACGCAGGTGCGTTCCTGCCACAGGCTCCGCAGCTCCACGGCCTGTGCCCGACAGCCAAAGCCAATGAGAGTCCGCCCTCTCGCGGGCTAAGCCTCCTGGGCCCAAAGGGAGCTAGCTGTACGTACTGGCAAGGGGAAGGCTGACAGGCTGTCCCTTTGGAAAAGGCCCACTCCTGCAGGTAGGGACACCCCCCACCCCTCCGAGATGTGCATAAAATACCCTGTCTCCCGCCCCAAGAGCACAACTGAGATCCCTATTGGAGGATTATGGAGAAGTCGCTGACAAGTGCAAGAAGTATCCTATCTCTGTCTCAGGCATGAAACCGAGACCCCTCCGACTGTGGGGACCCTCCTCTCTGAGGAGTGCAGAGCACCCATCCTGCCTCGGCGTGCAGGTGGTCCCCACGTCTGGAGGCGGGCTCTGGGGAACCACTCTAAAATGTGCAATGAGAACCCCCACCCCGGCCCACGCTTTCTGAGACCCCAGCCCCGGAGGGGTGTTACGTTTGCTCCCCCGTCTCTCTCTAGATGTGCGATGGGGAGTGCACCTCCCTGAAGACAGAGGGCAAGGAAGACTCCCCTTTTCCAGGCAAGACACCGTCTCCTTGTCTCCCTGTATCCCTTCCCGTGTCCCTTCCCCTCCCCCCCCCACACGTCCTCTCCCTCCTCTTCCCACTCCCCCCATCCCACCCCCTCCTCTCTCACACAAACACACAGAGTTTGACAACTGGGACTCCGCCTCCGCGAGGTACTAGGAGTCCCCCACCCCTAAGCAGGCAAGGGGGCCCTCAACCCTCCAGGAGACTGGCAACAGGGGTCCCACCCCAGGGAAGAGGGAAACAGGGAGCCCCTCCCACCTCCTGCGGAGGCCCCCCACCCCCGCGGTGGCAGGTGCAGCTCGTCTCTCCTCCCCCTTTCCTTACCTCCCCGGTCGCTACGTTCTTGAGGACACAAGCGCCCACCCGAGCCAGGTCCAGGGCGCTCATCGCAAGTCCCAGAGGATCCTCCACAAGCTCAGTCCACTGCCCAGCACACGGCCTCGGAGGGGGGTGGGGAGCCTGGGCCGGAGCTACCTAGACCTTGGGGCTGCACCGCAGACACACACTTGGACTTTGCTAACCACGCGATAAACATATGCATGAAGCGCCAGCCAATCACGTCGTTCTCCCTGCCGGAGGCGGGGCTAGTTGTGCGTGGGTTACGTGCAAGGGGGAGGGTGGGAGAGGAGAGAGAGAAACTCCAACTAAAAGGTCCAGTTCAATGATCCTCCTTCAGTGAAAGGGGCCGGAGCAGGGGTTGGGGCGGTGGGGCTGAAAGGGACTTTGTGGAATAAGAATCGCCAACAACAGGCACGTTTACGTTGCAAACGCCAAGCTCCGAGTCTGGCAAAACTACAACCTAGAACAGATCCCGGCTCCTCCAGCGGCTAAACGTCTAACGGGGAAAGTGGGGGAAGCCTCTGTACAAGCGAGAGAGCGGCAGAGCCAAGCGCAGATCCTCCCCGAGGGAGGGCCCTGGGAGGCTTCCCGCTGTGCAAGGGGGGACGCAGAGCTGAGCAGAGAGAATCGTGCTCCGGGGGACGGCCTGGCAAAGGCCCCAGCCAGGAGGCCCAAGACCCTGCCTGAGAAACAGCAGGAGGCTGGGGCCCCTGGCTCCAGGAGCATCTCCGAGGGAGGAATGAGCGGGAGCTAGGCGGAGCTCAGCTTACGCAGGGCTTTAACTATATTTCATCCATGACCAACCTTGGCTCTGCACAAGAGAGCACAAAATAGAAATGTTTGTCCCTTCCGGTCGGTCAGATTGAAACTGTCAGATTTGGTTAATATGGTCATTTTTAATAAACTAAATGTGTTCTCTATTAATCTTCATTAAATTAAAATTGTTTCTCCATTAAAGCGTAGGTCCCTATGCCAACAAGGAATGGCTCACTGGTGCGGATCCATATCCTCCTCTATTTTTACATCATTCGTTTCCCATGTAAAAATGAAGGTTAGGTAAAAAGTGAAAATGTCAATTTTTTAAAATTTAAGAAAGATAAAACTAAGTGAAAGAATTAGGAGAGGTGATTTTAAGAACCCCTTTTAGGAGGGGAGGAAGGGAGGAACGAGATGTGTCTGGATTAGCTCTCTGGAGGATGAGTCCTTAGTCTTAGAAGAGGAGTGAAGAGGTGGGACTCATGTGGATGGTCAAGTATAGAGTCCGTTTATTCCAGATTCTCTCAGCCTTATACACCCTAATATCCTTATAGAACCATAGCACACTGTGCATGTGCTAACAATATACTGCACAACAATATACTGCAATAAACAATTTGCTATTATATGTAGCTGATTCTTTGTGGCTTAGTATCCCCCTGCTTTAATTACAACACAGGTTGTCACCGCCCTGACTTCTCAGGAAGGCGAGAGCCCTTAGGGGAGATGGGGAAACAGACATTGTCAGCAGGTTTCCTCTGAGCTGAAGGCTCTTATACCTCACCCAGAGTACCTTCACTATTTGTGGAAGGGGGAGCGAAGGGGGAGCGAAGGGGGAGCGAAGGGGGAGCTTTTCTTCTGAAAGAGTCCTGAGGATCCTTCCCCAAAGGAACTTCTAATTTGTTTTTCTTCTTGTTGGGCTTCTCTGTGAACTTATCCCTAAGGAATTCTGTCTTCTTTTTCCCTTATACTATATACTTAATATATATACTATTATATATACTAGTATATATAATATTATATATACTAGTATATATAAAATATACTATATATATTTTTCCTATATACTTAATACAGAAGACACACCAAGGATTAACAGGATTTCAAGTTTCAAATTCTTAATCTCTTAGCTTCTAAAGAGACTCATATTGGGTCATGGAAAAAAGGAGAGAGGGAGTGTGGAATAGTATTAGCTCAAGTGATCTCTGAATTCCCTTCTTCTTTGGCATTTTTTCCCCTAGGGAGTCTCATTTGCTGTATTATTCTCTATTTGTTTTTCTTGCAAGATGATGTCCAGAGATCTCTTCTCCTTAAACTCACCAGGCTCATACTAATGAGTTTCCAGAGCCAAATAACACACCACCCAGTGATTAGTTCTCTTGAGAAGAGTCTCTCCATATTTACCCAGTCTGCTAATCAAACAATAAATACACAATCCATCCCCAGGTATACCTTAAAGTATTCACAGGTCTGTGTTCCACTAACCATTCTCAAGGAGGATTACCTCCCATCCTCCTTGCTACCATCCTTTGCATGACATCACAAAACAGATACTATTTTTGTGTTTTATGAAGGATTGGAGGACCTAGAATACCATATTTCAGAAGGCAAAAGACCTGGAATTACACCCAAGAATTAACTACCAAACTAGACTAAGTATATCTTTCAAGGGGAAAAAAAAAATCAATCTTCAATGAAGTAAGAGACTTTTAATCATTTCTATTGAAAACAAAACAAAGCAGACCTAAACAGAAAATGTGACCTACAAACACAGGACTCAAGAGAATTATAAGAGGATAGACAAGGGGAAAAAATAATATATATATGCATATATATATATATATATATATATATATATATATATAATCTAAAAGTTAAACTGTTTACATCCCTAGATGGGAAAATAATATCTGTATCTCTTGAAAACTATAACTGTTATTAGGGCAATTAGAGGGGACATCTGTACTTGCAACTTTAGAATTGATTTTAGGATACTGGCACAGTGGCCAGATGGAAGATGGAAAACCAGCATGGTGTGCTCTCATCAGTGAAGATGCTGTACTCTATGAGCAAAACAGACAAATTAACTCAAAAGAAATGTGAAATGCACAAAATTAGAGAAGATACTTGAAATGTTTATATGGACTATTTGTATTCTACCTATGGCAGAACACTCTGAGCTCATATTGGTCTCAACAGCCACATCAGCTCTAACATAGTGATGTCATTTAGATCTTCTTCAAGAATAAAGGACAACAGCTAACCAATTAGAGGGGCATACATGGATGGAGGGTGTGAATATGAATGGACTCTGGTGTGATGATTTTAAAGAAAAAGATATTAAGGATTGGGAAAATGATTGTACGGGAGAAGAAGAAAGGGGAGATAAAATGGGACAAATTAGATCACATGAAGAGGCACAGAAGACCTATTATAATAGGGGGGGAAAGGGAGGGAGATGAGCATTGTCTGAAGCTTAATCTCATCAGTTTTGGCTCAAAGAGTAACTCAGTTGGATATGGAAATTTATCTTATCCTATAAGGAAGTAGGAAGACAAAGAAGGAAAAAAGAAGGGGCTGGATAGAAGGGAGGACAGAAACAGTAGGAGAAATGGGTAAGAGAAGGAAAGAGGGGTGGTAGAAAGAAACGTGGGTTGAGGGCAAGGCAAATTAGAAACGAAACACTTCTAAGGAGTGACAGCGTAAAAAGAAAAAACAAAAATATATATGGGGAGAAAAATAAGAGGGAAATACACAACTGGTAATCATAACTGTGAATGTAAATGGGATGAAATCACCCATAAAAAAGAAGCGAATAAGAGAGTGAAGTAAAAATCAGAATCCTACAATATGTTGTTTACCAGAAACATATTTGAAACAGAGAGATACATACAGAGTAAGTGTAAAAAGTTGGAGCAAAATTTATTATGCTTCAGCTGAAGAAAAAAAAAAAAAAACAGGGGTAGTAATTCTGATCTCAGATAAAGCAAAAGTAAAAATAGATCTAATTAAAAGAGATATGGAATGAAACTACATCTTGGTAAAGGATACCATAAACAATAAAGTAGTATTAAGACTAACTATATGCACCGAGTTGAGCATCCAAATTCTTAGAAAAGAAATTAAATCAGTCAGAGAAATAAATAAATAGCAAAACTATACTAGTGTAGGACCTCAACCTCCTTCTTTCAGAATTAGATAAATCTAACAACACACAAAAAAAGAAGAAATAAATGAGGAAAATTAATAGAATCCTAGAAAACTTACATATGATAGACTTCTGGAGAAAATTAAATAGGCATAGAAAGAAAGATACCTTTTTTCTCAGTAGTACATGACACCTACACAAAAATTGACCATGTATAAGGGCTAGAAATGTCACAATCAAATGCAGAAACCTAAAAATAATAAATACTTCAAACCACAATGCAGTAAATATATATATATTCAATAAAGGGCCAAGGAAAATAGACTGAAAACCAAATGGAAATTAATTAATCTAATTCTAAACAATGAGTGAGTCAAACAACAAATCATAGAAATTGTCAATAATTTCATGCAAGAGAATGACAATGATGAGACATTATTGGGGGGTAGGAGTAAGGCAATAAACATAAAACAGAGTGCCATGGCAGACTCACCCAAAGGAAAGTAGCAGCCATGGGATGGTCCATAGGTAGATTTTATAGGGAAAATTTAACCTCAGGGACATGACTGGGATTTCTGACAGGTTATGGCAAGGTGAGACTGCTTGAGACTTCTACACAGGTTGGGTCTCAGGGGTTTGACATAACTAGGATTGTAGACTAGAGGATCTCCACAGAGGGTGGAATGATGAAATTAAACTGATCAATGCCTTCTCCCTTCTTGTCTTGGGATCAGTTTTTATCAATTCCCCTACTAACCACATTAATCACATTGAAGACCTCATTGTTGGGAACACAATATGTTACCTCTGGTAGGCCTTTTCTTTTCTTCTTGTGAAAAGATGGTGTTGATTCAAGGGGACTGAGAGGCAGTTGCTGTTCTCTGTCCTCCCTACTGAGAGGCTGTTGTGTTTTTTGACCTCTTTCCTCTTCCCTCTGACTCCAATTTATTTTCCCAGCTCACAAGCAACACCTGTGTAAAGGCTGCTTTGCAACACCTTCAGATGTTCACAGCTGTGGAGGCTCTGGAAGAATTGATCTGCCCCTTACAGTGCACTTAGGCACGGTCTTTAACACTTCCTTAACAAAGGTCCTTAACAAAGGACAAACTTTTTATACCTACAACAACTCTGCCAGGTAGATGGTAGAAGTATAATTCCTATTTCACAAACCTAAAGAGACCAAGTAACTGATAGCAACAGATTTTGTATGTGGTAGAATCAGGACATCATTTATCTCTTCACTATATCATACTGTTTGCTTATATTTTAGAAACTTAAATCAGGAATAATAATAATCAACAGTAATAATAAAGAGCTCCTTTCTTCCTGATTCCCATTCTGGTGAGACTTTTGTATTATTGTGTTCAGTCTTGGTTGTCACATTTCATAAAGGACATCAATAAAGTGGGAAGCAGGCAGAGGAAGAGAATCAAGAGCATGAAAAGCCTAGATTCATGTCATGGGATAATCAGTTAAAATAAGGGGGTGTTGGGTTTGAAGAAGAAAAGAAGGAAACATGCTTGTCTTCAAGCATTTGATGAGCAGGCATAAGGAAAAATGGTGAGATTTTGCTGTTTGTCCCCAGAACATAGAACTGAGTTCAATGGGTAGAAAGTCCAAAGAACCAAATCTAGGCTTGAAAAACTTTACAACAATGAGGTTTGCCCAAAGGTAAATGAGCTGCCTCAAGAGATGATGAGTTACCCCCTTCTTGGACATATTGAAGCAGAGGTTGAGTGAACATTTATCTAATATGTCTAGTGAGAATTCCTTCATATATATGCTAAACTAGCTGGCATCTGAAGTCCTTTTCAACTCTCAAATATGATGATCTGTGCATTACTTTTATTCATGCAAAAACCATGTCATACACCACTGAATACAAGATTAAAAGGGGAGCAGAAAGATGGGAAACACTTTTTATAGCCAGTGTTTTTTATAAAGGCTTCATTTCTAAAATACATAGAGAACTGACTCAAATTTGTAAGAATACAAGTCATTCTCTAGTTGACAAATGATCAAAGGATAGGAATAAACGATTTTCAGATAAAGAAATTAAAAACATTTCTAGTTATATGAAAAGGTGTTCTAAATTATTATTGATCAAAGAAATGCAAATTAAGACAACTCTGAAGTACCATTACATACCTCTCAGATTGGCTAAAATGACAGGAAAAGATAATGATGAATGTTGGAGGGCATGTGGGAAAAATGGAACACTAATACATCATTGATAGAGTTGTGAGCTGATTCAACCATTCTGCAGAGAAATTTTGAATTGTGCCCCAAAGGCTATCAAATTGTGCATACCCTTTGATCCAGCACTGTTTCTACTGGGCTTATATCCTAAGGAGATCATAAAGGAGGGAAAAGAACCCACATGTGCGAAAATGTTTGTGGCAGCCCTTTTTGTATGGCAAGAAACTGGAAACTAAGTGGATGCCCATCAATTGGAGAATGGCTGAATATGTTATGGTATATGAATGTTATGGAATATTATTGCTCTGTAAGAAACAATTTTAGAGAGGCCTGGAGAGACTTACATGAACTGATGCTAAGTGAAATGAGCAAAACCAGGAGATCATTTTACACAGCAACAGCAAGATGATACTTTGATTAATTCTGATGATCATGGCTCAATAATAAGTTGATTCAGACCAGTTTCCAATGGTCTTGTGATAAATAAAGCCATTCATACTGAGAGAGAGGACAGTGGAAACTGAATGTGGACCATAACACAGTATTTTCATTCTTTTTGTTGTTTGCTTGCATTTGTTTTCTTTCTCATTTTTTTTTTCCTTTTTGAACTGAGTTTTCTTGTGCAGCATGATAAATATGGAAATATATAGAGAGGAACTGCACATGTTTAACATATATTGGATCACTTGCCAACTGGGCAAGGGGGAGAAAGATGGAAAAAATTAGAACACAGTGTTTTGTAGTGGTGAATGTTGAAAATTATCCATGCATATATTTTGAAAATAAAAATTTATAATTTTAAAAAAGAAATTAAAGCCATGTCTAGTCAAATAAAAACAAATATCTAAATCTCTATTGATAAGAGGACTGTAAATTAAGATAACCGAGTTACCACTTCACACCTTTCGGACTGGCTAAGATGACAGGAAAAAATAATGATAAATGTTGGAGGGGACATGAGAAAATTGGGAAACTAAAGCATCAATGTTGGAGTTATGAAGTGACCCAACCATTTTGGAGAGCAATTTGAAGCAATGCCCAAAGGACTAGAAAGGTGTGCATACCCTTTCAACCAACATTCTCATTATTGGGTCTATATCCCAAAGAGATTATAAAAGAAGGAAAGGGACCCACTGGTGCAAAAAATAACTGTAGCAATTTTTTGTAGTGGCAAGGAAGTGGAAGTTGAGTGAATGCCCATCAGTTCAGGAATGATTGAATAAGTAATGGTATATGAATGTAATGGAATATTATTGTATAAGAAATGATAAGCAGATTGATTTCAGAAAAGACATGAAGTGATTGAGGCAAGGTGAGCAGAACCAGGAGAATATTGTACACAGTAACAATAAGATTATTTGATGATCAATGTGATGGACTTGGCTCTTCTCAATAATGTGGTAATTAGAGACAATTTCATTAGACTTGGGATGGAAAATGCTATCCACCTCCAAAGAGAGAACTATGGATGTTGAATGTGAATTAAAGCATAGTATTTTCACTTTTTGTTTGCTTTCTTTCTCATCATTTTTTCCCCTTTTGGTCTGATTTTTTTTTTCATAATATGACAAATATAGAAATATGTTTAAACGCATTGTACATATTTAACCTATATCAGATTGGTTATTGTCTTGAGGAGGGAGGAGGTAAGAGAGGAAAGGAGAAAATTTTGAAATACAAAGTCTTACAAAAATCCATATTGCAAACTATGTTTACATGTATTTGGAAAAAGAAAATAGTATTGAGTAAAAAAAAAAAAACTTTTTGTTTCATGAAATTGAAATGATCTATTGTCTTTTGTGATATCCTCTCACTCTCATTTGTTAAAAAAAAATTCTTCCTAGACCCGTATTTGAGAAAGCCATTTGATTTCATTCTCTTCAATTTTTTTTTAAATGGTAGGACCTTTTATAAAAAGGTTGTGGATCAATATTAGAATGACCAGCAGGTGGCACTGTATAAGCAATTTTGTTGAGGAACCTTTTTCCCCTCTCTGTCACCATGAAAATAGATGGAACTGATTGCCTTAGACCACAGGAGTCTCTACCCACTGGATCTGATTGGAGATGTGAATTTATTTCAAGTCTTCCTCCTCTACTCCAGGCCCACCCCTTTATAGTCATTGGTGGAGAAAACTTAAAGCTCTTTGTCTGAATAACTGTTACATTAGTCTAAACCTAATTTCTTCAAAAATGCTTTCCAGTTTCCCCAAAACTTTTTGTCAGATAGGTGATTCTTCCCCAAACAGTTAATGTTCTCAGCCAGGTTTATCAAGCAGTGGATTATTACTGATATGGTTGTTTCTCTATTTTTCATTTTTGATTAAATCTATTTCAACTTAAACTTTGAGATCATGATGATTAGATATGCTTTTTTACATAATAAATTGTACTCCTGATCTTCATTTTGTTTTTGTGTGTATCTCTCATTTTTATGTTTCCTGAAAGCAATATATTGTTGAATTCAAGTTTTCAATCTGCTATTTTCATTTATGGGTAAATTTGTCCCATTCACATTCTAAGCTACAATTGCTTGTTGTATATTTTCTTCATTATCCTTCTCACCCTATTTCCCCTATCCCTTCTCACTGTTCTACATTACATCTATTCACTACCTTGTTTTCCTATTCCTTAACTTATTCCTCCAAGAGTCCCTTCCTTATCCTCTCAGCACCTACAATCCCCTTGACCTCTTATTTATTTCTGAATTTAGAAATGAGTTAAAATGGGAATGAGTTATCTACCACAGTAGATATATATGTTATTCTCTCTTTAACTCATTTCCAGTGAGAGAAAAGTTAGCAAGCAATATTTGTAATGCAGATAAGCTAGAAGCCTTCCCAGTAAGATCAGGTGTGAAACAAGGATGGTCATTGTCACCAACAATTTTCAATATTATTTTGGAAGTCCTGATGAGAGACGAGAAAGAAATAGAAGGAATCAAAATGGACAATGAGATAATAAAACTATCTGGTTTTGAAGAGGATCTGATGATATATTTAGAAAATCCTATGAACAGACAATTTTCAGATGATGAAATTGAAATTATTACCACTCATATGAAAGAGTGTTCCAAATCATTATTAATCAGAGAAATGCAAATTAAGACAACTCTGAGATACCACTACACACCTGTCAGATTGGCCAAGATAACAGGAAAAAATAATGATGATTGTTGGAGAGGATGCGGGAAAACTGGGACACTGATACATTGTTGGTGGAGCTGTGAACGAATCCAACCATTCTGGAGAGCAATCTGGAATTATGCCCAAAAAGTTATCAAACTGTGCATACCCTTTGATCCAGCAGTGTTTCTACTGGGCTTATACCCCAAGGAGATACTAAAGAAGGGAAAGGGACACTGCAGTATGTGCCAAAATGTTTGTGGCAGCCCTGTTTGTAGTGGCTAGAAGCTGGAAACTGAGTGGATGCCCATCAATTGGAGAATGGTTGGGTAAATTGTGGTATATGAATGTTATGGAATATTATTGTTCTGTAAGAAATGACCAGCAAGATGAATACAGAGAAGCTTGGAGAGAATTACATGAACTGATGCTAAGTGAAATGAGCAGAACCAAGAGATCATTATATACGTCAACAACGATACTGTATGAAGATGTAATCTGATGGAAGTGGATTTCTTTGACAAAGAGACCTAATTCAGTTTCAATTGATCAATGATGGACAGAAGCAGCTACACCCAAAGAAAAAACACTGGGAAATGAATGTAAACTGTTTGCATTTTTGTTTTTCTTCCTGGGTTATTTCTACCTTCTGAATCCAATTCTCCCTGTGCAACAAGAAAACTGTTTGGATCTGCACACATACATTGTATCTAGGATATACTAGGGACATATTGAACATATATAGGACTGCTTGCCATCTAGGGGAGGGGGTGGAGGGTGGGAGGGAAAAATCGGAACAGAAGTGAGTGCAAGGAATAATGTTGTAAAAACAATTACCCTGGCAGGGATTCTGTCAATAAAAAGTTACTATAATAATAAAATAAAATAGCCAGAACTAGGGCAGTAGTTGCATGAGTGGGAAGGAGACAGGTCCTAGAGATGTCATCAAAATAGAACTATGTTTAAAATAGAAAAAAAAATTTAGAAAATCCTGAAGACTCAAACTAAAAAGTTAGTTAAAACATTAATTTCAGCAAAGTGGCAGAATATTAAAGTAAACTCATATCAGTCATCAGCATCTACATATATCACAAACAAAACCCTACAAGAAGAGGTAGTAAAAGACAACCCTTTTAAAATAATTCTAGACAATATAATATGCCTAGGGATACACCTGGCAAAACAAATCCAGGAACTATATGAACAAAATTATTTTTTAAAAAAATTTTTATTAAAAAAATCAAATTTAAATAATTGAAGAAATATGTTCAGGAATAGTCAAAGCCAGTATAATAAAAATGATAATTTTACCTAATCTATATAGTCAATGCCATCCCAATTAAATTTCTACAGCTTATTTTACTGAGTTGGAAAAACGATAGCAAAATTCAGTTAGAAGGACAAAAGATCAAGAATATCAAAGATTCTGGGAAGATGGTAGAGTAGGTCAGAAAATTCAAAGCTCTCCAGATTTCACTCACAAAAAAGACAAAATTGCACCTCAGAACAAAACATAGAAGCATAATAACAAATAAGAGTTGGAACAGAAAAAACATCGTCCAACACAATTGAAGAAGATCCAAAGAAAGATTCCAGAATTGTGGTTTGGCTCCTGTAAAGTGTAAATACTTCCAATTTAGCTCAGTTGAAAACAAGGGGGCCCTGGAACTAGCATGGTGGGAAGGAATGCTCTGCCCCAGCCACAGGAATTTTCATCTCCCAGACTATGTAGGGAGTCAACATCAGAGATGAAGAAGATTATTATCTTCTTCTGCTGATAAGGAAGAAAACCTCAGCTGATAAGGAAGGCCAGGCCATTTGTGTTACTGAGTCTTGTGCTGGGGTAAGAATGAATCAGCACTTACTCAGTGAGTGCAGAAGCAGTGGGGCAAGGATGCTGCTGGCTGTGGGCTCTTACCCACATCAGGTTCATCATCAGAGGAAGATAATGAAATTTAAAAAGCCTCTCTTATCCCAAAGAGTAATATTAAATGATCATTTGCCCAAAAAGAAGTCATAAAACTACTTTATATATCACCACTAATCCATATTGTTTTAGGTTATTTAAAATAACCAGATGATATAAATTTGGAATAATTCTGTAGTGCAGGGAACAAGGATTTGATGGATTTAAAAAAGAATGAAAAGACTTGGATTTTCATAAGATGATGTTATCCACCTTCAGAGAAACAGAGGATAAATCAGTGTGGTATAACCATACATAGATGTATAAAAATGTAAATGTGTGTATGACTATGATTATAAATCTATGTATATATGTATGTGTATATGTCTACACACACACACACACACACACACACACATACAGACACACATCTGTGCTTAATTGTAGCCTTCTTGGGGGAGATGGGATGAGGAAAGGGGAAAAATAAATTAATATTCATCTGCATACATATATGTTAAAAAAAATAAACCATATGCAAATGACCAGATGTACAGTCAACTCTTCATACTAGTCCTTGGAAAGCTAACTCTGTTCTGTGCAGGCACATATTCATAGTTCATCTGACCTCCCAGAACTGAGACTCTGTTGCTTTCCTCACAAAGTTCTGCTCTGGGACAACAGCCAAAATTGGATATTGAAGGTGAAACTTTTAGCTTCTCTTAAATATCCCACATGTCATATGAAATGCCTTTGGCTGTAAAGCTAAGAGGAGATGCAAGTGGGAGATGGCCACCATTGCTGGGAATGAACTTTGTCCCAGGGACAGATTATGATTTGGTCTTGAAATTTCATTGTACTCCCAATAGCACAATCAAGATTTCCAACTGTCTTAACTCTTGGACATCCTTCCCCTTAGCTGATCTGATGCTCCTTGTTATCTAGTTTCTTGCACTATATTGGTGACTGACTCAGCAGGGTCACAGATCTTTCCATGGTGCGACACTTCAGCCTGAAACCTAAGAGTACATAGGGAGAAGTCAGGTTAGGGTTGTTCCAAGTTTTTCAAATTTATTCTGTGTGTGTGTGTGAGTGTGTGTGTGTGTGTGTGTGTGTGTGTGTGTGTTTAACTACAGCCATCCCTTCCACATCACAACTTTTCCTATTATGATTTCAATATATTGAAAATTGCATAAAAAATTAAGTGGGAATTTGGGGGAAGTTTGGGGAAGCCATAGACTATATGCCAAGGCCAACAGATGACCCAGAAAAAGTTTAAAAACTCAAAAATGCACAAAATATATGTATCATACTATGTGATATGAACATATATTATCTCTTAATATCATAATAATTGAGACTTCTGTGGTACAAAGAGAGCCAAAAATTTTTAGATGGATTTTCCAGATCACGGGGTTGCTGTGCCCCAACTCCAGCAATATAGAAGGGATAACTGTATTATCGCTGATCCAGCCCTTACATGTCACAGGAGAATTTTGAAACTCAGGGGAAAAAAAAACTCATTTATCCAGGATCAGACCAAAGCCTTACAAACAACTCTTCACTCCCAAGACTTTCCCTAGTTTTTCCTTATCACATAGATTGAGAGCAGAAGGGATCTCAGGGGCCAACTCCCCTAACTCAAACCTGAGCCAGAATGCTCTTCCTCAGTTCCCCAGCACTCAGTTCTTGTCATTTGAGAACATGCAGGCAAGGAGAGCCAGCTTCCTCCTGAAGCAGCCATTTCTATGATAGCAGCTCCAATGCTAAGGACACTTTTTCTGACTTTAAGCCCAATCACAAATGATCCTCTTTGTGACTCCCATCCATCCAGATTGGTTCTATCTCTGGGACTGAACAGAACAAGACTAATATTCTAAGGAACAGCCTGAAGTCATCCCTGATGGGTACCCTTTGCTCTCTCACTTCTCGAGACTAAACACACCCAGATCTTTTATTTTTCTTGTATTTAAAAACACTTATAAGCATAGGTATAAATGGATTTTCTTTTTTTAATTAAATCTTTTGATTTTCAAAACATATGCATAGATAATTTTCAGCATTTACCCTTGCAAAACCTTGTGTCCAATTTTTTCTCTCCCTTTCCCCCAACCCCTCCTCCAGATGGCAAATAATGCAATATATGTTAAACATGGGCAATTCTTCTATACATTTTCCCACAATTATCATGCTGCATAAGGAAAATCAGATCAAAAAGGGAAAAAAATGAGAAAGAAAACAAAATGCTAGCAAACAACAACAAAAAGAGTGAAAAGGCTATGTTGTGATCCACACTCAGTTCCCACAGTCCTCTCTCTAGGGGCAGATGGCTCTCTTCATCATAAGATCATTGAAATAAACTTGAATCCACCTCACTGTTGAAAAGATTCATAGCCATCAGAATTGATTGTCGTATAATCTTGCTGTGTCTATGTACAATGTTCTCTTGGTTCTGCTCACTTCAATTAGCAATAGTTTATGTATGTCTTTCCAGGCCTCTCTAAAATCATTCTGCTGATCATTTTTTGTAAAACAATAATGTTCCATAATATTCACATGCCATAACTTATTTAGCCATTTTCTGATGGGCATCCACTTGGTTTCCTGTATTTTGCCACCACATAAAGGGCCGCTACAAACATTTTCACACATGTGGGTCCCTTTATTATCTCTTTGGGATATAGACCCAATAGAAACACTAATGGATCAAAGGGTATGCACAGCCCTTTGGGTATAGTTCAAAATTGCTCTCAAGAATGGTTGAATCAGTTCACAACTCCACCAACAATGTATTAGTGTCCCAGTTTTCTTATGCCCTCTCCAGCATTCATCATTATCTTTTCCTATGATCTTGGCCAATCCAAGAGGTTTAGAGTGGTATCTCAGAGTTGTCTTATAATTTGCATTTCTCTGATCAATAGTGATTTAGAGCACCTTTTTATATGATTAGAAATGGTTTCAATTTCTTCATCTGAAAATTGTCTGTTCATATCCTTTGACCATTTATCAATTGGAGAATGACTTGAATTCTTAAAAGTTTGAGTCAATTCTCTATATAACATAGAAATGAGGCCTTTATCACCCTTGAATATAAAATTTTGTTCCCAATTTATTGCTTCCCTTCTAATCTTGTCTGTATTGGTTTTGTTTGCATAAAAACTTTTTAACTTAATATAATCAAAATTATCCATTTTGCTTTCAATAATGTACTTCAGTTCTTCTTTGGCTACAGATTCCTTCCTTCGCCACAGATCTGAGAAATAAATTATCCTTTGTTCTTCTAATTTCTTCATCATTACTCTTTATGTCTCAATCATGAACGCATTTCGACCTTATCTTGGTGTAGAGTGTTAGGTGTGACTCAATGCCCAGTTTCTTTTGTCAAATAGCGAGTTCTCATACCAAAAGCTGGGGTTTGGGGGTTTGTCGAAAACTAGATCACTATAGTCAATGACTATTTTGTCTTGTGAACCTAACCTATTCCATTGATCAATTTCTTGATCTTGATCTAGTCTATTTCTTAGCCAATACCAAATGGTTTTGATGACCATTGCTTTATAATATAGTTTTAGGTCTGCTACAACTAGGCCACCTTCATTTGCTTTTTTTAAAATTAATTCTCTTTAAATTCTTTTATTCTTTCAGGTGAACTTTGTTACTTTTTCTAGGTCTGTAAAATAATTTCTTGGTAGTTTGATTGATATGGTATTAAATAAGTAGATTAATTTAGGTAGTATTGTCATTTCTATTATATTAGCTTAACCTACCCAAGAACATTTGATATTTTTCCAATTGATTAGATCTGACTTTATTTATGTAGAAAGTATTTTGTAGTTGTATTCATACAGTTCCTGTCTTTGCCTTGGCAGGCAGACTCCCAAATATGGTATGTTTTCTCTAGTTATTTTAAATGGAATTTCTCTTTGTATCTCTTATTTTTGATCTTTGTTAATAATATTTAATTCTATACATATTCTATATATATAACATTTAATTCTAATGAAATGCTGATAATTTGTATAGGTTTATTTTATATCCTGCAACTTTACCAAAGCTGCTATTTGTTTCTAGTAGTTTTTTTAATTGATCCTCTAAGTATACGATCATATCATCTATAAAGAGTGATAATTTGGTTTCCTCATTACCTGTTCTAATTCTTAATTTCTTTTTCTTCTCTTATTGCCAAAGCTAGCATTTCTACTACAACATTGAATAGTAATGGTGATAATGGGCAACCTTGTTTCACCCTTGTTCTTATTGGGAATGGATCTATTTTATCCTCATTACATATGATGCTTGCTGATGGTTTTAAATAGATGGTACCGCTAATTTTAAGGAAAACTCCATTTAAAACTGCTGGCTTCTGCTGACACAAATGGAATAAACAAAGGAAGATGCAAATATTAGCATTAGCCATTCAGGAAACTTAACCTAACTTTGTGTAATTGAGTCTTGCAGTCTCTTCTCAAGTCTCCGCTCCTGTCACTGACGACTCACAAGTGACATCTGGTGGTGATTGTAAAACATAGCCAAGTTTGTCAGAAGCAGAATCTCAGTTGGGCAGCACCAACGGTCCCCCTTTGTTATCTAGGGATCCGGAAAGGCGAGACCTAAATTCTGTTGGCTCCCAGGTGAAGAGCAATCTATCTCTACTCCCAGAATCACATAATCTCAAAGAAGGGAAACAAAAGGCATCATGGTATAATGGAGAGCTTTCTGACCTTCCTCTCTCTGAGGCTCAGTTTCCTTCTCTGAAAAATGAGAAGTTGAAATAAACAATCTCTAATTGCTATCCCAATCAAAATATTTGGATTTATGTTCAATCCCCCCACTTCAGTCTTCTCTTCTTTAGGAAAAAAAAGTCCCAATTCTGTCATTATTAGTGAAAGAAGGCTAAGGAACACAATGGTTATACAAAATATTCAATCAATCAAAAAACATTTACTAAGCATTTTCTGAGTACCAGGCATTATGCTAAGTGCTGGAGATACTAAAAAAGACAAAAAGCTCTTATTTTTAAGGATTTCACAGTCTAATGTGGGAGTAAACACATATGTATGTATTTATGTATATGTGATCCCTTCTATAACTTCTAGAAAAAAGTAAATCAGTTCCTTGGAGATGTTGGGAGAATGGAGGGAGGAAAAGAGTTTGAGATGAAATAGGAAGATTGGGAAAACAGGGAAGGAGGACCAAGATTTGTAGGCTATGGTGTAGAGAAAATATTTCTTATTTATCCTTTATTAATATTGTTGAATTTACACAAAAATTGTCTTAACTCCAAAAGCTTGATATATTGTGTTGCTGAGAATAACTAACTCATTCACAGTTAATTATTATAAAGTATTGGTGTTATTATGTACAATGGTCTCTTGAGGAGATTGGAATTTAAAAATCTTACAAAAATGAATGTTGAAAACGATCTTTATGCATAATTGGAAAAATAAAATACTATCTAAGGAAGGGGAAGAGAGAGAAAGAAATAAGAGGTAGATGTATATATATATATAGATAGATAGATAGATAATAGAAAGATAGAAATAGGGATAGAGGGATGGATAAAGGAAGATAACTGACATAAAGAGAAAGATGGATAGATAGTTGTATGGATAGAAGATAACACCATTGATGAGAGAAATGAACATTAAAACAACTCAAAAGTACTACCTCATACCTATCAGAACAGCTAAGATGACAAGAAAAGAAAATAATATTGTTGAAAGAGATATAAGAACACTAAAGTACTATTGGTGGAATTGTGAACTGATCCAACCATTCTGGAGAATAATTTGGAATTATACCCCAAGGGCTATCAAACTGGGCATACCCTTTGATCCAGTAGTGTTACTACTGGATACTGTAAATGAGATGATTCCAAAAGAATAATGATGGAAAATGCTGTTCACATCCAGAGGAAGAACCATGGAGATTAAATGTAGATCAAAGCATGTATTTTCACTTTTTTCCCCCTTTTTCCTTTCTTATAGTTTTTCCCTTCAGTTCTGATTATTCTTTTACAACATGACTAATATGAAAACATATATAGCATGATATGTATAACCTATGTTGGATTGCTTGCTATCTTGGGAGGGAGAAGTGAAGGAAGGGAAAGAGAAAAATTTGGAATCTTACAAAAAGTGAATGTTGAAAACTATCTTTACATGTCATTGGAAAAAAATAAAACACCATTAAATGGGCAAAAAGATAAAGGAAGAGATAGATATATAGATGATACATAGATAGACAGGCAGATAGAGGGAGGGAGAGAGAGAGAGAGAGAGAGCGCACAGTGATAGAGAAGAGATAGAAAAAGAGAAGAAAGAGAATGAAAGAAAGAAAAGAGAACAAGGGAGAAAGACAAAAATAGAGAGAAGAGAAAAAGAGGAGGGTGGGAAAAAGAAAGAAGAGAGAGAGTGAAAGAAAGAAGAGAGAGAAGAGAGACCAAGGGAGAGAGAAAGACAGAGAAAGAGAGAGAAGAGAGAAAGAAGAGGGTGGGAAAAAGAGAGAAGGGAGACCAAGGGGGAGAGAGAGAGAGAGAAGTCTAGAAAGTAAGAATATTGTTAAGAGAGGAGTGAAGAAGACAGTATGACTGACAAGATGCATTACCTCAAAATTGAGGTTGTAGGAGGGAACAGAAGGGAAAGAGCAATCCTCTCGTGGAGATGAGAGTCTACAGACTGATGGAAGAGGACTGTCCTTCTGTCTTTGAAATGATAATGCCTGAGGATCATTCTTTTTCTTCTCTTGGGTTCTGTCCATTGGCAGACCAATGGGGGGTGGGAGAGGGACTGTGTGTGTCCTACTTCGCTCTCCCCACTGTTGTGGAGGCCTACTTCTCTCCCTATAAATGAGTTCATTTCGAGCATCTTCAGGTTTGCCCTCACCTGAAAGCAGCACATTTGGAGGGACAAACTTAAAGGTTTTGTGTTTCATAGGTGGACCTGCAGTTCTCTTGTGATTTGGTGTGGGAGAGCTATTATTTTACTTATTTTATGAGTGCTCCTATACTTTTCCAAGCAGGACCCTAAATCTTAACTCCTGGCCTAACTTGGATTTTCTCTGGGAAAATAAGTTATTTGAGTCATGGCATCACCGAGAGTGAGGCAGATCCCAGAGGTCTAATTCCGTCCAAAGGAGTGGGGTGCAGAAGGACTAGAGGGGCCAGTCCTGTCTCTGCGTAAGACTATGAGGTGTGATTCAAAATCCATTCCTTTTTCACTGAGGCAAGTAAGGAGAGCACAAACTCTCACACTTCACCTAGGATTGCCTAAATAAACGGGAGCCTACCCAATATAGAGGTTAAAAAAAAAAAAGGTTCACAGATGAAACATTTTCTAAGTTCCTACTCATTGATCTAGGTATTTGAAGATATAGGCTTTAGGAAAGACTCAGACTAAGGCAACATGGCAAAACAGATATAATGCTACATTTGGAGGCAGCCAAGTCTAGCCCCCATTCTTACTTCTAACTATCTGTAAGATGCTGGATCAGTTACCTTGAGTCCCGTAGTCTCAGTTTACCCATGAGTAAAATGGGAATGGAGGCATCTAGTAGATAGAGTGCCAGACCTGGAATCAGGAAGGCTTATTTTGTTGAATTGAAATCTGGCCCCAGATACTTACTAGCTTTGTGACCCTGGGCAAATCACTTACCCCTCTTGACCTCAGTTTCCTCAAATGTAAAATGAGCTGAAGAAGGAAATGGAAAAGCACTTCAGTATTTTTGCTAAGAAAACCCTAAATGTGGTCATGAAGCATCAGATACAACTGAAAACAATTGAACAACAAAAAGTGGATAGAAAGATGCATCTACTGAACAGGATTGTTTCAAGACTCAGATGAGATGATTGTAAAACAGTTTGAAAAGTCAAAATTGGGTTTTCTGGACAACCTTTTCTGAACTTCCCCACTCCAGGCTTTTATCCTCCAACATTATTAATGAGTTCTCCTGAGATTCAAAACACTGCTTAACCCATTGCAGTCAAGCCAAACTCCTTAAATAAGGGCACTGTGACCCATAAATCCTTAACTAGTTCTTGTTTGAATTTCTCCTCCCCAAGGCCAAAACTCTTTAGATCTTTACCAACATGCCAAAACTCTCAGCACTGCCCTGTTGCTAAAGAGACCAAACTGTGGCTGAAGCTCAGAAAAGCCCCAAATTAGAAGAGGTAACTAACCTTGAGCTGCAACATACAAATAACAATTTCTATTTAAATAGCATTATGATGTTTACAGTGGGGGAAAGAATTATCTCATTTTAGCCTTATAACAACCATGGGCAGCAGGTGCTATTATTATTTCCATTTTACAGATGAGTAAACTGAGACAGACAGCTAGGAAATGTCTTGAAAGCTAAGGAAGGTGTCTACACTATAGGTCTAATTCTCTGTGTATTTTGGTGCCACCTAGTGGTCATTTCAACCATTTATCTATTCCTTAGTGAAAATGATCAGGTGGAAGTTGGTGGAAGAAGGGGTTTCAGTGGAGGAAAGGAATTATTATTGAATCTACTATTGGAGAAACTTGAGTTCAGATCTTCCATCAGCTATTTGCCGACTGTGTGTGCTGACATGGGCAAATCACTTCCCCTCTGTGGTCCTTAGTTTTCTATTCTGTAAAATAAGGCAGTTGGACAATGTGGCCATAAGCTCACCTCAGTCTCTCCATATCTTAGTCCATGATCCTTGACCATTTATATGGAGAGATTTGAATCTGAAACCAGGAGCATGGAGAAAGCAAAGGGAGGCAGTTCTGATACTGATCTTTTAGGCTTGGAGTAGGGGTAGGAGACCACAAAGCTGGGGGGTAGAGGCTTTCCTATGCTCCTAAACTCAGGATATAGAGAAGAATGTCAATGTTACTTGTTTTTTGTTTGTTTGTTTGTTTTTAATAACTTTTTATTGACAGAACCCATGCCAGGGTAATTTTTTACAACATTATCCCTTGCACTCACTTTTGTTCCGATTTTCCCCTCCCTCCCTCCACCCTCTCCCCCAGATGGCAAGCATGTCAATGTTACTTGTGCAGGGACTGTAATATGGCAATTTAAGGCTTACAGAGGGCTTTACATGTTATCTTATTTGATTCTTACAACATTGGAATATGGGTACTAGTATTATTCTAATTTTACTAGTATTATCCCAATTCCAGTTGAGGAAAATGAGGTATTAAAGTTAATGATTTTCCCAGAGTCACCCATCTAATAAGTGGCTGAGATCAGATTCAAACTCAGATTTTCCAGACTCTCTGGTTGGTATAGAAGGGGCAAGGTGATATAGGAATGAAGGCAGGGGATCCTGATGGAACTAGGAGTCTTAGCTCTGGCTCCAAAGGAAAAATGTCTTAAAAGTTACTAAAGTCCTCTCTTTAGGATGAATTATCAAGAGGAATGAATATAATAGTGTCTGTTTTGCAATTTACTGTTTTAAAAGTAGTGCTCAGGTTTCAGAGGTTGTCATACAGCCAGTATATGTCAGGAACAGAATTTAAACTCAAATCTTCCTACCTCTCCACTAGGCCACCTTCCCTACTGGAGGTATTAAAAGTGGCCATGTCAATCTGTCATTTAATGAGACTGCTTTCAAAGTAGGATACCCTGGACCTTTGAGATTACTCCTCCCTCTCCCCAGGAGATGAGATTGTGTATGGCTGTGGTCTCACTAACCCTAACCAGATCAACTCCTTTTGGATTAATTAAATAAAACTCTTATGGTCTTTCAAGACTAGACCCGGTCATTACCACTTAGTTCAGCTTCTTCAGAAAATTGGAAAGAAAACCAGAGACAATAAAAGTCTCCAAACTCTGCTCTGCTCCCCTAGAGTGAGACCTAATGGACAATTCATTAACCCATCATGCTAAGTGACTGAGCTCTGAAGGTCTGAGTTTCCAGAATTTGGGCACTTTAGTGCCCTGAGCCTATCCCCTCTCCTCCCTCTCTTCCCCTTGCCTCACTTCTCCCTCTAGACAAGATAGCCATGATGAACTCTGATCTTATCAGTTAAGAGACAGGACAAGAAGAGAGATTCCAAGACAAAGAGATAAAAATTCACTCGTTTATTTAGCTTTACCATAATTATCTGGTACAAATATACCCAAGCATACACAGTATGCACCCAGCAGCCCCAGTGCCTAGCACACCTACTGTCTTAAATCCCTGTTGGACAAAGGGGCGTCCCACGCACCTTGGATGATGCAACTGCTTTGAGGCTGGCGGCAGTGATTTCTTAGAAGGATCAGCCTCTTCAAATGTATAACATTCAAACCACAGCTTCCCACCCTCCACCCTCATCCCTTCATATCCTTTAATATAAAGTGACCCCCATTCTTTTCACAAATAGAAAAAATAAGGCAGCTACCTTATAGAAAGCATCCATTCCCTGTCCATGGTCAGACAAGGTCTAGCTCCCTTGTCTCCCCAAAGTAGTCCCTGATAGAGAAACTAACTCACCAGGAGATCAGGGCTTCCCATGGACTAACAGAGGGTTCAGAGAGATGGCAGGAGCTCTAGAGAGCTAGCCCACATGTCAGAAAGGGGACAGGAGCGGGGTTATGGGAAAACTGGATGCAAAGGCACAAAGCTCTTACACAAGTCAGAGAATTCTCCCCCTCCCCCACCCCCATCTCTGCACTTAACAGATTTACAATCTTACTACAGTTGTAATATACAGAACAAAAATCCCTTTCCCTCTCCCACTCCCTGCCCCTGCCCTTCCCCTCCCATTAAGGGGTCCTTCATTATGAAGGCATATCTATGTACAGTCCCACACCCTCAACAGAACACTGGACTCCTTTCCCTTCAAGCTGGAAGCATCCTCAGAGTTGAGGAAGGGAAGTGGCTGGCCCAAGATCACACAGTAAGTGGCAGAAATGGAGTTTGGAGTCCAGGCCTGCTGACTCCCAGTCCAGGGCTCTGTCCACTGCCAAGAGTTCAAGTGTTCCATTCTCTTCACACATAAATTAAGGGGGAACTAATATTCCCTACTGAAAAGAGGAGGTTCTGCAACAGCCATCTTCCTCTGGAGTGAAAACCTCAAGCTGGCTGACATGGATCCATCTACCAGGGCCGCCACAGGGGACTGGGAGGGCCTTTGAGGACGGGCTGTTTCCCAGGGGCAGGAGCGGGGAAGGAGGGAGCCAGCCCCTCAGAGGCGGCCGAGGAGCTTTTCTGGAAGTGGCTGCGCAATTTGCTTTGGGTGTCGGTCTGTGCCTTGTGGAAGGAGAGGAACTGGAAGGCTTCCTGCAGGCAGCGGGCGTAGCCCTCCTTGAAGTCGGTCTGCAGGCTTCTGGGGAGAGAGCCTGGAGCTGGAGAAGGAAGGAAGGAGAGAGAGGGATGAGAAGCGGCTCCCAGCAGCAGCACCCATCCCCGCCCCTGTCCGGGTCCTGCACCCCTTCATCTCCAGCATCTAGCGCCCGGGGCTCACCTTTGCCCTGCAGGTGGCTCTGCTGCTTCAGGTAGCTGACGGTCATCTCCAGGATGTCAGCCTTCTCCAGCTTGGAGTTGGGCTGGTGTCTCTGGAACTCCTTCTCCAGCAAGAGTTTCAGCTGCTCGATGCTGCTGTTGATGCGGTCCCGGCGCATCTTCTCCACCACCGGCTTCCTCAGCTGTGGAAAAAGAAGGGGGGTAACAGTGGTTAGCACAGAGCCATCCTGGACTCAGCCAGCCCCAGCCCTATTTTAAAGACTAGAAGTGGGTCCCAGTACTCGTTCCCGGCCGAAAACTTACTTTGTTTTTCTCTTTGGGAGTCAGCAGGGAGCTATGCTCCATGAAGTCTGTGCTGGGGGCCATGGGGCTGCTGGTAGAGACGGCGAGGGTGGGAGGCAGGGAGGGAGGCAGCGCGGCTGGCTGGACTGGCCGCCGCTCCCGCCGCTCCTGTATTTATCCAGTCCGCCTGGCCCGGGATCTGTGGGGCTCTGGCCTCGCTGACTTTCCCACACTCGCCGGCCAATCAGAAGGCAGGGCTGGACAATGAGAGAAGCATCTCTTCTTGTGTGCTCGGGCCCCGGCTGAATAGGCCGCGGATAATGACGCTCCCCCTCTCCCCCTCCCGCCCCCGAGCAGGTGGGGACTCTGTGGCGAGAGAGAGAGTGGAGGGAACCTGGCCTTGGAAAAGCTGGGAACTGGCTGCCCACTGATGTGGGACATCAATAGCGCTCCGCGTCCGGACACAAAGTGCGCTGCCGGGAGATCTGTGAATGGAAATGGAAATAACCCCCGCCCCTCCCCCGCGGCACACTGCCGAGTGGCGGGAAATCTTAGCCGCGCTCGGGGGAGGGGGGAGGGGGGGGGGGGGGGGGAGGAGGAGGAGGAGGATTTCTCCTCTGGGACTGTGGGAGCGGGAACAGAAATGCACCCAGGACTAGATGGGAAGCTCCTGGTCAAGGAAACTAATTGCGAGGTTGGATCCCCAGCCTTTCCTCCGAATGACCTCTCCCGGCCAGATCCGAGGGAAAGGGAGCAAGGAGAAAAATCGAAGGCGACTCCACAGGGGTTTATTCCGCACCAATTGGACCTCGGGCACTATGGCAGTTTAGAATGACTCAGTCTCTATCCTCAAAGAGTTAATAATCTACACAGAGAAGCAAAAATAATAATAATAACATTTATTTGGCACTTTCTGTATGCTAAGTGGTTTACAATTATTATCTCACTTCTCCCCTTAACCTTGGGAGGCAGACCTTGTACTTATCCCCATTTTACAGATAAGGAAATTGAGGCAAAGAGAGGTTAAGTGGCTTGTCCAGGTTCACACAGCTAGTAGCTATCATTCAGTTTACAATCTACCCAGAGAAGCAATAATAATAATAATAATAACTAACATATATTTGGCACTTATTATGTGCTAGATGTTTTACAATTATTCTCTCACTTCTCACCTTGAAAGTAGACTTTGTACTTATCTCCATTTTACAGATAAAGAAACTGAGACAAAGAGAGGTTAAGTGGTTTGTCCAGGTTCACACAGTTAGTAACTATCCCGCAAAAGAGTTTACAATCTTTACAGAAGTAATAACAACAACAACAATAATAAATAACATTTATTTGGCACTTAACTTTGTGCTTTATAATTATTATCTCACTTCTCTCATTCACCCTGGGAGGTAGACCTTGCAATTATCCCCATTTAACAGATAAGGAAACTGAAGCAAAGAGAGCTTAAGTGGTTTGTCCAGGTTCACACAGCTAGTAACTATCAGAGGCTAGAACTGAAATCAGGTCTTCATTTTGCCATGTAACTACACAATACAAAATATAAAAGGAGAATAAATACAAAGTAATTTAGGGGAGGAGAAGAATAGCAACAAAAGGGGTTGGAATGAGGAAAGACTTCAAGTAAGAGGTGAGCTGAGCCTTGAAGGAAGCTGGAAATTCCAAGAGCCAAAAATAAGAGAGAGTATCTAGGAATGGTAGGGGAAGATAGAATATCCTGTTTAGGTGAAATGGCCTTTGAAATCATTTTGACTTCTAAATTTCAGATTCTATTATCCCAGTTTAGCTATTTCAAATCTATTTAAGTTTGAGTAAATTACTTCCCTGTGTGCCTCAGTTTCCTTATCTATAAAATATGGGGTTAGATTAGACAACCTCTAAGGTTCCTTCTATAAACCCTTATCTTTTGGTTTGTTCCAATACTCGTCTTTACTAGAGACTCAAGTCCAGAGAGAGAATGTGAATTGTCCACACTCAACAGCAAATGGATTTCAGAGTTGGTCCTTTAATCTAGTTGTAGGTCCCATGATTTCCATTCTAGGGCTCTCTCCACAGGTATGACAGCATATGTCCTCTAGGGAAAACCCATAGCCTGGTCTCATAGTATTCTACTGCTTTCAGAGGCCGAAGCTTTGGGGAAATCCTTTCTTCCAGGTATTTTGATAGGTCAGAAGGTTGAACTAAATCCCTGAGTCAAAAATGCATATGGCCTGTCAATCACCTAGCACCTGCTTGTTGAGCACCTACAGCATATCCCAGACATTAAATGGAAAACATAGACGCATAAGACACAGTCTAACTGGGGACAGTAGCCTAAAATGTGCACGTGGCAATAATGATAATTGACAATTGTGAGCAACTTGGAATTTGGCAAACGGTTTCACTAAATGGTCTCATTTGGATGCCATGACAATCCGGTGAAGGAGGCACTACAACTATCAGTACGTCCGTTTTACTCAGAAGGAAACTGAGGCTCAGAAGGAGATGGAGTTTGCCCCTGGTTGTTTAGTTACTAACGAAGCATCAGCATCAGAAATTAATCCCAGGTTTCTTTTCACCCCAACTCCAGCGTTTTCTTTTTTTTCTGTCCTACCAAACTGTTGACACTTACATTGGAGTAAGTAATTGGAATCTTCCAAGGAAGGAGAAATAGTGAGATACATAAAGGCAGAAAAGTTTTCACAGAGAAAATGGGACTTGACCTGGGCTTAGAAAGAAAGGTGAAATCATGAAAGACAGGAGAAGAGAAAAGGCATTTTAGGTGGGGAAGACGAACATGAGCAAAAGTACCTAGGTGGTACCCATTCTATCAGTAATATATCAGCGTGCTTTTGTTTTCCCACAGCCCTTTTAGGACTTTTTTGCAATCTTTTCCAAGTTAAACAAAAATAGAGAGGTGGAGGGGTGCTAGATGGTACCCATTCTACCAGTAATATATCAAAAACCTCTGTTTTCCCATAGCCCTTCCAACACGTATCACTTTAGGTCTTTTTTGTAATCTTTTTCAAGTTAAACAAAAATAGAGAGATGGAGGGGTGCTAGAGATATAAAATGTTGCATGCATTTTAAGATGTGATCACTGTTATTAATTTTACTTTGTTACAAAAGATCTCTCATGAAAAGAAAAGCCTATAAAGATTGATAAAGTAAAAACAAAATGTATCAATGACATTTTTAAAGAGAATAAAATAAGTGAAGCAGGTGCCTGCCTCAATTTGTTCATCTACAAAATGGGAATAATAACAACACAGCTAGGTAATCTTTGTGATAGAGGGTACATGAAAAGGAGTAACAAGTCATAAGACTGGAAAGGTATATCAGGATGTCAGAGATAATATAAAATGTAAGCAATAATATGAATGATTCATGCAAACCTATTTTCCCTTAATTTACTGGGAGTTGTGTAAAGATTGCTTTTCCAAGGCCAACTACCAGGGAAAATGTTTTTGACTTCAGGACCGGATTGGTCCAAGAATGGGTAGGATTTACAACTTTAACAGTGTCAAGTCAGGAATCATTTATGAAGTACCTCCTATGTGCCAAACATTGATGCTAAACCCTGAGGATATAACTAAGGACCAAAAAATAAAAACAAAACCCAGTCTGATGCTCCAGGGATTCACGGTATGATGGGACTAAGTCACATGCTAAGTACAAGGCAGTGTGCTTCAGAAAAGCAGATTTCAATCCCAGCTCTACCCATGACTCTTTATGCAGTCTTGAGCAATTTCTTTTCCCTTTTCTGGGCCTCAGTTTCCCCATATGTAAAGAAGTTTGCACTTGATGGCCAAGGATTCTTTCAGCTCTGATGTATTGTAATTCTGACTCAAATCAGTTCTCAGCCACATCTGTTCCTGTATCCTGGATGGCCTGTTTTCTTCCCTACCCCCCACCCGTGCCCACCCAGGTAAGACAAACGTGGCTGAGCACAACATCCCCCCCCACCTCCCAGTATCTGCTTCCCCAGCCCCTTTTGTGCGGCTCTCAATGGCCTCATCCCTTTTGTACAGATCAGCAGCTGGGAAGCTCTGGATCCTTTATGTCAAGTTGTGGGAAAGTTTTTGTGACAGTGTCTCACGTGTTTTCTCAAAAGCTCCTGGATCACGTCTGGGCACATGTAATACCATCTCAGAAAAACTCCCCAAGTTTGGCAGCAGAAGCTCAAGTTCTCATAAATAGTTTTTTTTTTTTTTTAAGATCACAGAATTGTGGGAGAACTTTTGGTTAACAGAGGTAACTGAGAAAGTCTCTATTTCATAGGTAAAATGAACCCTCTGGTAAACAACCAGGGCAGAGCCCCCAATTAAAAACTGAAACTAATGGGCTTGGGTTCACATAGGAACTCATTAAGCTCAGAGGAATCCTTAGAAGTCAACTCTTTCAACTTCTCTTTTTTTCAGAGAATAACCGAGGCTCAGAATTGGAAAGGGACTTGGTCAAAGTCACATGGTTAGTGATGGCTCTTCAAAATCCAACAAGCAGAAGATCATAAGCCTCCAAAATAACTTCTTTACATAGATGGGGAATGATAGGTGTAGAAGGTTGTGTATGTAGTCAGACTTAGTTTAGGTATTGGCTAGTTTTGCTGAACCACTTTTCAATATTTTTAAAAGGTGATTCTGGGGGAGAGGAGAGGCAGGACTAACGTTGGACCAAAGGATGATGGGAAAACAAAAGATGCAAACAACAATTTTCAATTTAAAAACAAATTAATTAATCCCCAATTCGATTCTTTCATCTTTTTTTTTTTCTTTTCTCCCTCACTCTCATAGAAACTGAATTAACAAAGTTGATGTAATATTAGCCTGGAAAGGAAAAGACTCAAATAATAAGATAGCACTCTTCAAATATTCAGAGTAGTGTTCAAAGAGAAAAGATGAAAACTTTCTCTCCTTAGCCCAACACAAAGCTAGAAGTAATGAGTAAAAGCTGAGAAGAGGAGGAATTTAAGGTTAGAGCTTGGGAAAATCTCCCTGATAGTGTCATCACTGAATAGAATGGGCTAACTCCAAAGGTGTGATCCTGAATAAGTCACTTCATCTCCATCTACCTCAAAATTCTCATTTCTAAAATGAAAATAAGAATAGCACCTACATTCTGGGGTCACTATGCAGCTAAAATGAAATGATATTTCTAAAACACTTTGCAAACCTTACTATAAAAATGCTTATCACCACCACCATCATCATTATTTAGTTCCTCATCATGAGAAGTCTTCAAGCAAAAGCTAGATCAGTAATTCTCCAAGTGTGGTCCAGAGAATCCTGGGAGTCTCTGAAACAATTTCAGAGAGTCTACAAATTCAAAATTAGTTTTTATTTTTAATATAGTAGATATCTATAAATATAATCCACAGAAACAAAAATTCTTGGGACAAATCCTCAATAAGTTTTACTATTATAAAGCTCCCGGGGACAAAAGTTTAAGAATCACTGGGCTAAATATTTATTTCTTGGCAAGGTTGCAGAGGGGATTGATGGTCAGATATAAATTGGATTGGATAGACCAGAAGGTCCTTTCGATCCCTGAGATTACAAATCAATTTAACAAGATAAATCATATAAAGGAAATGAAACTAAACTGAGCCCCAAAGCTTAAATACAGGGCAAAAACAGCTCCGTATCTTCTGTGTGGAAGGGTACCTTTAGGTCAAAGAGATGCTGGAAAGCTAATTTAGAGGGATAGAAAGAATCTCTTTTAATTCCTTTGCACGGAAGCTTCCCCTATCCCCTCCATACCCTCTTGGATAGACTGAGTCTGAAAGATCTCTTGAGGAAGTTTTGCACAGTCATGAGAAGTGAGAAGAAAAAAACAGATAATAGTGAAGTGCCAAAAAGTTGGCTAAGAGGTTTTATCTCAGGAAATCCCTCAATCGAAATGAAAGCAAAGATACTCACACTGAGAGAGTGTATATAGATTGGACTAGTCAGTTAGTACCTAGGTAGGCCACAGTTCAAGTCTTTGTTCTGTCACTAATCACTGGGTTACCCTGGACAATTCGCACCTCACTGAATCTCAGTTTCCTTCTCTATTAAAAAAAAAAAAGATAGATTTAAATTAAACTACTTTAAAAAATTACTTTAGAATCAGGACCATGAAAAGTCATGAAAGGTTAGGCCTGGAACTCTATCTCAGAGGTAGAATTTTCCAGCCCAGACCTGGACAAGAATGTCTTCTGTATCATTGCTAAAAAGGGGTACTCCATGCCTTCACTTGAAGACCTTTACTGATGAGGAACTTAAAACTTCCCAAGAAGAACTCTCACTGTAGGAGAACTCAAAGTGCTGGAAGTGTTTCCTGATCTCAAGGCTAAATCAATTCCTCTTTACAATGTATATTCATTGTTCTCTGGGATCAAGAAGAGTGAGTCTGTTCATTTTTCTGTTTCACATCTTTGAAATATCTAAAGACAGCCCTATGCTCTTTGGAGGCAGTATGTTCAATGAGAAGAACATGGTCTAGAATGAAGAAGACAAAAAAAAAAAAAAAACATTCAGATAAGATCTGACATTCTCTAGTTATGAATAACTCTCTTGTCTCCTCATCTGTAAAATGGGAGTCCTGGCCAAATCACTTAACTTTTTAATGACCTCGGGAAACTCTCTAAGTTTGTAAATGGGAGAACAGAAACATGTTCACTTTGGTGGAGGATGTTTTTCCTCCAGACCTCTCTAAGGAGATTACAGATTCAAGGAATTTACAAGGAAATTACAGATTTAAAAAAATGGAGTATATACAATATTGTAGTATATAGTTTATGAAAGGACCTACCATGAAAGATATTTGTAAGATTGAACGATAATACAGGTAAAGCACTTTACAAATCTTAACGTGATAAGAGAAATGAGTCATTACTACATCCTCTTAGAGTGTAAGTTACTTGAGGTCAAGAACATGAATGTACTCCCCTTTTCTCCTCTACAAGACTGGGGGAGAGTGGTCCTTGAGAGCAGGGACTGTCAGATCTTTCTTTTGTAGTCCCATTATTTAGCCAACACTGGGCACATAGTAGGTAATTAATAAATATTAGTTAACTCCTACTTGACTCCGTATAATCCCCAATGCCTTGTACAATGCACAGCACAAGATAAGTGTTTAATAAATTATTATTAATTGATTTCCCCAGTTAAACATTCCCAGATGCTTCAGTGATACCTGAATTGACTTGATCTTTTTGGGGAGTGGGCAGAGGAACTTTGCCATCCTTGGTAAGGAAGACAACAGTCTGACATATAAATATTACTTCATACCCTTTCTGAATGACTCTACTCATGGATTTATTGAATCATTTTCAACTCTTCATGACGCCATTTGAGGTTTTATTGGTAAAGATTCTAGAATAGTTTGCCATTTCCTTCTATAGCTCATTTTATAGATACAGAAACTGAGGCAAATAGGGTTAAGTGACTTGCCCAGGGTTACATAACTAGTAAGTGCCTGAGGCCAGATTTGAACTCAGGGAGATGAATCTTCATGTCTTCAGGCTGAGGACTCTACCCACTGTACCATCTAGTTACCTTTGTTCTTGGATGGAAGTAATTTCTTTCTAAAAATTTCCCCCATCCCTTCAAAAATGGTTATAAAAGGAAATGATGTAAAAAATTAATGGAGGGAGGATATTTTTACCACTCTATATTAATAAAGTTCTATCTCTTTTGGGCAGCCCAGTGGGAAAAGAAGAGAGGAGAAATAAACAAAGAGGAAAAGGAAGAGGGGAGAAGCATTGACATAGCATGCATATTATGTGCCAAGCATCGTGAATGCTCAATTAATCTCATATCTTATTTGATCTCCACAACAATCCTGTGAATTAAGTGCTATTATTATTTTCACTTTACACTTGAGGAAACTGAGAGAAGAAAGAGGTTACGGGATTTGGAACAGATTGTTCATCAGCCCATTCCTCTGGAGAGTTAGATGGCAGGGTAGTCTTGGATTTACCTAAAGTCAAATCCAGCCTCCCTTGTTAGCTGTGTGACTTTGAACAGTCAATTCATTTAATCCGGGGCTGCCTCAGTTTCCTCAAAAGGAAACTGGAGATAATAATAACACTTACTTCCCAAAGTTATAATAAGGATCAAATGAAATAATCCATGTAAAGTGCTTTATAAAACAAAGTATTAAATAAATGCTAGCTGTTATTATCATTATTATTATAAAGTGATTTAACCACATTATCTCATTTGCTTCTCAAGACCCTGAGAAGTGAGTATTATAGGAGACAGTCTGGCTATAGGAGATCTAGGCTCAAATTTTGAATCAACCTTTTACTCCCTTTGAGACTTCAGCAGAGCATTAATCCTTCATTTCCTCATCAGTAAAGTGTGGGGTTTGGACTAAACATATTGAACCTGACTCTCCCAGGCTTGCTCTTCCAGCCAGATTGGCTTGCTTGCTCTTCCCCATACTCAACAATCCATCTTTCCCCCACGTGCCATGCAAGCATGCTTAGAATGACCTCCTTCCTGACCTTCTCTTTCAATCTCTAATTCCGTTGGATGTTACCTCTCCTACACAAGGCTTTTTTGGATCCCTCCAGGTATTGGTTCTGGCTGGCCACTCACCATGGATTCATTCAAGAAGGATGTATTTACTTAGCTTCCTACCTGTTCTACCTGTTGCTTTCCCTACAGCCCATGCAAGTTTCTTCAAGGTAAAAGCTATTTAAATGTTTGTCTTTAGATCCTTTAGCTCTGCCTTTGGTAGGTGCTTACTAATGGCTTCTAGAACTGAATTAACTTCAATTTCTAAGGTTCTTTCCAGGCTTAAATTCGAAATCCCTAGGATCTCATGAGTGACCTCTGTCCCAACTTACCCCCAGTGTCTTTGAAGAGTCTCTATCTTGGGGCCAGTGAAAAAGGAGGAGGGAGAGGGGCCTGAAACTTAGATTCTGCCCACATAAAATGGGAGTAGCCTGAGCTTGGCCCCTACACTGGGAAAATGTGGGAACGGGAAGGCTGCTGGCTTGGCCAGATGTTCAGCCTTTCAGGCAACTGTTGTGTTGGCCGGAGAAACTGCTGCTTCCCTGAGGTCTTCAAAGGCAGAAAGCATGGTTCCCCCCTTCCCCCGCCCTTGCCGGACCCCTGGTTCCTCTTCTAATGGCTGCTGCCCAGATGGCCTTTGGGGAAGAGGATTTCCCACTACACACAAAGCCAAGTCAAGCACCATCGCTAATGTGGTTTGTAGGCAGGCACACTTCTTTTGTTGGGGGAATGAATATAGTTAAGAAATGGTGTGGGAAACTAGGGGGGGCCCACACTTCTACCACCTTATGGTAATGAGCCTCTGATCCTGCTGGGTAGCCCGGTGGGAATTAAGGAGGAGGGGTCAGGGGAAAAGAAAGGAGAGGAATTTAGGAAAGAGGAGGAGGAAAAAGTGGAGGGAAAAAAAGAGGCTGGAAAGGGCAATGAGGAGGAGGAAAAGAGGGAAAGAAAAAGGAGGAGGAGAGGGAAGTGACAGAGGAGAAAAAAGAAGAGGAGGGAGAAGGAAGGAAAAGAGGAGGTGAAGAGAAGAAGGGGAAGAGGAAAGAAGAGAAGAGGAAAGGATGAGGGAAGAAAGGGGAGTAAATAAAGAGAAGGGGAAGAGAAATAGTAAAGAGGAGAAGATGAAAGAAAAAGGGGAATAGGAGAAAAAGAAAAAGAAAGAAGGGGAGAGAAGAAAAAAGAAGGAGAAAGGGGAAATGAGAAAAGTAGAAAGGAGAAAGGGAGGAGGAAAATGGAATGTAAGGAGGAAAAAGAAGGAAGGAAAAGAAAGAGGAGGAGGAGGATAAAAAGGAAAAGATAGAGGAGAAGAGGAAGAAGAAAAAGAAAATGAAGAGATGAAGAAGGAGAAGGAAGTAGAACACAGAAGGACAATGTTCTTTGTGAAAAGGGATTGAAGGGAAGAAAGGGAATTAGATCCTGGAGCTGGAGAGATCCATATACAGGTATCTATGTGTTTGTACATATAGAGGACATTAGTGTATATTGTGGACAGCTGTCACAGAAATAAACCCTAGCCCATGGAAAAGGAGGGAAAAAACCCTGGTGGAGGATCAAAAGGCCTAGAGAAACAAAACCCGTCAGAATGATCATGTCCTGAATGGGGTGTTGGGCAGAGAGAAACTGAAGAATTGATCCCTGAGACAAGCAGTAAGAAGGCACTGATAGAGATCAGTTTAGCTCCTTGGTGATCCCACCTTCTGGGGAGGTGTCCAGTCAGAAATCCAAGTTGCTGCATCAAAACCCTGAGATCCATGTTCTGTAGGAGAATTGGGAGATTTCACCTTGCTATGTCCTGTCAGAAATCCCAGTCATGTCCCTAAGGTTAAATTTTCCCTATGAAATTTACTTATGGCCATGCCATAGTCACTGCCCTCCTTTGGGGTCAGCCCTATGGCACTCTGCCTCATGGTGTCTTTCTCCTTACCCCTCCTCCATGCCAGGTGGTCTCTCATAACCCCACCATCTCTTATGGTACTATGCTTCTCAATCCTACTTCTCCTCCTCACAGCTAACTAACTCTTTGGGGATGCTAAGTACCTTTCAGGATTTAGCCTGCTAGCTAAGAACATGCCCCAACATCATGGGGTTTTCCCCCTTTTTTGGTAAATGGGAAGTTCCACTTGGGAACTTAACCTTTCCATCATTATTTATTAATGCTCTCCCAACTCTATTTCTATTTACCATTTCTGGTATCCATTATATCCCTTCATTTTGTCTCTAACCTACTCCCCTAAATAAATCTACCTTTTGGCAAAAAGAATGACCATTATGAATTCTTCACATAACTGAACCCCAATTTTTGGTGCTTGCCATCATCTGGTGTCTATATCAGCTACATTAAATGTCCTTGGTGCCCTTTAGATGTTGAGCAAATGAGACATCGGGGTCCCCTCATGTCATGATGTCTTTTAAGTAAAAATTCTAATCAGTGTAATAACCATTTAACTCCAAAGAAGGGAGGACAGAACAACCTATCACCTCCTGATCCTTCAAAGGGAAATAGACTCAAGGTGCAAAATAAAACATACAATTTGAACATGGCAAACATCTGTGTTTGCTTAGCTTCTTTGTTGTATAATTATGTTTTTCTTTAGGATTTAGTAGAACAAGACAACTAGAGATCATATAATATCCCCCAAAAAAGGAAAGAAAAAAGAAAAGGGTTCATTGAAGCATTTTGAAGTACATAGAGGAAGAAGAAAATAAACATTGGTAAGTACCTACTATGTGCCAAGCATTGGGTCAAACGTTTTATAAATATCTCATATGATCCTTACAACAGTCCAAGAGGTAAGTACTATTATTATTCCCATTTTACAAATAAGGAAACTGAGGCAAACAGGGTAAGTGATTTATCCAAGGTCACAGAAATAATAAAAGCCTAAGGTTGGATTTGAACTCAGGTCTTCTTTACTCCAGACCTAGTAACTCACTGCATTGTGACACCATCTGACTGCCACTGAACCATGCTGGGGTTTAGTGTTCTTATTTTAATATCAAGGTGACTGGACTAGATGGTTTCTAAGGTCCTGACTCCAAGCCTATTAGTCTGCCTCCACTGTGTCACTTAGCTGCATCTAATGGAACAGAAGGAAATTCAAAAGGAATCCCAGAGAAGGACAGCTTTCAAAGTAATATGTTGCACAGACACGTTACTAAGTCTTTTGATGGACTTAGCTCTACTCAAAAAATATAATAATCCAAAACAATTCCAAAAGAATCCTGATGGAAAATGATATCCACATCCAGAGAAAGAACTATGAAGTCTGAATGCAAATTAAAGCATACTATTTTCACTTTTGTGATTGTTTTTTCTTTCTCATGGTTTTTCCCTTTTTTTCTGATCCTCTTTTCACAACATGACTAATATGGAAATATGTTTTAAATCATTGTACACATGTAACCTGTATGAAATTGCTTGGTATCTTAGGGAGAGATAAAGGAAGAAAGAGAGGGAAAAATTTGGAACTCAAAATCTTACAAAAATGAATATTAAAAACTATCTTTACATGTAATTTAAAAAATAAAATACTAAGTGCAAAAAATAGTAACATGTTGGATTTATTTTGTCTTTTCAATTAATCTAATTAAAATGAATATCTTTTGTTTTAACATCACCATTATTTCTGAATATATTTTACCCACTTTCTCTGTATCGGAGTCATACTTCTAACAAAGAATATTTTAAAAATAAAAAACACTTCAGTGAAACTTAATACATCAGTTAAGTCATGTAGTAGTATATGCAGTATCTCTCATCTCTGCAAGAGTCAATTCTCTCATTTTAGAGAGGAGCAAAGTGAGTCCTAGGGAGATGAAAGGACTTGATCAAAGTCACATGGTTTTAAGTTTCTGAGGCAAGATTGAAAACGAGGACTTCTTGATTCCAAGTCTAGATAAGAACAAATGAATAAAACATTAATTATTTATTATATGTAAAGCTCATGTCAAATGGTGGCATACCAAAATAAATAAATAAGATTGCTTCATTCTCAAAGAGATCAGGTGTAGTATAGGTTGCCTTCTCCAATAGATTGTAAGTTTCTGAGAAAAGGGACTGTCTTTGCCACATTTGTATCCCTAGTGCGCGTATAGTTCCTGGCATATAGTAGGCACATAACAAATGTGTCTTGACCAATTAGTTGACAGTGAGAGAGATGACATGGTTTAAAAGTTTCATCTTCAAATCAGAAAGAAGGGCTCCATAGTCCATGGAAGGACAAAACAGTTGGGAGTATATCTTGAACAAAACCATATAGATTCTGCTACTGAGCTGCATGGCAATACCAAGGACTTTGAAGGCAAGAAATTTCCTTTCTGGATCTCCAGTAGCTCTGAGAATACAAGGACTGCAGTATCTATAAAAGAAACTGCCAGATCTCACCTCCACTAGGATTACTTCTCTATACTATGGCTGCTGGGGTCAGACTAGGGCCAATGGCCTGAAGGATGCTGCTGATATACAGAACATCCTTAGTTTTAGTAGTCTCTCCCTGAAAGAAGGGATCTGTGATAGCAAGAGGAGGAATAGTGAACCTCTTCTCCACAAGAATTGCTTCACTAAATGTTGGCTACAATTATCAAGCTGGGGGGGGGGGGGAAGGCCAGTGTAAAGAGGGATTTACTATTCTTGGAGTTCTCCACCAACAGTTGAAAGGAGATGTTTGTCAAGGTGATTTGACATGCCTCCCAAACATGGTATCTCCTTTCTCTCCTTCAGGGCGCTTTGCTGTATCAGCTAGGCTAGCCTGCCTACCCAGGTAATGGCAGTTAGTTACAGCTGGTGGTAATGGTAGCAGGAATCTTCTAAGAAATCCTTAGGGACAAGAACCTAATTAACCTGGGCTGAAATAGTCTTGAGAGCATATCCTCTAGAAATCTGATCTCTTCAGACTAGCTCTTATCCTTCCCACTTCAAAAAAGACCAAAACTTATATAATCAGAGATCCTACTTGAATCTGGGGATCATATAACATAGGATGTACATCTCCTGTGTTAATCACTAAGAGACTGACCCCAAAAATGACTGCACAAACTTTGCGTTCAAGGACATTGCCTCTGCCCATGCACAATCATTGAATGAATGTTCCTTGGATAAAAAGCACATACTTAAAAGAGAAAAAGATTCCTCAGATCCTGATAGGGGCCCCAGGGACCCGAGCTCAAAAGCCTTTAGAATCATAGCATTCTAACCATTGGCTTTGCCCAACCTGGCCAGCCATAGACTATGAACTCTATAACCTTGTGGAAATGTAAACTGTCAACCGCCCCTGCAAAGACAGCAGCCCCACCTCCTCTGTAGCCACAGCTCCTCTGTAGTCACAGCTACTGAAAACTTAGGAAAGGAAATTCTCAGATACCAGAGTTCTTGGCACTGTCAAGTGATTTGACCTCAGAAATAGATAAATTTCATCAGTGAAAGTAATGCTGAAGAAAATTATTTTTTGTAGCACATTATAAAATACGAGATCTTACCCTCAGAGTTGCAGCTGAAATCTATATGTGATGTCTCCCCTATTAAAATGTCAGCAAAGAATTGTGTCGTGTTTCTATTTGTAGCCCCAAAAGTTAGTTCAGGGCTTTGCATATAATAACTATTTTACAATTTTTTTCATTCATTCGTTTATCCATACATGCACTGATCTAACTGTTCATTTCCTATAATGACAGTTGTTTGCTCTGATAAAAATTGGGGAAGTCAAGTCCTTTCATTCCAGTCATAAAGTGAATCTAGCTAGAGTCTTAACTTTGATGAGCACACATTTACCTACAGCACAAGGAATTAAATCAAATTAGAACAGAGAAAAAAGAAAGCAAGGGCAAGAATTAGGGAGTGAGTTCCTGTCTCCACCCCTGCTCCCCAGGGAATATGCTGCCCTGTGAAGAAGGCCCAAATCCTGAACTCTCTATCCAGTGGCTGGGCTTCCTGGACAAAAGTCCCAAACATGAAAAGGACCCACATCTGCAAAAATGTTTGTAACAATCCTTTTTGTAGAGGCAAGGAACTGGAAATTGAGTGGATGGCCTTAAGTTGAGGGATGACTGAATAAGTTATTGTATATAAATATGTCATGAAATATTGTTTTATAAGAAATGATGAGGCTGATTTCAGAAAAGCCTGGAAAGACTAACTTAATGAATTGATGCTAAGTGAAATGAGCAGAACCAAGAGAATGTTGTACACAGTAACAGGAAGATTATGTGATGATCAACTGTGATGAACTTGACTCTTCTCAACAATGAGGTGATTCATGGTAATTCCAATGGATTTGTGATGGAAAGTGCCCTTCACATCCGGAGAGAGAACTATGGAAACTGAATGTGGATCAAATCATATACTTTCACCTTTTTTGTTGTTTGTTTGCTTATTTTTTTTTCTTTTTTTCCACTTTTGATCTGATTTTTCTTACACAGCATGACGAATATGGAAATATGCTGAGAAGAATTGCACATGTTTTATCTATATTAGATTGCTTGATATCATGTGGAGGGAGGAGGAGAAAAATTGAAACACAAGATTTTGCAAAAATGAATGTTGAAAACTATCTTTGCATGTATTTGGAAAAAAAATAAAATACTATTTAAATGATTTTTCTTTAATCCCAAATACCTGACTTTGGTGTGATCACAAGGTGTAGCAGATAATATATTTAGAATCAGGAGACTGGGGTTCAATGATGCTCTATTAGTTCCTATTTGTGCCTCTGGGCAAGTTATTTCCCTTGGCCAAACTTCAGTTCCCCCATCCCTAAAATGGGAATAGTAAGAGCTGGCTTTGGAAACCTGTGGTGAAAACCAAATATGATAAGGGCTTTAAAATCTTAAGCTATTTATTCCTTGTGGAACTAGGGAACTATGAGTGAGTGGTATTGGATATACTATCACATTCAGTCAATGTATTGGTTAGTTCTGCTGAATAATTTTCACTGAGGAAAAAAGAGGAGAAGGATGTCTATGGAAATTAAGATAATGTAAAAGCAAAAAGATCTCTTTTTAAATGTATACATATAAAATAATTTTAAATATATATATGGACCATTCTTTTTCTCAGCATTGAACTCTCTGGAGGTTATCTGCTACTATGTAGGATGGATTTCTTTTTCCTGATGCTCCAAAGTCTTCCTGGCTCCTGAGACTGCATCCCGCCACCCAAGCATCAGCTTTCTCTCTGCTATCAGCATCCTAATCTTTTCCCTCCTCCTGTTCCCCCTCCTCCCCACCAGCCTTTTTGGCGGCTGCCAGGCAGATGTGGGCCTGGGGCCCGCCCGGAGTGTGTGACAAGGCGGGAGCTGCTGTGAGTCCCGGCTTCCTCCACGTTTCCCACACTGGCCTCCATTCACTGTTCCAAGCCTGGGATAAAGGAAGCGTGCCGGGCTACAAGCTTCCCTTTGTGCCAGGAGGGGCCCCAAGGGCTGCCCAGGGCCATATGGACAGCCCTCACCCCAGAAACCATCCATCAAGGGGAAGCAGGGGGTGGGAGGGAGGCAGGGCTAGGGAACTACTCTCTCCGGACACTACTTCTCTGGGGTTTAACATCTGGCCCAGAAGAGAGAAAGGGAAGGTCCTTTGGATGGTTTAAGAGTCTTTTCAGTTTATCAGAAGGAATGGTTGGGTAAAGCACTGGGTTTGGGATGGGGGGAGAATAGAAATAGCCTCACCTTCTGCTCTTCCATACGATCCCTTCTCCTGGTTAAAAAATACTAGCCAAGGCAGCAGAAGAACTAACTGGGTTCTTGTCTCTTATACACTACTGTATATCCTTAGGCAAATCACGTTCCTTTTCTGTGCCTCAGTTTTTCCTTTTGAAAACTGACAGCCTTGAAACTATAAAACATTCTTTGGAGAAGTCAGAGATTTGGGAAGAAGAACACTCTTTACATTGTCTACACTGTCAGTTTCATCATCTGTAAAAATAAGCTGGAGAAGAAAATGGCAACCATTCCACTATTTTCTACCAAGAAAACCCCAAATGAAGTTAAGACAAGATTTAAAAAATGACTTAACAACAATAAACAAAAGAAATACTGGCAGGCTCAGTGGGTGGCTGTGTTTTTCGACATTGTTTTATCTCTTAAATATCTTTTCAAGAGATTGTGGCTTTCTGGGAAAGAGGGAGGGACACAATGATCTTAAATCAATACATCAAATATGTGTTAAGTACCAGCTGTCTGTGAGGTTTTGGAGATACCAAGAGAAAAATGAAAGTAACCTCAAAGAGTTTACCTTCTCCTGAGGAAATACAGTGTGTCACAATTAAATTAAAGAAACAACAAACATATACAAAGTAATTCAATCAAGGATAAGGGAATGCTGGTAAGAGCATGGGGAACCATATAGGAGATTGAGTTGGGCTTGGAGGTATGTGTGGACTCCTCTAAGACTGAGGTTCACGAAGGACCCATTAGATCTAGGCCCTGGAAGAATAGGAAAAAATGGGGATAACAGAGGGAGGATTCCAGGCATGGAACAGGAACAACATGGTAAGATAGATTTAAAATGAGAAAGTTAGTTAGGGAACACCTCTCAGTCTAGAACAGAGCAAAAGTCCTCCCCAGAGCTGAACACAGGTGGCCAAGCTGATCCCTCCTCCCCTTTATCACTACCCACAAAAAAAGGTTTAAAGGATAGGGTTCCCCAGGCTTACCAGCCTGGCACATCCCCCACTCCGGAAATTGCATCTGCCACCAGAGTGTCCAAGGAGTCTCTGTTTTTCTCTCTGTCTCTGTCTCTCTGTCTCTCTGTGTCTGTGTCTGTGTCTGTGTCTGTGTCTGTGTCTGTGTCTGTGTCTGTGTCTGTCTCTCTGTCTCTCTCTTTCTCTCTCTCTCTCTCTCTCTCTCTCTCTCTCTCACACACACACACACACACACACACACACACACACACACACAGGTCAGCTAATTTTCTACTATTCAGAGCTCCACTCTTTCCAGTCTGTGGTTGTCTTTGGGAACTTTGCTTCTCCTTTAATTTGCCAATAACTTTGGGATGATTTGAAAATCGCAAGCCCTTTGGCAGCGGAAGAGTGTGAATGAATATATGAATGAACAAATGAATGAATGAAGCATTTATTCAGATCTTACTGTGTACAAAGCACTGTGCTAAGGTGTTGAGAATACAAATGCAAGAGTAAGCTCATCCGGGGATTTCAAGTTCACATTCTAATAAGGAGAGACAACCCATATTTATACAAGAGTAGGGCCAGAAGAGCTGGAAAAGGCTGAAGATATCCTTGAGAGACTCTATCAGTGAAGAAAGATAGAATAAAGCAAGCAGATGCTGAGACCAATAACTAAACAAAGATTTTAAAATGGACCAGTTTTTATCTAGTCATATACTTCCTTATCCAAATGGCTAAAGGTTAAAAGAGAACACTATTGCAGTGAGGGAAAAGAAACAGACATTTCCATATCACCCCCTTATGTGCCAGGTACTGTGTTAAGTAGTTTTTTACCAATATTATTTCATTTGACCTTCACAACAATCCTGGGAGGAAGGTGATATTTCTTATCCCATTTTACAGTTGAAGAAATTGAGGTAAACAGAATCACACAGATGATAAGTGTCTGAGGTCAGATTTGAACTCAGGTCTGCCTGCCTACAAGCCCAATTATCTATTCACTGAACACATCAGCCACTTCAGTCAGAGGCTTAAGTGTCCAGAGCAAAGCAGATGATAACAGGTCAAATCTGGTATCTAGTCACTTCAGGATACCAACTTATAGAATATGGAGCCAGAGCTGGGAGAGACCTTAGATATTACTTGCAGTTCAGTTATTTTTCAGTCATATCCAAGTCTCCATGACCCCATTTGCAGTTTTACTGGCAAGGATACCAGAATGGAATGACATTTCCTTGTCCAGCTCATTTTATAATGAGCACACTGTGGAAAACAGGGTAAAGTGATTTGCCAGGGTCATAGCTAGGGAGTGTCTGAGGACAGATTTGAACTCATGAAGAGGAGTCTTTCTTTCTGACTCCAGGCCAGGCACTATCCACTGAACCATGTAGCTACCCTTCAGACATTAAAAGACCAGAAAATTAGAGCTAGAAGGGACCTGAAAGCTACCAGGTCCAATCCTCTTATTTTTTAGATTAATAAACCAAGACCCAGGCATATTATTTAACTTGTCCCAAATCTCAAAGCTAGTAAGTAGCAGGTCCAGGTTTTTAAATTAGATCTCTGACTTAAGAGGAATCTTAGCCTTAGACCTCCAAGATTTCCTTAATTTCACAGATGACTCCCAGAGAAGAGAAAAAATTTCCTGGGATCACAGCCTGGCTGGAAGAAATCTTAGAAGTCATCTCATCCAACCCATACTTTACAGATGAGGAAACTGAGAGCTCAGGGATCTTATATATTTTCACCAAGGTCACACATTTAGCATGAGATTGGAACCCTAGACCTCTGCCTCCAGATGAGGACTTTCTCCTTTCCTCTGCAGCTTTTTATTCTTCCTTCTAGCAAGCCAGGAATTATCTTCTTGGGAGCTTCTCTGCAGCTAATGTTCGATTTCAGAAGCCTCAGCTTGATTTCCCAGCAAGTTTACCTTTCCATGTATGTGACCTCTGCCTCATTAATCTTGGAGCCCTATAGAAAGAGGCATTCTGATGAGGATCAGTCCAAGCTCTTTGTGGCCAGAGGCTGAGTCTTTTCATGTTTTTGATCGTACTCTGATAAAAACCAAATTTCAAAGCTAGAAAAGGCTTAGAGAGTATCTCACCCAATCCTATTGTTTTACAGATAAAGTGAGACACAATTTCTCAGCATCTAACAAATAATAGAAATAAGATGAGAGACTGGACTAATGATTTCATTGATTGAGAAGCTGCCAGGTGAGAAAATAATCCACCGATTCCATCAATGTATTTTGAAACATTGCAGTCTTCTCTAAGACTAGAGAAGTCACTTGGATCATTGGGAGATAAAGTGACTTAGCTGAGGTCATTCAGGTCTGACAGTGGATGTCAGAGATAAGATGTGAATCTGGTTCTTATTGAATTGGAGATAAGCTCTATCCATCATAGCTTGGTGCTTCTAGAATATAATAACTAGATAAGCAACAAATGGCTGTAGTGTTAAGGGGAAAAGAACATTATATCTAGAGCCAAAGGATTTGGGTTCAAAGCCTTTCTTTGTCATTTTTTTGGCTGGATTTGAACTCGGCTCTTCCAGGATCTTCCACTAGAGAAACTCAGGCTAGTTAAGTCATTTCCCTAGGTTTGATTCCATTGTTTGTTCATTGATTGCATATAATTTCGATGAGATTGTATATCGTTTTGGGGAAGGCAGCTGGGAGGCTGGGAGGGAAAGAGGGAGAAAAACTTGGAACTCAAAATGTCATTAAAAATGAATGTTAGAGGAATGGCTGATTAAATTATGTTACATGAAATGATATTCCATTATTATGCAATTTAAAAATGGACAGGGTGATTTTAGAAAGACCTGGAAAGATTTACATGAAGTGAAGTAAATTCTGAGTAAAGTAGTTCCAGGAAAACATTGCACATAGTAACAGCAGAATTATGCGATGATCAACCATGACAGACTTGGTTCTTCTCACCAGTTCCAAGGCAAGCCCAATAAACTTTGGTTAGAAAATGCTGTATAGAAAGAAAACTGTGGAGACTGAGTCAACATGTACTATTTTCACTTTTCTTCTCATGTTTTTCTTTCCTTTTGTTCTGATTTTCCTCTCCCAACATGATTCATATGGAAATAGTAAAAAAATAAAAAATATATTAAGGAATGTACATGTATAATCAAAAAAATTACAAGTAACTGGGGGAAATAAAAATAATTTTTTAAATGTTTCAAAATATTAATGTTGAAAACTATCTTTACATGGCATTGGGAAAAATTAAATATTTATAAAAACAAATGTCCCTTCCCCCTTTTGTTTGTTGTCTTTCCCAATTAGAATGTGAGTTCCTTGAGCTCAGAAAGCTAACTCCAACTTATATTTATATCCCTAGTGATTAGAACAATTCCTGGCACATAGTAATTATTTAATAATGCTTGTTACCTATACCTGCATCCTTGATTCTTTCTAACTATATTCAGGGCTGGTTACATTTATTGTTCAACTTTTTTCAGTCATGTCCAACTCTCCATCACCCCACTGGGGTTTTTTTTGGCAGAGAGACTAGAGTGATTTGCCATTTCCAACTCGAGTTCATTTTGCAGATGAGGAAACTGAATTAAGCAGGGTAAAGTGACTTTCTCAGGGTCACTTGACACAGTAAGTGTCTGAGGTCAGATTAGAACTCAGGAAGGTGAGTCTTCCTGACTTCCGTCCTGGTATTCTTTGTACTTTACCACCTAGCTTGCCCTGTAACATAGTAGGCGCTAAATAAATGCTTGACCTAGAAGGCAAGCCCCTTCCCCTCTCTGGCTCTTGGTTTTCTCAAATGTAAAATGCTCTACTTATTTCACAGAGTCAATTGTGGGGATTTAGATTCTGGATCTTCCCAGTCTTTATTGGGATAGGGACCCACCAGAAAGAAATTCCCCTTGACCAGTCCAGGGACTACTCTTAGAAAGCTGCCCAGGGCCCTAAGACTTACTGAGGTCCCTCAACCTGTGTGAGCCAAAAGTTGGATGAGAGCCCAGGTGTTCTCAGCTTTGAGACTGGCTCTCTCACTATTGTACCTCCCAGTCTCTGGTTGGTACGGTGCCATTCATTCTAAGCTTCCCCTCTGGCCCAACCCAATTTGCTCTCAGTGGGGACAGAGTTCACCAGGCCTAGGCTGGGGTAGTCTCCTCTCCCACGCCCCCAGCCCTGAGCTCCCCCACGCTTCCTTTTAGTAACCATTGATTCCTGCCATCAGGCAGCGGGCTGCTCTCCCAGCCCTGCACACATTATCCCAGGACCTGGCCCTTTGTCCCCCAAGCTTGCCTCCCTCATTCATGTGCAAAGCAGCTGTAATCCCCTGTACTCTCCCAGGCAGTGCCCCAGGAAATGAGAAATTGCCCCTCAAGTCTCCCTCAACGTCTTGAACTAGCTCTGGGAAGGGTGAGGCTGAGGGGAGGGAGAGAGGGTAAAATGAAGGCGGGAATTTCTTTTTTCTTTCTATTAAGAAAGTGTGAGGTCTTAGGGAGCAGGAACTTCTTTTCCTTCTCTCTAAGTGCTAATGACTTTGCTTTTCTCCTGGGGAATCCAGACAACCCTCAACTTTTTCCTTTCTGGGGCTTCCTCTATCATGTTTAGATTTGGAAAAAAAACCAAGAGATCTTTTAATACAGAATAACAACAATAATGATGATGATGACAGTGATATTTAGCATTTACATAGTAATTTAAGGTTTTGCAAAGTTCTTTTCCAGTTATTTCATATTCTCACAATAGCCCTGGATGATACGTCCTATTATCATCTCCATTTTACAGATGAGGAAACTAAGGCTAAGAGAGAGTGACTTAAATAGGGTCATGACTAACTAAATTCATATATGAGATGGGATTGGAACTTGATGTTTACTGACTCCAGGCCCAGCTCTCTAGTCACTGAACCATCTGGTTATCTGTAGGGATCTAAGAACAAGTCTGAGCTGGAAGGACCCTTAGAACACAGGATGTCAGAGCTGGGAGGGTCCTTAGAACATGGGATGTCAGAGCTGGAAGGGTCCTTAGAAACAGAATGTCAGAGATGGGAGACAACTTAGAATATAGAATGTAGTCCTGAGAAAAGAAGGGGAGGGGAATGAACCTCAGAACGTGGAAATTAGAACTAGGAGGGACCTTAGAAACCATGGAATCTTCATATATTGAGGAGAGGTAGGCAATAGTAGCTTAGAAAGAGGTAAAAATAATGGAGGCCAGTGATGCTCTACCTCCCAGTCTTGTTGAAATCATTTATGGAAAATAGACTTTGGAAATATACATCCATAAATAAATATGATGGGCTATTAATTATAATTATATCTGCTATTAAAGACAACTAGGTAGATCAGTGGATGAAGTTACTGGGCTGGGCCTGGAATCAAGAATTTGAGTTCAAATCCAGTCTGAGACACTATGTGACCTTGGATAACTCACTTAACATCTGCCTGTCTTAGTTACCTCAACTGAAAAGTGGGGACTTGCTTCAACTTTCAAGATCACTTTGGGGATCAAATAAGATAATATGAATGGGGCAAGTAGTTGGAGAAGTAGATAGAGCACCAGTCCTGGAGATAGGGGATCTGAGTTCAAATCCATCGCAGATACATGACTCTTGCAATCTGGGTGACACTGGGCAAGTCACTTTATCCTGCTTAATTTACCAAAAGAAAAAGAAAGAGAAAAGATAATATAGATGAAATACTTAGTACTTTATGATTGCCCAGCTGATCGTAGGTGATATGGCCATTTTGGGACCCAGAATCACTGGTCCAAGTCCTCTCCACCACCTTTATTACCTCACATGAGGACTGTGTTTTTCCCTTTTGTAAGGCTGTGGTGCCATCTTATTTGATCCTCAGAATATGGGAAGTGGACTTGAGAAATTTTTATTTCTTTTCTGGCAGAGCTCTCAGAAGCCACTTGATTAAACACTCTCCTTTTACAGGACTGAATACTAAGACTCCCGGGAAGGGCAGAAGAGAACTCTTGGACAAGAGAAGGACTCCCAAGCCAGGAAGTGAGAGTTAGAATCAGGATTTGAATCCATAGCCTCCGAGTCCAAATCCAGCTCTTTGAGGCTGCCTCCCTGGCTCCAAATGCATTACTCTTTCCCAATCATAACTTATGGGCTTCTTCTATCAGTGGAAGGAAGTGAAAAAAGAATTATTATTTCCATTTTATAGATGAGACTGGGAAGCTGTGCTGGACAGTGAATGGAGATTACCTGAATATTGTCAATTACTCCATTACCCAGGGTCGGGGGGAATGGGGAGAGTAGTAGCCTTTCTTGGTCTAACTCCCTGTTCTCTCCTGATGGGTTAGAAGAGACCCCACATGGAATACTCTCTGGCCTACCCCCCCACCCCACCAGGAGCCTGGAAACCCCCTGAGAATCCCTTCCAGAAACTCTCACCCAGGGCTGCCTTCTGAGCCCAGCCAAGGCCAGGCTGGGGCAGGCGGGGCCTGGCAAGAGTTCACCGGGTTCTGGCGTGAGCTGCGGGCACACAAAGGGCTTATTAGGGGCCGGCTGTGTGGGTTTGAGCTTCTCTGAGTTTCCCACACTGTCTCCCCATTGATCCTATCTCAGCCTGGCACAATGGGAGCGTGCCTGGGACTCCTTGCGGCATTAGTGATGGGGGCTGACTTTGAATGAATTAAGGAGGCCGAGGACAGGAGATCCCAGGGGGGTTGGGGGAGGAGGGAATTCCAACTCCCAAAAGACCATCTGGCTCCAAGATATAATAGAGCAATAAAGGTCGGCTCCACCATTCAGGAGTTGGGAAAGAGATGCTCTTTGACACAGAGGAATTTTTAAACCAGCTTCCAACTCCCGCCTTTTCCCCAAAGCAGGCAGGCAGGCAGGCTGAAATTGTTGCATCAGGACCCAGGCCTAGGAGGGAGGGGGAAGAGAGGGGGTGGTACAGAATAATCGAACTGGCCAAGGCCCATGGGGCAGGGGTAAAGGGTGGCCAAGCTAGCCCGGGCTTGTTAATCCCTCTTCTGCCCTTTCCTCCCCAAGCTGAGGACTGAGGGTAGAGGTCCTGCTTTCCCACAACTTGGCGGGCTCTGAGTCCAACATCTGTCCTGAACAAAGGGCTGGGGCCATTCTCAGGGAAAACAGCTGGGACCTGCTGTTTCCCTGATCCCCTTCCTGACAGCTGCCTGAGAAGCTGAGGCCATGGTCAGGGGGGCACCCCCCTCATCAAGATCTGGGCCCAGACCCAAGGGGAGGTGGGGATATTTTCTGAACTGAGGTAGCCTGAATAAGTCCTAAGGGTCAGAAACAGCAGATAGAAACTAGGCTTCTGATTACATTGAATAAGGACTTCCAGGGGAGGAAACTCTCTTCATTAATGGTTATAACCTTTCTTGCAATTTACAATCTTCAGTGATTCACCCAACATATGTCTGAGGCTAAACTTGAACCAATTACGATTCAGAGGCCAACCTTTTCTGGTATGCCCTGGACACATACTGAACACACAGAGCTGATAGTCACTTAACTTCTCTATGGAAATAATATCTCTGTTTTCAATGAGATAAGCAAGAAGGAGAGACATGAAATAGCAGATGGACCATTGACCTTGGTGCTGGGAAGCCTTGAGTTCAAGTCTTGACACATGCTCTCTCTAATACAAAATTACAAAAGTGAACTTCATTCAATTACTTCTGGGAGAGCAGAAATAGCCTTAACCTTGGCCACATCCAAGTTCTATTTCTCACTAACTATGTGAGTCTGGGCAAGTCTCTGAGTCTTAATTTTTTCATCTGAATATGAGGAAAGCCATTATTACTCTATCTGTGCCACAGAGCTGTTCTAAGAAGGACACTTTGTAAAAGTTACAAAGTGCAACAAACTCTTGAACTGTTGATGCTAATGTTATTGGTATGGTTAAGAGGCAATAGTGTGGGAAGTGAGGCTGGGAAGGTCTGGCTCTAATTCTGAGTAACTATGTGACCCCAGGCAATCAATGAATAAGAGTTTATTAGAGCCTTGGATAGATACATATGTGTATCTATGCACATACATGCATGTATTCACACATATGTCTTTATATGGCGAGAGGAGAGGAAGGATTGAGATAGGGAGGGAGAGAAAAGAAAGAAATGGGGAGGAGAGAACAAGAGAGAGATGGAGAGAAAGGGGGGGCGGACAAAATGAGAGAAACAGAAAAAGGGAGATAGAAACAGAGAGGGGAGACAGAGAACAGAGAAAGGAAGAGGGAAAAGGAGACAGAGAAGGAGAAAAAATGGGAGAGGGACAAGACGAGACAGAGAGAAACAGAGAAAGGGAGAGAGAGACAAAAGTTAGACAGAAAGAGACAGAGACAGAGATCATAGGAGAGAGACACACATGACCTTCCTAGTTCTGTGATCCTCAACAAGCCTCTAAACTCTGGGTTTCAGGAAACTCTCTGTGACTAGTTTTCCAATTCCTAGCTTGTTCTCAAAGGAGCCCTGAAAGCTGAAGAAATCCCAAATATACACATTACACATATTTTGGGATTTCCCCCAATGTATGGATAAATTATACTATTTTTCTCTCAGGGAAAAAAATACTATTTGTCATATAGAATAGTTCTCTGGAGGAAGAATGAGGGTAGGAATACATAGAATGATATAAGAAACAAAAAAAAAAATAAAAACTCACTAAAGAAAATAACTGAGTATTTCTCTGGTCAGTTATAATTAACATAATTAATTATCAGGGGTCCTCTCAAACTGCTTCCTACCAGCAAGTTTATTGTTTGTCCAGGGTATACACAAACATCCAGTAGGGTGGCTTACCTCCATCCCAAAGATCACAAATTCTGGAATATTGACATTTCAGTCTCCTCTCTTCTCCTATCTGCTGCATGCAAGTGAGTACACTTAGCAGAGCCTGGTGTTAAATTTATGTATTCACTGAAAAGTTCTCTCCATTAGGGCAAAAGAGATGATGTCATTCTATATCTGTGGTTTCCCATGATGGAAATTCCCTCCACCAATGTGGGTGAGTTCTATTTCATTGTTGCTTAGATTCTGGTGGAAGATCTATGAGATCAGAGATAAGTCACTTCATTTCTCAAATAACACTCCCTCATTTTACTCTTTTTACCCTTATTTACTTCCCATATAAGAAAACAGTCAATGGAAGGGTAAATGCCTTATCAATGATCACACAGCTAGTAAGCATTAGAAGCAGGTCCTCCTGACTAGTCATTATACCATGGTGTTCCCCTAAAAATCTTTTTCAGAATCCTCCTAGAATGGCGCACAGCCCAAATGGAAGGCACCAAGGACATTACAGAGGAAAACATTGAGTTTGTATCAGCATGGTAGCCCCCAAATTGAGTCAATTAGCTAACAATTGAGCCTATTTGTGGCAGAATTTGAGTTTGTCTGATATGTTTTAGACATTGATATTTTAAAAAGTTAGTTGGGGATCTTGGGTCTGGGGGAGAATCATCAATTAGATCTTAACAACAGACCCAAGATTACTTAGCAGGAGTTCTTAGCCTGGGGTCCATGAACTTATTTATTTGGATTTTGCAAACTTTATTTTAAATTTTTATCCCGATTATACAAATTTTTAATATATTTTTTAAAATTTTCAGTTCTAAATTCTCTCTGTCTCCTCCCCTCTTCTTGAGAAGGTGGTTAATTTGATATAGATTATACATGTGCAGTTATGAAAACATTTCCATATTAGCCGTGTTACAAAAGAAAACACACATGCACACAAAGTAAAAATAGCATGTTACAATCTGTATCAGCTCTTTCTCTGGAGGTGAATAGCATTTTTCCTCATAAGTCCACCGGAATTCCTTTCAAAACAAAATAACTTTGTTATTTAAGTAACAATCTCCAATCTAACTAGAGATCTATTTTCTAAATCTATTTCTAAATCTATCTAGATCTATTGGAAATCTAATTTCCATTGAAATCCTATGCATTTTAATTTATGCATTTAAAAATATAATTCTGAGAAAGGCTCCTTAGACTCCACCAGACTGACTGTCCATGGGGAAGGTGAAGAGACCTTGGCTTAGGGAGTCACCTCTACCCAATTTTCAGCACCTGCCTGACCTGAGTATCAAGATTTCAAGAGCAACCCTAAGGTCTTCCAGCCTTACCGGTTCCTGGGGTGGAGACCCTGCCTTTTGCAAGTTTGGCCAGCAGAGGGTGAACTCTAGCAGATTCCTGCAAACTGGAAAGGTTTTAAACAGGATTGTTGACTAAATATCTATCCCCTGAGGACCTAGGATTGTCTGGGAAAGAATCGTTCATCTCTCTCAGGCTTTCTGTCAGGCAATGGAGGGTTTGGGATTTCACACATCAGAGAATTTCAGTGTTGGGAGGGGTCACCCACTTTTAAAAGAATCTCCTCTGGGTCATATCTGACAAGGGGGATTCAAGACTTATCTTGAAATTCTCCAATCAATAAGAAGGAATCCACAATTTTTTTTTTTGGTGAGTTAATTGGGTTAAGTGACTTGTCCAGAGTCATACATGGAACCCACTAATTCTCTTTTTTTTATTATTTTTATTTTTTTTTATTTAATAGCCTTTTATTTACAGGTTATATGCATGGGTAACTTGGGCATTAACAATTGCCAAACCTCTTGTTCCAATTTTTCACCTCTTACCCCCCACCCCCTCCCCCAGATGGCAGGATGAGCAGTAGATGTTAAATATATTAAAATATAAATTAGATACACAATAAGTATACATGAAGTTATTTTGCTGTACAAAAAGAATCAGACTCTGAAATATTGTACAATTAGCTTGTGAAGGAAATCAAAAATGCAGGTGGGCATAAATAGAGGGATTGGGAATTCAATGTAATGATTTGTAGTCATCACCCAGAGTTCTTTCTCTGGGCGTAGCTGGTTCAGTTCATTACTGCTCCACTGGAAATGATTTGGTTGATCTCGTTGCTGAGGATGGCCAGGTCCATCAGAACTGGTCATCATATAGTATTGTTATTGAAGTATATAATGATCTCCTGGTCCTGCTCATTTCACTCAGCATCAGTTCGTGTAAGTCTCTCCAGGCCTTTCTGAAATCATCCTGTTGGTCATTTCTTACAGAACAATAATATTCCATAATATTCATATACCACAATTTATTCAGCCATTCTCCAACTGATGGGCATCCATTCAGTTTCCAGTTTCTAGCCACTACAAAAAGGGCTGCCACAAACATTCGTGCACATACAGGTCCCTTTCCCTTCTTTACAATCTCTTTGGGATATAAGCCCAGTAGTAACACTGCTGGATCAAAGGGTATGCACAGTTTGATAACTTTTTGAGCATAGTTCCAAACTACTCTCCAGAATGGTTGGATTCGGAACCCACTAATTCTCAAAGCAGTTTATCCTACCTACGACAACTCTGGTTGTTAGAAAGTTTTAAAAAAAAAATTTTAAAAAGTTAAAAGTTTAAAAAAAAACTTTTTTTACCCTTGAGCTTAAATCAAACTCTTTACAATTTTACACACACACACACACACACACACACACACACTGTTCCCTGCTTCTGCTTTCTGGGATCAAGCAGAATAAAGCCCATCCCTTCTTCCCATGACAGTCTTATCAATACAAGAAGTCAGCTATTATCTCTTTCTCTGACTCCTGCATTCCCAGGTCTTTGAACTGCTCTTTGTTGAATATAGACTTTTTTTCTTCCTAGAGATAATTGGGATTAACTTGATTTGACCAGAGTGACATAGCTAATAAGTAGCTGAGGTTGGATTTGAACTCATCTTCCTTACTTCACTCCCAGTGTTCTATCCACTCCATCACCTAGCTGCCCCAGAATACAGAATTGAAATCCTTCACCATCTGGATGCTTACCAACTTATTAATGCTGTTAACAATGTATTCCCTAAAAGTGAACAATGGAAGTAGCTTAACCTGGGCAGGGGAAAGTAGGACTAGACTTCAATGCTTCCATGGCTCCTAAAATTTCCTGTTTTGTTAGGTGACATCACACTCTTGTCTCATAGAAGCCTTCATATCATAGCTCTAGATCTAGTTCTAGAAAGAACCTAGGAGTTCATCTAGTTCAGCTCCTTCATTTTACATAAAAGGAAACTGAGGTCCAGGGAAGAGAAACACTTTTTCCAATGTTGCCCAGATATTAAGTGTCACATATTGAACCTGAAATCCATTAAAACCACTGACAACATTTTAACATGTTTAACATATATTGAATTACTTGTCATCTAGAGGAGGAGGTGGGGAGAAGGAAGGGAAAATATGGAACACAAGATTTTGCAGGGATCAATGTTGAAAAATTATCCATGTATATGCAAATAAAAAGCTTTAATAAAAATAAATTCAAAAAATAAAGCCACTGATATCTTTTGCTTCAGTAAAAGTAGCTACCAATCTTGAGAAATTCAGTCTTATAGTACCAAAATGTAAAAATAATATTTTCAAAATACATTTTTGTTAATTTTTGTCATACAAAAATTCCCTTTCCTCCCAATCATTCCACATAACACATAACATTTTTAAAGACAAATAAATTTAAAAGGAGAAAAATTAGGAAAGTTGATCAATATTTCACAGAAGTCTGAAAATATTGACCTGCCATTTCTGCAAAGAAAATATCCCCATCCCATCCCTTTTGATTTTTGGAAACAAACTTGTTCTTTTGTCCCTTTTCCCATTAGGCCTGATATCTTGATGTTGTTTAGAGAAAGTGAAACTTATTTTTATAACCATTTTTGCTACTAAAACTAATTAATGAAGCAAACTTTTGTTTTTGTTGCTTTAAACTAGTAATTTATTATAATAGCCTGAAACTTGATACTTCCTCCCATGTTTAAACTTTGATTTAGTCAGATTGGCTTTTTTGCTCTTTCTCACACAAAACAAGACATCTCCTTCTGCTGGGTCTTTGTAACTGTCCTTCATGCCAGGAATGTACTCCTACCTCATTTCTGCTGCTTAAAGTTCCTTGTTTCTCTCCAAAATAAGATCAAATATCACCTGCTAAGGGAGGCCTTTCCTGATCCTGTCCTGTCCCCAATCCAGCCATGTTGTCCTCTTATTTATTTTGTGTCAATTTTGCATATATTTTATATATTAGCTTCCTGTAAAGAGTGTAAGCTCTTTGAGGGCAAGAAATGCATCATTTGTATCTTTGTATCTCCCAGTGCCTGAAAGGTTAATATTAAGGGAATCACAAAAAAATCAAACACATCTTAATAATAATATTAACTAAATTGTGTTTGACTTTTTGTGACTCCCTTTTGGAGTTATCTTGGAAAAGATACAGGAAGGGTTTGCCATTTCTTTCTCCAGCTCATTTTTAAGTTAAGGAAACTGATACAAACATGGCTAAGTGACTTTCCCAGGGTCAAACAGCTAGTAAGTAACTGAGGACAGATGTGATTCAGGAAGATGAGTCTTCCTGACTCTAGGCTGGGCACTCTATTCACTTCACCACCAAGCTGACAGACTCACTTGATAAATGCTGGATGACTCATTGATTTTAAAGATCAGTTTACCTTGAAGATCTCTGTAACTCTAAACATCCTAAAGTCCTTCCATGTGCTATCCCACTAATTATCTAATGACCTCTTTGATCAGCAGGGCGAAGTAGAGATTTACATTCTCATTTTATAGATGAGGAAACCAAAGACTGGGAAGTCAATAAGCATTTATGATGTGCCAAGCACCGTGTTAAGTGCTTGGGATACAAAGAAAGGTAAAACTTGCTGATCTCAATTGGCAAGACACTGTGCAAACAACTATGTATAAAGAAGCTCATGTGAGTGCTTTCTTTCCCTCTGCTTCATATATATACACATGTATGTATGTGTGTATATGTGTTGTATATATTCATACAATATGACATAATATAATAAATAATCAAGAGAGGAAAGGCATTAAAGGGGAAAGGTTTCACTGAGAAGATGGGATTTAAACTGGGACATGAGAAAAATCAGGAAACCCAAACCATAGAGATGAGAAAAAGGAAACAGCCTGTGAAAACGCCCATCATGGGGAGAAAGTCTGAATCATTCAACTAAAAATCTTACTGTTGATGTCATGCTAGATTTATTTAATTTAGTGCATGTTAGAATTGGCAGGGATCCTTTAGAAATCCTCTAACCCCTTCTTTTACAGTAAGGAAACTGAATCCCATAGAAGTGAGGTGCTTCTCCAAAATCACACAGCCTACAGAGAGTTGGTTTTCTGCCAACATATGCTAACATAATGGAGAACAGTTGGTACTTTAGGCAAAAATATCTGCATTTAGAGAGAAATCTTAACGATTACAAAGCATTTAGTATTTCTCACAATGATCATTTAAGGTAGGTGATCCAAATACTCTCAGCTCTGTTTTATAGATGAGCAAACTGGGGCTCAAAGAGGTGGAGTAATTACAGGGGCAAGAGCACTGGCTTTGGAATCAAAGATTTTCCATTCAAATCCTGGCTTGTGCTTCTGTTTTGTTTTGTTTTAATTTTCCTGGGCTTCTATTCCAAAGTATATTAGATTTAGGGCTTTGGAGATCAATTAAGTCCCAAGCTTTTAATCTTTTTTATTTGTGTATCCTGGTCCCCTCTGGCAGTCTGGTAATTTCTATATATCCCTTCTTAGGATACATAAATAAAATACATAGGACTACAAAAGAGTGAAATAACAGTTATCAGAGTAGTGATGTATGATTGTAATAGAATATTGTTGTGCTATAAGCAGGATGGCTTCAGAAAAACCTGGGAAGACTTACATGAATTGATGAAAAATGAAGTGAGCAAGACCAAGAAAACACTGTCCACAGTAAAAGCAACATTGTAATGATGATCAACTGTGAATGACTTAGCTATTCTGAACAATACAATGAATGACCCAAGACAATTCTGAAGAACTTGTGATGAAAAATGTTATCCACCTCCAGAGAAATAATTGCTGGAGTCTCAATGCAGATAAAAGCATACTTTTTGGTTAACTTTCTTTGTCTTTTTTGAATCAATTTTCTTTTACAATATGATTATAATGATAATGTGTTTTGCATAACTGCACCTGTATGATCTATATCAAATTGCTTGTTGCCTCAAGGAAAAGAAGGAGAAGAGATGAATTTGGAACTCAAAATTAAAAAAAATGTTTTTACATAATTAGAAAAAATATTTTTTAAAAAAGAAAATAAAACATTTACAAAAATTAAAAAAAAAAAAGGTCACAGACCTTGAGTTAAAAACTCCTGCTCTAGATACTGACCATATTCTATTCCACCACCTCTCCTCATTTTGCAGATGAGAAAACCAAGGCCCTAGGAAGTTGAGATTTGCCCGCAATCACAAAGATGTTAGTAAGCACGAGAAGGCCATCATGATGGGCTCTCAAGCCCGCTTGACCTCTTCCTAAGACCAAAAATTCTTTAACGCACTCTAAGAAATCTCTTTCAAAATCTCCACTGACTTTGTTTCTCCAGCTCTCCCTTGACTTTGTCATTCAAGATATTTCCAGCTCTCCCCTGACTTTGTCTTTATCCATGAAGCATCTCTCCAACTCCTCCCCGATTTTATCCTTCAAGCATCTTCCCAAATCCTCCCTGATTTTATCCTTGAAGCATCTCCCCTACTCATCCCTGATTTTATCCTTCAAACATCTTCCCAGCTGCTCTGGATTCCTTCAAAACATCCCTTATCTCCCCAACTCTCTCCTGGTTCTTCCCTACTTCCTTCTGTCTATAAAAAATTGCCTCTTCTCAAAATATGGCACAAAATCACATTTGGATTTTGTCTGAGACTTTTACTTTTTAATAAAGGTACCTTTTGGTAGGGAGAATGTCTCATTGTGATTCCTCACAATCTTGGTACCTCATCTTTGCTCTCCTCAACCTCCTCATGTGACCCCATCAAGTGGATAAAGCACCCTGGAGTCAAGAAGACTGGAGTTCAAATTCAGCTTCAGACACTAGCTATGTGATCCTGGACAAGTCAAACAAAACTGTTTGCCTCAGTTTACTCATCTATAAAATGAGCTGAAGAAGTAAATGATAAACCAATGAAGTACGTTTGCCAAGAAAACTCCAACCAGGGTTATAGAGGATCCAACATGACTAAAACTACTAACAGCAAACATGAGAAAGGAGATGTGATAGGATCATCTCTGACTCCAGAGCTGCTGTTCTTTCCTAGCGGCAGCTAGGTGGCACAATGGGTAGAGCACTGGGTCTGGAGTCAGAAAGACCTGAATTCAAATCCAGAATCTGGGATTCTGGGCAAATCAGTTTACCTCAGTTTCCTCAATTGTTCTTTTTTTTTTTGTAAGGTAATTGAGGTCACACAGAGTCAAGTATATGAGGCTGAATTTTAACTCAGTCCTCCTGACTCTACAATCAGGCTCTAATCACTGCACACCTAGCTGTTCCTAGTTTCCTCAACTACTTAAAAAAAATAGGGATAATAACAAAACTATCTTGTAGGGTTGTTGTGACAATCAAATGAGATTTATACTCAAAACAGAGCCTAGCATATAGTAGGTGCTTAATAAATGTTCTTTTCTTATGCCACATCTACTATAAAATGAAATATCACGATACAGAGGATAAAGTACTGGGTTTGAAGGACAAGCCAGTATCCACTTATTATCTGTGTGTGGCCACGGAGCCTCAGTTGCCCCTTCTATACATGGATTTTTAAGTCAGAAGATGCTTTAGAAGCCATCAGTTTCACCTCTTCATTTAGAGTTGGCAAGGTGGTGCAAAGGATAGAGAGTAGAGTCAGGAAGAGCTGAGTTCAAATCTTGTTTTAGATAAGCTGCTTATCCCCTGCCTAAGTCATTTAACCTAAGTCTGTTTTAGTTTTCTCATCTGGGATGGTAAGAGCACCTACTCTCCCCATGCAGGTTGTGAGGAGCAAAAGAGATAATTTCTGTAATTCTATCAACTGAAGTCCCTTCTCTGGGTCTACAATCTTATCCTCCCGAATTTAGCCAGCCATTAACCTAAGTCTGTTTTAGTTTTCTCATCTGGGATGGTAAGAGCACCTACTCTCCCCATGCAGGTTGTGAGGAGCAAAAGAGATAATTTCTGTAATTCTATCAACTGAAGTCCCTTCTCTGGGTCTACAATCTTATCCTCCCGAATTTAGCCAGCCATTGGTTCTTTTACTAAGTCAAAGCCCCATCTTTTGACTCCAGCTCCACTGCCAGGTTCAATGGCCCCAGAAAGACTTCCTTATTACCAAGGTCACACGGGTAGAGCTCAAGCTTCGCCCGCTCAGTGACCAAGTTGTTTGGACTCCCTCATCCTCCCTTTCCCACCTGACACATGCCCTCATGGTGGCTGCCGGAGCCTGGCACATGCTGGGACTCCCGAATGCCATTGATCGGAAGACACTCAGCTGGAAGGTCATTTCTTTCCCAGGTCCAGCAGCCCACACCCCCAGGCCATCACCACCACTCCACACTCCACCAGTTGGTTCAAGCAGAAGGTAACTCCCCTCGGGGCATTCGGACTCAGTGTACCATAGCTAAATGGCTGCCTGTTTCATTGTCTGCCCCTTCCCCAGCCATTGGCTGCCGAGTGTGGGAACTACCAACAACCGTGGGACTCACAGAGTTCCTGGGCCAGTTCTGATCTATAAATAGGAGCTCCCTCCTTCATTGGACCCACAGCCTGGTGAGGGGGAGGAGGAGGGAGCCTACCTCCAGAGGCCTGCCAAGCCAAGGGTTCCAAGAGATATACCAGTTTCTGGCTCATCTGAGTAAGTAAAAGCTGAAGCAGGGATAGGAGGTTTTCCTCCCTTAGCAAAGGATGCTCTTACCTAATCCTCACCATTCAAAGACTCACCCCTTTCCCCATGCCCATTACTGTCAATAGGCTCTGACTTCAGGACAGACTTGGAGCAAATATCCCTTCTTTTCTTGACATCAAACCAGGGGGAAGAAGTGGATAGAGTTGAAACCCTTACTATCTAGGTAATATTTGGCAAATCACTTGCTCTCTCTGGTTTTCATTTCCCTCCCCTATAAAATTAGGGATGGGGGGGCATTTAAAATGTGATGGTATAGATGATCTCTAAAGTTTCTCCCCTCTACACTACAGCAGAAAGAGCACTGACTTGAGAAACATGGGACCATAATAACATAGATTTATTGAGGGGATGGAGGTAGAGGGAGGGAGAAATCAAGGATAGGTGACTTAACTAGGGCCACACAGAAAGAAAATATTTGAACAGGATCCAATGGATTTGAACTCCTGACTCCAGAGCTGATGCTCTATCCACTATATTATGAAGTTGTCCTGATACATGGATTTTTAAGCCAGAAAATCCTTTAGGAGCCATCAGTTCCACCTCTCCATTTAGAAGTAGCTAGGTAGTGCAAAGGATAGAGACCGGAGTCAGGAAGACCTGAGTTCAAATCTTGTTATGGACTAGCTGTTTGACCCTGGCTAAGTCATTTAACCTAAGATTGACTTAATTAATGACTTAAACCTAAGTCTGTTTTAGTTTTCTCATCTGGAATCATAAGAGCATCTATTCTTCCTATTAAAGTTGTGAGGATCAAATGAGATAATTTTTGTAAAGTATTTTGGGTGCTACTAAATGATCCTTATTAATATTATTACTTAGACGTGGAGGTGAAAATTTGTCAAAGTTTTGTCAAAGTTCCAGATAGTAAGTAGCAAAGCCATTAAAATTCAGATCCTCTAACTCCAAATCCAGCCTTCTTTCCCATCTATCACTCTCTCTAAATCAAAGGACCCAGGTTCGGATTATGCCTCCTATTATCTATATGACCAGATCAGTCTCTTCCTCTCTGATCAACTGTTTTCCCATCTGGAAAATGACTAAGTGGCATCTCAGGTCCTTAAATTAAGGAATGGACCTTAAAAGTGCAACTACTTTATTTTCCAAATGAGGAAACTGAGGCATTCAATCTCCAAGAAACTGGGATTTGATGTGATACTAAAAAAATCTGTCTCATCAGAAGATGAATCACCTGTTAAAATCCTACACAAATTAAATTCAAGCCAAATCTGAATAATATTATTCAGGATAATTAAAAGGGCAAGGATTTACTGAAACAGCTTCTCTAACACAAACAGCAGATTTTTACTATCTCTAGTTCTCCTATTCTCTTTTCCCCACTCTCTCCTGGAATCTGAGCCCTTTGAGACAATGGCAGATATAAACAGAAAGCTGAGGCTTATGGGTCTCTCCTTAATTAGAGGCTGGCCACTTCTACTTTCCCAGGTGAGAATCAGCCCCCTAGGACACCTAGCCTTCATTCAACCTCTCTTTTTTTCTGTCCTTGCAACTAAAGAAGCTCTGGAGAAAGCTGCCCCAGGACTATGTTAGTAACTATACCCAACTGCTCCCCAGTAGTAGTTCAGATCATCAGAACTGCCAGCCCAAGTTCAGGCTGGTGTGAGCCCATGTCCTAGGGGTGCCTGCCAGCCACCTGGGGCAGCAGGCTCACTCGCCTGCAGGTACAAGATGAGTCACCTCCATGTGCCTTCTTCATGGCTTGGGTTCAAGTATCACTCTGACACTCACTAGCTTTCAAGAGTTTTCTTTCTAAGTCCCAACGGGTTAATGCTATTCAAGCTCCCTGCTCTGAAAACTTAAGGTCAAGAAGTATGTTCCTTGTCCAAGGTCATGTCAATGAAGGTTGTTGGTAGAGCAGTCTGGGGTTTTGAAAACCCTAAAGCTAAACAAATATGAGCTGTCATAACTGAAAGGCAGTGTGGTTCAATGATAGAAACTCTGCCTTTGCTGTTAAAGGAACTGACTTCTAAGCCTGCCTCTCTCACTTACAACCTATATGAACCTAGGTAAATCACTTAACATCTTTCAGCTTCAGTTTCCTCATCTGGAAATGAGTAGGTTGAACTCCTTAAGGACCTTCTCAGCTCTAAAGCTATAATCTTTTTTTTATTTATTTAATGGCCTTTTATTTACAGGTTATATGCATGGGTAACTTTACAGCATTAACAATTGAAACCTTTGTTCGTTTTCCTTCCCCACCCTCCCTAGATGGCAGGATGACCAGTAGATGTTAAGTACATTAAAATATAAATTAGATATACAATAAGTATACATGACCAAAACGTTATTTTGCTGTACAAAAAGAATCAGACTTTGAAATATTGTACAATTATAAAGCTATAATCTTAACATCAATTCTCTGGATAAAGCATTGATGAGCACAATGGTGTAAGAATCACAGGACCTGTCAGGGAGACCAGGTTCCAATCCATACTCTGGCTTAAATTAACTGTATGACTCATGGCAGGTAAACTTTCTTTTGTGCTAGGGAGGAAAGGAAGGAAGGAAGGAAGGAAAGGAAGAAAGGAAAGAAGGGAAGGAAGGAGGAAGGGAGAGAGGAAGGAGAGAGCATGAGAAGAAGGGAGGGAGGGAAGGAAAGGAAGGAGGAAGGGAGAGAGTTAGGAAGGAAGGAAGGAAGGAAGGAAGGAAGGAAGGAAGGAAGGAAGGAAGGAAGGAAAGAAGGAAAGAAGGGAAGGAAGGAAGGAAGGGAGGGAGGGAGGAAGGAGAGAGGAAGAGAAGAAGGGAGGGAAGGAAGGAAGGGGAGGAGGGAGGAAGGAAGGGAAGGAGGAGAAAGGAAAGAAGAAAAGGAAGGAGGGAGGGAGGGAGGAAAGGAGAGAGAGAGAAGAAGAAAGGGAAGGGGAGCCAGGCAGTATATTGATATAGTGGAAAAATTTTGGATGTAATCACAAAATTATTAACACACACACACACACACACACAACACACAACCAACCTTTTTGACTGTGGTCAGGCCCGTTACCTGCCTCTCAAACCCCTAGCTAGGGCTCTTTAACTTTACTACATTCACTGTTTTACATTGTGGAAGGAAGTTCCAAACTAGAAACTTCCCACGTGGTAATTTCAAGTACAGATCAGGGGAGGGGGGAAGTGTGGGATATGTATGTATATATGTACATATATGGGTGAGAAGAATTGTTATAGTATCTGAAGCTGTGTATCTAACAACACTACAACGATTCCCCTTTTTTCCTCTTTTCTCTCTTTCCAGAATTCCTCTATAAGCATCCTCAGGGAGACAAATCCCAGCTGGCTCACTCAAAGCAGCCTTGCATTTCCTCTTCTGGATGAAGTCCAGCTGAAAGAGCTCAAGGGTGGTTCCCTTGGGCTGCCCCATAGGCAAGGGGCAATGTGGCAAATGTGTTCCCTCTTAGATCCTACCTTTCCCCTTGCCAGGGGTTGGCCCATGTCCCCCCCACCCACCCTCTCCCTTAAAGGGACTCTGCTGTTGATTTCACAAATCCACTTTAAGTAGGAAATATGCATTTCCGTGAGAATTTATTTCTGTCAGTGGGCAGAAGTGGAATTCTCTTCTTTTTTTCACAATGGAGATGAGCTCTGAAACTTACAGGGGCTCCAAGTAAAACGTTGGAGCACACATTTCAAACACGAGCTATTGGCTTTCTCTGGAAAGGGGAGTTGAGGCTGTTTGGGGGATTAGAAGGATGGGAGTGGGGAGAATTCTTTCATTCTGGGAATGAGTGATTTAATTTCAGAAGCCTCCAGAGCTCTGTGTTTTCTATGCTGTTCTAATGTGGGTTATGTTTAAGCTGTTATTATGATAACAACCAATTGTTGTAGGAGAAATTCTCCACACTGTTTCCCCGCAATGGGTAGAGGAACATAGCGCCTTTTATAAAGGAATGAGTCCCTCCCATGTGTCTCTGCCACTAAGGGACATGTGGCCAGTGCTGGCTTTCTTGATACTTGAGAAAAAGGAGATGTTTTAAGAAAATGTCTTTGTAAGGTCATCCCTTAGGATGCTGAGAGGGACTTGGTTAATAGCAATAAAAACTGATTAAAAGTCTCTGTACCTTATGTGATCACTAAAATACTATCTACACAGGAGAACAGTAGAAAGAGGACCGAGTTTGGAATTAGAGATCCAAGTTTGAATCCACGTTCTATCTTCAGCTCCTTGTGTGATCTTGGACCTGACATTTGACTCACTTTTCTGTTTCTTTTTCTTTAAAACAGGGTGTTGGACTATATAATCCTTTGTATACTGAAAAGCTCTGATAATCATAGGTTAGGCCTTAGAATAAGAAATGGGAGGCACTTCAAAGGCAGCTGGTTGAACTCCCATGTTTGTGAAACATGGGAGTTCAACAAAGAAGGGAAGTGCTCCAAGTGGGTCAGCCCTCCTGGAGAGGTTGAGATAGGTAGATCAAAACTCAAGAGTTCTGAGCTGGAGAAGGACTAAAGCTGATCATGTCTATCCACTAAGTCCCACATTAATACAGTGAGCACCAGGACAGTGGGAATTTCAGTCAGGCTAAGAGAAAATTTGCTTTTCAGTTCTGTCCAACTCTTCATGACCCCAGTGGGGTGGCAAAGATACTGGAGTGGTTGGCCATTTCCTTCTTCAGGAAACGATCTGCCCAGAATCTAGTCTGAAGCCAAATTTGAACTCAAAAGATAAGGCTTCCTGACTCCAGGCCTGGTGTTCTATGCACCCCGTCACCTAGCTGCCAAAATAGAGACCAAACTTCCCTCCCTGCTTCTGTCTTTGTCTCTCTTTCTATTTCTCTATTTCTTCTCTCTCTCTCTTTCTCTCTCCCTATTTCCCTTTCTTTTCCCCTCCTTCTCTCTTTCCTCTCTCTTCTCTCTCTCTTTCTCTCTCTTCTCTTTCTGTCTTTCTGTGTATCTGTCTCCCTCTGTCTCTCTCTCCTATCTTTCTCCTTTCTCTCTGTCTGCCTGTATCTCTTTGTGTCTGTCTTTGTCTCTCTGTTTCTGTGTGTCTATCTTTCCTCTCTCTGTCTTTCCTCTCTGTGTGTCTCTGTATCTCTTTCTGTCTGTCTCTTTCTCTATGCCTCTGTCTGTCTATCTCTTTCTCCAGAGAGAACAAGTCTTTAAAACAAAATAGGTGGAGAGATGAGCTGCAGAGGGACCAAGATCATTGAATGCCAGAGCTGAGATTCAAACCCAGATCTGCAATTCTAGATTCAGGAGCCTTTCCAGCATTACCCCTGCCTATCTCTTCCTAAAGTCCTTTGAAAGTCCTATGCTTAACCTGGGGACAGGTTAGGACAAATCTGATGTGGATAAGACAAAGAGTTGAATGATTAATTACCAACTTTATCCCCGTTATCTCTATGGCTGATCTGAATATAACCATTCAACACAGTTACAGAATTGGAGATGGAATGGGATCTCAGCAACCATTTAATCCAACCCAAAAAAGAATTTCTATCTTAACATACCCTATGTTAATAAGGTATGTCAATAAGTCTCTGTAGATTTCCAAGAAGAGGGAACCCAATCCCTCTGCAAGCAGCTCCTTCCACAGGATTCCAAACCAGTCTTCTTTTCGGCATTAGGAAGGGAGAAGGACTTGGGAAAGTGTCTTGTCTCTCCTCTGGTCTACTCCACACTGGGGACTGTGTCTACTTAAAAATTTTCTAAATGGCCCCTTTATGATAATCCTAGGTGCAATGTTCTGGCATAACAGAACTGATTTTGTTAAGGAAAAAAAAGTGTCCCAGAGCTCCAATTATAGTTTTAGTTTTTTTGGGGGGGATTTTATTTAGTTTTTTTTAAATTTGGGCTTTTAGGAAGGGTTTTTTTGGGGGCGTCTTCAAATTATCCCTACAATTGAGAGAATGGCAGAGATTGTGATATTTTCATTTCACAGAGTGGAAAACCAGACTCTTACCTGGTATAAAACATATATTTTTCATGGAACCTCAAATTCCTCCTGAAAATTTGGAGCTGGGCAATTTTGCTTAAACTTCCCCATTTTACAGATTTGCAGACTGATGCCAAGATATCAGGTACAGTTTGTTCATAGTCTCTTACTCTCTGGTCCTAAACACTTTGTATAATAGCTAAAGTGACTTTCCTCCCATAAGCTATTATGAATTGCATGGAGGGAATTATTAGGTCAGCAGCAAATTTGGGTAGTCACTTCAATGGGTGCTTTGTGACAGTTTCCTGCAGTAGGTGCTACAGGTAGAGAAACTGAGTATTCATGAAAGGGAAAATGAACAGGATACAGAGTGCTCCTGCAGGACCTCTCCAGGACTCCTTATTATAAAACATGTATTAGATATAAATCAGCTTCATCTTCCTCCATACTGACTGCTTTCTTACTTTCTATACACGTTCATGTTTTCCAGTCCTCAAAAAACTCTCCTTTGATCCATTCATCATCCCCAGCTATCACCCCACACCTCTGATTCCTTTTGTGGCTAAACTCCTTAACGAGGATATCTATAATAGGTATCCTCTCTTCTCAACCTCTCCTTAATGTTCTCTAGTCTGGCTTCCAATCTCATCATTCAAATGAAACTGCTCCCTCCAAAGTTTCCAAAGATCCCTTAGGGCAAATTTCAATCTTCTTTGTTGCTCTCTCCAAAGCCTTTGCTACAGTTACTTTCTTCTCAATATCTTTTCTCTAGGATTTCAGAATACTGCCCTCTCCTCTCTCCTCTTCCTATCTGTCTGATTACTTCTCAGTCTCCTTTGGATATCCCCCAAAACTGATCTGGTCTCCTATTATATTATTTCTCTTTATGATCTCATCAGTTCTCATAGATTCAACTATCATGGAATTCTCAGATCTATTTATCCAGCTCTAACCCAATTGTCCAGTGGATGTCTCAAACGGGACGAGTCAGAGTCAATCTGAGCGTGAACAAAACTGAATTCATTCTCTTTTCCCGAAACTCTTGCCTCTTCCCATTTACCCTATTAGTCTAGAGGTCAAAACCATCCTTCTCACTCTGTCACTCATGCTAAAAACCTAGGTATCATCCTCAACTTTCTCTATCTCACCTCCTTATATTCAGTACTTAGCATAGTGTCTGATATATAGATACTAAATAAAAATTTATTGATGATGATGAAGATGATAGTGATGGTGATGATGATTATGATCTGATCTGTTGTTAACACTTATCCATTTTACCTTCACTAGGCCTCTTGCATATACCCCTTCTCTCCACTGCCACCATGCTGGTACAGGGTTCTATCCCCTCATAATTGGCTTTTGCAGTATACTTCTGGGTGATCTCCTCACCTCAATTCTCTCCCCTCTCTCATCCATCTGGTATTCAAGGGAGGGAAGGAGGAAGGAAAGAAGGAAGGGAGGGAGGGAGACTGAGGGAGGGAGGGAGGAAGGGAGGAAGAAAGGGAAAGAGGAAGAAATGGAAGGAGGAAGAAAGGGAAGGAGGAAGGGAGGGAGGGAGGAAGGAAGGAAGGAAGGAAAAGGAAGGGAGGGAGGGAGGGAAAGAGGGAGGGAAGGAGGATGGGTGGGGAATAGGGGAGGGGGAGGGAGGGGGAAGGAAGGAGGGAGGAAGAGAGTGAGAAAGGGAGGAATAAAGGGAGAAAGGAAAAAAATAATGATGTATAACTCGAACTCAGGGAACTAAAAAAACAGAGAAAAGTAATGAAGAAATTGTTATTAAGTCGTGTTTGACTTCATGACTTTATTTGGGGTTTTCTTGGCAAAGACACTGGAGGTATTTGCTATTTCCTTCTTAGTTCATTTTACAGATACAGAAACTGAGGCAAACAGCATTAAAGCGACTTGCCCAGAGTCACACAGCTAGTATCTGAGATTATATTTGAACTCAGGTCTTCCTGGTTCTATCCATTGCATCACCTAATTGTCCCCCCAGAAAGAAATAATAGATATATAATAAATGTTTCTTAACAAGATATAATAACACAAATAATCACCACATTTCATATCTGCAAACAGCCTTACAATTCACAAAATGCTTTTATATACATTATCCCATTATCTACAAAAGTCATTTGAGGTCAGTTTGGATAAGAATCTTTAAGTCATCAACACTGATTTACAGATTAGGCAACTAAGGCAGAAGAGAGTGAGATTAAGTGATCTGTCCAAGGTATATTGCTAATAAGCACTGGAGTCTGACAAAATCACAAAGCTGCAAAGGACTTCAGAATCCATTTAGCGCAACTATTGTGTTCAGTTCCAGGATTTGTATTTTAGAAGGGTTACTGATAAGCTGGAAAGCATCCAAAGGAAGGCATTCCAGTTAATAAAGGGCCCCAAGTCCATGTCATGTGATAATTAGTTGAAGGAGTTGGTTGGGGGGAGTTAACCTGGAGAAGAGTCAGGAGGTCCACGACATGTTTTGAAGTATTTGAAGGGCTGTCGTCTGGGGGAGGGATCAGCTTTGATCTGCTTGGCCCCAAACAGTCAACGAGGAGAAGCTGCAAAGACATAAATTAAGATCTGACACCAAGAAAAACTTCCTTATGATGAGAGCCCCGAGGTGGGATGGTCTGCCTTGAGAGGGGAAGGATCTATCCTCCTGCCTTCCACAAAGGCTGGAGGACTGCTTGGGAGGAATATAATATCGAGGATTTCTTTCATGAATGGGTTGGATTAAATGGATCAGCTAGGGGATGCCAAAGTGTATATAAAGCACCAGGCCCAGTGTTAGCAAGACTCTTCTTCATAAATTCATATCCAGCCTTAGACACTTCCTAGCTGGGTGACCCTGGGCAGGTCACTTCACCTGTTTGCCTTAGTTTCCTCATCTGTAAAATGAACTGGAAAAGGAAACGGCAAATCACATCATCATTTCTGCCAAGAAAACCTCAAATGAAGTCACAGAGTTGGACATGACTGAAAAATAATTGAATGATAATTGGCTAAGATGGCTGCTGAATTTTCTTCCAACTCCCACATTCTGTGATTCTTTGAAGTTGTCAAAAGATTAGACCAAGATGACAGTTATTCTATAGCTTTCTAAAGTTTGGAAATTGCTACGTATGTATGTACATGTATATTGTGTGTGGATATATATATGTGTGTGTGTGTGTTATAGAATATACACCTATATATACATACACACACATATTCACTTGAGCTGTACAATAACCCTGCAAGAGAAGTCCTAGGGAATATTCATTTGCCCATTTTATAGATGAGAAAACTAAACTTCAGAAAGCTTAAATGATTTAGCCACATAGCTAGTTAACTCTCAAAAACTAGTCAGGACATGGAATCATAGACTGAGAGACAAAAAGAGACTTTAAACATAAAACCATAGATCTCCAGCTGGAAGAGACTTCAGATACCATCTTATCCAAAACCTTAAAGCTCTGTGTAAATGCTGGGTATTGTTGTGTGACTCTCATCGACTTCTTTAATATCTCAGAGCCCCAGGTGAGTCCCTAAGGCTAAAAGTTTCAGAACTATCCATGTGAATGTAAGATCAGAGAGGAAGAGTTAGAAATTATTTCAGAGGCTCTCTGATTGAACCCCGTTTTCTGACTGGTGAGGGAAATAAATTAGTATTTTAACTCCTTTTGTCTGTTCTTTTCATTGCACTATGGTTATTTCATGCTGCTTATTGATTTCCTTGGCAGAATCTTCTATATCAATGTAATCATTGAATGGAGTTGTATGTAAATATGGACATGCAGGTATATGTGTGTGCTTATGTGTCTTTTATGTAGATTGTAGAAATCATATATAAATTATATATAAACACAATACCTATTTATAACTCTAGTGCATATGTATCTATGCATATAAAGATGAGTATATATAGCTACCAAATATTGGTACAGTTTTATAAAAGATATATATATATATTATATAATAGATACAAATTGCAGATATATGCTTTCCATGTGTATATCCTTAGATAAATATATAGGAAAATAGAAAGATACATACAGATAGACTCACAGATGAGCAGGAAGATGGATATATAAAGAGATAGGGATTGATGGATGGATGGATAGACAGATAGATAGATGTTATTTGTCTTTTATTCTCAAAGAGAACCAAAGACATCATGAAGATAATGTTTTAATTTGCCGATAAATTAGATGAGTGAGACAAAGCTAAACAAAATCATCAGCCATAATCTATCTCATAATCTCTCTCTCCATCCATAATCTATTTTAGAATCTATCTCAGCCTATCTCAGTTAAAGGAGAGATAGATTATGGATGAATAAATAGATAGATAGATAAATGGATGGATAAGATAGATACCTTCAGTGTTTGAATGGCTGTCATGTGGAAGATTAAACTTATTCCATATGGTTCAAAGGATAGTGACATATATGTGGACATATTTGTATGTGTGTATGTATATATGTACATGTGTGTATATAAATATATACAAATGTATATAGGTATATGTATATATAAATATATACAAATGTATATAAATATACATTTCTATCTATAATCTCCAGTGATTCTTTGTTGTAAGAGAGGAATCTCCTTCTACTAACTACTATCCTATAATTTTTTTTTCTTATTGGGGCCACAAAAATTGTGACTTACCCAGGTTCACAGGACCAATATTCATTAGAGAGAAGATTTGTATTTCTTTGTACCTTTGTACTTCAGGTCTTCTTAACTATAAGTTTAAGCCACTATCCACTCTGCCAAGGTTCCTCCCTATACACATATACTATATTATATGTGTGTCTATAGTGTATCAATGAGACACATATATAAAATACGGTATTGGAATACTACCTAGTAGAAAATAACATTCTATTTAATCTATATGAAAACATGATTGTTAAGTAATCTTCAATAGTTAAAGGTGTGTTTTACATGATAGCTACATGTGCATACATACATTCATGCGTGCACACGTGTGTGCATATATACAGGTGTATGTGTATACCCCAGAGCTGCTGTTGCCCCTCTTTTCTAAAGCCTGTCCCAGGCTGGAGAAGGGTGGTGAGTTTGTTCCGCCAGGCTACTTTCGGGACAAAGCCCCCCGATCTGCCCAGAGAGTGGGCTCAATCGCCTTGAAAGTTCCCACCCTTTATCTCCCCTGGATGACATTCAGGAGTCAACAAAAGAAGCGTGCCTTGCGACCGACAGCCTGCATTAGTGATGCGGTCTGACAGGGCATTGTCCTCCAGGGCATTTCCCGTCCCGATCGGCCATCTGGAGGACTTTTTTCCCAAAGAGTACATTGATCGATCAGTATTATCCGGGCTTTTTAAAACTTGGGAACGTTCTGCTCTTTGACACTCAATGGGCTTCTTAGGGAAGGATTGTTTGTTGGTTTTGGCTGAGGTAAAATCCAAAAAAAAAGGGAAAAAAATTAAAATTGATCACCCCACTCCACCCCCGAAGAAAAAAGAAATCCGGGCCCATTCTTATGCTTCAAAGCTGAAGGACTTTTCTTAAGAGAAGGCACTGAGGAGAGTCCCTAGGAGTCCCGTTCAGTTTCAGGGAGTGACTGCTTGGTTGGTTTTTGGCGGGTTAATTTAACCCTCCTCCCGGAGCCAGATCCTGAGCCATTCCAAATCTTTTACCTGTGTCCTCCCAAAATGTGCTATTCAAATTCTCTTTTCCTTCTTCCAGAAACCCCTTTTTTTTATTGTTAAAGAATTATAAATCAGGGCTTCTTAAACTTTTTCCATTTGAGACCCCTTTTCTTTTCTTTTCTTTTATATATAGCTTTTTATTTACAAGTTATATGCATTCATAATTTTACAGCATTGACAATGCCAAACCTTTTGTTCCAATTTTTCCCCTCCTTCCCTCCACCCCCTCCCCCAGATGGCAGGTTGACCAATACATGTTAAATATGTTAAAGTATAAGTTAAATCCAATATATGTAAACATGTCCATACAGTTATTTTGCTGTACAAAAAGAATCAGACTTTGAAATATTGTACAATTAGCCTATGGAGAAAATCAAAAATGCAGGCGGACAAAAATAGAGTGATTGGGAATTCTATGTAGTGGTTCATAGTCATCTACCAGAGTTCTTTTGCTGGGAGACTCCTTTTCAACTGAGAAATTTTGCCATGACCTTGAGCATATAGGTATATAAACTAGGTATACAGATCACTTACTAATATAAATCATAATTTCAAGATCCCCACACTTGATTATAGTTGAAGAAATTGGATTATAAATGACATTTAAATAATACTTTAAGATTTGTAGCTTTCTATACTTGTGTAATCTCATTTGAAACTTACAACAGCCCTAGAAAGTAGATGATATTATTATTCCTCTTTTAGAGATGAGGAAATAAAAGCTGAGAAAAGTTAAGGGACTGGCCCAGATTCACACAACTGTACTTCCCAGCTGTAAAATGTGGGAGGAAGGTTGCTGATTCTGGTTTAGCCTGACTCCAAGGGCAGGTAGGTGGCAAAGTGTATAGAGTTCGGAGCCTGGAGTCAAGAAGACTCAATTTGGAATTCAACTTCAGATATTTACTAGCTGTGTAATCCTGGACAAGTTACTTAAACCTGTTGCCTCAGTTTCCTTGGGTGAAAATGAGCTGGAAAAAGGACTAACCACTAGAGTATCTTGGCCAAGAAAACCCCAAATGGAGTCACAAAGAGGTAGACAGACTAAAAAATGATAAACAACATGTTAATTTGACTCCAAGTTCAGCACTCTATTCCTTGTGCTACCTGCCTCTCTTTCCAGGACACCTTTATTTTTCTTGGGGGTGGGAAGAGGCAAGAGGAGTTAAATGATTTGCCAGGGGTCACATAACTACTAAGTGTCTGAAGCTGGAATTAAACTCAGATACTCCTGACTCCAGGACTGATGGATCAGCTAGCTGCCTCAATCCTTAGCATTTCTTAATAATCGCTCCCATCTTTGACTTGAGGTGATACAATATAGATTTAAAGTTTTGGATTTGAATTTGGAGTTCAGATTCTGACTTTTTCATTTGTCTACTTAACCTTTTGGAACCTTTTTCATATGTTTACTTAACTCCTCAAGTGTGAAAAAAAATGTGCATAATGATAATAACTATGCCACACAGCCCTTTTTGTAGTGGCTAGAAACTGGAAACTGAATGGATGTCCATCAGTTGGAGAATGGCTGAATAAATTGTGGTATATGAAAATTATGGAATATTACTGTTCTGTAAGAAATGACCAACAGGATGATTTCAGAAAGGCCTGGAGAGACTTACACGAACTGATGCTGAGTGAAATGAGCAGGACCAGGAGATCATTATATACTTCAACAACAATACTAGATGATGACCAGTTCTGATGGATCAGGCCATCCTCAGCAACGAGATCAACCAAATCATTTCTAATGGAGCAGTAATGAACTGAACTAGCTATACCCAGAAAAAGAACTCTGGGAGATGACTAAGAACCATTACATTGAATTCCCAATCCCTATATTTATGCACACCTGCATTTTTTATTTCCTTCACAAGCTAATTGTACAATAATTCAGAGTCTGATTCTTTTTGTACAGCAAAATAATGTTTTGGTCATGTATACTTATTGTGTATCTAAGTTATATTTTAATATATTTAACATCTACTGGTCATCCTGCCATTTAGGGGAGGGGGTGGGGGGGTAAGAGGTGAAAAATTGGAACAAGAGGTTTGGCAATTGTTAATGCTGTAAAGTTACCCATGTATATATCCTGTAAATAAAAGGCTATTAAATTAAAAAAAAAATAACTATGCCACAGCTCTTGCGAGGATCCAAAAGGATGTATGTATGTCTATGTATATATATTAGTTATTAGTATTGTTATTCCCATTTTACATCTTGGGAAACATCTGGGTCTCAGAGATGTGGAGTGACTTTTCCTACTCAGCTGCCAAATGTTGGATTGTAAATCAAGTCTCTTCTGACCCTCAGGTCTGATCAACTTTTTCCTACCTCATATATCACCACTGCTTTACCAAGCTCTAAATTCTTACAGTCCCTCCTGATGAATGTATACTCTTTAACAGAATAAGCCTAAAAACAGGAGTCCCAAGCAGTTTAGCTCAAATGAGAAAAGTCATTCCTAACACTATCATCGGTAGAGAAAACTTCCCAAATCTTGAGGATTTTGTGGGGAGAGTTTTTTTGGGGGGAAGGGTACAATCAGAATTAACTGACTTGTCCAGGATCACACAGCTACTAAGGATCTAGATCACGTTAAAACTCAGGTCCCCCTGACTCCAAAGTCATTTCTCGAGCCACTGTACCACCTAGCTTCTCCTTCTTTGAGACTTTGTAAGAAACTGGACTAGGTTTTCTTAAATCTGAATTCCTTGTTCTTTAGAAAGCTAGCTTCTGAAAGAGATCTGAACAGGACATACAGGCCAGTGATAATTGGAAAATCACTACATGATTTAAGTATTTAGCAATTGCCAGAAAGCAGTAAACATGCATTATCAAAGAATGGGGGGAATTGTTCTTCAATCTCCTAAGTTGGGTTCTTTTATGCAGTTGGGTTATAAGTTTTTTGCATATAATAACTTATATATAGTATATATAACTTATAACTACTAAAGCATAGTTAATAAATCAATCGGCAAGTTAAACGGCAGGATTCTATGCTGATCCAATGGCAATGGATTTAAAGACAAATGAGCTGGTTTCAAATTCTGTCTCTGCTATAGATTGAAAATTATTTCATTGTCCTCAGTTTCCCCATTTGTAAATTGACAGATTTGGATTAGATGGCCTCTGAAGTACTTTCTCATACTAAAATGTTATTCTAGAGTCAGAGGCAACTAATGTTATAGTGTGAGAAAAAATGATTGTTAAATAACCTGTTATTAATATTGGGGAAACATAAGATTATCCTTTTCTGAAACTATTCTCTATTAGTCCAAGCCAGCATCTGAACGACATTGCTGATAATGAGATGGGATAATGGCATTGTATTAACTTTCCCCTTCAATCTCCTTCAAAGCCCACTCAGGTGGGAAAGCCCATTGTGTTATATCCAGGTTTGAATGGGGAACATTCTTTGATTAGATGGCCCAAGGCTGGGATACTTAGAAGTAAAAGTTATAATCAGTCACATCCTTCAGACTTCATTAGAATAGGTCCACCTCTGCCTATAATATTCATTCTTCTGATTGCTTGTTAACCAATCAGAATTGATTGCCATCCTCAAAACCACCTAGTCTGTCAAGGGAATGGAAATGTTGAATGATTTCTATGAAAAGTCTTTGGCATTCAAGAGTGTCACAAATCCCTTCTATTAATTCTATGTTAGAATGATAAATAAAGTCAATAATTATCGAAAACAATGTCTTTCAAACTTTTTATAAAACAAGAAAACCTAACTTCAAATTCTGCTTAGATGCAAATCTTATGACACAAGTTAGCTGTGTGATACTGGGCAAGTCATCTCTGCCTCAACTACAAATTAGGAACTTGCCTCAACATAAGGGTTTGTTTTGTGGATCAAATCAGACATTTGGAAAGCATTTAAAATCCAATATAAATGTCTATTCCTTTTCCCTTTCCTGCTTCTCCTTTTTTTCCTTCCTATATGCCTATTGTTTTCCTTCCTCAGTTTCCTCATCTATAAAAGGAGGAAGTAAGATCTCCGAAGTCTCCTATATAATTCTAATTCTGTGATTTCTTTGGACCCTGACAAAAACCCTGGCCCATAAGTAAGATTATCCTCATTTTACAGATGTGGAAACAGGCTCAGGGAGATGAAATGACTTGCCAAGAGTCACACAACTATTAAGTGTCAAAACCAGGGTGTGAATCCATGCCTTTGTTGACTTCACACCCAGCAGGCTATCCACTACACCCCGCCTTGAGTAGTCTGATCTCCAAGCTCTTAGGCGTTCACATATCGGTGCCAGCAGCACTTATGGCTTAGCCTACCACAGCTGAGAAGTCAGTCTCCCAGATAATAGAAATTATAGGCATATGCCACCTTAAAAGTCATCGAGTCCCACAATCTCATTTTTATAGATAAAGAAATAGAGCAAAGGAGGTTAAGTGAATTCAGCTAGTAAGAATCTGAGATAACTTGATATTGGGGATATAATAACTGGACTTGAAATCAGGAAGACACAGATTCCATAGCAAAGTCCCTTAAACTCTCTGTTTTCTCATTCATAAACTATAGGAATTGGATTCAATAACTGTTAAGCCTTCTTCTAACTTGAAATCTTTTATTCTGTGAGTCTAAATCTGGATTAGAACTTGAGTCACCTTGACTCTAAGTCCAACTGATCACCAAGATAGATATTAGAATTTTTCTCCAAAAAACTAATTAGTGAATCATTACTGATCTTGTCTTTACATTTTGAGTTCCAAATTCTCCCCTCCCTCCAGCCTCTCCTCCAGCCATTGAGAATGAAACACACATACAATATAATGTAATATAAAAACATTTTCATATTAGCTATGGAGGGAAAGGGAAAGGAAAAAGCAAGAAAAAGAAAATGGGGAATGGGAAGGATGTTTCATTCTGCATTCAGACTCCATCAGATCTCTATCAAGGGATGGGGAACATCTTTCATCATGAATCCTTTGGAATTGTCTTGGGTGATTGCACTAATTCGAGTAGCTAAGTCTTTAGTTAATTATCATTGCACTATTACTGTTGCTGTGTACAAAGTTCACATAGTTCTACTCATTTCACTTTTTGTATCACTTCATATAAGTCTTCCCAGATTTTTTCTGAAACCATCCTGTTTATCATTTCTTATGGCACAATAATATTCTATTACAATCAGATACCACAACTTATTCAATGAATTCCCCAATTGATGGGCATTCCATCAACTTCCAATTCTTTGCCACAAAAAGAGCTGCTATATGTTTGAACTGAGAGATCCTCTTGCTCTTTCTTTGATCTCTTTGGGCTACAAACCTAGTAGAGATATTGCTCAAAAGGTCAAAAGGTTTGACCAGCCTTTAGCCATAGTTCCAGATTATTTTCCAGTATGGATCGATCCATTTGCAATTACACCTCAATGTATCAATGTACCTATTTTTCCACATTCCCCTCCAACATCTTTGATTGTTTTTGTTTTATATTAATTAATTTGATAGGTGTGAAGTGGTACCTCATAGTTGTTTTAATTTATATTTCTCTGATCATAGTGATTTTGAGTATCTTTTCATATAACTATTAATAGATTTGTTTCTTCTGAAAACTGCCTGTTCACACTCTTTGACCATTTATCAGTTGGAGAGTGGCTCTTACTTTTTATAAATTTGACTCATTCCTCTATATTTTTGAGAAATGAAGCCTTTGTCAGAAAAACTTGCTATAATTTTTCCTCCAGTTTCCTGCTTTCCTTTTAATTTTGGCTTCATTGATTTTGTTTGTGCAAAAGCTTTTTAATTTCATGTAATCAAAATTATGTATTTTATTTCTTGTAATCCTCTCTATCTCTTATGGCTTATAATATCACCCTTTATGTCTAAATAACATATCCATTTTGACCTTATCTTGATATATGGTATGATACGTTGGAGTATGCTTAGTCTCTGACAAACTGCTTTCCAGCTTCCCCTAGCTGAGTATTATATTACCCATTTTATAATTGAGAAAACCAAGACTCTGAAAGGTGACTAGATTAGCTAATTTTACAAGCTGGTGAATATCAAAGACCGGGTAAACATAGGTCTTCTTCAGATCAAGGTTCAGCACCAGCTGCCTGTTGAAGCAGGAGAGCTCATGCTCACTCTGCTTCTTCAAAGTTAAGGCTATTTTTAAGAGTCAGATTTTATCTATTGAAAAGTAAAAAAAAACACATTTTCAAATGTAGCTATTGGAGATAGGGCCCTGCTCTATGTTCTGAGGAATTAGGAAGACAGAGAAAACATAGACCATGTTCTTAAGGAGATTTTGATCTGATAGAGGAAAGGTTGTGAACAAAAATAATTCTATCAGGCCAGATAATGTGAATACATATGTATGTGTACTCTCTACACTTTTATCTATCTATCCATTGGTCTATCATCTATTTATCTGTCATGTCTATCTATCTATAGATCCTATATCCTATTTGTCTATTTAATGTATCTGTCTATATCTATCTTATCTAGTCTATATTCTATTTTATTTGTCTATTTGTCTGCCTGTCTAGTTGATATATCCCATTTGTCTATCTACTTAGCCTATTCTATTTGCCTGTTTATATACTCCATCTTTTTCTACCAATCTATATGTGTGTGTGTGTGTGTGTATGTATATATATATATATATATATATATATATATATATATATATATATATGTATGTATTTAAACACATCTATATCTATCTATTCTGTCTGGCTCCTGTCTTTTATTTTTCTGTCTATTCTATTTATTTATATGTCTATCTAGCTAATCTATTTGTCTCTCTAGTCTATCTATACTATTTATCTATCTTTCTATCTATCCATCTAACTATCTCTGTCTAGTCTATCCAGTCTACCTACCTTCTATCTATCTAGTCTGTCTCTGCCACTTTACCACTGGTCCCACTTTGGATAAGTCACTAAGCTGATCTGAGACTCAGTTTCTTCATCTATGATATGGATCATTCTAACCCACCTGGTTCAGACCATTATCATCTTCCAGCAAAACTGTGGTCATGACTGCTGGAGGGGAGGAGAGTTTGCCTGCCTCAAGCCTTTCCCTACTCCAGTCCAACCCCCATTTGGCCACCAAAATGATTTTCCTGAATCAAAGGTCCAAATGTAATTTCTCTAATTGATGAACTGCAATCCCTTCCTTCTGTTGATTACCTATTTATCCTGCAAGCAGGTGGCAACTAACCTAGAGCACCAGGCCTAGAGTTAGCCCTGAGTTCAAATCTGACCTCAAACATATATATATATATATATATGTGTGTGTGTGTGTGTGTGTGTGTGTGTTTTCCTGAGCAAATTACATAATTCTATTTGTCTCAGTTTCCTCGTCTGTAAAATGAGCAGGATAAGGAAATCACAAAACACCCCAGTATCTTTGCCAAGAAAACCTCAAGTGGGATCATGGAGAGTTAGAAATGACGGAACATTATTCTTCCCTATATAACTTCTCCACCATTAGACTGTAAGCACCTTGATTGTTTTGCCTCCAGTATCGGACACAGAATAGGTACTTAATACATTTGATTGATTCCAAATTTATTTATTATCTTATCCATTGCCTTCAGACATTTGGTGAGGAAGCTAGATGGTGGAGTGGATAAAGTTCTGGGTCTGGAGACAGGAAGTTGTTTCATCTCAGTCCTGTCTGATTCTGTGACCCCATTTGAGGTTTTCTTGGCAAAGATACTTGAGTAGTTTGCCGTTTCCTTCTCCAGCTCATTTTACAGATGAGGAAACTGAGGTAAACAGGGTGACGTGACTTGCCCAGGGTCACATAGCTAGGAAGGGTCTGAGGCTGAATCCTCCCAATTCCAAGCCCAGCACTCTATCTATTGCACCACTTAGCTGCCTCAGTTTCTTTATCTGTAAAATGTGCATAATAATAGCATTTATGTCATAAGGATTATTTTGAGGATCAAATAGGATAATATTTGTAAAGTGCCTGATAGCTTTCCAAGCACATGTTGAAACAGTGAAAGGTTACCAATATAAAGCTGAATGGCATTTGAAGCCTAGTATCTGGAAAAAGCTAGAGACCCCTGTTTAGATGGACTAGTGGGCAGACCAGGGGGATGCTGTTCGGTCCTCTCTGTCTCTTTTTTCTTTCTCTATCTCTCTGTGTCTCTGTGTGTGTGTTACTTTCTGCTCCTGTCTGTCTCTGACTCCATTTCTGTCTCTATTTCTGTGTGTCACTCTCTGTCTATCTCTCTATCTCTGTGTATGTCTCTCTGTGTGTGTGTTACTTTCTGTTCCTGTCTCTCTCTGACTCTCTGTCTCTGTCTATTTCTGGTTCACTCTCTGTCTCTCTCCATGTGTTACTTTGTTCCTGTCTCTGTCTCTGACTCTGTCTCTGTCTTTCTATTTCTGTATGTCATTCTGTCTCTGTTTCTCTCTCTCTGTCTCTGTCTCTCCATTTCTGTGTATGTCCCTCTCTGTCTCTATCTCTGTGTATGTCTCTCTCTCTGTGTGTATTACTTTCTGTTCCTGTCTCTGTCTCTGACTCTCTGTCTCTGTCTCTCTATTTCTGTGTGTCACTCTCTGTCGCTATTTCTCTATCTCTGTCTCTGTTCCCCTCTCTTCTAATTTTCTCTCATCTTTTTTTCTTGATTCTTTCCTCCCTGTTTCCTCCCCATTTGCCATGTCTCTGTTTTCTTCCCTCCCTTCCTAATTCTCCCCCTCTCTGTCCCACTCCTATTATCCCCTTCACCTCTCCCCTTGCTCTTTTTCCGTCTCTGTCTCTTTCTTTCTTCCTCCTTTTCTTGGCCATCCCCAGGGCTTCTCCTATTTCTCCCTCTCGGCGTCTCTCTCCCTTCCTTTGCCTTTCCCTTTTCTCGGTCTCCCTCCAATCCTCTCCCTCTCCACTTCTCCCTTTTCCCTCCAATTCTTCCCCCTTCCTTGTGCCGCTCTCCCTCTCCCTCCCCCTCACATGGGAGCTTGGCGTTAGTAACCCCAGAGGTCTGTTTGAGCCCGCCACGCAAGGCGGCCCGCCTGGTTGACTATTCACATCAGATGGTGTGAGCCCGGAGTTTTTCGAGTTTCCCACACTTCAGCCCCATTCACCGTGTTAAACTGTCAACAATGGAAGTGTGCCTGGGAGGCTCCGAGCCTGAAAGCTAATGCCGGAGCTACCATCTGGCCAGCGCTCAGGAGAAAGAGAAAATGCCTTTCATCCCGGGGGCCCGGCCGGCCCTCCCGGATTCCTCCTGCCTTTGTGGCCGCGGAAGCCTGGCAGGATGGAAGCCCATTCATTTCATATTTCTCAGATCGGAAAATTGGATCAAAGCTTCCCTCATCCCCTCCCGCCCCCAAGGACGCCTCCCACCTCCCCTCTCCCACCCAGCCGCCTCCTGCTGCGATCACCTGGACAAGCCGGGCGCCGGGCCCTTAATCCTCAGCACACCTGGACGCCATCACCTAGGCTACACCTAGGGAGACCCTCTCAGGTGTCCCACGGGCTCAGCCCGGAGAGGAGCTTCTGGGAGCTGATAGCAAACGGCTGGGCCCTGCCTCGGGGTCAGGACAGTAAAGTCATTTTACATTTTAGAGAGAAGGAAACTGAGGCACTAAGTTTCTCAAAGTCATATAACTATTGGGTCAAATACAGGGGTTCTTTAAAACTACTTTGTTTTGTTTTAAACAGATCCCCAAGGGGTTCCAATTTGGATGAGAAAAAAAATTGTATCTTTATTTTGATATAATTGATTTCCTTTGTAATACTCTGTATTTTATTTTACACATTCAAAAGCAATATTCTGGGAAGGGAACCTTGGTTTTCAGCAAGCACTGCCCAAAGGATCAATGTAACCAAAAAAATACAAGCATCCCTAGACTGAGACCAGGCTACAAATGCATCATCAGACATTTACTAGGTGTGTGATTACGGATAAGTCACTCTATCTCAGTTCCCTCATCTGTAAAATAGAAATAGCTACCTTGAAAGGTTGTTGTGAGAATCATGAGCTATTTGTAAAACTCTTAGAACTGTGTTCAACACATAGTAGGTGTTTTACAACTTCCTTTTTCCCTTCCTTCCTTTTCTTCTTCTCTCCCTCTTTGCCTTCCTTCCTTCTTCCTTCTTCCTTCCTCCCTTCCTCCCTCCCTCCTTTCCTCCTTCCCTTCTTCCCTCTTTCTCTCCCTCCCTCCTTCTTCCTTCCTTCCTTCCTTCCTTCCTTCCTTCCTTCCTTCCTTCCTTCCTTCCTTCCTTCCTTTCTCCAAGTCCAATGCCCTATCCACTGCACCATGCCACCTATGTAACCTAAAACAAGTCCCTTCCCTTCTCATCTATAAAATGCAAAGGTTTGGATTTAATGCCTTTTTGAGGTCCCTTCTAGCTCTACCTCTGTGCTTCCATCATCTTCTGAGTAACTTTGAGGGAGATATTTGCCTACAATTTCTTTCTCTGAAAAATGAAGTGATTTGGACTTGGTGACCTACTGGGTTCCTTCCTTCACCAAGATAGGATCCCATTCTAGTTAGCTAAACAACTAGGCTTATAGGGAACGACAAATGTGTGAAGATGGCTCAAATTCAAATAAATACCAAAATGCACAAACATACAAACATACTACACTGTATGTATATATGTGTGTGGTTATATATATACATACATACATACATACATTATTTGTCTACCTATCTTTCCGAAACAATTTCCCATCCTCCATCTCATTTGATTATAGATTTAAAGCTGGAAGGGTCACCTTTTAATTCAATTTCCTCACTTCAATAGGGGGAGAAACTGGAGAAATTAACTTTCACACAGTTAGTAATAGCAGGATTTGAATGTAGCTCTTCCTAACTCCAAATCTAAGGCTCTATCCATGAAGCACAGGTGACAATAGCACGGAACCAGTTAGAGGCAATTAGGTGGCACCATATTGCACAGAGCACTGGAGCTAGCATCGGGATGACCTGAGTCCAAATCCAACCTTGGACACTTACTAGAGGGGTGATTCTGGGCAAGTCACTTCACCTCTGTTTTTCTTAGATTTCTCAACTATAAAATAGGGATGATAACAGCATTTGCTTTGAAGGGCTTGGGGGAGGATCAAATATTTATGTTTTTTTAAATTTTTAATAGTATTTCATTTTTCCAAACATGTCTAAAGATACTCTCCAATATTCATTTTTGTAAGACCCTGTGTTCCCAATTTTATGAGGTGATATTTGTAAAGCACTTAGCAAATGTGAGATACTGCCTGTGTGATCTTGGGCAAGTCTTTGATGCCTCACTTTGGGGTGGGGTGGATTACATGACCTCTGAGATATCTCTCAAGTCTAGATCTATGATTCTCTATGTGAGGCAAGTCCCTTCCCTTCCCTGTGCCTCACTTTCTCCATCTGTAAAAAGAGAGAGTTGCAGCAGATGGCCCCCAGATTTCTTTCCAGCTTTGGAGTTATATGATTCTATAATCCCAAGACTTGCCAAAACAGAGCTGGATATCTTGTTGTCCCTGGCACAGCCTTTGAGTACCCACATCATGATGAAATATCATCATCAGAGGAGAGCTTTACTGGAAGAATTACCATGGAAATTATACTTCTGTTTGCCTTAATCTCTCTTTGCTAATTCATAAAGACACCCAAGCTCATGCTGGGCTTTATACCAAGGCTGTAACTGTCAACATTCCATTCTCTCTCTCTCTCTCTCCCTCCCTTCTCTCTCTCTCTCTCCCTCCCTTCTCTCTCTCTCTCTCTCTCTCTCTCTCTCTCTCTCTCTGTCCTGATTATGATTTTTTTATTTTTTTCATTAAAATTTTATAATAGATTTTTATTTTCCCAAATGCATGCAAAGACAGCTTTCAACATTCATTTTTGCAAAATCTTGTTTTCCAATTTTTTTCCTCCCCTCCAAACATCAAGCAATCCAATATAGGTTAAACGTGCAATTCCTCCAATATATTTCCATATTTATCATGCTGTGCTAGAAAAATCAGATCAAAAGGGGGGAAAAACACGAGAGAGAAAAAGACAAACAAACAACAACATCAAAAAGGTGATAATACTGTGCTTTGATCCACATTCAGTCTCCTGTCAACACCTATTGTCATGCCCACGAGCTGTAGTAGAGATGTTGAGGGATCCTGGGCAGAAGCAGTGCTGGGCCCTGAGAGTTCTGTCTCCAGAAAGCAGGACTGAGCCACCCCCAAAAAAGTAGGACACAATTTTAAAGCTTATCTCAATTATTAACATTTTCTTCCTCACTTTCTTAGGTTTGGACAATCAGTGTTTGTTGTTTCCTAGGTGTCAATGTTCACACTGAAAATTTAACTCTTAGCTGGTATTAGCTGACTCCATCACCGTTGTACTTTGAGAAACTATTGGTCCTTTGTCCATTTAAAGAGAAGATTGTTATAATAACTGACTTTCCTAAAGTTTCAAGGTCTGTAATTTGAGTCAATCCTGAGCAGGGTGATTGTAAACATAATTGCCACATTTTACAGATGAGAACACTGAGAAGAATAGTGAAATCTGATAGGTAGCAGGAACTGGGAAATAAAGACTCGAGAGGAATATGAAAGTAATGTTCCAATAATTAAAGAGCTCATATGTGAAAGAGAGATTAGTCTGCTTCTGTTTAGTCTCAGAGGGAAAAATCGGAAGCAGTGAGCAGAAACAGCAAAAAGGGAAACTGAGGCTTGATGTCAGGAAGACCTTTGTAATGATCAGTACTGGCCAAAAGTGGAATGAGTTCTTCTTTCTTAAGAGTCTTCCAAGAGAGGCTGGAAAATCACTGTATCAGTAGATGTGGAAAGCAATGGGATCGGACCGAGGTGGTCCCTTCTAATTTCAATAGTTTTGACTCTATAAATGACTCGTCCATGATCATAGAGCTAAACCATGTCAAAGGTAGGTTGCAAAACCAGATCTTTCCTCCCTCCAAATCCAATTTGCTCCTACACCATTGCCTAGCCCATTAGTTAATGCTCCAAGTCAGAGAGCTAAGCCAGACTATCCAATTAGCCAGAAAGCATTTGGCAAATCTTAAAGTGCTCTGAAAATTTGATCTATTAATATTTAAATTAATATTTTTTAAAATACAAAATGTGATAGAGCAGAAAGGGTACTTGGCTCTAAGGCAGGAGACTTAGCTTAGAATCCTGGCTAATTGTGTATGTTTTGAATAAATCATTTAACTGTTCTGTTTCCTTATTTTCAAAATGAGAATCATAAAGTTTATAAATCTATATTATAGGATTGATGCTTTTTAAACTTTAACTCATTAAGTCAGTTTGAGTTCTTACTATTGAGAGCCAGCAGGGAATATAGTGATAAAGCAAGAATTTAACATTACATTTTGAACTTTCTGTGTAGCACTGACCCCTTTAGTAGTGTGGTGAAGAATATGGACTCTTTCACAGAATCATGTTTTCTAAAGGCAGAAAATAAATGCAAAGAATTACAAAAGAAATCAATTAAAAATATAGTTATCAATTAAAAATATATCCAATATATGAAAAAATATATATAATATGCATGAGTGTACATGTATATATGTATGTATGTGTATATTTATATCTATATGTAATTAGTTAAGAGCCCCAGACATATAAGGTAGAAGACCTGGATTCAAACCTGCTTCAGCTACTTATCTAGCTGTATGATTCTAAATAGCACATTTTTCTGGCGCTCAGTTTCTCCATCTGTAAAATGGGAGGTTGCATCCAAAGATCTTAAGGACCCTTCCATTTCCAAATCTATGATATTATGATTATTAACAATATATTTTCACTGTCCTTTAGGGTTTTCCAGACCTATGTAGGGAACGTATTGAATAGAGTGCTAGATCTGGAATCATCGAGACCTGAATTCAAATTCAGCTTCAGGGATGTCTAGCTATGCTACCCTGAACACACTGGATATATTTAACTTCTGTTTGCCTCATTTTCCTTAACTGTAAAATGGGAATAATAACCACCTACCTCATGGAGTTGTTGTGAGGAGGATTTGTGCTGAAGATAATATATTTGTAAAGCTCTTAGCACAATGCCTGGCATATAGTAAGTGGCATATAAATACTTATTTCCTTCCCCTTTCATACTTGTTGTTCAATCATGGTCACCTCTTTGTAACTCCATTTAGGGTTTTCTTAGTAGATATAATACATCATTTCTTTCTCCAGCCCATTTTATAAATGAGGAAACTGAGGCAAACAGGGTTAAGTGACTAGTCCAAGTTCATATAGCTAGTAAGTGTCTGAAGCTGGATTAGAACTCATGAAGATGAGTCTTCCTTATTCCAAGCCCAATGTTCTATCCCAGTGCACCACCTAGATTCCTACACTCACACTCACACTCACACACTTATTCACAAACACTCACACACACATCCTTCTAGCTAATTAAGGTTTCTGGATAAACAGAGAATCCACTTTGAGAGTTGGAAGAGACATCTTGTCCATTCTGATAATAACAATAATAGATACCAAGGGGAGCAAGAGGCAAAGTGGCAATTTGGATGGGAATTTGGCATTGGAAGGAAGATGCATTTCTTATCTTGCTGGGTCTCTATGGGCTAGGTGACTGAAGGAGTCAACCCATGAATGCCCTATAGCCCAGCTTCTTAAACTGTAATTTGGCTCTCCATATGGAGTCTCATAACTGAATGTGGGAGTCATGAAATTATGACTATTATCAACAAATGTTTTGTTTTTTTATTTAATAGCTTTTTATTTTCAAAATATATGCAAAGATAGTTTTTAAAATTCACCCTTGCAAAACCTTGTGTTCCAATTTTTTTTTCTCTTCCCTTGACCCTCTGCCCTAGACAACAAGGAATCCAATATAAGTTAAACATGTGTAATTCTTCTATATATATTTCTAGCATTATCATGCTGCACAAGAAAAATCAGACAAAAAAGGGGGGGAAATGAGAGAAAAAATCAAGCAAACAAACAACTAATAAGGTGAAAATACTATGTTGTGATCCATATTCAATGCCTATAGTCTTCTTCCTGGATGTAGATGGCTCTCTCCATCACAAGTACTAAAATGGTCTGAATCATCTGAATCATGGTGAAAAGAGCCAAATCCATCAAAATGTTTGATTTGTATGCTTATTTTATATACCTAGATGTCCAGGGTCACATAAACTTTAAAAGCTTATAGAAATTTTTTAAAAAAGCTATCACTGTGGCCAGTGTTACTAAGGGATTCCCATCCTCTCAACTACTTTTTAATTAAAAAATGGGTTGGGACCTCGAACTTCAGATCTGGGTTTAAATGGCAGTAGGATGAACAAAGCCACCCCTATACTCTCTATTTAAGCACCATGGATTCAAAACACAAAAATGGCAGAACATCATCTTGAGGAAGAGTTTAGAGATCATTGAGCTCAACCTGATGGAGCTGAGAAGGGCAGCAGAGGACCTGACTTCCCATCCCAACTTGTGATTTGGGGCCAGATCCATTGCCTCTGGATCTCAGTTTCCTCATTTGTAAAGTGAGAGGGATGGATTAGATCACCTCAAAGGCTCCTTTTACTTCTAAACTTTTCCCCTAATAACTCATGATGTCATGGGCCCCAGCTCCCTACAGATAGAAATGGGTGGAAGGAAAAACATGAAGTCATTGGAGTTTTGCCCCAGGAGGATGAGAGAAATTTAGCTCTGGTGCTGCAGGGACCCCCGGGCTGTCTCTTCCAAATTTTATAAATAAGAAAACTGAGGACCAAAAATTTTAAAAAAGTGACTTGGCATATGAACATAGATTCAATCCTCTTAATTGGGGGCGGAAGAGGGAAGAGGGAGGGAAGAATGAAGAATGAAGATCTAAACAATTAAAAAAAATGTAGATCTGAACTGCCTCCCAAGAATCTTAAAACTCTCACTGTAGCTACTCTTCCTTCTGTTTGAATTCACTTTCTTAGTAGGGTTTGGAAGAGCACCCAGGCTTATCAACAAAAGTGACAAATGATGTAGATGTGGGTGGGCATCTCACTTTCTAAACTCAATAAATTACCATTGTTTCTTCCACTGCAAAGATCACCCCAAAGATGGAACTTAATATAGCACAGAAGGAAGAGAACTGAGTTAAGGCTTTGAGGTAGGAGCTCTGAAGTCTATTACTTTGTGCGATCTTAGGTAAGCCATTTGTTCTTTCTGAGACTCAATTTCCTAATGTGTTGGGATGATTTCTTCTGTTTCCAACTGAAAAAATTGGGATTTTTTTTTTACTTTAGCAGACAGAGTAATTCACACTTTATCACCTAGTGTCTTCACATTGACATCCCAGGGAGGAAGAATTGACTTGCAGGGACAGAATTAAGGCTCATTCTATGAGTCACCATAAGGAAGTCAGCCTGAGTTTGCAACTATGCAGTGGGGGATAAAGGAGGATCAACCTCTGGACAGGGTAAAGGGTCAGTCAGCAGGTTGGAAGATGGAGATGGTTTGTCATCACAATTAGATCCCTGGCTGGAGTTTGAGGTCAGGTTCTGATTGAGGAATAGGACCCCTTTCCCCCTTTTATCCCCTTTGAATTTGTTTCAAAGAGATTTGAGCTATCTTTGCCTTGGTCTGCTTTTAGACCATGGTTCACCTAGGATTGGGCCAGCTGGTATGTGAACTCCTTGGTAAAGGGGAAACAAAACTCTAACTTTGACTCTAAGAGACAAAGCTGGGACACCTGGGAGCTTCCTGGGATCCCTCTCAGATCAGGCGGTAGCTAGAATTCTATCCCAGAGTTTAGGAGAGGGAGAGCAATGGACCAAAAGAAAGAGAACCAAGAGCAAAGTTGTCTTTCTTTTAGGCTTAGGAAATAGTCTTACAGTCACCAGTAGCCTATTACAGCCTTCCCATGAAAGCAGAGGTAGCCAAGCTTTTGGGGATATTTGCTGACTAATTCAATTTTGAGAGCACTTGTTAAGCATCTAATGTATACCAGGCATTATGCTAGGTACAGATTAAAACAAAAATTCCTACCCTTCAAAAAGGAGAGTTGTCGTTCAGTCTTTTCTACTGGGGAAGGGGAAGGACAATAAATATATGAAATGTAGAAAAATAAATTAAAAGTAAAGGGGTTTGTTCATCACTAATACCTGAGGGGGATAAAGAAAACAGTCCCATAGGAATAGTACTTGAACTCTTTACTTGAAGTCTTTAATCTCTAAATGTCAGGGATTCTAAGAGGAAAGGATGGATAGAGAAAAGTTTCTGGGTGATATCAGTGGATGGGGCTGAGCCTAAAGTCAGGACTCACCTTGCTGAGTTCAAATCTGGCCTCACATCTGGCTGTGTGACCCTGAACAAGTCAACTTACCCTGTGTGCCTTAGTTTCCTCATCTGTAAAATGAGCTGGAGAAGGAAATGGCAAACCACTCCAGTATCTCTGCCAAGAAAACTTCAAATGGAGTCCCAAAGAGGAAGAATCAGAGGACTGAAAAAATGACTAAAATTCCAGGTGTGAGGAACAGCTCATGAAAAGGTCTAGAGGTGGGAAATAATATGTCTTATGCTAATAGCAAATAGAATCAAATTTTTGGTTGGAACATCATACTCAGGAGATGGCATAATATGTAATTATTCTGGAAGGTTTGTTCACTATCAAATGGTGGGGTTTGAGAACCAGATAGAGGCACTGTGTATTTTATACTATAATAGGGAGCCATAGAAGACCTCTCTACAAAGTTGAGCACTACAGTGTTATAGAATGGACTACTGTAAGCCTAGGGTGATAAAGAAAGTGGGGGACAGAGGAACAGCCTCTTAGACTAGGATATCTCAAAATCGAGAGTGACCATTTTGTAGAGTGGGTAGGGGCATTTGAGGAGGGAATGGGTGACTTATGCATCACTCTGGAAACTCATTTAAAAAGTGTGGTGGTGGGAGTTTCTTAATTAAGAGTAGACTTCAGCAGGTCTATAACTTAGAGGGGAAAAAATACATCTTTATTTTCACTAACCTCTAACTAAAATTAGAGGTTCAATTATTCCTTCAATTATTTTAAAACATTATCTTATGATTGATGCCAGTTCCAATGATTTTGTGATGAAGAGAGCCATCTATACCCAGAGAGAGGACTGTAGGAACCAAATATGAATCACAACATAACATTCGGACTCCTTTTGTTGTTGTTCGCTTGTATTTTGTTTTCTTACTCATTTACTTTCTTTTTTTTTTTTTTTTGATCTGATTTCTCTTGTGCAGCAAGAGAATTGTATAAATGTTTATATATATTGGATTTAACCTATATTTTAACATGTTTAATATATTGAATTGCTTGCCATCTAGGGGAGAAGGTGGGGGGAAGGAAGAGAAAATCGGAAACACAAGGCAATGCAAGGGTCAATGTCAAATTATCCGTGCATATGTCTTGAAAATAAAAAGCTTGATTTAAAAAACATTATCTTAGGGGCAGCTAGAGTTGAATAGTGGATAGAGTACCAGCTCTGGAGTCAGAAGGGCTCGAGCTGAATTTGAACTCGGCTGACACTGACTGGCTGTGTGGCTCTCTGGGCAAATCACTTAACCCTGCTTTCCTCCCCGGCAGAAAAAGAGTTAAAAAACAAAACAAAAAACCAAAATAAAACAAAACCGAAAGATGAACCTTAGAACTTCGGCATCTGTGTGACCTTAAACAAGTCACTTCTCTCTAGGTCTCAGTCTCCTCCCCTGTAAAATGAAGAGGTGGCTAGCTAACTAGCCACTAAGATTCTTGCCACTTCTCAATATGATCCTATAAAAACGGGACCACTGCCAGCGAGCCCCCTAGGGCAGATAAGGAGTGAAAAAGCAGCAATCTTTTCCTACGGATCCTGTCTCCCCGCTGCTAAATAGTCCGGCCCTCACCCCAAGTAATCAGAGAAAGGAAGCCCAGAGATAGTGTGGACAATCCGCTATTCAGGATTCCTGGGTTAATGTCAGAGTGTTTCATGTCCAAATGAAAGATGGGCTTCATCGGCTTAACCCTCCCCTCCTCCCCTCCACACACACACTTTGCTTTTTTTTTTTTTTTTTTTTAAAGTAAGTGGGTGGCTAGGGAATTAAGAAGGGGGGAGGGGAGGGGGAAGCTACTCCTTCCTGCTCCCCCTCCCATCTCCCCTCCCTTCAACCTTCTCCACCGCAGCTTCCCCAGGCCTGGGAAAAGGCGACATATTGAGATGTTCAGCTCCCAACTTGGGGCCCGGCGGTAATTAAAATGATGGCCCACGCTTTCCCACAGTCCCTGCCCATCCCGCCAAAGCCGAGTTCTATTGTCCGGCGGCCTCCCCAGTCCACCTGCTCCTCTGGGAGCAGTCATTACTCCCCAGGCAATTCACAACCAATTTACCATACAGTAATAGATGCTCTCTCTTTTGTCCTGCGGAAGGCCTGGATTGGCCAGGGAGTGTGGGAACCTCGGAAGATCGCTGGCCCCATGCATTTGTATGCAGCCCTGGGCATATAAATAGAGGAGCCCGCGTTCCGAGCCAGCATCCGCCAGCAGCTCCAACTCCCAACCGAAATCTCCTCGGCCGCTGGCCCCTGCAGCCTTCCTCCAGCCATGGCTCCCAACGCGATTTCTCTGGATATCCTCACTCCCAAAGAGAAAAACAGAGTAAGTATATCCGCGGCGGCTCCGGGGAGGAGGCGAGGGGATGGCCCCGCTTTGGGGATGGCAACGGATCCGCTTAATTTTCCGTTTCTTTTCCCCCCTCTCTCCCTCCACAGCTGAGGAAGCCGGTGGTGGAGAAGATGCGCCGGGACCGCATCAACAGCAGCATCGAGCAGCTGAAACTCCTCCTGGAGAAGGAGTTCCAGAGACACCAGCCCAACTCCAAGCTGGAGAAGGCTGACATCCTGGAGATGACCGTTAGTTACCTGAAGCACAGCAAAGGTGAGTTCTTGGGGCGGGTTAATCCCCCGATGTCCGATCCCCCGAGTTGGGGATTTTCGGGTTCCCTTGGGGATGGTCTGAACGGATTTCTGATCCGACCTCCTCCTCCTTCCCCCTGCAGCTTTTGCATCCTGCCCCAAGAGCCTGCAACAAGACTACAGCGAAGGCTACTCTTGGTGCCTCAAAGAAGCGGTTCAGTTCTTGACTCTGCACTCGGCCAACACGGACACGCAGATGAAGCTGCTTTATCACTTCCAGAGGCCGCAGGCCTCCCTGGCCACGATTCCAGACTTGAAACCGCCTTCCTCCTCTCCCCTGTCCCCTGCTACCTTGACCAAGCCAGCATCCGGACAGTCGCCTTCTGGCAGTAACCTCTGGCGGCCTTGGTAGGACCGTGAGGACTCTGAATGCCGGGGGGACCCATGCTTATCTGATCCAGAGGAAAATCCGGACTTGCTTTCCAAGTCTCTGGCTCCTCTAGAATGTAGAGCAAAATGCTTTCTCCCTTTCTTTTACAGAGCACTAAGTGCTCCATTTTTGTTCTCCCCTTCTCATTGAAGGATATTGATTCTCCTGGTCCAGCCTGCTGGACCAGAGAGAGGGCCATTCTAAAAGGATGGAAAGTTATGTTCCCTGAGGACTGTTGGCCAATCTTCAGTGAAGAGGGCTCCATATTATCTAACCTGATTTATTAAGGTTGCAATGTGTTGGTCTGCACCCCAGCCCGAGTAACTTCAAATTTGTCCACATTGTGGCACCAGAGGGGTCCTAGAATTTTGTTATCACACGCTGGGGGATGCTGCATCCCCACAGGGACCCACGGGAGAGGGCATCCTTCAGGGCATGTGCCAATTTCAAGCAGGCTGTGGGGGCAGATGAACTAGTGACGCCTTTTGTAAAGGCAGTACCCGTGCATATCCTCATAGGAAAAAAGTAACAACTGGTATTGTTTTTATGATGGATGTATTTATCGGAAGCCTTTCCAGGAAAGGCCACTGTACAAATTATATTTTAGGGGTGGGGCTTTCTGTGTTTTGAGGGTGGGATCATTGGGGAAAGGGGAGGGGAGATCAATGTCTGTTATTCTCCTAAAAGGATCTCGATGTTGCCTGATATGGAGGGCCTGGAATTTGTAATCAGCGTTCAAAGCTGTCATTGGACAGCATGTAGAAATGGCCTACATGCTGGAAATGGAAATAAATCTTTATAATCGATCTGTTTTGTGATTTACTGGTTGATCTCTGGGAAAGCTGATGGGAGAGTCCTTGGACTCAGAAATCCAAGCTAACTGGGGGGTCTTCTGTGACTGGGGGTGGGTGGGATGTTTGCAAGGGAAGGGAAGAAATAATAGACCCCGTTAGTCAGGCCCTGCTGGTTCTTTTATGAAAAAGAACAAGGAAGTTAATAGGCTTTATTTGAAACTTAGCTAAATCAAAGGTGTGGGGGAGGGTGAATGCAAAACAAGTTGTCAGCCCCAAACCTTCCTGCTGACCTCCATCCCTCATTTTCACCATTCCCACGTCCCCGTCCCCGAAATAGAAGCTAGAAACTAGCATTAGCAATAAGCAGCCTGAGAAGAGTTGGGTTGAGCAATGGTGAGTTACTTGCTGTGTGACCTTGGGTCAAGGTCGCTTTAAATAGAGCTAAAATGTTCTCAATTGTAAGCTGTGGAAACCTATCTCACAATAATCATAATCGTCTGAAGGGAAAGAAATAGTCTATAAACCTTAAATCTGTATTTTAAGGCTATCACATCAAAATAGCACTGAAATGCATGCATTAAAATTTGTGGAGTGCTCTGATCTGCTATCTGAACTTAACAGGTTTTCTGAAACGGGAATTGAAACTAGCTTTTTTTTTGCCCTTCATCTGTATCCCCAGGGCTTTAGCACAGTTGCCCTCCTGCACTTTATAGAGCTTAATAAGTGCTCATTGTTGACTTCAAGCTTGGGATTTAGCTTTTTTTTTTTTTTTTTTTTTTTGGTTTGTTATTTTTTGATTTTTGTTATTTTACTTTTTCTATAGCCAGATCTATTATTTCATTGATTTATAGGTCACCATCTTCTATGCACTTGTTCAGAGTTTCCTTATGACATTAAGGACTTAGCATCATGAAGCCAGTAGATAGCAGATACCCCTGAATTTTGAGGTTTGCTCTCCATTACGCAGTGATATCTATTATCACGTCATTCATAATGGCTTATAACAGTTGACCTAAACTTTTGATTTTCAAGTCAGTTTTTAAAAATTCTCAGTTAATCTATTTATACAATGGAGTGGTTGGACTGTATTCTGAACCTTTTCACAGTCTAATAAAGGTTATGAATCTCTTCTCAGAATTTTAATGCATAAAATGTAGGGGATTACAAAGATAATTTATAATAATAAAACCTACAATTAACAAAACATTAAAAAAAAAAGTTCACAGATGCCAGATTAAGACCTCCTAGACTAGAGCAAGATTTCTAAACTCTGTGATGTTTGTTTGAAATCTATGGGTCTGGGAAGCTGAAATGGTGACCTGCCTATTTTATGTCCAGAAAAGTTTATACTTGGAACTGCCTCTTGAGTAGAAAAGGCAGCCATTTCTATTTGAAGTATAATGCACAGGGAAGAGAGTTGGATTTTATGGCCTCTTCCTTCCCTCCCTCCCTTCCTTTCTCCCTCCCTCCCTTCCTTCCTTCCTCCCTCCATGCCTCTCTCCCTCCTGTAAAACTAGCAATCAGTAAGGAAAGTCATAGCACTAAGACGTCTATCAATTGACTCTCAATCCAGTGCACTTTCCACTGCCCTAGACTACCTTACTTTGGAACTCTATTTTCTCATCCATAAAATGGAGGCAAAAACTGTACTTACTGCCTGCCTAACAGGAATGTTGTTTTTTTTTATATTAAAATATAAATTAGATACACAATAAGTATACATGACCAAACCGTTATTTTGCTGTACAAAAAGAATCAGACTCTAACAGGAATGTTGTAAGAAAAATATGATGTAAATGACAAAAGATGAGTTACAATATCCCTCTTGTTTTTACTCTTCCTCCTCTTTTATTTTTGTGTGTATGAGGCAATGAGGTCAAGTGACTTGCTCAGGGTCACACAGTTAGGACGCGTTAAGTGTCTAAGGCCAGATTTAAAATCAGGTTCTACTGACTCCAGGGATGTAGCTTTATGTACCGTGCCTTCTAGCTGCCTCTACTCTCCCTCTTTTGATGTTCAACATTCTGCAGGGATCTGACCTTGGGGCAGGTGCTCATCCTTGAGGACATAAAATAAATGCCTGTTAATTGAGTGACCTTTTTTCTTTTCTTTTTTGGCTAGGCAATTAAGGTTAAGTGGCTTGCCCTGGGTTACGCAAGAGTGATCTTTTTTAAAAAAAAAACCAGATGAGAGCTCTGCTTCACTATCAGTGTTGATTCAGCCTTATTTACACTAGGAATCAAATCATCCAATCAACTGAAAAAAAAAATTCAGGCATTTCATTATAGGAAAAAAAGTTTTGAATGAGTTTGATGTCAGGTCAACAGATGAGTATATTAAAAAAAAAATCCTATTCACTAGACACAAAAAAATAAAATCTAACATCACAGTTTAATGAAGCTTTTGTGTAAACGAAAGACACCTAGAATTCTCAGAAGGGGAAATCTGCATCAAACATTTCTAATAAGGATTTTACATCCCAACATGCAGAGGGAACTAACAAAAATATACAACCAATAAGTATTTCCCATTGGATAAGTGGTCATAAAATATGAACAGACACATGTCAAAAGATATATTCAAACTGTTAACAACCACAAGAAAAATGACTCCAAATCTCCAATCACAGACATGCAAATCAAAAGAAATCTGAGGTTTCACTTCACGCTCAGCAGCCTGGCAAAGATGATAAAAGAGTCATTGTTGGAGGAACTAGGAAAAACCAGACATACACACATAATGTTGGTAGAACAAGGAATTGGTACAAGGATTCTGGAAAGTAATTTGGAATCACTCCAAGAAAATGGCTAACATGGTCAGAAATCCTACTGGTGAGTATATCTACCCCAGAAGTCAAAGACACAAAGAAAAGTCTAGTGTGTACCAAGATCTTTTTGCAGTAGCCAAAAATTAAGAACAAATAACAGTTAAATTGTAGTAATTTGTGTGATTGAATATTACTGTAATATCAGTGTAATAATTGAAGAACAGGAAGAATCCTGAGATGTGTGTGACCAGGTGAAGAGAGAAGTGGGCAGAACCAGAAAAACATCCCCCTTGATAAATGTAAAACTCAATAACAAATGAAATCGAATGTAATCCAATTGTAATGACTATGGGGGAAGGGAATAAAAGCTTTGAGAAGACACCTTCCTGAAGACACCTGTACCTCTTTAAGGAAGGGAAGAAGGTGCTCTTCTCATAAGGATGGCATCTATCGCAAACTTGGTTGTTGCATTGCTATGTTTTGCTGAATTGCTTTTTCTCCTTCTTGCTCTCTCTTTAGATTCATCATTACAAGTATGTTACTCCCTCTGGGCTCACTCTCCCAGCTCCCACTTGGCACTGACAGCCTGAGTCCCCAGAGTAGGACTATTTCTTCCCTGAGGGTTGGAGAAGTAACCTTGAAAGTCGGAGAGCTTTTCTGCAACTGCCATTCAGGAGCCCCCATGAGGTGTGTTCACCATTGATTGTCAGCCTTCATTAGCTCCTAACAAGAAGCAGGTAGAACAGGTTTGTTTGGTATAAAATCAATTCTCCTATGAGTCTGAGATGCATTCTCTCATTGTAATATACACAGTGCCCATAGTGAAAGGAGATTCAAGGTGAGAGGGTTACAGGTGCAGCAAAGGGGTAACCCCTCTTCTCTTAGATACCGAATGTCCTTTTCTTTCTTCATGGAGTCCTGATGAAGTTGCCCCTAAATTTAGCTCTCTGTTGAGCTCTGAAGGTCTATCGGACTCCGGAAAGCTGTCTTTCCTCAGTAGCTCTAGTTTATCCTTGTTGTGTCTCTTACACAACATACCTGTTGAATATACAACTGCACACAATGGCACCATCCACAGGTGCTCTGGGTTCATTGTTATGTATGCATAGGGAAAGTCCAAATCTCCTCAACTGTTAAAATTCATCCCTGGGTCTTTCTCCTCCTTCCTCTCCCCACGGGATGATTTTTTTCTACTAACACTGGCTTCCTGCTGGGATGCTCCATTCTCAACTGCTATATTAGGATGTATGATATCTATACATGTATATGTGTGTATAGGCTCAGAGGCCTGTTTCTTTCAGCCAATGGAAACGAATTTCCTGTATGGTGTCATCTAATTTCATCCAATGATCAAAGTCTTTCTCTCCTTCCATAGTGATGAAGGACTTGTTCATAGCTGGTTTACGCTTTAAATGGATTAATTCAATAAATATACCTAGTCCTTCTGCAATTACATTCATTTAGGTGAGTGTTCCACACACTTTCCTACCCTCACATGAGGAAATGTTTTCTGCTTAGAAGAGGAAGAATATATTTGGAAATGAAAAGGATATGAAAATAAAAGGTAGCAATGAAATTCAATGCAAATAAAACTAGAAGATGAATTCTTCTTAGTCTGCTTTGAAAAGGATGTCCTAAAGAAGTTGAGGAAGAGACTAATTATGTTACCCTTTCTCTTGGTTAGATAACATCTTCAGAATTAAGTCCAGTTGTGGGTGTTGGATTTAAGGAAGAATATTGATAAATCAGAGAAACTCCAGGAAAAAAATTCTTAATGATTTAGAGTCATTCCAAAGCAGGATATATTGCCTGGGGAAGTTTAAGCCACAAACCTTAAGGATTTTGCAGAGGATTTTTTCTGCAGGTACAATTGCTGAGGTCCCTTCCACCTTTCTAAACTGACTTGACCTTGAGTCCTAGAACCATTGCTTGGTGGTGTGATCTTGGACACCTTATCATCTAACCTTGCCCTCTTCAGCCTGTTTCTCCATCTGCAAAATGGGGATAATTAAGGATGCTTACTTTCACAGATGTAGAAAGACTCTTTTTCTGCATATAAGACACTTAATAAATGCTTGGTAATTGGTCAACTGATGATATAATGAATTTGAAAGTACTTTGTAAACTCTAAAGGTTTGTAAAATCCTTAGACCTGTCCAAAGATCAAGGGAAATAGTGATTTCCTCGACACTAGAGTCAATCAAAAGACACTTGTTTCTAATGTTTCTCCTAAGAGAATGCAAATTCTTGGAGAGCACCAGTAAATGACAAGCACGAGGTATACAGTAGGTGCTTAATAAATGCCACCGAACTGAATTCATGGGCTCATGGGCACGAGGATATCCTAAAAACCAGCTCATCCACCTCCTCCCTCATTTTGCAGAGGAGGATTGGGGTCCAGGAGGATGACTTGACTTGTCCAATGTAGCAAAAGGAATTTGCTCTGGGTTTCTGGTCAAGAGGGCTGGCTGCACAGGAAAGTTCATTTATTCAGTAAGAGAGTCTCAGCTCTGCAAGGAACCTTAGAGGGTCTGAGCAAGATAAGGCAGCAATGGTACAGTGGAGAATAAGTGGATTTGAGTCACAGGACTTGAGTTCGAATCCCGGTTCTACTCAGTCCCTTCACTTCTCTCCGTGCCTCAGTTTCTCCCTTTGTAAAATTCAAGGGCTTAACGTCCCGTGCCCCTTTGAGGGTCCTTCCGCAGCTCTCAGTCTATGACTTTGATGTCCCCCTAAATCCTCTTCCCAGGGTTGATCAGAGTCAGATGAAGTAGTCTCAGGGTCTTAGAAAGAATCCGGAGGCACCTGTCCAGCAGGATCTCATTAGCATAAACTATTCGACGAGGGGGTGGGGTCTATTAACATTCAAACACATGCGCATATATCTGCATGGCTGATGAGGCTGGCCAGGCAGATTCAAAATGGCGGAGTGTGGAGCGAGCAGCAGCGGCAGCAGCGGGGACAGCCTGGACAAGAGCATCACCCTCCCGCCGGACGAGATCTTCCGCAACTTGGAGAACGCCAAGCGCTTCGCCATAGACATAGGTAGCGGGGGGGCCGAGGGGTCCGGAGGCGGGGCGGGGCGGACGAGGCCGGGGCTGTCCGTCCCCGGTACCGGTGAACTAGGGGGAGGTGGGGGACGGACGAAGGGCGGGGGGAGGAGGCGAGGCGGGGAGGGGGAACTCCGTGGGAGCAACCGCAGGGCCTCACGGGGACTGTAGTTTCTCCGGCGGCCTCCTGAGCGGCAGCGGGCGCGCCACGGGACTACCGACCCCAGCAGCCCCCGCTGCGGGCGGGGAGAACGAGGCACGGCGGGAAATGGAGTCCTCGATCCCGCGCCCTCGGGGCCGGAGGCCGGCGGGGAGACTACAAGACCCGAGAGGCAGCGGGGCCGGGCCAGGCCCGGCCCGTCCTGGCCGGTCGTGTGGTCCCGCGGGGGTCCGAGTAGGTGGGAGGGGGAGGGAAGAGGTAAACAACAGTCAGCTGGAATTCAGGAGGGTCTCCCTCCGACCCCCCCGAGTCCGTCAAACTGCCCCTCCCCCAGGGTCTTTCCCCCCACTCACTCCTCTCACAAACACTGACAGCCCCCAGACCAACCCCACTCCCTGCGGACCCCCGAGGAGCCCACGGGCCCTTCGCGTCCCCTTCCCCCGGCGTCCGGCCTGGCGCCCACCCCCCGCTCCTCCATCCCCGTGTCCTTCCCTCCTTCGTCTTTCCCTCCATCACTTTATTTCCAATTCCCCCTCGGCGCCCTCGGCAGCCGTGTCTCCTTTCCCTCCATCCCCCGCCCGCTCAGGGGGTCGTTTCTTAAGGGCCGGCGGCGGGCGGCCTTGGGGGCGAGCGCTGGCTTCCCGGCAAGGCTCGGGAGGGGGCGTTTGAGGGGGACGCTTCGGGATGGGGTGGGAGGGGGCCCGGGGGAAGCCGGGGCTTTGGGGGGGGGCTCAGAACCGCCGGGGCTTTGGGGGGGGTCAGAGAACCGCCGGGGGCGGCCTCGGGCCCGACGTTGTTCTTTGTTCTCCATTCCCCCCCCCCCGGGGTCTGCTCCCACCCCCAGGAGCCCCGGACCCGCTCGGCCTGTGCCGCCCCTTGGCCGAGCCCTCCCAGCGGGAGCCCGCCCCGGGGCTGCAGCGCTCCCTCCGGGGCCGGGGCTCGGGGCCCCCCGCGGGCCGGGGAAGGGTCCGCCGTGGGCCGGGGCTGCAGCGCTCCCTCCGGGGCTGGGGCTCGGGGCCCCCCGCGGGCCGGGGAAGGGTCCGCCGTGGGCCGGGGCCGGCTCCCGTCTGTTTGGCTTCCTGGTTTTTCCCCAGTGAAACTGTGAACAGCTGGAAGCAGTGGGGGAGGGGAGTGGGGGCTGCCAGCAGGGGGCTCGGGAAGGCGCCGCCTCCTGCTTGGCTGCTTGCGCCCCTGCTGCCCCGGCCTGTCCCGGCCCAGGAAAGGGGAGGGAGGGTCCCCGGGGCCTGGACTCCTCCTGGGCTCAGGCCCGGGCCGGGGGGTCCTGGGGGCCGGGGGGTCCTGGGGGCCGGGGGTCCTGGGGGCGGGGGGTCCTGGGGCCCGGGGGGTCCTGGGGGCCGGGGGCATCCTGGGGGCCGGGGGCATCCTGGGGGCCGGGGGCATCCTGGGGGCCGGGGGGTCCTGGGGGCCGGTTCCGCAGCCGGGCAGCAGTGACGAGCAGCCGGGACTGGCACCGATTCCCGTCTGAGTTTGCTTTACCAACGGCGAGCCTCCGGCCTCGCTTCCAGCCCCTGGGCCTCCCTGGCAGGCGGCTGCGCCCCGAGTTCTTGGAGGGCCTCCCTAGGAAGCGGCAGAAAGGAGGGGGCTGGGGCAGAGCCTAAGGAAAAGGGCCACCAGCTGCCTACATCCCCGGCGTCCTGCCCTAAACGCGGCGTCCAGCTGAGCGGCCCCACCGGTGGTGGTGTGACTTCTAGCAGTGAGAGTGGCCCCGGGGAGGTCTCCTCGCTTCTGGGGGGCCTCCCCCGTTTTCGATGGCCGTGGGCCCACAGGCCTGGGAGGGAAGGAGACTTTAGGGGTGCTCCCAGCCAGCCAGCTTCCCTACCTTAGGGAGCCGGAGAGAGGACTGGGGGTGAAACTCCGGGTCAGGGAGCACCTAGATACCAGAGCAAGTCTTTGACGTAAAGAGATGGGCTACAAACCGCCGGTCATAGCCTCCTTTTGCCTTTGAAAAACTTGGAGGAAAGGTGACGGGCCCTTGGTTTTAAGTATTGTTACCAGAGTTGCAGAGTTAGAGAAAAATCAGAACTTGGGTTTACATAGTAATTGAAGGTTTACAAAGCTCTTTACAAATATTAACTTACTTGAACCTTATAAACAACTTTGGGAGGAAGGGGCTGTTTTTGCCCCCATTTTACAGATGAGGAAACTGAGGCAACAGAGGGGTTTCGTACTAGAGTCTGAGGCCAGATGGGAATCCAGAAGCCTGGGGCTCCCGAGTCCTGTGCTCATTAATGTAACCGCTGTGAGGCTGCCAAAGGGGTTAGCGAAGGAGCTTTCTTCTACAGGAAGTTGATGATTAGGGCTAGAGCAGGACACTCAAGTGGAAGTGTCCAGGCTGAAGCTGGAGAAACTAGCAAAGGCTGCCTAACTGAACCTTGAGCAACTTGCCCATGGAGTGGAGAATGTGGAGAGGTGACCTTTCCAGAAAGGTAGGAAGAGGGCGCAGGTTGTTAAGGTGGGACACGCGTCCCCCAAAGGGTCTGTCTGCAGCATGGCTGGCTCCGGAGGGGCCCGGGCCTCCCTGCCATCTCTTGCCCACCCCTGGCCTCGTTCTCTTGCTGAGAACTTTCCCATGGTGGTAGTGAAGGGCTTGCACTGAATGACTCCCCTCCCACCCCAGGAGGCTTCTGCATTTGGGCACACCGCGAGTGGTTTGGACCCCGTTTCATCAGCATGGTGGGAGGTGAAGCTGGATTTCCAAGGGCTCTGGGCCTGGATGGCTGGGTAGGCCTTCTTTGAGTGGACAGCAAGTGTGTTCTTAGAAGTTGGTGGGAGTAGGAAGTTGTTCTTTGCTTCATCCTAGATTCGCTGTATTTTTCCCTCTTGGTTTTCCTGATTTGGGGGTGGTGGTAATGGTGGTGGGGTGCAATCTGACTCAGCCTTTGAGAAGAAAAGCTGGGCAGTGAGCAAGTGGGAAAATGCCGTTCACCGAGGAGCATTTCAGCAGCAGGTGTTTGTACTTGTGCACAAAGCTCAGCAGGAAGAAAGGTTCTCCTGAGACCAGTTTCTTCCCTGGAGGAGTCTCTCTCCTTAGTCACTTGGGCATTTGTAGCACTTTGGTGAGGGGAAGGTCAGAGAGAACCAGTGGCTTTAAAATTAGGCTTGTGGAGTTTGCAGAAATAGAATTCTTATTCTTCATTGGCTCAGTAGTGCTGCCAAGGAGGAAGATTATCTTGGGCAAGTTTGTTCCTCTCTTGGCCCTAATTTCCTCACCTGTAAAATGAGAAATGTAAAAAGTGTTTCAGATGTTAGGGATGCTTTTTTTTTTTTTTTTAATCACTTTGATTTCTGAATCTGTCCCTCTTCTGAATCCCGTGAGCCATCTCCTGCTGCAAACAGTAAACATCGACCTAGCAAAGATAAGGAGGGAGGAGAGTCAGTTCAGCAAAACTTAACACATCAGCAGTGGCTGAAAAGATAGTCAGTGTTCCCCACCCATAGTCTTTCCCTCCCTTGGCAAAAAAGACAGATGTTCATTTTGTTGTTTGGGGGGGAGACACACTTGCTGACCCCTTCACCCTCTGAGAGCCTCATGATGTGCTATTAAATCCAAGTAATTTTGGTTGCTACTACTAATAGCAAAAATCATGCAAGGTTATAAAACCACCTAGAAAGGGCGTATCCGTCTATGGCTGTGCTAGCCGACTCTGCCAAGCCCAACAACTGGGCAGCTGGGGTTCTGAATCTCTAGATTAGTCCCTTCCAGCTCCCAATCTCTGATCTTTTGTTTTGAATACGTAGGGAACACTAATAATTAATACTAGCTTGTGTGCTGCACAGAGGACAAAGTACCTTTTCACAATAGCCAAGTGAAAGTCTAATTATCCCCCTTTCCAGATGAGAAAACAAAAGTGGGATTGCTAAAGGGCCACCCAGAGTCACCTGAGGAACCCGTGACAGCAGAGACTCCAACCCAGGGGTCCTGAGTCCCAGCCTGGCCGTCTTTTCACTCCCTGCAGTCATCCTAAGGCAGTCTCAAATCCTGAAGTACAAATGGAAGCCCCTTCCTCAAGGGCAGGAAGTTCTTTTGCCATTCTTGGTATCCCTGGCACACAGTGGGTGCTTAATAAATGTTCATTGACTCACTGACCCTTTCAAGAAGCAGATCATCTGAGATCTGCCTTTGGAGGCCAGAGGTCTCAAATTCAGCTCATTCGAGTGATTGATGGAGTAGCTGAGAAGCCACCAGTTGGAATTAGGGCTTTCCCTGAATGTCAAAGTTGAAGCACAGTTTTCAGAGCAGTAAGGATATATTTTTAGTTCTGGTTTTTAATCCCTCTTTTTAAAAAAAGTCTCCCTCTTCTTTACGTGTAATATTCTTGAGCTTGTTGCCAGGAACAAGTGATGGAGTTTGTTTCATTTCTTCAGAAGCCCCGATGTGAGTAAGAGCTCAGAGCCAGGGACCAGCCCAGCATACTGGTATGCCAGTATGGTCGTTCTCCCATCCCCATTGGTTTCTACCCTTTCGCTGCACCAGCCTTTATGATAGGATCAGAAAACCCGAGTTAGCGCGTCTGATGTTCTCGGCAAAGCTTTCTCATTTTCTCAAACCGAGGCCAGCCACGTTGATTCAAAGAGCCAAAGATGAGCCGGGACAATGTGTTTCACGGCACTGGCCTGACCCAAAAGGAAGGCAGAAGATTGGAAACCGAGGGGCTCTGATGGGTGGTCTTCCTCACAGAGCTTTTCTGAATCCTGTGTCTGTTGTGCGAGAGGCAGCAGGCAGTGTACCCGGACAGAACTGGCAGGAGACAGATGGAGGCAAAGTGGATTTCTCTTTCCAGGCCTAGAGCAGCCCCTGGCTGTCCATTTAATAGCAAACACTCCCTGTCCTCGGATTCCAAACAGGTCTTCATATGCAGGGATAGCAGTTATCCCTGTTCTGGTCCCCACGGTGCTGGGCTAAATCAGAGTGCCCAGCCTCGGGCTCCCCTTCATCTTGCTTGGCTCTCGTCTTCCACAGCTGATCCCCTGCCAGGTGCATGTGGTCAGAACTGCACAGGTCCTGTCTGGAGTACTCTGTGCATTTTTTTATTCACTAAGAACTTTTTGGTACGAAACGTGCTTTCCCTTTGAGTCGTTGGAGCCGTGATATCACGAGGTCCCTTGCGTCCCAGGGTGCTTCAGAGGCAGGCAGCTGGGGCTCCAGGGTGTGGAGGTGACCTTGTCTGCCTTACCCCCTTACCTGTCAAAGGGGGCAGTAATGGGGCTTCCCTCTCAGATTGTGTGGGGGTCAAGCACTCGACCCAAGGCACTTAGGAGAAGCTTAGTGAATGCTCACCCCTGGTCTCCCTCTGTGGTCACTGGTGCCTGTGATAATGTTCTGAATGACGGGAAATCTCTAAGTGACAGTGGTCGGCCGTGTGTCTGTGTCCTAGGTGACCAGGGTGGGGGGCAGGCCAAAGCCCAAAAGGGGAGATTGGGCTGGGGCCCCTCTGTGGAAAGGGGAGGAGGCCCCAGAGGACTTTGGGATGGACAGCTGTCCACAAGTGTGCCAGACCCTGGAAGCCTCAGTGAGGCAGGGCAGCTGCTGGGCGACGCTCAGCTTTTTGGTGGGTTGTGGGAGAGACCTTTGTCCCGGGGGACAGCCTCTGAGAGCCTCCCCAGCTCAGGTTCAGGGAGGGGGCCTGCCCCTCTGGACTGAGGAGCAGGTGCGAGAGCTCTGGGGATTTTCAGGGCTCTGCCACATGCCCCTTGGACTGGGGCTGTACATTTATAGGGAAGGTATCTTTGGGCTCAGCGGCCCAGAGCTGTTTGTTGTAGGAAGAATCCCCTAATTCACCCACTTCTCCGATGTTCTGGTTTACCTGACACTTGAGGGTGCAGACTTTCCGGGTGTGACTTCTGGGAGCAGCGAGTGTTGGAACCAGCCTGGGCTGTGACCCGGGGTCTCAGCTGGAGGAGCCAGTGGTGGATCTAACTCCTGTGCTCCTCCTGGTCTCTTACCCGCTTTAAAGAGCACAGGTAGTTTTCATCACTGCCTAGGAAATGGATGAAATAACAGTTTTTAGGAGTTCTTTGAATGAAACCATAGGTTTGACATCATTTGAGGAAGAGGGGAGATACAAGGACCATCTCTGTCTCATTACAAGACACTTGAGATGAAGGGGTGTGTGTGTGTATGTGTGAGAGGGAGGGAGGGGAGAGAGAGAGAGGTAGAGGGAGAGGGAAGGGAGAAGAAAAGGGGCAAATTATAAAGGAAAATATTTTGGTTTGGGGGCCATGTGTTAGTGCATGTTTGAGACTAAATTAGTATTCTAAGCATGCAAGCTTACTGAATGTACTTATGTATCCTAGGTCATTTAGTATCAAATTATAACGTGTTCTAGTAAAGTATTTAATCATTTGCAAAACAAAAAGTTATAAAATAACTTCTGATGCTTGCCAGTGTCACCACGATCACTGTGAAGTGTTTTTGAGGGAGAGGATTCACTTTATTTGGCCCCCAAGATCTGAACTCAGAGCAGTAAGCTGGAATTACAGGGCATCCTGGCTTGATGTAAGAACGGATGCCCCAGCTATTCAGCTGGGCAGGGGCAACAACCACTTCTGGACCTCTACAAGCTGATCCAGCCCTTCCTCCTCTGGAGAGTTTGTTCCATTCTTTCCTTCTCATGTCCTGGGCAAAAACCAGCTTCCCTGCAAGTCATTTTGGAATGTTCTTGTTTTAGTTCATAGAATCATGCTAGGGGGGAACCATTGCTGTGCATTTTTGGGAAAAACCCTTAGGGCGAACCCTTTTTGAAAAAAATCACCCCTTCCCCCTTTTTTTCCAAATTTTTTTTGGGGGGGGGAAATGGGGAAAGGGGGGGGGGTAGGGAGGGAAGGGGGAAAAAATTTTTTGGGTTTTTCCCTTTTAAGGGTTTTAGCTAAAATTTGGGAATTTTAGGAATTTTTTTTTGTTACCAAGAAAAATTTTCCAAATTTTTCAAACAAGTTTTTTTTTTTTTTTTTGGGGGGGGGGGGGGGGCCCCCCCCCCTTTTTTTTTTTCCTTTTTCTTTTTTTTTTTTCCTTTTTTTCCCCCCTTTTCCCCCTTTCTTTTCCCCCCTTCTTTTTTTTTTCCTTTTTTTCCCCCCTTTTCCCCCTTTCCCTCCTTTTTTTCTTTTTTTTTTTTTTCCCCCTTTTTTCCCCTTTTTCCCCTCCCCCCTTTTTTCCCCCTTTTCCTCTTTTTTTTTTTCCCTTTTTTTCCCCCCCTTTCCTTCCCCTTTTCCCCCTTCCTTTTTTTTTCCTTCCCTTTCCTTCTTTTCCCCCCTTTTTCCCTTCCCTCCCCTTTTTTTCTTTTTTTTTTTTCCCCCCCCTTTTCCCTTTTTTTTTTTCTTTTCCCTTTTTTTCTTTTTCCTCCCTTTTTTCCCTTTCTTTTTCCCCTTTTTCCCTTTTTCCTTCCTCCCCCCCTTTTTTCCCTTCCTCTTCCCCTCCCTCTTTTCCCCTTTTTCTTCCCCTCCTTCTTTCTTTTCCCCTTTTTCTTCCCCTCCTTCTTTCTTTTCCCCTTTTTCTTCCCCTCCTTCTTTTCCCTTTTTTTCCTTTCCCTTTTCCCCTTTTCTTTTTCCTTCCTTTCCCTTTTTCCTTCCTTTTCTCCCCTTTCTTCCCTTCCTTTTTCCCCTTCCTTCTTTTCCCTTCCCCTTTCCCTCCTTCTTTTCCCTTTTCCTTCCTTCCTCTTTTCCTTTTCTTCCTTCCTTTTTCCCCTTTTCTTTCCCCTCTTTTCCCTTCCCCCTTTTTCCCTTCCCTTCCCCTTCCCCTTCCCTTCCTTTTCCTTCTTTTCTTTTTCCCTTCCTTTTTCTCTCCCCTTCCTTCTTTTTCCCTTCCTTTTTCTCTCCCCTTCCTTCTTTTTCCCTTCCTTTCCTTTCCCCTTTTCTTCCCTTCCTTTCTTTTCCTTCCTTTTTTTCCTTTTTCTTTCCCTTCCCTTTTTTTCCTTCCTTTTTTCCCTTCTTTTCCTTCCCTTTCTTCCCTTTTTCTTTTTCCCCCTTTCCTTTCCTTTCCCCCTTCCTTTCTCCTCCTTCCCTTTCTCTCCTTCCTTTCCCTCCCCCTTTTTCCCCCCTTCCTTTTTTTCCCTTTTTTCCTTTCCCCCTTCTTCCCTTTCCCCTTCCTTTCCTTCTTTTTCCCTTCCTTCTTTTTCCCTTCCTTCTTTTTCCCTTCCTTCTTTTTCCCTTCCTTCTTTTTCCCTTCCTTCTTTTTCCCTTCCTTCCTTTTCCCTTCCTTTCTCTCTCCCTTCCTTTCTCTCTCCCTTCCTTTCTCTCTCCCTTCCTTTCTCTCTCCCTTCCTTTCTCTCTCCCTTCCTTTCTCTCTCCCTTCCTTTCCCTTTTTCCTTCCTTTCTTCCCCCCTTTTCTCCTTCCCTTTTTTTTTTTCCCCCTTCTTTTTTTTTTTTTTTTCTTTTTTTTTTAAATTTTTTTTTTTTTTTTTTTTTTTTTTTTTTTTTTTTTTTTTGGGGTTTTTTTTTTTTTTTGGGTTTTTAGGTTTTGGGGGTTTGTTTTTGGAAAAGGGGGGGGGAAAGGGTTTTGGTCTCCCATTTTTTTCGGGGATTTTTTTTCTTTTCAGTATTGTTTGAAGATTGGGGGTAGGATTTTTTAAAATTTTTTTTTTCGTTTAGGGGTTGGGGTTTAAAATTGTTTTTTTGTTTTCGGGTTGGTTTAGGGTCGTTAATCTCCCGTCTTTTGGGAAGCTCTTGCTTTGGATTTACTAGGTTCTATGTGCCTTGGGCTGGGGCTGGGGATATCCTCATGGAGCTTCCATTCTTCCCTTGAAAGATGATATTAAAACTTCATTTGGGTGAGCAGTTCTTTTGAAATCATTAAAAACCTCATTTCTTCAGCTGTGTGTGTTGGGACATTGGTTCCATTGGCAGCCAGTTCACTGAGGAAAGTTGTCAGTTATAAAGCTTTTCAGTGAAAACATTGGCAGTAATGTCACAGGGCCCAAGACAGAGACCCAGTTTTCCTTTGCTGGGGGGCAGTGTCGGTCTTTAACTCTGAAGTGGAGTGAGCCTCTGTCATCTGAGCTAAGTGAGATTGGAAGTGTTCTTGAATCATAGATGGGAATGGGCTGGACACCTCGTTCCCACCTTTCTGATCACCCAGAGCCTGCATTTTGTCCTTGGGGAGTGTGTGCATCCCCTGCTGCCATTCTCCTGCAGGAAGAGTGAAACGGGGGAATATATTCACACGTGCTTATCCCTTAGTCTACACGTTTTTAATTTGCAACAGAATAGTTTGTTTGTAAAGTAAGGAGATATTGAGAGTGGCTGAGAGATAAATGCTTCCCTGCCCTGGTTCTGAATTGTTTTTGATCTTTTTACCCACAGGTGGATCATTAACCAAATTGGCTTATTATTCAACTGTACAGCACAAAGTAGCCAAAGTGAGATCTTTTGACCATTCAGGAAAGGTAAAGACTTGAAGTTGGGCTGTCCCATTACAGTGTCCTTCTTAGCCCCTGCAGAACGCCCCCCAACCACAATTCACGGGCCTCTTTCCTTGGGCTTCCACGGGAGGGATGAGAAGCAAGGCATCTGCCACAAATGATAGTGGGTACCCTAAGGGGCTCGGAGTCAGCAAAGGCTTGACAGAAGGGGCATTGAGTTGGAGGAAGAGGGGTGAAGAAGGGCCTTTTCCAGTGTCTGGAGCTTGGAAATGGAGCAGGGAAATCCTGCTGAGCTGCAGCCATCCTGGGGCTGGCAGCATCCCCTGCCTAGCACTGGCTTCCTTTCTTCCTCCTCCTTCCCCTGTCCTGCATCCCAGCTCAGCCCCTTCTTGGACTATGGGGCCAGTGGGTTCAGGCAGGCCAGCTCCCCTGTTCTCCTTTCCAGCCTTCCTCCTTAGACTAAATGTTCCTTGGCCTGGTTGTCTTTAGGCACAAGTCCCTCCTACTTCCTACCTTAGACCTGAGGTGGATTTAAAGGTCCTGCCTCTATAACAGCTTAGCAGAGGAAAAAGACAATGTGAAAGAAATGAATCCCTAAGATCCTCTTGTATGATATGGAGACAGGAAGGTCCGAGTTCAAATCCTGCCTCAGAAGCTTACTAGCTATGTGACTGATCCAGTCACTTATCTGTGCTTCAGGTTCTTCATCTGTAAAATGGGAATGATGATAGTAATAGTGAGCAGGAGAATACTCCAGCTTGTTGAGAGACTGATGAGACAATCATCATGATAATAGCAGCTGGCATTGATGTGTCCATAAGATTTATGAAGCGCTTTCCCTGTGCTTGGTGACTTGATTCACCCCAGCACGCCTGGGAGGTACTTGTGGTCATTGTCCCCGTTTTACAGAGGAGATGATGTTTGGATCGTGCTTCCCAGAGCCTGAGGGGCTGCACACAAGCCTCCTGACTATTGCTGAAATGCTCTCATGTTTTCTGCAGGATGCTGAACAGGAGCACGAGACTCCCTATGAAATCTCGGTGCAGGAGGAGATCAGCGCACGACTGCATTTCATCAAGTTTGAGAATACCTACATCGAAGCCTGCCTGGACTTCATCAAAGACCACCTCGTCAACACAGAAACAAAAGTGATCCAGGCCACGGGAGGCGGCGCCTATAAATTCAAAGACCTCATCGAGCAGAAGCTGCGGCTGAAGTAAGTGGGGGGCTGGAGGGAGGCAGAAACTGGATTCCAGGATCTTGTTCTTATTGGGGCAGAAGTTAGAGACTGTACTTAAAATGCAAAGGAAAGGAATATCCCTGTGGTAAGCCTAGTGGTAAACTCAGCAGGAGACCTGGAAGCCAGTGATCAGGGTCTGCTGACGCCTTCAGGCTGTCCCTCAGAGCTGTCCCTTGGCACTGCTTCGGGGGCTGCTCTGGGGCCCTGATGGTGCCAGAGGAGCCTGGGAAGCAAATTGGCCATAAGTGCAGAGGCCCCTTGGTCGCCTGAGCTCACCCACCAGGGGTTTGTGACGGGCACAGGATGACAGAACAGTGTGTGTGACCTGTAGAGTAGGGGAAGGACTGAGCATCATGGGAGGGCTTGTGCTCATGGCCTGATGGGACGTCTTTCGGCAGTGGTGATTCGAGCTTCTCCCACTTGACCATCCTCTCTCTGATTATGGAAAGGGCTCTTACAGGGTGGAGAATTACTACAGCCAAAGCAGTCCTCACCTAATGATCAGGACGGTGACGATGAGCCACTGAATCCATAGTTTGGTAGGTTCTGGATGCTCAGACACAGCTTTTCCTGGAATCATATTCCTTTCTGTAGCAAGAAAGAAGGGGTAGCAGAGGCAGCCCATGTTCTGCATTGGTATCTGCTAAACATGAAGAAGAGCTAGGGGAAAGGCTTTCTCCAGAATTTTGGGTAGTTCCCCTATGGGAATCCATAGCGGGTCATGGGTAACAATTACACAGGATGATGGGGCAGGAATAAGCTGCAATTTGCTTTATGGCTGGGAATGCCCACATCAGGAATTTGCAGAGCCATTGAAATGAGGAAATAGTCAATGGGCTATTTGCATTTGAAATTACGTGCCTTAGTTATTGTATTTGGCATCTGCCCTTTAACATGGCTGGGTGAGTGGTTAGGATCTGGGCATGTTGACCTGGCCAGTTGGGAATCTAGCTGAGGGATGTGGGGGAGATCTGAAAGAGGAATTCTATGTGCAAACAAGAGAGAAATGGATTCTACTGCATACGGACCCCAATTTCCCTAGAAATATCAATCCCTGAGGTTAGAATCATGGGTACTATCCATGACTGAGCCAGTTATTCCATTGGAAAGTCACCAGTCTTCATGGTACCACATCATGGAAAAGCAAGGACATAGATTTAAGCCACAGAGCCATGTTCTTCGAAACATAACTTCTTTTAGGATCGAATTAGATAATTAATAGATAATAGATAATTGCATTAGAAACTTAGATTCTTGTTATCACCTCAGTGTGTCCCTCTTAAAAGGGGTCAGGTCCACTGGGTCAGTGCTCAGCAGGATTTAGAACGGCTCTTTTATATTCTGTCTGTCAATCTATTATTTATTTTTCTCTATTTAGTATTTGTATTTACCTGCTATCCACTCATCCATCTACCTCTCTCTTTCTATGTCATTTATTTCTCTTTGTGTTATCTCTAGCAAATTAACTATCTACCCATTCAGCCACCAAATCTGTCTTCCTTCTGTCTCTCTCTCCCTCCCTCCTTCTCTCCTTCTTTCTCTCTGTGTGTATATGTATGTCTCTCTCTCTGTCTCTGTCTCTCTCTCTCTCTGTCTGTCTCTCTCACACACACATAGTTAAGAACTAACCTCTTGAAATAGTGCTTGATTTCCTTTTCAGAGTTGATAAGGAAGATGTGATGACTTGCCTGATAAAAGGGTGTAATTTTGTGCTAAAGAATATCCCCCACGAAGCATTCATGTACCAGAAGGATGCAGATCCTGAATTCCGGTTTCAGACTAACCACCCTAACATTTTCCCATACCTCCTTGTCAACATTGGCTCTGGAGTTTCCATAGTGAAGGTGAGTGGAGGCTGCCGGCCCAACCCCTGGTTCATTAGGGAGAGGATGAGCTCGAAGCTCAGGGTTGCTCCAAGGCCCTTTGGTGGAGGGCATTGGCTCTATGATCTGGGGTAGAGATGCCCTTCTGTTGCCTAAGCCACGCTGGCACCCCCTGCCCTCCAGGCTGGTGGAGCTCCTGTGAGTTGCTGTGTGGAAAAGGCTGTTTCAGCTTGGAAGTACAGCGGGAAGCCAAGCCCTCGGTTCTCCATGACACTGTGGCCTTGTACCAGCTCAATGGCTTGTCTTGCCCAAACTGAGCCGTTGCTTGGTTCTGAGACCCAGGGTCCTTGCCTGGGGGGTTGGGGGTACCCAGTAGAGGGTAAGGGACTCGATCCCTTCTTTAGCTGTCTGCCTTTTCCTCCTAAAGCAAAGCAGCCGGTAGAGAAGGAGCCCTTTGGAGCTGCTGCCGGCCAGCCCCTGGCCCTTTTAGAGGCAGGCCCGGGCTCAGGGTCCAGTTGGTTCTCTTAGCCCAGCAGTGCTCACCAGACTCTCCTGTTTTGACTGCTAGGTGGAGACAGAGGACAAATTTGAATGGATTGGCGGGAGCTCGATTGGAGGCGGCACCTTCTGGGGGCTTGGCGCCCTGCTCACCAAGACAAAGGTAAGCCAAGACGAGGCCCTTGGGGCCTTCCTCGAAGGAAGGGGCGCTTAGAAGTAGGACTTCTGCAACTTATGGTGAGGTTTGTGGCCCTTCTCAGCCTGTGGCTGGGACAGCTGTCATTTGTCAACGCCTACGAACCCCCAGTTCTTTTCTGGGCAGGGCATTAGGGCAGGGCACTAGGGCATGCGTTCTTGAACCATGTTAAAGGTAGTTCAGACTAACATGAGTGTCCTGGAACATGAGAACAACTTGTGGGGCCTGTCCTTGATCCCCCAAATCTAGGTAAGCTCTTGATCTCCTGTTGTTTTTCCTTCTAGAAATTTGATGAGCTGCTGCATCTTGCCTCCAAGGGCCAGCACACGAATGTGGATATGTTGGTGCGGGATATTTATGGCGGGGCCTACCAGACCCTGGGGCTTAGTGGCAACCTCATCGCTAGCAGCTTTGGAAAGTCTGCCACAGCAGATAAAGGTACTGCCATTGGATGCGCTCGTCTTCCAGAAACCAGAGGCAGAGTCTGTACTGATTAAAGCAAATGGAGTGATGACTCAGGAGATTGTTAGTTGAGAATTATGTGCAGATGCAATTTCCTTCCCATCTGCTCCTTACAGAGCGCTCTGATTTATTTTAAAAAAAATTAGTTTGCTTGCTGCATTTCTACTTTGGTTACGTGGTAGAAATAGAAACCCATTAGAGTGCAGCCACGTAACTTTTTCCTTTCTTAAATTGAGGGCCTTTTTCATTGCGAGAGTTTGGGTCTGAGGCATTTGTGGTCAGAATTGTAGTTCCCCCATCTGCCGGTGCTGTCTTGGGGGAAGGGAGCCCTGTGAGAAACGTGGGGAAGTAGGCTGAGCAAGCTGGGTACTAGCTAGGTGGTCCTGGCCAAGTCATTGGACCTTTCTGAGCCTCAGGGGACACCAGGAGCCACTGCATCGCAGAATTATGAAGGAGATAGGGTGTCCATAGAAGGCTTTGCAAACCCTGGATGGTCAGTGGTGACCACCAGGGCTACAGCCTCTCCTAGAGCAGGACCACATCTCCCTTCATCTGAGGACAGAATCCCCACAGGGATCCTTTGTGCCAAGGTCTTTGTACTCTCTCATAGAGTTTTCCAAAGAAGATATGTCCAAGAGCTTGCTGCACATGATTAGCAATGACATCGGGCAGCTGGCTTGTCTCTACGCCAAACTCCACAACCTGGACAGAGTTTATTTTGGGGGCTTCTTCATTCGGGGCCATCCGGTCACCATGCGCACAATCACTTACAGTATTAACTTCTTCTCTAAGGTAATGAAGACTTAACCTCCCTCCTTTGTGATCTGGTACTGTGCTGGATTTGGGGATTCGTCCTTTACCCCCATCCCCGTTTCCTTCCTTGAATCCAGAATTACTGCCCAGGGAGTTGAGTATTTCCAAATAGATGGAGCAGTAGAGAGACTGAGGGTTTCTGGAGGATCCTTCTTTGGATTAGCTGCTAGTTTGAGGCCATCAAATTATTCACCTGGCACTCTTAGCCCTACGTGATTGAACAGAGTGGGTTTGGGGAAGCCTCAAGGGGCCTTGAAGCTGGGGTGTTAGCCAGCAGTCCCCTTCTTTCTGGTTTACTGCTCCTCAAATGAATCCTCTGGGAGAAGGACAAAGAGGCCCTCGTGTACTTGAGAAGCCTTCGGTGGGGAAGACCGGGGCCTTGCGTCTTGTGGGTGATGGCCTCAGACATTAGTGTGCCCTTTCTGGGAGATGGCATCGGCATTCAGTGCTCCAGTTGCTACCCTTGTGTGAGCCCTGTGTTTTGGCTGGCCCAGGCCAGTCTAGTTCCCAAATTAGAAACGTAGGGAAGTTGGTGATTTTGTTTTACAAACGGATCCTTTGCCTGGAAAAAAGATGCACCTTGGAATTTCTGTAGCTAGCAAACCCCGTGTTGCAGTTCAGACTCCCTTTGGCTGACGAGAGTCTGTTCTGCACAACTTTCCAGGCACACATTACGGACTGTGTGAGGCGAGGGACCCGCGGGTATTGTAGTGGCTCTAAACTGCCTGGGGAGCACAGAGTGCCCAGGCTAGCCGGCCGTCAGGGACCGTCCCAATGCAATGTTTCATCTCGTGGCAGGGAGAGGTGCAGGCTCTGTTCCTGAGGCATGAAGGCTACCTGGGCGCCATTGGGGCATTCCTGAAAGGAGCAGAACAAGACAGTGAGTAGGGGGCTGCTTGTTTTTTTTCCCCTAATTGGGAATGCTGGTGGATACAGTGGGATGGTGTGTGTCCATGACGCCATGAGACCATCGTGTCCTGGGCGGTGTGGGCTGGGGCCAAAAAGGCCGCCAGCAAGGAATAGCTGGGCTGCTAACGGTCATGGTTTGGCTGGGTTTTTAAAAAACCAAACCTCCTCCTTTTCCTGTCTCTACTCTTTGAGTTAAATGCAGTGGGTAAAACTTGGCCATCTTGTTGTTTGCCTGTGCCAATGATATCTTCCTCTAGAGGAGGGGAAAAACAAATCTTTGAATGTGATTATTCCAGAGGGACCAGGATTAGAATTTGTCTAACACGTTCCTGTGTTTGGCTTCGCCAGGATTGCCGAGGGCTTTGTGTCTCTGTCTGCCCTTTCTTGAAAAGGAAACCATTGGCCAAGGAAAAAAAGAATGACAGACATTTCTTCTGTCTGCTTCTTCTGTTAGCTGCCTCTTTTCCTTTTTCCCAGTCTTGAGCCCTCAGTTACCTTTCATCCTGATTCTGTCTGATTTTTTTCCCACTAAAGTTATAAACTGCTTCTTAACCAAGGAGTACATTTTAAATGAAACCAGCAGTGTGTCCTACCTACAAAATACAGAGAGAACTTAGTTTCACTGTGGGGTATCTTATTTTCCCAGAAACTGAAAGAGCCATTGTTTTCAGAGCTTAAAGATAAGGCTGACTACCAACCTCTGTAATGTCCTCCCTGTAAGCTTCCTGATTTAAATGCAACAGGAAGTTTTCTCGGGGCTCATTTATTTTTCCAACATGAAGAATAAATTTTCCTACATTTAACCTTGTTCTAAAGAAACCTGGCTCCTTTGACGTTCCCTCTAACAGGGCCAGCGACAGGTGGCTGGTAAAGTAGGTAGAATACTAGAGTCAGGAAGGTGCTTCCTAGCTGGGTGGCTCCGGAGAAGTCACCCCAACCTGTCTGCCTCAGTTTCCTCATCTGTATAAAGAATTGGAGAAAGCGACAAACTGCTCTGGATCTCTGCCAAGAAAACCTCAAGTGGGGTGGCAAGTCAGAGATGATTTAGAAATGACTGCTTCCCAGCCCCACCTCTTCTGAGCCCAGACTCTTTGGGGCTTGTAGAAACTCCCACGGGTCCTAGTTTGAGAAAGCAGAGGGTCTTTCTGCTGGTCCGTGCCCCCTGAATGGGGAGCCTGTTCTCAGAGCCCTTATGTTGAGGGACTTAGCACCTTCCTTTGTATTCCAGATCCCAACCAGTACAGCTGGGGAGAGAATTACGCTGGGAGTTCTGGTCTGATGAGCACATCCCCGGAGCTGTATCCCATGCAGAGAAACCGGAGTGGCACTGTGAGTCCTGGGTGCCAGGGGAAGCGGGGGCAGCCCTGCAGGGTGTCCGAGGCAGGCTGGCCCGAGGCTCCTCCTGTGGTCACCTCTCTGAGCTTCCAGTAGGGAGGGGGCTCATGACTGCGCCGGCTCCGGATAGTCTTGTTGAGCAGCAGAGGATTTTAGGAATCGAGCACTCCTCTCTTCAGGCTTGTGCTGTGGGGGTCCCCCACTTGGAAGTGGAGTGCTTAGGTATTTTGAAATGATCTCGGCCTCCCTGTTTTTAAGGCACTTTCCTCATCTGTCTCCAGAAGTTAGCTGCAGCATGACAGTCTTTGGAGCTAGTCAAGCTTAGAAAGAAATAAGATATGTCGCTGTCATCCTTGACCTTGGGGAGGGTCTAGAAGGGTGCAGGGTCTGAGCCTGCCAGAAAGTATCTGTCTCAGACAGCCATATTGGAGGGAACAACACTCAATAGCAGGGAACAGAGTGCCCCTGTAAGAGTGCTTGGGCTGATTCTCCCTTGGTGGAGTCTTTGTCATTTCCTCAAGTCTAAAGTGACCTTTATCATTTCTCAACCTCCTGTCATTATATCTCCTCTCCTGACAGCACATCCCTGGGCATAATGCTTTGAAAACTCTGCCCACTGCTGTAGTCACAGGAGATATCATCATTTCTCAGGTTTGATAAAAAAAAAAAAAATCTCTCTAGTCTCAATTGATTTCCCTGTATAGACAATAGGGAAGAAACATCAGTCTGGCCATGTTGAAAACTTTCTTATTTTTAATTATTTTTTTTTCAGTTTGAAATTTTCTTCCTTCCCCACTAGATTGTCAGAAAACAAAATCCTTTTATAGTTATGTATAGTCATGCAAAACAGTTCTGTATTAGCCATATCTAAAAAAAAAAAAGAGAAGAAAACTTGCTTCAGTTTGTGCTCCAATTCTCATTAGATGAATCCTTTGGGTCCTTTGGAATTGTGATTGATCATCATGTTGATCACAGTTATGAAATATTTCAAAGTTGTTTATTTTTGTAGTAATATTGTTAATGTGTAAATTATTCTTCTGTTTCTGCTCACTTTATTTTGCATCATTTTATACAAATCTTTTCAGGTTTCTCTGAAGTCATGCCCTTCATCATAGCACAATTGTATTTCATCGTAATCATATATCACAACTTGTTCAGCCATTTCTCAATTGATAGACATGTTCTTTACCACCCCAAGAAAAGCTGCTGTTTTTATACATTGATGTCTTTAAACTATAAAGCTAGTACAAGATTGAATAATAATGGTGATGATAATTTTCCTTGTTTCACCCCTGGTCTTATTGGAAACGTTTCTAGCTTGTCTCCACTATAGAAATGCTTCCTCTTGGTTTATCCAGATAAATAGAGCTTTTCTTAAAATGAAAAGCATTATTTCTATATTTTGTAGTGTTTTTAATAGGAATGGACATTGTATTGTCAAAAAAATTTTTTGATCTATTGATCTTATTTTTATTGCTTTTGTTATTGATAGGTTAAAAAAAATAGATTTTTTTTTTTCTAGTTTTGAACCAGCCCTGCATTTCTGATATAAATTCATCCTGGTTACATAGTATATGACCATAAGACTATAATCTTGTTAGTATTATTTAAATTTTTTTCATCCATATTCACTAAGGTGATTGGTCTGTAGTTTTTTTTCTCTGTTTTTATTTTTTCTGGTTTAGGTATCAAAATTATAGAAAGAATTTGATTGAATTCCTTCTTTACTCATTTTCTAAACAGTTTGTATAGTATTGGAATTAATTATTCCTTAACTGTTTAGTAGAATTCTCTCAAATCTATCTTGTCCTGGATGCTTTTTCATAGAAAGTTCATTTATGGCTTGTTCAACTTATTTTTCTAAAATAGGGTTATTAAAGTATTCTCTTTCCCCTTCTATTAATCTGTGCAGTTTGTATTTTTAAAAATATTCATTAATTTTGTTAAGCTTATTTGCTTGTTAAGCAAGGTAGCACAATGAAGTCAGGAGGACCCAAGTTCAAATCTCACCTCAGACACTCCATACTTATTTGCCATGTGACTCTGGATAAGTCACTTAACCCCAATTGTCTTCTTCCACTACCCTCCCCCCAAAAGTAGGTTCAGTTTTATTGGAATATAGTTAAGAAAAATAGCTCTTAATAATTGATTTTATGTCATATCCATTATTTGTGAATTTACCTTTTTCATTTTTAATACGGTAGTTTGATTTGCTTTTTTAAAAAATCTAATTAACCAATGGCTTGTCTATTTTATGATTTTTAAAACAGCTTTTGGTTTTATTCAGTTTTTTTTTTGTTTTTTTTGTTTTTGTTTTTGTTTTTTTGTTTTTTTGCTTTCAGTTTTGTTAATCTTGCCTGTGATTTTCAGGCAAGTTTTGTTTTTTTGTTGGGGGGGCTTTAATTTGTTTATTCCCTTATAAATCTAATTTGTTGAATAGCTCTTATTCTTTTTTTATTGAATATATTACCACTTAGAGATGTAAAATTTTCCCATACCCACTGCTTGGCTGTATCCCATAAGTTTTGGTAAGTGCTTATTATATCTTTAATGAAATTATAATATCTATGATTTTTTTTAACCCATTCTTTTTTTTAGGATTATGTTTTTTAATTTCCAATTAATTTTTAATCTGTTTCTAAGATCCTTTATTAAATATACTTTTTATTGATTTAGAAAGTGGTGATTTTAATATCTACTTTTCTGCATTTGTTTGTAAAATTTTTGTACCCTAAAAATGGTCAGGTTTTTTGAACGTGGCATGCCTAGCTGAGGAATGGGTATTATTGCCATTTAATATTTTCCAGAAGTCTATCTTATCTAACATTTTAAAATTCTACTCAGTTCCTCAACTTCTTTTTTGTTTATTTTATGATAAGATTTATCAGGTACGGAAGGTAGAAATTGATGTGCCCCACCATTACAGTTTTTCTATCCACTTGTGACTGACTCATTTAGCTTTCCTTTAAGAAGTTAGGTTCTATGCCATTTGATACATATGTTTTCAGCATTGATGTTAGCTTATTGTGTATAGTATCTTTTAGTAAAATGTAACTTACATGTTTACTCCTTTTAAGTAGGTATGATTTTAGCTTTTGCTTTCCCCAAAATCATGACTTCTACCTCTGCCTTTTTTTTTTTAAACTTCAACTGAAGCATATAGATTCCATTCCAGTGCCTTTTTTTTTTTTAAACTCTTATCTTTTTCAAGTGTTTTCTTTCTTTTTTTTTTTTTTTTTTTTTTGGTCAGCAACATAAATTCTTCTAATCTATTCTGATATCCTCTTCCATTTTATGAGTGAGTTAATACCATTTACATTCATAGTTATAGTTGCTAATTGTATTTCCCTCTATCTTTTTCTCATTCCTATCCTTATTTTCTTTACTTTGTTCCCTTTTTAAGAGTCTACTTTATTTCTGACCACTTTCTCCCTTAATCTACTTCCCCTTTTATTCTTCTCCCCCTGTTCTTTTCCCTAACCATTTCTCCCCTACTTCCCTGTTGGAATAAGATGAATTTTTGTACCAAACAGTATTCTTTTCTCCTTGAACCAGTTCAAATGAGAGTGAGGTTCAAGGGTTTCTCTCCCCTTCCTTCACTTTCCCCTACATTTTACGCTCTTTTCACTCTACATTTACGTGAGAATTTTTCCCATTCTTTCTCCTCCCTCTCCCTCTTTCCAGTCCATTCCACTTTCATATCTTTTCATTTTTTTCTTCTCTTTTTAAGATCATCCAACCCATATTCTTTATCTAATTAGACTTCTTGTAAAAGTCCTGGTGATGATATTTACATGTATCATAACCCCATATAAAAATGTAAACAGTTGAACTTTTTTTGCTCCTTATAATTTCTTACTCATTAATCACTTTATGTTTCTCTGGAATCTCACATTTGAATTTCAGATTTTCTATTCAGCTCTGATCTTTTCATAAGGAATTCTTGATAGTCATCTGTCGCTAAATAACCATTTTTTCCCCCATAGGATTGTACTCAGTTTTGCTAGGCAAGTTAATTTTGATTGTAATCCTAGATCTTTTTCTTTCTGGACTGTCCCTGTTCCTTTAAAGAATGCTAAACTTGTATGATTCTTACTTTCTTTCTGGCTGCTTGTAGTATTTTCTTCTTGACCTGGAAACTGCATTTTGGCTTCATTTATTCCTGGGAGTTTTAAATTTGAGGTTTCTTTCAGGAAGTAACTTGTGGATTCTTTCAAATTCTATTTTGCCCTCTAGTTTTAAGATATGGTCAGTTTTATGATTGCTTGAAATATGTCCAGGTTCTTTTTTTGTTCATAGCTGCCAGGTGGTTTGAGGATTCTTAAATTATATCTCCTTGATCTATTTTCTCAGTCATTTTTCTTATGAAATATTTGACATTTTCTTGTATTTTTCTAGTCTTTTGACTTTGTTTTATTTCCTGATGGCTCATGGAATCAGTTTCCATTTGACCAATTCTAATTTTTAAAGAATTATTTTGTATTTCTTTTACAACTTTGTTAATTTTTTATAATCTTCTTGTGTTACTTTCATATCTTTTTCAAATTCTCCCTCTACCTTTCTTTATTTAGTTTTTTTAAAGTCTTTTGTTTTTTCTTTTTTAAAAAATTTCTTTAACTCTCCTAGGATTTCTTATTGGGCTTGTGTCCAATTTGTATTTTTTTTTTCTTTGATGCTTTGCTTGTAGATATTTTCAAGTCAATGTTTTCTAAGTTTGTCTCTTGAACTTGTTATAGTAGCTCCTTATGGTCAGGTTCTTTTTTTGTCTGTTTGTTTATTTTTCTAGCCTCCTTCTTGACTTTGGACTTCATGTTAATTGGACTCTGCTTACCTCCAGGAGGTGGGGAGGACGTTTGGCTTGAGTGTATGTTCCCTGCTTCTGTTTCCCCAACTCATTTGGGGTGGGGGCTGTAGTTTTTCATTGTTCTAGAGTGGGGTGACCCATGGAAACCTGTTCCCTGCTCTTCTGGACTGAGACAGCTGAGTGTCTATGTCCTGCAGCTAGAGTCGGGCTCTTGTGATTAACCAGCCGGCAGGTTCTACAAGGCTTGCTACACAGTTGGTCCTGATGCCCTGCCCTCCATGGAGGCTTCTCTTGGGGGCTCAAGGGTAAAAATGAGTCCCTGAGAAGCTCTGGGCCTTAGGGCCACCCAGGGAGGTTCCAGAACTCCATTTTTTCCCCAGGCCCCAGTCAGGTTCTGGGGGTTGGTTGTCCTGGGTCTGTGACCCCAGATGGAGTTGGAGGGCACTGAGCTGCTAGAAGACCCTTGTTATCCCAGGACACTTCTCTCTACTTGTGGCTCCCTTTCATTCCTGAGCTCGGGAACACTCTGGCCCCTGCCCCTGTGCTGCCCTCCCATTCTGCACTGGAACAAGGACTCGCTGCGACTTTTTCTCAGAATTTCTGATTCAAACTTAGTGGGTGCATTTTCTGAGTGATTGGGGAGCTGTGTCTGCTCCCCAATTTGGGCTGCTGCCTCTGTGTGTCGGCCCCACTGCCCATCCGTCCTTTTCCTAGACTGTTTGCAGGACTCTTGACAGATGTTCTCATTTGATCCTCACAATGACTCTGGGAGGCAGTTTTACAGTGCAGGAAACTGAGGCAGGCGGGCAGAAGTGAAGGGTTTGTCTTGCTCCCACAGCTAGAAGTATCAGAGGGAAGGTTTGGACATTGGGCTCCAGAGCCCGCTCGTTCTTTTCTCTGTCTCTTGAAGGACAACGTTCATGTCCAGCACGTCCTTGAGCCTCACGGCTCGCCTGCGAGGCGTCAGCCATGCTACAACATTGGCCGTTAGAGTCCTGTTCGCTCTGGGGCCCTCAGCATCAGACCAGCTGCCGGGAACTCCCCCAAGCTCACATGAGCCCACCTGCTCCCCGTCAAGCCTAGGTTCACTCCAGATCTTTTTGAGATTTAGCCGAATCGGAACCTCTTTGTAAATGGAGGTGGTGTGAGGGCACAAGAAAGCATGGATTGTGGAGGGTTTTATTTCTCTTTTAGTTTTCAGTCCTCAGCTTTTCCTAAAATTATGGTGTTCTAGAACCTGAAATAGTCTTAGATTATTCTGTGTAGGGGAAATAAAGCCCATTGATGTGACTTTGTTGAGGATCATATCATGGACAGCTAAGTGACCAGATGGGTTGCATTTGGACTCAGGATTACCCGAGTTTGGATCCTGGCAAGTAATTTTATTGCTGTCTTCCTTACTTTCCCCAACTATAAATAATAATAGCACTGACTTCCTGGTGTCGTTGAAGATTGCTAGATGATATGTATAAAGTACTTTATTAATGCTGTTATTACCAGTTATCACATGGTGGGCTAGTGGCTGGTGCCCAGGAATTTCTGTTCATTCAGCCACATGCTGTCCCCCAGCATGGCCTTGTCCACCTCAGGGTCTCCAGCCTGTTCCTTTCTGCTGAGGTCCAGGGCAGGGTCCAGCTCGCCAGCCAGGCCAGGGAGACTTGGCCAGCCGTGGGCTTGCGCCTTGGCAAACCTGGAGGACGGCCACGGCAAATGAACGGCAAGGGACAGTGCTTTGTTTGAACCTTCTTTGAGTGTCGCCCAGCTAAGATTGGATGTTAATCAATGACAAGATGGCTGATTTCACAGCTCTGTCATGGTGGAAATCCCCAATTTCATGGACTGTCACAGGTTTATTGAATAACCATATCCAAAATGACATTACTTTTGTGGCCGAGGAAACGTAGCACAAGGGATCCCCACGCGTTGAAAAATGGAAAGGGATGGTTATAGCAATTCAGTTGTGAATTGAATATTAACATACCTGGGAAATAAAGGCCTTCCCACCAGGCCCAGAATATGGTCGAAGCAAAGTCTAGCCCAAATTAACCTAGAAATTGCTTGAGATTGCCTGTGAAGGTCTTTCACCTTTAACAAAGAAGCAATTATTGGATGATTCCAGGGTGTCAGAGGGCATTCTCAGGATTGACTAGATTAAAGAACTAAAGTAAATCACTTAATTATTTCAGAGATTGGTGATTGATTGATTTCACCACCCTGTGAAATCCAGACTAATAGACTCCTTTCAGCAGTTTAGGGACCCCTGCTCAGAATCAGAAAATGAGAGGGAAGTGTGATCACACCAATAAATAATCGAGTTCTCCTGCTCCCGATCTCAGCAGATCTCAGTTTCTTGGGTAATTCACATCTAACCGGGCCAATTCTTGGACAAAAATTTTGTTTCTCGGCTTATGCTGTGCTGATAAAGCCATCCAGAGCCCTAGGCTCACCTCTGTTTTCTCCAGGATAGCTACGATCTTAGTGGGAGAAATTATTATAATCTGAATATCAACTAGAGTTCTTGCTTATTGGCATTCCTATGGAGAGTCTTTGGAGAAACAATGCAAAGTACTTCGTCTTTTATTTTATTTCATTCTGAACTTGTAAAAACTGAAACCAAGCATTTTTTAATCACATTATTAAAAAAGATGATTATACATGAAACTGCAAATTATGTACAACTTGCTATTTTGAAATATAATGTTATGTAACTTTTTTCTTTTTTCTCCCTTTCCCCTGAAATGGCTTCTGTTAGACACAAATTTTATTTCATACACATACACACACACACGCACACACATACACACAAACATATATATTTATACACATATATACTTATGTATGTATATGTATGTGTGTGTGTATGTGTATATATATAATATAAAAACACATGTACATATATACTTAAATACATATGTAAAATCATTAAAAAACCACAATTCTATTAGTTCTTTGGATGCAGGTAGCATTCATAGGTTCTTTGTAGTTAATCAGGGTATTTATAATAGTCAATGATTTAGTTGCTCAGTTATTCTTAAAAATAATATTGTTGTGGGGCAGCTACTTGGTACAGGGGATAGAGCACCAGCCCTGAAGTCAGGAGGACCTGGCCTCAGACACTAAATACTTCCTAGCTGTATGATCCTGGGCCTCAGGATCCCAATTGCCTCAGCAAAAAAAGCAAAAGAAAACAAGACAAAACAATATTGTTGTTTGTACACTATGTTCTCCTGGTTTTGCTCCTTTTTCTATTCATTGTTTTGTGCAAGTCTATTCATGTTTTTCCAAGATGATCAAGCTCCTCATTTCTAAGAGCCTAGTAGTATTCTGTCACAATCATATACCCTAGCTTTTCAGCCATTCCCCAGTTGATGGGCATCCCTGCAATTTCCAATTCTTTGCTACTACTCAGAGAGCTACTATAAATATTTTAGAACATATACATTCTTTTCCTTTTTCCCTAATTACTTTTGGAAAAAATCTAGTAAATATTGCTGGGTCAAAGAGAATCACTACTTTAATAACCCTTTGGGCATGATTATAGATTGTTTTCTACAATGGTTGGATCAGTTCACAATTAGTGTCCTAGTTTTTCTATATCCCCTCCAACATTTGTCACTTTCCCTTCTGTCATTTTAGCTAGTTTGATAGGTGTAAAATGCTATCTCAAGGTTATTTTAATTTGCATTTCCCTAATCATGATTTAGAACAGTTTTTCATATAACTATAAATTGTTTTGATTTCATTTTTGGAAAACTGACTTCATATCCTTTGGCCATTTATCAATTGGAGAATGACTTGTATTCCTAAAGATTTAACAGAGTTCTTTATATATTTGAGATATGAGATCTTTATCTGAGAAACTGTTGAGAAATTTTCCCTCCCAGTTTTCTGCTTTCCTTCTGATCTTGGCTATGTTTTTTATTTGTACAAAACCCTTTTTAATTTAGTATAATTGAAATTATCCATATTATACTTTACTGTTCCATGCACTGTTCCCGTCTTACATGCTCATAATGCAATTATTCTTTGTCATTAACTTGAAAGCTTAATAGCCCTTCCTCTAATGAATTAGTCACGTTTCCAAATCAGGTTATATGAAACCCAAGTTCCCCTTTTTTGGGAAGTTCTCATTGCCTTATCCTGCACTGAGCACTTGACCCATTCCTCTTTCCCTCAAGCAGAAGGAGAAATGGGTCCTGTAGCTGTGCGCTCTCAGATGCAGCCTGGGGAGAAGCCTGCTAGTTCCCCTCATTCTGAGAAACACGGGCCAATGGGTTCCCAGAGGAGTGAGTTCTATTAGGAAAACATATCCCAGGCAGCCTTTAAGTCCTTTCTTTCTCTGGAACAAGAGAAAGCATTTATAAGGACCCATCAGGGGTTGAGTTAGCTTAACTACTGGCTGTAGAAACCATAAAAATAAATAGAAAACAGGACCCGACTCTTAAATAGAGAATACATAATAGAAATAAATAGATGGGTACAAAATATATAAGAAGGAAAAAATATACATGAGAAGAGATGGAAGAAAGTTTTGGGTTGGTGACAAGAAGTTGGAATATAGTTTTCTTACTGTGGCACAAAATAAGGATGAAAAATTCAACTTGTCTTCTGTGGAAAATAATTTTAAAACTATAAAAAGGAGGTTTGGGCTTCTGAAACACTAAGTGACCTCATGGGGGCGGGGGGGCTCTTCTCTTTTCTCTGCAGTTTGATTTGTTGGAAATGGATCGGTTAGAAAGACCATTGGTTAATCTGCCTCTTCTCCTGGATCCATCTTCCTACATCCCTGATACGGTTGACCTTACGGATGATGCCATGGCCCGGAAATACTGGCTTACCTGCTTTGAGGAAGCTCTTGATGGGGTAAGTGTTCAGAAAATTAAATATCTTAAATAAATAAATGCTTTTGAGCTATTGTGTGTTGGGAGAAGAGAATGAAGATGGCCAAGGACTCTTAGGAAGTGGGTTCCTTGGACCTCTGTGTGGTTTGTTGTTTTCCAAAGCATCATTTCCTTTCAGCAGGTGTTTTTCTGATGGTTTGAATTCTTTGCTATAACTTTCCTGGTGGTGAATAGTAGAACCTAAAATAGATTGCAGAGGGAGGTAGAGGCAAAACAAGGGTGTTTCTTGGTAAACGTTCTACATCTAGAAAACATTGGTCTCGGTCTCATAGATGAGAAGAGATTTTTGAAGGGAAGTAGATGTATTAGCTAGTGCGTGTCACCAAGGGGGAAACTGAGCTCCAGCTGGCTTCCTGTTGGGCTAACGAGCCCACCCTCGGTTATAGTTCCTCCATTCTGACAGTGTCTGCCCAGCAGGGGACCTTTGGTCAGAAGGGAGAGCTGGTGAAGGTGGGTGAAGACAGGGACATGGGTCAGCTGGGTAATTGCCAACTGAGTGAAGTTACTTCTGTGTGCCAGGCTCTGTGCCAGGGTTGAGAATCCACAGGGAAAAAAAGGAAGCAGCCTCTGCCTCAGGGAGTCGCCATTCTGGTAGCGACAAGAGCTTCTCCATGGGAATCTTCGGTCCTGCTCTTCATCTACCCCTGAGGTGGGGCCTACTTTGGCCGTCTCCTTGGGCCCTGCAGGAAGTAGGTCCCTGGAATTGGCAAGGAACTGCTGCTCCTGATTGGCTAGAGCTTTCTAGAGCCCCTGGTGGAAATGGATCATGCATGGAGGGAAGAGGGGGGAATAAGCATTTATCTAGTGCCTACTGTATGCACTGGCCGTGTGCTGTGTGGCTCTCTTCTGATCCTCACGATAACCCCTCGAGGCAGGTGCTTGTGAAGCAGCCCAGGCAAGGGATTTGCCAGCAGGCCTGGTCAGTGTGGAAGACTGGATTTGAACTTGGGCCTGGAGTGAGTTATTGCAGAATGCCTACAAGTCGGCCTCCATTCTTCCTCTCCTCGTGATGAGAGAAGCCCAGGGGCCCTCGGAGAATCATCCAGTCACCGAGCCTGATTCCCACATTTCACAGCTGAGGACATGAGGCTTGGAGAAGGGAGTTGAGATCCCTCAGTGCTGCAGTACCTGAGCTAGGACTTTGTATTCATTAACTCCCCATAGCCATCCCTCGGTGTACATCACCCATGGACTGTGGCCCTTCTGAGGGCAGAGTTCCCCTGGGCCAGGTGACTCCCCGCCCTCCTCAGGGGCAGCCACCTGGTCCTGGCTCCTCGCCCCTCTTCTTGTTCTCCCTCCAGAGAGGTCATCTTGGCGGCTTGCTTCTGCAGCATGCGTTTGTATGACAGGGGCTTCTGAGTGGGCAGGGAAACTAGAAAAATGGAATTGTTTTTAATTGATACATTTTACTTTTCTACCATTCAGTTTTGAGTAAAGCCCTGTCCCTTTCCCCTTGTCCAGGGGGCATTCCTTGTAGTAAATTTTTAAAATTTTGCTGATCTTTTGTTTCAACATCATCCACATTTACCAATGTGCTCCTCCCTCCTTCTCTGGTTTGTAACAGAATAGAAAGAAGAGAAAAGTCACTGTTTGGCTAACCACTCAAGTCCGGCCTTCTCTGTCCCCAGTAATTGGGTAGTGATGCTTCCGTGTCGTTCACTGTGCGCTCACCGGAGCTCTGGTTCTCAGGGTCCCTGGGCCCCCTGGGACTGTTCCGGGCCTCCTCTTGCAAGCGGCCACTTTGAGCCCAGGGCACAAGTGCCTTCTCGTTTTGAAACAGCTTTGCTCTGTCTCTGCTAGGTCGTGCACCGGGCCATAGCCAGCCAGCCGGATGCCATGGACGCGGCAGAACGTGCCGAGAAATTCCGGCAGAAGTACTGGAACAAGCTGCAGACGCTGAGACATCAGCCGTTGTGAGTCCCTCGCACATCCCCTCCCCTCCCCTCCACGTGCGCTGCCCCCTTGGCCCTGATAGAAGAAGACAAGGTCACTTTCCTGTCCCGCATGTCCCTTGCCCTCTCTAGGTCTCAGGCTCTCCTGCTCCTACATCTCAGTGGTTTTCGGTGCTCTGGCCTTCCTGGCTCGGTGACCCCAGGCGGCTGATGGGCCTCGGGCGTCCATGGAAGAGCCCAGACTATAGATTGTGACTGGCGCTTGGAAAGTGGCTGTGAACCCTTTTCCTGTAAGGTGCATCTTGCAGTCGTTGGTCTCTCTCTCCCTTTGAAAGGAAGAGAATGAGCAGCTCCGCTGTGCTCGCCCCCGTCTTGGGAGGTCCCCACAGTTTCCATATTCTCCCCCATAACCACTTCTGAACCAAGAGGCCGGTGCGGTTGTTGCCATTTTGTTGTTCAGACCCTGCCCGGAGGCCCCTGGGCCTTGCAGTGCTGCCCGGCACTGGGGTCAGCAAGCCTTAGCTCGGACATGGCCTTGGACAGTGACTGGCCTCTGACCCTGAGCAAGCTGTGAAATCCTGCCTGCCTCAGTTTTCTCCTCAGTAAAATGGGGAAAGAAGGAGCACTTATCCCTTCTCCTCCAAGTTGTTGTGAGGGTCAAATAAGTAAATCTTAGCGCTTTGTATAAGTGTCCGCCCCTGTATTAAGTGCCCAGGAATAGAAATACAGGAAGAAATGTGCAGCCCCCGCCCTCAAGGAGCTTTCATCCTAATAGAGAAGACACCCTAGAAAGGAAAGGGTGCAGAGAAGGGCGGTTTGTGTGGAAAGTGGAGCCTCAGGGAGGATGTGGCTGTCGCCTTCTCAGGGTGGTGGCCCTGATGGTCCCAGGAGCAGGCTGCTGGAGGGGCTTGGGCTGGGGATCTCTGGGCAGACAAGGGCTGGGGTTGTCCTGGTGGTCATCCTGGCTACGTCTCTCTGCCTTGGAGATGAGCGTTTGTTTTTATCCAAATTACATAATCCCCACAGTTCCCCTAAGTTCCCTCCTTCCAGGCGGTGGGACACAAAGATGGGCGAGTCTGATCGTCTTCATCTGGTGGGCTCCGGTCCAGGCTGCCCTATCCCCCTCCTCCCAGCAGCGCTGACCCCCCCCCCCCCCTCTCTCTCTCGGTCTTTCCCTTAGTGCCTATGGAACCTTAACAGTGAGGAGCCTGTTAGAAACAAGGGAGCACTGTTTGAACGAATTCAACTTCCCAGACCCCTATTCACAAGTAAGTCCTGTTTTTCTTCCAGAGTGGACAGAAATGTAAGTCTGCAGCCTTTCGCTTCGGTTTCCTCAGTTTTGCCTGATTTGGATTGTGAAGGGAGCTGGGTCACGTGCAAGGCTGGGAAAGCGTGAGAGACAAGGGGCCGTCTTGTCCGTCACCAGCTTCTGATCAGTGGCAAGAAAACATTAGCTCTGTGGTGACTGGCCCCAGTGACTAAGCAGCTGCTCATGAGGGTGTCCATACCCTCCCCCCCAAACTAAGTTGGCCCTCTCTGTTGGCAGTGTCTGCTGAAAGGCTGTGGATTGAAGGCGCCACGGTGATTTCCCCTATAGATCACGTAGAGGTATCGTGTGGGGTACTCTTACACCCAAGATGACCAGGTAGGGGGGAGGGAGGAGGGCGGAGAGAGAGGAGAGAGCGAGCCAGCTAGAGCTCAGCAGGATCCGTAGGTGAGACCAGGCTTCTGGCTCTATTGGGGAATATGGAGTTACCCAAGCACCCCTTCAGATCCCCAGAACAAGGCAAGTGGAGGAAGGCGCCTGGATCTCCCTCAGAGAAATGGCGCTCCTCCAGCAACCGCGGGGCCAGCAGGGCCTTTAGAAAGGCGGCCTTTGGGGTGTCCTCCTGGGAAGGAAGGGAGCCGAGGCCAGATCCTCCCAGTGCCGCCAGCCCCGAATGGGGGCTGGGCAGGATCCCCAAGTCTGTCCGTCCTCTCGCTGGGGATGATTAAGCTGCTGGAAAAGGTGTTGGACCTCAGAATGCTGAGTATCGGGGTTCGACAAGTGACATTTTTTGGACTCATTGCAGCAGTTGCTGTCAGGACTCTTTCTACGTAGCATAAATAAATGAGACGCGCAGGGTGTGTTCCTGGTTGGGGGGGTCACACGTGGTCAGAAAGATCAAACTTTTGGGCAGTTTCCCCTGTCCGTGAGGCCCAAGTCCGTCTCTCAGGGGCAGAAGGTCAGGTGGGGCTCTCGGCTGCCGGCCCTGGCAGACTGTCCTGGTGCGGAGCAGAGCAGCCTGGGGAGGAGGCCTTTTGGCCTGCCTTGTCTCCCTCCCCTTCCCTTCGGCGCTGCTTGGGGTGACCCAGGGCACCCAGCCTGGGACGGTCCAGTGACCAGGTGACTCCCGGCCTAGCGTTTTCCCGTTGTTCCCATTCGGATTTCTCATGTTACAAACACCTGGTTGGATGGTGGCCGTCCCCCTGCCCTCACCCCATTGACCAGTGCCCTGGTCGTGGCCAGAGCAGGGGGGCTGTCCCTGGAGCGGTGTTTGAGCTAGAAGGGTCCGTCCCTGGCGCTGCTCTGAGGCCCAGAGAATAGTTGCGTCTGCCTCTGTGCCGAGCGCTGTCCGATAACGGTGATTGTTGGTCCGCTAGAGACCACGGACCTAGAGGAGATGCTTGAGGGCTTGGAAATGGTCTTGGGAACTGAACGGCTGCTGCTGGAAAGGCGATTTCTTCACCTGTGTATCCAATGTCTCGTATCTTTCTACAGGTAAAGCAGAAAGAAAATGGCATAGCGTTAAAATGTTTTCAAAGAGTAATCAAATCTTTGGATTCATTAGGCTGGGAGGAGAGGCAGTTTGCTCTGGTGAAAGGACTTCTTGCGGGGAATGTCTTTGACTGGGGAGCAAAAGCAGTCTCAGAGTAGGTGTTCAATGTTTCACGGCACTGTTTCTAAGCACCTTCCTTCCACCCCATTTTGGTTTTTTTTTCCCCCATCCGGAGACCCCGGCCCCAGTTGAGTTGAATGGTGTGAATGTGACTGTCCCTTCCCACCCCTGTGCACCCACTGCTGCTGTGTCTGGAATGGTTGTCGAGCCCAAGGCCATGCTTTAAACTGGCCTGGGTCCCTCCCTGCCCATGGGTGCGCCAGGGCCAACGTGGCCCGCACGGAGAGCCAGCCAGCCTGGCTGGTGGTGGGCCGAGGGGCTGCTTTCAGGCTTTCTCCTGAACTCTTAGACACTTGGAGTTCAGCACACGCCTGGCCATCCCAAATTCATCTCCCCCTTCCCCTCTCCCCCCCCTTCCCCGAGTCGTAGGCCTCCACTGTCTGAACGAAACCCACTGATGTTGGAGAGGGTTTAAAAATTTTTTTTTTTTTTTTTTTAAGAATAAAATCCATTCCCCTGGTAAAGCCTTCACCTTGAGTGATTTTCTTTTAAAAATAAATAAATAAATAAATAAATAAAATATAAGAAAATAAAGAGCATTCTAAAAATGTTCCCCAGGATCATGTAATTGAGCATCCTGAGAAACTCATAAAATGAACTGATTTCTACTTTGTTTAGAATGCGTCGTAATATTTTTGTTTTTATCCGACCCCTTTTTAATTACTAAAGCAACTTGGAGCTGTACTGAATTACAACTTTCCATCACTCTGTGTTTGTACAAAACCAGAGAAAAGCCTCTGATTTAAACTAATGACATTTCCTCGTGATTTGAAATGCCCCTGCCCTGCCCCCATTTTCTAAATGTGCTGTGGGGAATGATCTGAGCTTTGTAACCATTCCCCCTCCCCCCCCCCCACTTCTGTTGGGCTTGAAGGAAACCTACAACCCAGCAATGTTGGTGTTTTCTGCCCTGTTAGACCCTTCTGCCCCCACTCCTAACCTTTCTCCTCTAGTTAATGTTTGGAGTCTCTACTGTCTGAGGGCACATGCAGGCCAGCCCTGCCATTGGTTTTCCACGTTCTCGGCGTCCCCTGCATGTCTTTTGCATGTTGTGGACTGTGATTGAGGATTGGGCAGCTCTGAGACATCCCATTAGTCTCCAGCTACTTCCCCCCACCCCGGAAAAGGGAGTCCCCTGTTGCTAGAGAAACCTCGTTGTCTCCCAGCCCCCAGAGTTGGTCTGGAGCAAGAGCCTCTGGCGCAGTCTCCGGAGATGGGCTCTGTCATCCCTCATGTCCTCCCCTCCCCCCACAGTCTGGGGGTCTGGTGGTTCAGCTGTTACGTTGTAGTCCCGCTCTCCATGTAGAACGAGTCAGATTAGGAGACTTCTTAGTCATGGCTTTTTTTCTTTGTCTAGTGTCCTGGAATCCGAACCACAGTTTGGATTTGAAGAAGCCAAGAAGAAACTGCAAGGTATGGCTGGGCTAGGGCCGACCAGGGCAGGGGGTAAGGAGCCTGGGATAACCCACTGACCATCGGTCAGCACTGCTTGGGAAGTCCTGAGGGTCATTGCTCACTGGGATAACCTACTGACTGACTGATGGCTAGTGCTGCCTGGGCTGCCCCACCCGCTGACCACTAGCGCTGCCTGGGACAGCCCGCTGACCACTAGCACTGCCTGGAGGTCTTGAGTGAGCTGGGAGGCCTCTGCCCACTTTAGTTTCCCTTCTTCCCACTGAAACACCCCAAGTCTCTGAGGCGGCCCTGGGTGGAGGAGATGCCCCTGCCTGTCCCGGAAGGACTCCCAGATGGTGCAGGGCTTGCTAACAGGACCGTCTTCTGTCTTTGCTCTAGAGCGCCCCTGGCTGGTAGACTCCTATGGGGAGTGGCTGCAGCGGCTCAAGGTGGGTGTATGTCCACAACTGTCCAGCCTGTCCGAGTGAGCGCCGGCCTTGTGCTCTGACCTGAGGGGGAGCCGGGATTCCATGTGGCTCCGCTCTTGGGAGGGTGTCTCCCCAGACCGCTGGGCTTCTTTGCCCCCTCCCCCCCTTCTTTTACTTTGTTTTGATAGAGCTTGAGGGAAGAAGGGCTGGGCCCAGCAGTGTGAGGGAAGAGCCCTGGGGGAGACCAGAGGCCTGGACGTTGCCAGTGCTGCAAATGGGGTCCATGATGGGCTCCCTGAAAGCCCCATTCACATGTCCTGGGCTCTGGTGGCGGGGAAGGAAGAGGCCTGATCAGGATGGGGGCTGTCTGTTCTGGGGGGGGGGAGCAGGTAGATATTGTGCCTGCATGTGTACATGAGAATGAGCCTGTGAGTGTGCAGACTTGTGTATGTGAACACACGTGTACAATGCACATGTTAGGGTTTTTTTTTTAAATGTTTCTCCAATAAAAGCCCAGCGACCTTTAACTACTTCAGGGCTGGGTTCAATGCACCTTCTGCAGGAGGCCTTTCCCAGGCCCCTCGGCCGATGAGCCTCCTCCTCATCCTCCCCCGCGTGCCTGGTGATACACCTGCCGTCTCTCCCGGCAGAATGTTTACTTCCCTCTTTTGTATCTCCAGCCCTTTCCAGGCCCTTCATAGGGACTTTATGGATGCCCCTTCCAGCCTTAGCTCTGAGGGGCAGAGACCGTGTTTATTGGTGTCCACAGAATAGTGAAAGTGTGGGGAAGGCAGAGTCGGAATTGGGGGAACCGAGAAGCCTCAGGGTCCCTCTGCCTGTCACTGAGGCCTGGGGTGGGGGGTGCAGCCCTGCAGCAGGAGCAGGGGGCCTCGGAGGGCCGGGCCAAGGCCGAGAGGCGAGCTACGGTCCGAGGTCAGGAAGAGCCCTTGCGCTTGGCGCTGCTCCCTCCGCAGGGACCCCCCCTGCCAGAGCCCCGGACCGCCGGGGCCCCTCTGCCTCGGGGACTCTGCTTCTGCACTGACGATTGCTGAATCGAGAAGCTCCTGTTCCAAACTGAACATCCTGGTTTTGTCTTGCAGGGTCCCCCTCATAAATGTGCCTTAATTTTCGCAGATAACAGTGGAATAGACATCATTTTGGGAGTCTTCCCCTTTGTCAGGGAGCTACTCTCTAGAGGAACGGAGGTGAGTGTGTGCCGCCCAGTACCGGGACCTTTTCTCTGGCCAGACCGGGACATGTCACTCCCTGCCAGGAGTCTAGCTGCCGAGACTGAGGTGACCGGGGCTCCTAGCGTGGGAAGAGTCGGCCCCTTGCGGCAAGTGGGGGGGCCTGCAGACCCCCGCCTTAGGAGGGGCCTGAGATCACTCTGGCTTTTTTGTTTCGTAGCAGATTAAGCACCTCACGGGGCAGACAGCCGCCGGGCCTTTCTGCTCCCCGGTGTTAGGCTTGGGGGCTACCTGAGGACACGCGCTCTCGCCTGCTTAGCTTTGTCCCTGAACGTCCCGTCACACCGGAGCGGGAGCCCCGTAGCCCCGTTTTCTGGGCCAGTGCTGGCTCGAGTGCTGACAGTGGCCCTTTTCGCCCCAGGTCATATTAGCCTGTAATTCTGGACCTGCCCTCAACGACGTGACCTACAACGAGTCTCTGATTGTGACCGAGCGGATAGCGGCCATGGACCCCCTCATCCAGTGAGTGAGCTTGTCCTGCGGGGGCTCCCAGCGGGCAGGCGGGTGGGCAAGATGGAGGCAGCGTGGGCCCGGGGGTGTTGGAGCCTCCCCTGGGGCTTGGGGGCGCGCCCTCGTGGGGCTCAGCGCCTGTGTTGTGTTTCCCCCAGATGTGCCCTGAAGGAGGACAAGCTGCTTTTGGTGCAGACGGGCTCGAGCTCGCCATGCTTGGATCTGAGGTAATCCGGGAGCTCCGGCAGACAGGTGGCAAAAGGGGTGGGCAATGAGCGGGGGGGGGAAGGGGCAGAAGGAGCCATGCTGCGGGCACAGTGCGGAAAGGGGACATTGGCACCAACTGTTGGGTGGCTCTTCTTCGGGGTACCTCCCAAAGTGTCCTTATTTTGTGACCGTGACAGATTGTGCCAGTTGGTAGCCTCTGCCCCCACACATTGTGCAGTGAGCACTGGGGGCAGAGGAAGCAGCTGGCAGCCCCCCTTGTCTTAAGTGTCCCATTGGGTATAAAGGCGCCGAGAGGCCTGTGGAGGCTCATGGCCTTGAGGCCTGGGGCCAAGGCAGGGGGCCTCCCTTCACTGATGTGGGGATGGGCGAGAAGGCGGATTCCTTACCCAGACTCACTTGGGAAAAGCTCCTCATCTGCCAGCTTGAGGCAGAATGGCCACCACCTCTCCACGCTTTCACTAGAACAGCCATGTTCTTGCTGGCGGCGTGAACGAGGCCTACCTCAGCATCTGCTGGAGTGGCCAGACTCATCCCGGGCAGCTTCACCCGCCAGACAAGCCCAGGTGGAGTTTCCAGCTTCCAGATTGTGCATCGGTTTATTTTAAGATGCCGGTCCTAGGTAGCCGGGCTGCCCAGCAGAATGCCTGGGCCGAAGTCCTGCTTCTGCCATCCTGGAGACAGTGGGCAGGGCTCGGCGGGCTCCCTCTTCTCCCCCAGTGGCCTTCACGGCTCTGCTCTTGTGCCGGCCCATCCACGAGGCATTCTCCCCCTCCCCCCATTACCTCCAGTTCTTAGAACCCACCCATGAAATGACTTCATTTTACTTTGCTTTGTCTTCTCCCTCCTCCCGGTGTGAGCTGGCTGTGTCCCAGCACTCAGCGTATTTCCTAGGACTTATATTTTTGTGGGGGTTCAGTCACAACTGACTCTGTGTGATCCCTTTTGGGATTTTCTTGGCCAGGATGCTGGAAGGGCTTGCCATTTCCTTCTCCACTCACTTTACAGATAGGGAAACTGAGGCAAGCAGGGTCAAGTGACTTGTCCGGGGTGACACAGCCAGTGAGGATCTGGGGCCTGATTTGAACTTGGAAAGATGAGTCTTCCCCTGTTCCACTCAGAGTAGTAGGGTCTTGAAAACTGCTTAATGAATTAAAGTGACTTCACCTACTCTGTTTGGAGAGGGATTGCTGACCTTTATCAGTGCAAGGAGGCCCTCTATTAGGAGTTCCCTAAGATGACAGTCACCGGGGAGGAGCTCCCTCCCGAGGATACACGGTCTATACAAAAGGCAGCGTGGGATGTGCCCGTGTAGTAGGAGGGGGACAGTTACCTCCCCTTTCTCACTGTTGCTTTAACGTCAGTTCTGTGGGTGCTGGCAAGTGACGCTTGCCCAGGAATGCCCGGCTCACCGAACGCCTCTTTCCTTGCAGCCGTCTGGACAAAGGGCTGGCCGTGCTGGTCCGGGAGCGCGGCACGGACCTGGTGGTCATTGAGGGCATGGGCCGCGCCATCCACACCAACTACTACGCGGCCCTGTGCTGCGAGAGCCTCAAGCTCGCCGTCATCAAGAACTCGTGGCTGGCCGACCGACTGGGGGGCCGGCTCTTCAGCGTCATTTTCAAGTACGAAGTCCCAGCCAAGTGAGGAGCCCCTAGGGGGCCAAGGGGGCTGCCCGCCCGACACTTGCACTAGCTTTATTGTCAGTGGTAAAGAATGTATTTTTATTACAACAGGGGAAATGGAATTCCAATCAGATTCTGTATTTATATTGTGCTTTTGTGACTCAAAGCGACAATATGACTAACTCGATAGACTATACCCACAAACGTATATATATGTATATCACTCATATTGTTTATTTTGGTAAGTGTTTATTCTAATGCTGCAGTATTTGTGACGGAAAGACTTGACTTTTTTTGTTCTGTGAGACATTCATATTGAAATATATTTAAATGTTAAAGAGACTTTCTAAAATATATATATATATATATCTTTGACTAAAATACGCCAGCAGTCAAATGGCCCGTACCAAATAGAATTTTTAAAGAGCTTAGAGTTGCTTTTGCGTGTCCGCTCCTTTAGGCGAAGCTGGCCTTACAGGCCTTTCTTGGCCCGCGGCTCCTAGTTTTCAGGCTCCGTTTTTTCTCGCGTTATCCTGGGCATTGGGGAGCCCCCAAGATGGTGCTGGCAGAGGGAGCCACGGAGGCCCTTGGTTTCCAGGCCCCGCATTGTTGTTCATGCTGTGCCCATGGTGGGAGCTCAGACTAGGAGCAACCATGTTCCTTTTACTGCGCCTGGCCAGTAGCAGGGGCCATTCACAACCTGTGCCTTCTGGGGCATCTTGGTGGGGTCCCCTGGCTAACCTCCAGCTGAAGGAAGGAGGAACAGGGCAGTGTGAGCCCCTCCTAGGCATCCTGCTATGGAGAAATCTCCCGCCTGACGCACGTGACTGAGACAGAGCGTGCCCTGCTCAGCAGGGACTAGTTTGCACACACATCTCCGGGGCCCTCGATGCATGTTTGCTAACTGCTTACTAGCCCTTCAGAGGCAGAAGTGGTGTCCAAGTGCAGAACCAGGAGGCAGCCATTTCCACTCAGCCCTGGAGCAAACCCGCCTTTCTTTGACTGTCACTCTCCTTTTGTTTCTCCCTCTCTTGTGTGTGTCTGTTTCTCTCACACAAAAAATAACAGTAATAATAATAATAATAAATAAATGAAAGACTCCCTGTCTTAAGGGAGCCCACATTCTGCTGGGGGGAAGCAGGACAAACACAGAGGTAATAATGACCTTGTTCAGAAGGTGGCACTTGGGCTGTTGTGTGGAAGAAGCTGAGGCTGGGAGGGAACAGCCCACTCAAGGGCATGGAGATGAGAGCTAACATGTCATACAGAAACAGCCACTGGTTCACCCTGGGTGGAGCATAGAGTATGTGAGAGCCGTCATGAGGGATCAGCCCAGGAACAGAAGTTGGAGCCAGTTGGGGGAAGACTTTAAATGACCAACGGAGGGGCTGCAGGCAGTGGGGAGCCCCTGAAACTTACTGAGCAGGGTAGTGGCTTGTGTGGGGAAATCTAGCTGGCCTCTGGGAGGCAACTGAGGCAGTTGTGAGAGGTAAGTACAAAGGACCATCGTGTGGGAGGTTATTAGAACTGTTAGGACCAAGCCGCCCTTGCACTGTGACCCTGCACGCGAGAGCAAATTCAGGGTACCCCAAAGAGATGATTTGGACCTGTTGTCTTGAGTTTCCCCTCAGGCGACATCCAGCCAGAACTGCAGGGATCCCCCCCTGCAGGGGATCAGACCCCTGTCCCTGGGATCTTCTGGCTCTAAATTGTTTGCTCTTGAATTGTCACAAACACAGCTTGGCCATTATGGCCCAGAATCCAGTGTATTGTGTCTGCTTGTGGTGAATGCAGCCTTGGGAATCCTGGTCCTGCTGCCTGGTCCTGCCTCTTCCCCTATAAAATGAGGGGATTAGTCCCAAGGGGCTCTGAAGTCTGTGGCTCTGAGACCCAGAGTCATCTCAAGCAAAACGTCTCCCCTGCTCCTCACTTTGTAAAGCAAAGCAGTGGCCTCTGGAGGCCCTGGCCTCCTGCAAATCTGTGGTCCCACAAAATTCTGGCCCATCCAGTAAATGACACAGGGTTTTTTCTTTGTTGGAGCCTCCTATTTGTGGGGAGGTGGTCTCTAAGGACTTAGCCAGAGCCAGAAAGCAGGATTTCTGAAAAGCCTAGATATTTTCGGTTTTTATAAGTTTTGTATGACCTGCCTCAGTTTGCCTGTGGAGCAGTGCATTGCCCCCAGAAAGCAGTATGGAACGGAAGTTGTAATGGGGGGGGGGGAGGGGGGAAGGGTTCAGATGTAATTTAGCGTCAGGAATGCCTGGAGTAGCTCCTTTACCGATGCTCCTTGGGGCTTGCCAGTCTTAGAGGGCATTGGGCCTTGGGAAACATTGTTAGCAGTAGGGCTAGTGGAGGGGATTGTTCCCCACTGAGCTAATTAAAACCCCAGAGGATGCTGCTGTGAAAGAGCTGCTCTCAGTACACAGCAAGTCTGGAAAACGCAGCAGTGGCCACTGGGTGGCGAAAGGCCAGAGGCGAGGAAGGCCTCCCATGATCCTCAGCAGCTGCATCATTTCACCCCCCAGCAGAGCTAATGACTAAAGCGCCGTGTGAACCAAGGACCAGAAGAGCCGGCTGGGCTCCGAGAGGCCGAGGAACCGGAGGCCACATGGCCAAACATTGGCCACATAATGGTAAAAGTGAGGGAGTTCCAGGAAAAGCATTGGTGTCGCCACAAAATCTGGCAAGTCCTCCGAGGAATGGGAGTACCAGGTCATCTGCCTGGTCCTCTGGGTCTCAGAGCTATGGGACACAGGTTCCTCAGAGTCAGCTCAAGCAAATTGTCTCCCCTGCTCCCCACTTTGTAAAGCGAGGCAGCGGTACAAAATTCTGGCCCAACCAGTAAGTGACATGGGGTCAAAGAGCGACAGAATCAGGGAACGGCTGATGGGTAAGAGATGAAAAAGGGAGCAGGACAGGGCTGCCATCACTAACTTTCCTGGCCGGGAAAAAAGATGTATCAAAGGCCAGAACCAAAGGCCATCAGCAACCTCGGAGATGAACCCTAATGACAGAGCATAGAAGAGTCACAAATGCTCTTGATGAGGGTGAAAGGGGGGGGGCGGAAATGCTACCTTGAAGCTGGATGGGAAACAAAAGTAAGATCTTAGCAGCCAGTCCCATCATTTCTTGGCAAATAGGAGAAGTGGATGGCGAGTCGGATTTTATGTTCTTGGGCTCAAAGATCACTGCGTCCACGAAATTAAAAGACATTTGTTTGCTCCTCGGAAGGAGCGCCTCGGCAGATCTGGGCAGCCTCCTAGAAAGCAAAGGTCTGGACGGTGGCAACGCTGGTTTTTCCGGGAGCACTGCAGTCTGGACTCCAAGGAGAGCCGAGCACCCCTGGGACTGACGCTTTTGGATTCTGGAGAAGACATTTGAGAGCCCCTTGGACAGGGAAGAAGTCACTGCTTAAAGAACATTCAGGCTGTTCGCTGGACACTGCAGCTGGAACTTAGATGCTTTGGCCACACCATGAGAAGGTGGGACTCATTGGGAAAGATGGAGGGAAAAAGGAGAAGGGGACGGCAGAGGATGAGATGGAGAGAAGGTGTCACAGGGAGCCGTGGATGGAGCTTGGATGGGCTTTGAGAGGAGGATAGAGGGCCTGGGGGTCACCAAGGGATTGAGACCCCCAGCGAGCAGCCGGGGCTCCCCCAGAGAGTTCAGGGGCTCCCTCAGCAGCCGGGGCTCCCCGAGGGAGTGGCGGGGCTCCCAGAAGCTGACTTGTCCGGGATCTGACAGCCTGGATGCGGTCCCGGTGGGGCTGACTAGGCCAGAGCCGCCTTTCCTGGTCCAGAACCCCCAAGGAGGGGCCGCTGCCTCCGCATCCTCCGGGCCCCTGCACCTTGCGGCCTGGGGGCGGGGCCTCCTTGGGGGGTCTTGGCCGCCGGGGCCGGTCTGCTCGCTCTTCCGTGCCAACAGGTGGGCACCGATTTAAGAGACAGGAAGTCCGGGAGGGCCCAGCAGCGCCGGAGCCTCCCCCCCTCCGTTCTGCAGGCAGGGAGCGGTTTGGGGCCAGGCGGACCCGGAGGCGGGCGGCCGGTCCTGGGGACGGGGCGGGCAGAGCACCCCTGGGCAGGGAGCCGGGACCGGGGTAGGACGGGGACTGGAGATGCCTCCGAGGCGGGCGGGCCCGGGCTCCCAGAGCACCTGCCTCGGGCCGAGTTCGGCCGCGGGCTGCATCTGCTTCGGAATCTGAGCCCGGGGGCCCAGGCCCGGCCGCTGAGGAGCTCGGGGCCCCGGGGGCCTGTCTGCCCGCCGGGCCCCTCGGGGGCCTGGGCCATGGGGCCTCCCGGGCACGAGGGCTCCGGGCCGGGCAGCCTCAATGACTTCCCACGCCCACCAGGTGGCCCGGGAGAGCGGAGGCCGGGGCGGAGCGCGATGGGGGAGCGTCTCACCGACCCCAAATGAGGGGCGCATCGGGACTTTCAGGGTGCGCGGCGGCCACCGGGGCCTCCCACGCAGGCTCTCTTGTGCCTCAGTGACCCTTCGCCGGGCAGGAGAGCTGGGGGGGAGGGGGCGCGCGCCGGCCGGGGCTCCCGGGTCCTGGGTACGGAAGGCCGCGCCCCCGGGGGTTCCTCCGCCCGGGCCCCGAGACCCCCTTCGGCCCCTGGGGAGTCGCGGCTTTGAAACCCGGCCCTGAAGGAGAGGCTCCTTGGCCAGCCTGGAGGCGGCTCTGGCTCAGGGGCGGGGCGCCCTAATCGGGCGAAGGCGCGGCCCGCCGGGCCCGGAATGACCCTGATTCCGGCTGGCGCAGGGGATGAAAGGGCGGGGCTTCCAAGGCTCCCAAGCCCCCTCCCGCCAACATCACCTGCAGAGCTGCGGAGGCCGCCCCGGCCAGGGCCCTCCCGGAGTGTCCCCCGACAGAGGCAATTCAAGCTCGACGCGAAGCGTCTTTATCCAGCACGGCCTCCCTCAGCCAGACGGGCCCCTGCTAAACTGGCGAGTTTAAGCCTCAAACATATGGGAACGCCCTAGTCGCTCTTTTTTCATAATAGCTTTTTATTTCTCAAAGTCCACACAGAGACAGTTTTCTACATCCACCCTTGCACGACATCGAGTTGCGAATTTTTCTCCTCCCTCCCCTAGACGGCAAGTAACCCACAACAGGTTAAACATGTGCAATTCTTCTGAACATGTTCCCACAATCATCATGCTGAACAAGAAAGATCAGCTCGAAAAGGGGCGAAAAGGAGAAAGAGCCGAGCAAACAACAAAAAGTGAAAACGCTGTGTTGCCATCCACATTCAGGTCCCGCAGTCCTCTCTGGCTGCAGATGGAACCCCCTATCCTCAAAGAACTGAAACAACATTTAGGTAGACAAACCCTGAATATAACACAGGATAGCTCACTGCTTGAAGAGCTGTGATGTGGAAGAGGGGTTTCACCTATCCTGTTCTGCTTGACCACCTGCCTTCCCTTCCAGAGGACAGAGTTAAGTGCAGTGAGTACAAGGTGTAAAGCAGCAAATCGAGGCAAATGTTAAGAAAAACTTCTATAAATGAGTGGAGTGGGCTGCTCCTTGACAGTGGTTGGGCTTCTCCCCAGCCGCCACCTCCCCTTGGAGGCCCTCCAAGGTCGGATGGATAACAATTTCTTCATAATTTGTAATGTAAAATGCAGACTCCTTCTGACAGGGACTATTGTTTTTGTCTTTTTAGACAAAATTCCTTGCCTTGTACATATTGTTCTCCCCACCTAATCAATAATCCAACTTGCCTCTCAGCTGAACCCAGCTCAGCCCAGCCCATTGAACCCAGACTCCAACATGGGCCAGCCTGGTCTTGAGCCCGAAGTCCAGACAATTGGACTCTTGGGGCTATGGCTGCCAAGTGTATCCAGGGCAGGAGGTATGAAATGAGGTCCAATTCAATCTTTTAAGATAAACCCAATTTCCAGGGAAAAGGCCCTGAAATACGAGGAAGCCACAGCTAAGAGGAAGGTGCAGGATATGGTCCTGAGGGGGACCATCTTGGGGCTGTACCTCCACTAAGAGAGAATACCTGCAAGTTTCCTGTTTTAAATAATTCTTCCTGTCAGTGCTATGGTTTCTAGGCTGCCAAATGACTTCAAATTCTGTCAACGGCTACAGCTGTGACGACCACAATTAGGGAGCTCTATCCAGCACCGAACCCCAAACCACTGAGTTCAGACACTCTTGGCCCAGAGTCCGGCATTTCTGGGCAAAACCCAATAATGCTCAGTTTCAAATTTGAGCCATTGCCAGCCGCAAGAACTTCAAACTCGGTCCAGAAAACTTCCCCCCCCCCCCAACACTCCCCCCTATCTAATCAGGAGCAAATTCAGTTCAGCTCAGAGAGGAATCCCACCCAAAGCCACTCCAGAGCGGAGTCCCCAGCGCAGCCAGTCTAGTGCGGGGTCCAAAACTTAGCTCAGCTCGGCAGCCCAGCCCAGCCCAGCTCCGGAAGAGAAGGGGTCACCAGAGCCCAGAGCCCAGCTACAGTTGAAAGAAGTCAGAAACAGAAAGGTTGAATGCATTTTATTGGAGTCATTCAAGAGCTTACAAATAAGTTTTTTAAAATGGTTCCATGTACAGAGAAAATTCTGATACAAATAAAACAAGATGGGTAAAAAGGGGAGAGGGGTGGCCCAGGGAAAGTGATTGCCTTCTCCTGGGACTAGGGTGGGCTTGGAAGCCCCTTCGGTCAACATTTTTCCCACCCAGAAGGGCTGGTAGCTTCATAGCCTCTCTCTCACTGTCCTGAACACACACACACAGACATACACACACCATACACACACCGTACACCTACACATGCATGTGTAAGTACATACACATGAAGCTAAAAACAAAGGTAAAAACGGAGAAGGATCATTTTGGATAGCTTTTCTCGTATTCTATATGTGGGTCTAAAAATTTAAATATATATATGTATATAATTTCATTTTAAAACACATGAAAACCCTGGCGTGGCAGTGCAAGCACGGAGGGCTTCCCCTCCATGCACTATGTACAGCAGCGTTGTGGGGGGCATCCCCCCAGCCCAAACCCTCCCCGTATTTGAGCTGGAGGGCGGCTGCCCCCCCGGGGGGGGGGGCAGTGGGAGAGGTCTAGAGCCCCACGTCCTCCCTCCTGCTTTGACTGCAGCATGAGCACCTCCGAGGCCTGGGGAGCTGGCAGATTCAGGGGGTGGGCGAGGGGGGCCGGGCCCCAGGCCAGCCCGGGTTTGGGGAGGGGGAGTGCTAGCATGCGGGATTGCAGCCAGGGGCCGGGGCACCGGGGCTGGGCAGGTTGGACGGAGAAACCGGGCCGGGGTTGTAGGGGAGGGGGAGGGGGGGGCGCTGGGCACAGAGAAGGCCGAGCCTCGGCTAGGCCGGAGGGACGGGTTCCGGACCCGCCCCACCACTCAGCCCCAGCCGGAGCCCAGAGAAGGGCCGAGTGACGGGCGGGCGGGACCGCGCAAGGAAGAACCCTTCTCGGTCTTTGCAGCTCAAAGCCAAGTGCTTTCTCTCCTTCCCGCCTCCCAAGTTCTGCTGGGCTTAAAGTTTCAAGAGAGCGGGGCCTGAGTGCGAATCCTCCAGGAGGCCCGAGGCGAGCTTGGATGGGGGTATGAGCCGGGCCAGGGAGTCCACACAGGCCTCCCTGCTCACGGAGCAGGCCCCCTCGGGGTTGCCCCGCTCCTCCAGGGGGCCCCGGACCCCCAGCCCCTGCAGCCGCTGCCTCTCCTGGGCCTGCCGGGCCCTCGTGGCGATGTAGCGCACCCTGCTCTGGCTCCGGGAGGAAGACCGGCGCAGGAAGCCGGGGCCCGGGCCGGCTGGGGCCGCCGCGCCCTCGTCCACGTCCTCGTCCTCCGCGGGCCCCAGGCTGGTGGGGGACGTGATGTCCCCGGCCTGCTGGAAGCCCGTCAGCCTCCTCAGCTGCTCCGTCAGCTCGTCCCGGGGCCCGGCCCGAAGCCCGGCCCCCGGGGGCCGCCCCGGCCCGGCGGCGGGAGCCGCGCGGGGGCCGAAGCTGCGGCTGATGCTCCGGTAGGTGCTCTCGAAGCCCGGGGCGAAGTCGTCGGACGTGAGGTCGCCCAAGCTCTTGGACTTGGCCGCGGCCCCCGCGTCCTGAGCTCGGGGCCGCAGGCAGGCCCCCTCTGCCCGGAGGCCCTCCATGTACAGGCGGCTCCACGTGGGCCTCCGGCGGAGGGCGGCCAGGGCGTCCTCGGGCCTCCGGGCCAGCGGCCGGGGCCGCAGCTCGTCGGGGGCCGGCGGGGGGGCCGTGCCCGCCCTCAGGTTGGGGTTGGACTTGCTCTTGGTCACGAGGGGCAGGTCGGCGCCGGCCGCGGCGGCCGAGCGGGGCCAGGGGCTCTGGTGTGCCGCCAGCCCGCCCAGCTTCTCCCGGCTGCCCGCCAGGCTGCCCAGGTTGGGCAGGCTCTTCCTCACCAGGCTGGGCATCGAGAGGTCAATGACGGTGTCGTTGGAGGACATGCTGGAGGAGGAGGACATGCTGTCCCGGTGGCTGCCCGGCTCCAACTTGCTCCAAAGCTGGTCGCTGCCCGTGGCGTCCGAGTAGACGGCGGCCGCGGGGGACTGGCCAGGCGGGGCGCGCCGCACCACCAGCTGGTCGACGGTCACCTGCCCTTCGCTCTTGGCCCTCCTCACCGCGGCTGGCCGGGCGGCCAGGACCCAAGCTGGGGCCGGGGGGACGCGCAGGGGGACGGAACCCACAGGCCGGCGGGGAGCCGGGGGGTCCCCTGGGCGCCCTGCCCGCTGAGCCGCCCCATCCGGCTCCTCCGCGCAGGGGGCGGGGGGCGGAAGGAAGGCCTGCCCTGCCCCCCGGGCCTCCCCTTCTCCACCCTCCGGCCTTCCTTCAGTGGGGTGGGGCCCCGGAGCTGATAATCCCTCCGGGCCGTTGGTCCTTGGCCCACCCGGGGAGGGGGAGCTCAGAGGGGTGTCGGAGCCCGAGCCTGCTGAGCCCTGGGACCCTCCCTCGGAGTCGCTGGTGGGGGCGGGGGGCAGAGGGGGGCAGGGAGCTGGGGATGGTGTTTCCTTGGCAACGAGCGGCTCCTCCGCGATGGTTTCGAGGCTGTACAAAGACGAGACAGATCTCTGGATGGAGAACGGGCGGCCATCTGGGGAGAGAAGGACAGCGTCAGGCCAGTGCGGGAGTGAGAGACGGGAGCGCCCGGGGCCCAGCCCTCCGAGAGGCCCATCCCAGGGGGTGAGGGTGGCAACCCAGGCAGAACTCTGGGGAACGCGGGATTCGGGTGGGGGAGGGTTTGAGGGACCGCGGCCAACACCCGGAGGTTCCACCCTCCCAGCCCCGCATTGTCCCTCAGGTCCTCCCTCGCCCCTTGCAGCCAAGGCTGCAGCCAAGGTGTTCCCCCCTCCCCCCACCCCAAACACACACAATTCGAGCGAGCTCAAAGAGAACCCCATGCGGAACACAGACCCCTCCAGGCTGGAGGAAACCACTCAGTCACATCCCCAAGCCCATCCGCCCAGCATGCTCAGGGCCTATTGAGGCCCTGTGGTCAGACATGATATTGGGGGGCCAGAACTTTCAAGAGCCTCGAGCCAAACAAGGGATGCTCGGGTGGGTGGGTGGGGAAACATCCGGGACAGGGGAGTGGGGAAGAGTCTTGGAGAATTACCTTAAAATCTCTCTGTCCTTTCAATTCTTAACTACAGAGGTAGAGTATGCATGTGGGCAGGAAAACCATAATTAGTCGGGAGGGGGAGACAGGAGGGGGAGACTGAGGCAGGACGGGGATGAAGGGAAGTAGGAATCGCAGGGAGGGATTTTATCAAAGCCCTCCCTGTAGTTGGGAAGGTTTGCCCAACCAGAGCACTGATGAGTAGTTTTTTGTTTAAGTTTAATAAATATTCCCTATAGTGAAACTGCCAAAGGACCAATTAAATGTGATTGCACGGGCCTTCCCCCCAGTTTCTGGGACGTCCACCTTCAGCAAATTTGGGGTATAAATGATCAGGAGTCCTGGCTTCCATCAGCTCATCACTTCCCAAACTTTGAACATAGAAAGGTATGTTTGATTTGATTCAACAGGGTGCCCTGAGCAGCAAAGAAAATGCTGTTAGGTCTGATTTCCCACTCCTTGCTCCCAGTCAGGGAAGGATGGTGAGGGGGTGGGGATGGGGAAAGGGGGGGCAGCTCCCAGTCCAGCCGGATTAAAGGATTAAAGGAAGCGTTACTGAGTGTGTTGTGAATGATGCTGATTCTTCAGGTGTGAGTGAACTCAGTGCCTTTTCCCCTCCTCAATGGGATCAAGAGTCTTTGCCTCCAGGTAATCAAGGGAAGTTTTATCATCTGAAATGCTCCTCCTATACATCATTGCTTCCATGTGCTGATGGCTTTTAGTCTCCTCTCTGCAGCCAGAGGGAGCAGCTCTCAGGGGAAAGAGAAGGTCAGGAACCAGGAAAATGAAAAAGCACAAGGAGAAAGTGGAGTGTGACGAACACTAACTAAAATACTGGGTTCTAAGAGTAAGAGTTGATGGAACCAGAGAAGCAGGGAGAGGGAATCTGGGACTGTTCCCAGGGAATTTGAGGAAGGGGAGGAGAACCCCAACTTTCCACCTCTTGATCCAGCTCCTCCTCAGTTATTCTACCCCACATTTGTGAACAATCCTAGAGGCCCTCACCTCCTCGGACATCCATGGCTGGTGGAACTTTGGGAATGTGTCCCCACCTCTACCAGTGCAAGATCATAATCGGCAATGGGGGGAGGGAGGGTGAGAACACAGCAGCTGTCTTTAGATAGTCTAAGGAGCATCATACCCAAGAGGAATTATATTCGGTCTGCTTGGCCCAGAGGGGAAAATTAAAATTTATGGGGAAAGGGTATAGGGAGACATATTTCTATTCATATTGGAAAGATATTTCCACCAATCATAGTTCTCTGAACTTAATATAGCCAGCCTCAAGGTGGGGGGGGGGGGAGTGAGTTGGAACACCTTGGAAAGGGAGACTGATGGGATCATCAAATCAATCACTTTTCTACAGCAAAACAAGATTTACCAATTGTCAGTATTGTCACTTCTCCTTTTACAGAAGGGGAACTGAGGATCCCTGAGACATGTTTCACTCAAGCTCCCACAAGTATCCTACAGCAAGGCCATGGTAGAGGAGATTCCCCTGGGTGGGAGGTTGAACTAGACCCCCATTTTCTAGTGATGAACAGTTTTTCCTCCCTAGTAAATTTAAACAAAGACAGTTCAGATGCTCTCATCGCATGTCTTGTTTAACCTATATTGGATTACTTGCTGTCTAGGGAAGGGGGTGAGGTAAAGGGAGGGGGTGAGGAGAAGGGAGGGGGAAAAATTTGGAACACCAGGTTTTGCAAGGGTGAACGTTGAAAATTATCTTTGTGTGGATTTTGATGCAAAATAAAAAGCTACGATTAAAAAACTCTGCAAATCTGCAGAGGAAAATACACTCTTATGTTTTGAGATTTTTCTTTCCCATTTCAATGTAAAACTTTTTTTTTAATTCTAAGAACTCTGTGGGTGGCAAGACAGATCCAGTCACAAAGTCCTGGATCCTGAGAGGAAGAGAAAGTAAAGTTCATTCAAGTTGTTGCCTCGAATGCCATGAATTCTGAACAATCTAAGCCCAAAGAGCCAAGATGCCTTATTTTATTAAACCTCTTCAATTTGACAACTTTCATTAATAGAGAGACTTTTCTCCCAGAACCCTCTGCCTAGAAATGTGGTCAGTGACCCAGAGGAGAGCCTCATTGACAACTCTCAATTATTCCAGATTTCCCTTGAGGCCTGACTTTTCAAGAAAACAGAAAGGAAGTCTTTGAGGATGGAGACCTAAAATGGGGAAGGTCCAAAGGAGACAGTCTTGAAGAGAGGGTCCCAAGGAGGGAGCTTGGAAGGGAGAGAAGTGGAGCTTTGAAGGGGAGATCTGGGAATGGAGACTTGAAGGAAAGACTCCAAGGATAGAACTATCAAGCACCCGAGAATGGAGCCCTGTGACCATCCCGCCCCAATCTCAGGGCTCTGGTTGGTCAATCCTACATTAAAGCGATTCCACGTGGGTTTTCGTAGGAGGATGACAATGATCTCAGAGAACAGGATGGCTTATGGGAAGGACTAAAGACCAGGGGCAGAGGTAGGGAGCCTAATTTAAGCAAAAGCAAAACCAACTTGGTACAGAAACACACTGAAAAAGAAAAGGGACCCCCCAATCCCAAAGAAGCCACACGAAAACGTCTTCACTACCCCCCAGGCCATGCTGAGGGGGGATTGGGGAGTGATGGAGACGGACACAGTGGGGAGGGGAGCGCTTCGTACAGACCGGTAAGGGGGAAGAAAATCTAGTCTTACCAGTAAAGAATAGAGAGGATTTACTCCGAATCTCCTCCAATTTTTGAACAAACAAAGCATTCATTTCCCTCTGCAAGGTGCCCACGGATCTGCGGGCATTGTCAGGACCCCTGAGGCTCTCCAGGCTGCTGGAGTCACAGGGTGCGGAGCCACTGGCGGCAGTAACCAGGTTCACAGCGCTCCCGTATTTCCCTCCCGGCCACCGCGCCCCGAGGCATTTAGACAAAGGTCTGCTCTTCCTTCCCGCGCCCAGGGGCTGGGCATCGTCCTGGGGGCCCGGGGCAGCTCCGTGGCCGCCGTTGCTGTTGCTGCTGTTGTTGTTGCTGCTGCCTCCGGGGCCGGGAGGGAGATAGTCCTGCCGGGCTCGGGGCTGCTCGCTGATGCCCCAGGGTCCGAGTCCCAGCCTCCCGGCTCCTTCGAGTGCCCCGCTACACTGCTCGGGCCGGGGGGCCTCCCTGCCGCCGGGCCCCGGGCAGGGCTGGCAGCCGCTCCACTGGCCCTCGACCTCGGGCCCCTCGCAGGTGCCAATCATGCATTTCATGCAGCTGGCCGCCATGCCGGCAGGCCCGGCCCCGTCGGGGGTCCCCGGCCTCTCACCTGGGGAGCCAAGGCCCAGGTTTTGGAACCTCTCCGCCCTTCGGGTGGGCTCACTCAGGGTCAGGCCCTCGGCGGGGCGGCTCTGGCTCGTCCCTGTCCCAGGACCCTGGGCCTTACCTTTGGGCCCTCGGCCTGGCCCCTCACCGAGGGCTCCGGGGACCAGGGCCGCGCTCTCCGGCTCCGAGTCAAAGCGAGGCTGGGAGGTGTCCTCGCCGGCCGCCTCCGAGCCGGGCTCTTTGGTGTCCATGGTGAGTTCGGGAAAGCCCTTTTTGTTCTTCTTCTGGCTCTTGGTGGGCGCGCTAGCCGTGCGCCTCAGGAGCTGCCCGCTAATGGAGGGTCTGTTGTGGAACTGCCCAGCAGCATGACTGTCCAGGGACGCCTGCTTTGGATTTCTGAGAAACAGGCCTTTTAAGCCCAAAGCCTGTTTGACCTGCAAGAGAGAGCGCCCCACATAATACGCAGCTGCCACCGGGCCCTTCCCCATCCTCCTACCTCCATCCCACTTCTGGGGGGGTGGTGAGGAAGGAAGAAGGAGAAAGGAGATTCCCCAACCCTCACTGGAACCCCAGAAACCAGCAGCTCAGCCGGATCTACTTTGGCCGGGTTGGGGGAGGAGATAGAAGGATCGGTTGGTAGCCCTCCCGCTTGGGAAACTGGGGGGCCGGGAGGGATGTCTCCTGGTGTTTGCCCTTCTGAAACTCAGGGGGGAATGTGGAAGGGTCTATCTCCCCGGCTCCCACAAAGTCTGGAGCTAGGGAGAGAGCACAATCAAGCAGAAAAGCCTTTAAGACCCCCCCATCCCCACCCCCTACTCCATTGTCTAGGAATGGAAGGATGACCCTCCCCATCCCCACTCAGAGTTCCCATACTAGGAACAGGTAAACATCTCTCAGGGACAGCCTCTCTACGAATATGGGGAAATAGCAAAAGCAAGGGCATTGGGTTCTACAGGATGGCCCCTCTAAAAATCATGGGGGGTGGACACGGGACTCCTCCCTGTGAGGAGGCCACGGACAATTAGGGGCTCATGTGGCCAGCAAAAAGCCCCGCGCTGGGCTCAGACTATTGTGCCCTCCTCACCCTGCTTCCCATTCTTGACGAATGCCCGCAGATTTTGCCCCCCACCTTTCATTCCAGGTTCACCCCAGGCCACATGTCCTCTGGAGGGAATCCTAGGGGAACTACCGTGGCTATGAGGTCATAGCAAAAGGTGAGCATGGACTGAATTTACCCAGTGTCACCAAAAGTCATCAGGAATACCGGTTCAGAAAGATGGGCAAGGGGGAGAAGGTCAGGGGCCACAGAGGTCAACGGCATGGCCTTGCAGCTTGCCTGTCCCCCTCAGCCACTCCCCATTGCTGACCCATTGAGGAAAACAAGCAAGTTCCTCTGGTCAGACCCAGACCATGTGCTAGGGGGCTTCGTCAAAATGGGGCCGAGCTCGTGGTTTGGAGAGAGAAAAAATTATCAGTCATGTTCAAGGCCGTGGACAACCCGCTGAATAGATCTATGCAGAACTACAGCATTCCTAAAAACATTCCATGTGTACTTGCCAGCCCTGGAAACTGCAAGCGATGCAGGGTGGGTGGGGGAAGAGTTTTCGCTTTTTTGGGTTTGGTTTTGTTTTTTTAATTGGCAAGAGGGAAAGATCCCAGAGAAGGATGGAGGAAGCAGGAGGCATCTCCTCTTAGGCCTGTCACTCTCCAGATCTGAGTGTACTCGACTGGCTTTAACACAGCAAATTCAGTTTATTAGGGTCATTGGAGTCGGACCATCCATTTTGTAGAGGAAGAGCTGGGGGTCCAGAAATAAGGGGAAGTAATCTGAAGGCTGAAGGTGGATTCATCCAGACTTAGAGATGCATGGAAGGCTGGGGCCAGAAGAAACTTTAAGGGGCACATAATCCTTCCCCCATCCCCCTTTTATAGATAGAATAAGGAGGTCCAAAAACCATGGTAACACAGGGGAGTTAAGCTATGGTCAACCTAGGATGAAAATGAGGGTTCCTAATGCTCTTGCTCTACTTCCATAGGGATGTTTGCAGCCCCCAATTCCTAGAGCCAACCTGGGATTCCCAGAAAGATGAGGTCAGTCTATTTAAAAAAAAAATACTTAAGAGGATATGTTTCCCAGGATAGGAGTTGGACCAGATGGCTTCTCGGTCACCTCTGACTGGCTGAGTCCTAGGGGTCAATAGGGAGCTATCCAGTGTACTCGGCAGGGAAGAAGGGCTAGGTTTCACCTATGGAGACCCCTGAGAGCCAAACCTCCCACCAATGCTCCAGCTCCCTCCTCCATCTCTTCTTTCCTCCTCCTGCCAAGCCTAACAAGGCTTAGGGCCAGATATGGATTGCTCATTGTAGCCATCAGCCAGGGCCCACGGCCACCCAGCCCACAAAGGCTGGTGATCTAGACACATATTGGAAGGGCCAAAAGCCTAGTGGGCAGCATCAGCTTGGAGACGTTCCAGAGAGGTTGGCAAGTACCCAGATTTACTGCTAGAAGATGAGAATAACCAGGATCTTTAGCAAATGCTTGCAAAGTTCAGACAGAAGAAGTTCAGAGTTCACACGCTCACTCGGTCACACATACGCAACTCCCATCACAGACAAAAACATCCATAACCCACCCCCCCCACTCCCTCACCCTGCCCCAGGATGGGATGGTGGGTGTGGCCAGGACCCCTGGGAGAGCTGGCTCCCAGGAAGGGCATCCTGGAGGCAAGGAGAGCAAGGAGCCATCATCCTTGAATCAGCTGGCTGATTCAAGACCCCAAATCCAGTGCAAATTTGGTGAGAGGTCACAGGACAGTCATTTAGAAGAAGATCCAGAATGTTAGCTTTGGACTTGGCAGAAACATTCTACTCCCACCCCCATCCCCGGGTGGAGGGAAGTCAGAGGAGGGGCCTTTACCAAAGTGGCCCCCAGAGTTTATTCCCATTGGTTTGAATGGAAAAGCCAATCGGGGTGAATGACTTGGACTGTGGGAGAAGGTTTGAGTAAATTTTTTTTTTCAGTTAAAGAAGAAAAGAGAAAGTGTGTGTGTCTATGTGTCTGTGTCTGTGTGTATGTGTGAGAGAGATGGAGACAGTGAGACAGAGTAAGACAGAGAAACAGAGAGGAGAGACAGAGAAACAAAAAGAGTTAAAGATAGACAGAGAGAGGAGGAGAGAGAAGGGGGAAAAGAGACACACACACATAAGAGAGACAGAGAGACAGAAAGAGACAAATAGAGACACAGAGAGACAGAGACTCAGAGAGATACAGAGACAAAGAGAGACAGAATAAGACGGACAGAGAAACAGAGAGGAAAGATAAACAAAGTCAGAGATAGAGAGAAACAGAGAGAAAGACATAGAGAGACAGAGACAGAATCCAAGAGAGAGAGAGAAACAGAGAGAAATAGACAGAGAAAAGTAGAGATAGACATAAAGGAGAGGAGAGAAGGAGAGAGAGACCAAGAGACAAAGACAGAGAAAGAGAAAGAGGAAGAGGAGGAAAAATGAATCAGGAGAGACTGAGAACTACAGAGGGAAAGGAGAAAAAAAGAGAGGAAAGAATAAGGCTAGAAAAGAGATGGAGATATATAGATAGAGGAGAAAAAATTAGAGATAGAGAAAGATTATGAAAAAAGAGGAGAAAGGGGAGATATAAGGGAGAGAAGAGAGGATAAGGAGAGGGAGAGAAAAGAGGAAAGGGGAAGAAGAGAGAAAGAAAAAGGGATGCATGAGGGAGAAGGGAGAGAGGTAAGAGGAAGGTGAAAGGGGGGACAAGAGCGTACTGGGAGCCCTCGGGGCCCCCCATCCTGGACCTGCTTCATAAATGCTGGTTTTCGGGCTCCGGATGGCCCCACCATATCAAGGAGGAATGTCACAATCCATGAGTTGGAGTTTCAGAAATGTCAATGAGGAGGCGAGGGGGGAGGTGGCTAGCCTGAGAGCATGCAGGCGGCCGCGGCGTCACTACACCTTCCTGAGACAGGTCGGGGGGTACCTTCAAGGCTCCTAACCATTCTCTGCTCCTAAAAGGAGACTTTGGACGCAGAGAAGCCCACTGTAATACCAAACAGACAGAGTAAAGGCAAATCAGACAGCAACGACATTGGGGGACGAGGGGAGTCGGTCAGCACACCCGGAGAGAGCCCCACCACACAGAGAGACCACAGGGGGACAGGGCAGGGGAGGGGGACAGAAGCCACAACGGATGTGAGCCGGGAGCTTGTGAGGTGCAACGAGAGAGGCAGGGCCAGGGTCCGTCCCACCCATGGATCAAGCCCTGGACTTTCGAGCCGGAATGGACCTTCCCCATCATGCCATGTAGCCCCCTCACTTTATGGAGGTGGAAACTGAGTCCCTGAGAAACAAGTGACCTTTGTGTAGTCACTGTCATCTGAGATGGCATGGGAACCCAGCTCTCTCTGATCCAATTGCTCCCAGCCCAGCTGCCCCCCTCCTAGGAGGGGGTTCCACAGCTGTCCAGATGGGTGTCCCAATGACTCTGGCCATCACTCCTGAAGACAAAGTGCTGAGGGAGGTCACCCTGGGAACTCAGGGGGTCATATGCACCCCTAGAGACCCAGAGCCAGCTCACGGGGGGGCTGGAGAGCCGGGGAGGGCTCAGGCTGAGACTGAGGAAGTGCCCGCTCACCTGAGACTCCAGGTACCCCCTAAAACTCACCACCCCTCTGTTCTATTCTACTTTTGTTGGAGTTTTTCCCTCTGTCACCCACTCTTCCCTCAGCTCTCACCGCATCTCTCTGAGGCTGGGATGGGAATGGGAGACAGAGAGTGACAAGAAGACAGACTAGGGGAGAAGCTGAAGGAGGGAGAGGAAGGGCCTCAGGGGAACTGAGACAGCAGCTCAGAGCTGGGAGAGGGGAAGGGAGCGGTTGGAGGAATGCAAAGGGGACAGCAGACTGAATTAAGGGAGGGGGGAGGAGAAGCCCCGGCCAGACATCCCCTCCCCCTTCCCTTCCCCCTGACCCTGCAAATCAAAACAGTCCCCAACTCAGCCTTGGGAGGAGCAAGGAAAGGCAAGGAGGGGACTGTTGGGGGACCTCCCATAGGTGAGGTCAGAGGATGGGCAGGCAGGCAAGGTCTTTAGGAAGAGGTGGTGGGAAGGATTCTGTTAGAACCATGGGGAAAGGAAGCAGAGGGAAAGGGAGAAGCAGGGAAGGAGAAAAAGAGGGAGAGAAGTGGAAAGAAAAGAAGAAGAATAGAAAGGGAAGGGGAGGGAAGGTTGGGGCCTTGAGGGAAGGGAAAAAGAAGGAAGAGAAGGGGGATAAAAAGGGAGAGGAAAGGAAGAGCAAGGGAAGAAAAAGGAAGAGAAGAGGAATAGAAAGGGAGAAGGAGGGAGAGAAGGAGGAAAGGAGGGAAGAGCAAGGAAGAAAAAAGGGATATAAAGGGAAAGGGAGGGAATATTGGGGCCTTTTGGGAAGGGAAGAAGAAGAAAAAAAAGGGGCATAAAAGGGCGAGGAAAGGAAAAGTGAGGGAGGAAGGAAGAAAAGAGAAATAGAAAGGGAGAGGGAGAAAAGGAAGGAAAGGAGAGAAGAGTAAGGAAGAAAGGGAAAGGGAAGGAAGGTTGGGGCCTTTAGGGAAGGGAAAAAGAAGGAAGAGAAGGGGGATAAAAAGGGAGAGGAAAGGAAGAGCAAGGGAAGAAAAAGGAAGAGAAGAGGAATAGAAAGGGAAAGGGAGGGAAGATTAGAGCCTTAAGAGAAAGAGAAAGAAAAAGAAAAAGATAAGAAGAAAGGAATGAAGGAGAGAAGGGGAAGGAGAGATGAAGGGAATGTCAGGTTTATGAAAGAAGGAAGGGAAGGAAGGGAAAATAGAAAAAAGAGTAGGAAGAGGAAGGAAGTATATAGGGAAGAAAGAAAGGAGGGAAGAGGAAAGAAGGTAAGATGAGAGAGAAGGAAGGGGAGAGGATGAAAGGAAGGAAGATGAAGGCCTTGATTGGATCAAGAAGAAGTCAAACTGACAAATCCATTTTATCCCTTAATCCCGCACCCAGGAGCTGCTGATTCTGCTGTATCTGGGATCAGAGAATAGTCTTCAACAAGACACTCAGCCCATTAAACTTCCCTGGTTCCCAGGGTGCAGCTGGATGCCCATGCGACCCACCGGGCAGTGGCGAATGAGCCATGCTGAGCTGGGTCTTGGCAGCAGACTTGTTCTCAGCCATCCTGCCCGGCTCTCTGATGGAGATGACAGATACTTCTACTAGGATCACAATCTAGGCCAAGGGCAGTGATCTCTTTAGCTAAGCAGGGCTCAGGAGGCCTTATGATAAGCCTTCTAGAGAAAGGAAAAGATGAATGAGCAAGGAAAGGAGAAATGAAGAGAAAGGGGAGGGAGGAAGACAACAAGAGACCTCAAAAAATGGATAGGCTTGGGACGGGGGAGGAGACAGGACGTACCTCAGGGACACACTCCCCTAGGTTTGAAACTACCCGGTCTAAAGCCTGGTGAGTCTAATAACAACTTGTTCATGTAAACTGTAGGATAAATGGGCACCCATGGGAACGAGACCCTCCTCTCCTCCTCCCCAAACCCCTGGGGCCTGAAGTCCATTCTGTCCACATTTCCTATCTAATCTTAGGAAAGTTATTGCCTTCTGCATAGCCTGACTTTGTTATATATGTTGTATATAGAATTCGGGAATGTCAGAACATATCAGACAAAGAACAACAGAGTTAGAAGAAGCCTTAGAACACAGAATTTTAGGGTTCAGCTAGTGACCTTAGGGCCTAGAATGTCAGCTCTCAGAAGGGCCTTTTGGTCAACAGTCATCAGGGAGGGACGTACTCATTTATGTCTTGAATGTACAGAATTACGGGCATTCAAACGTGAGCTCTTTGAGGACAGAAATGTCCTCATTTTTAATTTTTAATGTCACCAGCACTTAGCTTAAACAAGTGCCTGGTCCATCGAAGGTGCCGAATACAATCTAGCTGACTGATTGGCTAACTGGCCTTAGGACATAGCACATCAGAGCTTGGAGGGGATCCTTGAACGTAGAATTCTGGAACTGGGATGGAGTTCAGAGAAAGTCTAACTAAGCTTCAGATTACAACTAAGGAGAGAGAAGGGAAGCACCTCTCCCACTGTTCCACAGCCAGATCTGATTTCTGGTATGGGGTCAGCCTCTCCTTCCCCTAGAGCTTGCACAAGTGTGAGAAATCTCACACAAAAGGAGACACAAGAGAATCTCTCTGCCTCAGGTGTTCTGACCTGGCTCGGAGACAATCTCGCTCCTGAGTAGATGATTCTTTGTCTCTTGGATGTCTCTCTTGACATGTGACTCTCTTACTCTCTTAACTTAGGGTCTGGGCTAAGAATGGGAGGCCCAAGATGTTTCCTATTGAGATAGCTGACAGTAGGGGGGCATGGATAACCCTAGAGGGGATCCTGCTTCAGAGGGAGCAGAGAAGGGATGGGGCCAATGTTTTAGCTTTAGTCCAGCTCCCCAAAGCTGGGTGGCCCCCCAATTTTTTGTGTACAACTAGGTGGAAGGGAGACACAGTACAGGGATTTGGGACAAAAGTTTTATTCCATCTTCTCCCATTGAGGAAGGAAGCGGAGCTGGGAATCTGAGAATCTTTAGGATGGTCCACAGAGTTCACTGGGTACTTGAGCTGGCCAGGTGGCAGCACCATGTCAGCTCCATTTTGAACATCCCAGGGGAGAAGCATTTACTCTACATATCTTGTATGTACGCATTTATTTGCTTCTGCCACTGGAATATGGATTCCTTGCTGGCAGGGCCTGTTCCTGCCTTTCTTTGAATCCCTAGTGCTTAGCATAGTGACTGGCACACAGTAGGGAGCCTCAAAAATGGCAGCTGATTGACCCTCTGACCAGGTTGCAGCTCGCTATCGCACCCTCTGCCTGGGGACCTGCCTACTTGAGAACCAGGGCGTCCCAGGGGAGAATCCAAGCCTAGCAACATGGGTCAGTCCTCCCTCTCCCTCCAACCTTGGGTGGGCTCCACTGGCAAGAAAGACCAATATCTTCAGGTCAGTCACAGCCCAGATCCCAATGAGATTTTTTTTAAAGAACCTCCATAGTGGCCAAGGGTACTTACCTTACCCGAGATGTCATTGATAGCTACGTGAACAAAGATGGAGGCCTCTTCCATCCCTTCCAGGTAGACGTGTCGATAACCTAAAGCAAAGGTCATAGAAGTAGAAGGGGTCATTGATAGCTATGGGACCAAAGATGGAGGCCCCTTCCATCCCTTCCAGGTAGACATGTTGATAACTTAAAACAAAGATCTTAGAAGTAGAAGGAAGGTGGGAGGTCTTCCTGGCCGCAAAAAGCACTTATTTCTGGCCCAGGCGCTGTGTTGGATGGAAGAGTCCAAAAATTGCAATAGTTCCTGCCCTCGTGGGGCTTCCCTTCTCCAGGGGTATGGCCGTCTTTTCCCTGAAGGCTCCTCACTGATGAGCCAGCCTGGTCATACTCAGTGCATCACCTGTCACAACTTATAATTCCCTCACAAAGGCTTAGAGATTCCAGGGTCATCTGCTACCATGATGTTTTTATCCTTAAAATGTCTAAAGAACTGGAGTACGGTTCCTCAGAATGGAGAGGGAGCCGCCATGATAAAGTACATGGACATGGACAAGTACAGCACCGGCAGATGTGGTTGGGAGGCATATTCTGCATGGGTGGGAAGCAGGGGTGTCCAATTCAATCAGAAGTAGGGACCACTGAACTGTACATAAGGACCCCGGTGTGCTCTGTATTGTTAGTTTTTAAAAGTCTATTATTTTGCTAAATATTTCCCAATTACATGTTCATCGGGTTCAGGCTGTACTTGAGAGCGATTTGGGCCACATGATTGGACTTCTGGTGGAGGAAACTCCCACAACAGCCGTCCATTGAATAGTGACCTGTCCCTAGTTGTTAAGCTCTATCCATCCTGACAGATTTGCCTGTTTATATCGTAAATCCCTTCACTAGAATGGAAGCTTTTTGAGACCAGGAGCATTATCCACTGTCTTTGCATCCAAATCAGTGTCTTAGCCCGAGCTCATCGGGTTGTCTATCGCCCGGTGACTTAGGAATGGAGAGCTCACCTGGCATCATGCTGTTGAAAGCCAGCGTCCTCTGTCCGATGAAGTCCCGCCCAATGGGGTCATGGTCCCAGACTAGGAACCGGACCAGTGCAATCTCCGGCATGTGCACCGTGAACACCAGGGTCTCCTCCCACATAGGGTTAAATCCTGGAGGCCAGAGAAAGGCACGGTGGACTTAGGCCCAGAGGAAAAGACAGGTTACATCTCTGACTCACCATATATTATCCTTTTTCTTTCTCCTTAATCTTGTTCTTTCATCTGCCAAAATTCCACCTTAGCCCCCCAAAATCCATCCCAGTAAAAGGAATGACTTTGTCTTTGCTCAGAATCACTGGAGTCACCTCCCTTTTTCCCAGCTTTAAGACTGTGGTTGTTTGTCCTTTGTTCTCAAAAAGGATCAAATGGTGATGTCTTGATTTGGGTGTAAATGAGGCAGAACTGGGCAAAGTTATCAGACTCACTCCTAAGACTAAAAATATAAAGAGAAGCAAATGCCCCTCAGAGTCCATCTAGTTCTCACCATTACCAGAAAAGGAAGGAAGGGAAAGGAAAGCAATGGCTATCATTGTCTGGCACTACTCTCCCAATCCAACTGTGAGCTCTAAAGGTCAAGGAGGAATCTCTGTTCCTTTGGGAATTTTCTCCTCCAGCAGATGCTACAAGGCTCCACATTTGACCTCAGGGATGATGGAGAATGAAGGGAAGTGATTCCCACCATTGTCATCTACAACTCGGGTCTGCTCCTTGTTACAGTCCACAGGCAATCCAATGATCTCAACTTCCACAAAAGGGTCGATAATCTGGAAGGCAAATGGGAAAATGAGGGGTGGAAAGCTTGGGAGATCAGTTAGTACAGCCTCTTATCTTCCACAAAAATCCCTGTTTCATAAGCACGCCTGATTCATACAGGTATGAATGTGGTAGGAAGGAAAGAGGGTTGGACCTGCAATCCCAAAGATGAGTTCCAATCTAGTTATAGATGCTTCCTAGCCCAGTGGTCCTGAGCAAGTCACTTAACCACTGTCTGCCTCAGTTTCCTCACCTGTAAAACAGAAGTATCTGTAGCACCCACCTCCCTAAGATTGCTGGGAGGTATTTGTAAAGTGCTTTGCAAATCTTATCAATGCTAGCTCCCATCATCATTGTGATCATCATGTACAGATGAGGAGGCTGAAGCCCAGAGGAAGAAAATTACTTGACCAGGATCACATTGGTAGCTGGAAAGGACTCAGAGGCTGCCTAGTCCAACCCATACTAGAAAGAGAATTTCTCCCATACAAGATATCCATCAAGTGGTTCTATAGTCCCTTCCTGAAGACTTAAAATAAGGAGTGACTCCCTTCCCCCTACAGAAGTCCACCCTGCTTTTCTATCATTTCACAATGTCCAAACTTTCTTCCATCTCCTCGATCCAAGGATAATAGCTGTCCCCATCATACCAGGTGGCCAGTTTCCTGTTTCTGTCCCCTGGCCCACATGACCTTTGCCTCAATCCCCGCCCCCGGCCTTGTTGGTGCTGACCAGTTCACTTGTAGAGCTGAAGCCAACCCCTTATCCCAGCATCCCACCTACCTCTCCTCGGTCGCCCAACATGGAGTCCCGGGGTTTGGGGAGCTGCTGCCCACTGATTATCCGGAGTATCAGCTGTTTCTTCAGCTGCCCTGGGAGAGGGTCTTCTGAGTTGGGATTGAAGATACCTAGTAAAAGATAAAACCAAAAAGCGTGACCCAGAATGTCTCAGTCTACAGATTCCATGGGGGAAATTGGGAACAAGGATCTCTGCCCTTCACTGAGAGGTCAAGTCACAGGACTGAGTGGTCCAGGGCTCAGTCAATCAGTCAAGAAGCATCAATTAAGTGTCAAATACTGGGATATAAATAAAGGCAAAACCAGTCTTTGCCCCTATAAGCTTCCATTGGCTGGAGAAGACAACGGGAGAGTAATTCTCTTTATACAAAACACACCCTCAGTGAGAGGCAAGGCACCAGAAGCTGGTGATTTCCTGCAGAAGGTGGGATGGGTACCAAGTCTTGAAGGACCCTGGGGGAAGCCAAGAGGCCGAGGTGAGAGGGAAGAGAAAGTGTCTCAGATGTAGCATGGTATAGTGTGACATGTACTGGATTTAGACTCTGGTGAGCTGGGTTCAATTCCTGATACTGTGATCGTAAGCAAGTTCTACTCCCTCCCTGAATCTCAGTTTCCTCATCTGTAAAATGTGGGGCTGAATCAAATAATAATGGTCATTTATGGGGCTTTACTCAAAGTGCTTAATATCCATTATCTCAATTGAGCTCACAAGCATCCTGTGAGATATTATTAATTCCTTTTTATCAGTGGGGAAACCAAGGTGCAGAGAATTTTAGTGAAGATGATGGTGTTTGAGAGGGAAAAACCATCAGCTGATCAGCGTGAGGGGAGTGGGAGCAAAACAAGAGAAGTCAAACCGGACCAGTGCAATCTCCGGCATGTGCACCGTGAACACCAGGGTCTCCTCCCACATAGGGTTAAATCCTGGAGGCCAGAGAAAGACACAGTGGACTTAGTCCCAGAGGAGAAGACAGGTTTCATCTCTGTCTCACCATATATTATCCTTTTTCTTTCTCCTTAATCTTGTTCTTTCATCTGCCAAAATTCCACCTTAGCCCCCCAAAATCCATCCCAGTAAAAGGAATGACTTTGTCTTTGCTCAGAATCACTGGAGTCACCTCCCTTTTTCCCAGCTTTAAGACTGTGGTTGTTTGTCCTTTGTTCTCAAAAAGGATCAATGGTGATGTCTTGATTTGGGTGTCAAAAGACCTTTGTTCAAACATTACTTCTGATATTAAGCACCTGCGTGACCTCAAGCATGTCACCTGGGCTTCAGTTTCCCTATTTGTAAAAGGAAGAGGTTGGATGATATAATATCCCTTCTGGTTCCGATTCCCCACCATGACCTCCTGGTTCTCAGTGTCCTTACCTTTAGATGAAGGTCCTTTCCAACTCCAGAGCTATGTCTTGCCCACAGTGACCTGGCCACTAAGTGTTCAGGTCTCTTAGTCTCCGAATCCAGTTCATTTACACCTATACCCTTGGTTTTGTTTATCTTTATTATTATTTAGTAGATTAGTCATGTCTGACATCTTTATGACTCCATTTGGCACTTTCTTGACAAAGATACTGGAGCAGTTTGCCATTTTTTTCTCCTGCTCATTTTACAGACAAGGAAAAGGAAGCAAGCAGAGTGAAGTGACCCTCCCAGGAAGTGTCTGAGGGTAAATTTGAACTCAGCTCCTCCTGACTTCAGGTTCAGAGTTCTGTGTACTATGGCACTACCTAGCAGCCCTTCACTAGCTTTACTATTCTATTTTTCTATGGTTGTGAACCCTAACCCTTCAAAAGAAATAGATCCTGCCTTGAGCATATGCTCCCCCCCCAATTTCCATCAATCATGAATTTATTTTTTGTGTATGTACATACCTTTTTCATTTTAAAATTTTTTCTCAGCAATATTTTTTCCAAATACATGTAAAGATAGCTTTTGATATTTATTTATGTACAATTTTGAGTTCCAATTTTTTTCTCTCTCCTTCCCTATCTTGCTTCTTCCCAAAACAGCAAGCCATCTGATCTAGATTAAATTCTAATTTTTTCTCCCTCCCTCCCACACCTTCCTTCTTCCCAAGAGGGCAACCGATCTGATATAGGTTAAATGTGCATAATCTTTCTAAACATATTTCCATATTTGTCATGCTGTGCAAGAAAAATCTGATCAAAAGGGAAAAAAACCCTCAAGAAAAAAAAAAGCAAACAAATAAACAAAAAGGTGAAAATCCTATGCTTCTATCCACCTTCGGTCTCCATAGTTCTCTCTCTGGAGAGTTATGTCTTATTATCCTATGACCAGGTTTTTCTCAGTACTTCCTCTGTTCCAAGCCCATAACATGATCGTAAGTAACAACCTCCGGTCACTAAAACTCCCCAGACACTGAGGACAGTCTGCTGGCCAGATGGGCTGAGGGGGCTACCTGAGGGATAGGGGGTTTACAGAGAAGTGAAGCTAAACTGACCAGATCCAGCCTGGGCCCAAGGAACAAGACTGACAAGCTCCAGAATTTTATTAGCACAGCACAAGGCTGGGGGCTGACAGATGTCAGCCTAAGGAGGCTCTGGGAGTTCAGTAGAGCCAGCTGTGAATGGAACAACCCTTTCAAATGTTTTCACCCAGTCTGTTATCTGTGGCAGCCACAGGAACAGATAAAGGATTGGAAGTCTGAGCGTGAGGGGAGTGGGAGCAAAACAAGAGAAGGAATGGGGTTTAAAATTTAAAAAAATCCATAAAGTCATTTTCTTGAGGGGTAGTGATGGATGAGAATGCAGACAGCCAATTTAGAGGCTCTGAACCCGTGGACAGATGGGTTAAGATGTATCACATGGTTCTTGGACCATCACTCCCTCTATCCTCTGAGTCCTGGAACTGTTAGGACTCTATCCTCATGTCAAAGAGCTAGAATACAGCAGGAAGGCAATGTACATGGGCTTCATCCACTGCAGCTGCCCTCCTTTCCCCACTAAAATGGCTCCATGGCAAGAGTGCCCAGTTCTACCTTGTCAGGTATCACCCAGTGACTTAGATAAGATTGTAAACTCCTGAAGGACAGTGCTAAAGCACAGTACCTGGTACAGGTACACAGTAGGTGCTTAATATGTGTTTGTTGACTTACTGCCTATATTGTTTCCTCCAATAGAATGTAAACTCCAGGAGGGCAGAGCATTTTTAATTTGTGCTTTTGTATCCCCAGTCTCTGGCACTTAGTAAGCATTTTATCTGTGCCATTTCATCAATTCCAAATTTCCAAAGAAAAGGATAACCTCAGACTCTTTAGTGATACATTTGAGTTTTCCTAATCAGGAACTTCTTCCTGATGAAGTTCCTGCTTTTACAGGGTGACTCACTTATCCCTTTGCCATGCTGCTTGATGCTATGGTCTCCCCATGTTTCCATGATTCCCTCCTCTCCTCCTCTCCCTTGCCTGATTGCCCAGCATTCCCTCATAGGCTCTTGTTCAATGGATAGACCTCCCACTGTGCTGGCAGAGGACTTGGGTTTAAATACATTTCTGGCATTTCCTCCCCAAGGAATCCTCAGGTAATCCCTTTATCCCCCTGAGACTCCACATCTACAAGGTGACACTCGAGGGTCCTTTTAGCTTGATAGTGAAGACGGCACGGTCTTCTCCCCAGACAGGACCCAGCCGACGATGCTTCCTCTTACCTTGACACATGCACTGGGGCTTGAGGACATAGCCGCAGTTCCCGTTGGCGTTGAACTTGGCACGGTTCAGCTGGAGCATCCTTCCCTCTGACTGGTAGTTGAGGGCAACTGTGGGGAAAACATGATTGAGGTCAATCCTGAGCTGGGCGAAGAAATGACCCTTTTCCTTCAGTCAGGGAGGAGGGATGGCATCCTGGGGCAGTGGAGCCCCTGGGGAACACTTCCCTTCCCTCCACAACCATCTCAAACCAGTAAAAACTCACTGGACCAACACATATTTATGATCACTCAATATTAAGGAAAATGAGAGAGGAAATAAGCATTTATGAAGTGTCTGGTATTTGTCAGGTATTGTGCTAGATGCTTTACAAATTTGATTCTCACAACACAAGAAGGCAGGCATTATTATTATTTATTTCAATTTTAAATTTATTAAAATTATTAAATTATTAAAATTTATTTACATTTTACACTTGAGGAAACTGAGACAAGGAACATTTAAGTGTCTTATCTAAGGAAACACAGTAAACATCTGAGACTGGATTTGAACTCAGTTACTTTGACAGTTGACATGAAGCTATTTGTGATTCATACAGAATTGGGGGAAAGTGATCTTTGCAATTTTGCCTCTTGGGGCCAAATGCAGTCATTTTTCAATTGTTCCCAACTCAATTTCTCTATTTAGGATTTTCTCGGCAGAAATTTTAGAGTTCTTTATCATTTCCTTCTTCAGTTCATTTTACAAATGAGGAAACTGAGGAAAATAGGGTATAATGACTTGCCCAGGACCACACAGTTACTAAGTGTCTGAGGTCAATTCAAACTTAGGAAGATGAAATTTTCCTGATTCCAGAACCAGTGCTCTAGGAACCACCCCGGTGCCATAGTAGACAAAGCACTTGATTTGTAGTCAGAAATCCCGAGTTCAAATCCAGCCTCGGTATTTATTAAGTATGGGACAATGTTCTCAATCTCAGTGTAAGAAGAGATAAGCATAGTCCTTAAATTCCTGGGGTTATTAAGAGGAACAAATTATATATTTGTAAAGTGCTTTGCACACCTCCAAGTATTATATAAATATTAGCATTTATTATTGTTATTATGACTACTGGAAGGAAGCAAGGGATCCCAAAAAGTAGTGGTACGGGGTGAGAAGGGAACATGTCCAAGGATGCAGTATCATGGATTCATGGATTCAAAATAGAAAGGACTTAAGAGACTGTTGGGTTCAACTCCCCCATTTTACAGATGAGAAAAATGAGACTCAGAGATGAGATATAATCGGCCCAAAGTCATATGGGTAGTAAGTGGCAAAGGTGGCACATGGACCTAGTTCCTCTGCTTACTAATTGAGTTCCCTTTCCATCAGGAACACGGGAGAGCATGGGAGATAGCAAGAGATGTCTTCTGGAGGGGAGGATGTATACTGGGCAACAGCAAGAAATGAGGAGACAAGAAGATAATTTGTATTTCTTACACATTTATCATTCTCTGCTTAAATCCCCTATCAAATTGTAAGGGAAGACTCTATTAAATTTTTTGTGTCCTAAATGATACCTCGACCCATATACATATAGGGTGCTTAATAAATTGGATTAATAAATTATGCGGCTTTTAAGTCCCAAGTTAAATAATCTGGACTTTATCCTGTGGGCAAGAAGAAGCAATTGCAGACTTTTGAGCAAGGGAGATATGTGCTAAAATGAGACATCTTTAAGTCCTGTTTTCATGCCCAGAGAGTCTTTTAGGGACTCTCTCTTGCTCTCCCTAGGGCATTTCCCCCCCAGCATCTGCTCCCCAAATCTGACCGATCCATCTGTTTACTTACCCATCTGACATCCAGCGTTCCAGAAGGGCTGGGGGTTGTAGTTACTTGAGTCTACCCGGTAAGAGGATGGGTAGATCCGGGAGAGCTGGTGCTGGTTGAAACGCAGGTAGTGAGCTGGTTTCTGCTGTAGAATCTGGTGGGCCTTAGTCTCACTAAAGGATGATACTTGCCAACTGGAGGAGACTAGGATTAGAAACAATTAATCAAAGGTCAATTCAGTTGAATTCACGCCTGATCCTCAACTCAACTGCCAAGCACTACAGCACATAATGCTACATTTATGTTTATTATAAATATATATTATATATTATAATATATATAAAAATATATTAATATATAATAATATATATAAAAATATATTATATATTTGAATATATAATTATTATTATATGTGATATTGTGTATTATATATTATAAATTTATAATATATACATATACAATATATTATTATATAATTAAAATATTATTATTATATTATGAGAAAGACCATGTGAATTACACATTACAGACTTAGACTCTGGGTCTCATCTTCACCGTTAAAATGATGAGATTAGAATAGGTCTCTAAGGCAGGCAAGTGGCAAAGCAGAATGATAAGCCTGGAGTCAGGAAGAATTGAGTTAAAATCTAGTCTCAGTCACTTACTAGCTCTGTGTGACCCCGGAGCCCCTCTCTGCCTCAGTTGTTTCAACCATAAAATGGGGATGACAACACCTCCCTCTCAGGAAAGCATCCAATGAGATAATAGCTGTAAAGTGCTCATAGTATGGTGCATAATAAATGCTTATTTCCTTCCTTCTGTGGTCCCTTCTAGCATTGATCTTCTATGGGGGCTTCTATGGGGGAGTAGCTATGGTGACTGACTTCCAAGGGCACAGTTTAATTGGGATATGGACATTAAAAAAATCAAATAAGAGAGAGAGACAGACATAGTAACTATAAAAGCTGAAGGGAGATATTACTTTTGACTAATTAATTAAGTAGAAGGGAAGAGATTATGAGGGTGGATGGGGCACTTTAATTATATTAATTACATTTATTTCGATATAATATATGTAATAACATATATAATATAATACAATTATTACATATAATATAATTATATATGTATATTACATATACATATACGTATGTATAATTATATTTATGTAGTATGTGAAAGTAAAAGTGTTTTATGGGAAGTGCTGCAAATATTTGCTTGGCACTTAAAACCTTTTTGTTTACAAATAATTCTAACCATATTCTGATGCTCTTGTCGTCTGGCCCTCCCAAGAGTAGAAGCAGCCCAAGAGAAGGGGAAAGGCTACTGAATGAGGGCAAATTGAAACCACATGAGAGCCTTCCAACCATCTGCCAGTGAAAAAGAAGAGAAATAGATGATTCCCTTAGAGCCCCTCAAACAAATTGGCTCTTGTAATGATGAGCCTGAGCTGTAGAGCGAGAGAACGTTCAATTCTGTTCAGAATAAATGATGAAAGTGTGTGATATATTTAAAGAACAAGTTTGATTCAAATACATTTCAATTAAATTTTAAAAGTGATAATGTTTTAAACGGCTCGGTGTTTAAGAAGAGACAAGTGTCATGTCATCTGGAGATTCACTTGTGAGCAACAGCTGACAATGCTGGGCTCGGCTGCTGCTTCTTTCTCCCTTAAGCCCAGAAGAAGCCAGGATTTAAGGCAGATATTAGAGAAGAAAAATCTCCCTGGATCAGGAACACGCAATCATAATTACCATGGAGTGGAATGAAGGGTTAGGCAGAATTCCATCCGCCCTCCAAGGGAAGGTCCCACCAAGTGAGACTTCATGCTTCAGGGAAGGAATTTGGGCCTCTTGGCATCTGGGTTGTCTCACTTCTGAACACAGAGGTTCGGACTTCCCAAACTGGGGCAGATTCAGGGTTGTCACATCCAGCCCTTTGGACTAACTGTCAACTATGGAAGGAGCTTCCTCCTTCCTCATCATCCCTTCTTGTTATCTCTTGTTCTCTTCAAAGCTCAGCTCAAGGCCACCTACTATCCTGCTCTTTTCTTTGACCTCAGGGAGCAGACTCAAGAGCAAGAGGGGAAGCAGCACAAAGGTCAGTTTTGGCTCTCAAATGAAAGCTGTTTCCAAATGGAACAGGTCTCTTCTGGGGGTGTTACTGCTTCTACCTCACTGGAGGTCTTTGAGCACTGACTGGATGACTACTTATCAAGTATATGTTATGAAGCAGATTACTTTCATGAACTGCATAAATCCATGCGTTTGTCTATCCATCTATCCATCCATCTACTATCTATCTGTCTGTTTGCCTGTCTATCTATATGTCTGTTTGTCTTTTCATCCATCCATCCATCTATCTATCAATCTATCGATCTGTTTGACTATGTGTCTACCTACCTACATATCTGTCTATATATGTCTGTTTCTCTGTCTATCTATCTATTGATAAATCTGTCTGTCTGTCTTCTTACCTATATACCTATCTGTCTCTCTATATATCTGTTTCTTTCCCTCCCTCCCTTCCTTCCTTTTTACTTTTTCTTTTTCTTTCTTTCTTTCTTCCTTCCTTTCTTTCTTTTTCTTTCTGTTTGTCTATATATATATATATATATATATATATATATATATATATATATATATATATATATATATTTGTGTTTCCATGCATCCATTCATCTATCTATCTGTCTGTCTGTCTACCTACCTGCCTGCTTGTCTACCTACCTTTATATCTATCTGTATATATATATATATATATATATATATATGTCTGTTTCTCTTTTCTTTCTTTCTTTCTTTCTTTCTTTCTTTCTTTCTTTCTTTCTTTCTTTCTTTCTTTCTTTCTTTCTTTCTTTCTTTCTTTCTTTCTTTCTTTCTTTCTTTCTTTCTATTTTTTCTCCTCCAAGTAGCGTATAAGCTTCTTGAGGGCAGCTATCATTTCACTTTTGACTCTATCTCCCCAGAACATAAGTGCTTAAATGCTAGCTTGAAAGAGTTTTTTCCAACTTTCTCATTATCCAGAAAAGGAGATTAAAGCCTGGAGATAAGGAATGACTTTTTTTTAAGACTGCACAAAGTATAGGTAACCTAAAGGGCATCTGAGCCCAGATCCTACAGCTCCCAAACCATCATCCCTCTCCTGGATCCTGACACCCCCTAAAGGACTCAGTTATGCATCACTCTAAGGTTCAAAACTCTTTCTTATTATGACCCGGCGAGGAAGGCAATGCATCCCGTGTGCATCTAGCTCCCTCCCCAGTTCCCTTAACCTGCCCCCATTTGAGTCTCTCCCTTCTCCCCACAACTGCATCTCCCTCTTCTCCCCTTTCCTGTTGTAGCTCCCTCCCCCTCCTTTCACCCCCCCCCCGGATTCTATTCCTACTCACTCTCAGTTTCCACGTCGTGGATGCCGACAGACTTGGTGTACTTCACCAGATCAGAGAGAGCCCGGGACAGTTTCATGGTCTTCTTCTGCCGGTTGATCCTACACAAACCAAACAGAGGAGCAAGCACCAGGGTCAGCTCCCACGGTACAAGCTCTCAATCTCCATCCTCCCACAGTTTATCAGATATAACATCCTGCCACAGGGTGGCAGGGCAAGCAGCGGACTTGGAATCAGGAGGATCTGAGTTCAAATTCTCCCTCAGACAGTGACTAGCTGTGAGCCTCAGTTTCCCAAATTTTACAAATGAGAAAACTGAGGGTTTCCAGGCAGTTCTCAGTCTCGGGGATGTGCTTAGATGATGAACTCCACCCACAGATGCCCCGCTGGAAAGCTACCCCTCCCCTCCCACCCTGGGCACCAGGTACCCCTTCCAGGGAACTGACCCTTTGCTCTGGCTTCCTTGGGAGTCCAAATCATCATCGCCTTCTTCTATGCTGGAAGTCTTCTTTAACTTGCTGCCTTTCTTCTGCAGAGGGAGGAGACATTTAACATTAGCCAGCCACGGAAAGTCAGGGTTCACAGCAGTGAAAAGAACATTCAACTTAAAAGTGTTCAGATCCAGGCTGGGTCACTCACTAGCTGGGTGGCTCTGGGGGAATTGCTTCTCTCAGACTCAGTTTCCTCATCTGTAAAATGGAGTAAACTAAACTCTTTCCTTCCAGCTCTCGATCTGTGAGCATCTGTACTTAGATAAGTCTATGCACAATGACTTAGCAGGGGTCCTCAAACTTTTTAAAGAGGGGGCCAGTTCACTGTCCCTCAGACTGTTGGAGGGCCGGACTATAGTAAAAACAAAAACTCTGTTTTGTGGGCCTTTAAATAAAGAAACTTCATAGCCCTAAGTGAGGGGGATAATCGTCCTCAGCTGCTGAATCTGGCCCACAGGCCATAGTTTGAGGACCCCTGAGCCTGGACTCAGGATGCACAGATAAGGAGGGGATCACAAAAAGTGGTGGTCTATGAAGCTAACCTTGAAAGAAGCTGAGGCAGAGCTGAGAGAGGAACAAGCTCCACCTGCAGATAAGCTCCTAAAGTCCCCATGGGAAAAAAGTCCCATTTCACACAGTCCCCACTTGGAGGAGCGCCCATCTAGGGAGGATGGCCTTCCCCTTTCCTGCCTCTGAGCCCTTCCGTCCCTTTATCCATTCTTTCTTCCAACTACGCCCATGGCCTGGCTCTGTGACGGCCCTTCTGGCCAGACCCTGCTCAGAGTCCTGGGGAGGGATGTGCACGGGGCCTCTGGGGAGGCAGGGACAGAGAAGGAGCCAGTCCCAGGCTGGCTGGTGTGGGAGCCCCGTCCCCACAACCCTGCCCTGGGACTCGGCCAAGACTAACTGAGTTTCCCGATGTTTGACTTTGATCCCGTTGCTCTTCCACTTTCCCCAGAAGGAGACGGTGAGAACAAGAGCTCACATTTCCAGAACATTTGAGAGTAAGCAAAGAGGCATTGTATGTGGCAGACAGAGAGTCCGGGACTTGGAAACCAGAGACCCGAGTGGGAATTCTGACTCAAGCAGTGGAACCACAGTTGTGTGTGCAGATCGTTTCCCCAGCAGGACCCGAGGACTTTGCATTTGTCTGTTTGGTGCTTAATACTATCCAGAGACAGGACCAGGCACAGAGTAGGTGCTTTTTATCTATGTATCCAACTAATATAGTACCTGGCACAGAGTAGGTGCTTTTTATCTATGTATCCCTAATAACTAATATAGTACCTGACACACAGTAGGTGCTCTTGTCTATGTATCCCTAATAACTAATATAGTACCTGACACACAGTAGGTGCTCTTGTCTATGTATCCCTAATAACTAATATAGTACTTGGCACATAGTAGGTGCTTTTATCTATGTATCCCTAATAACTAATATAGTACTTGGCACATAGTAGGTCCTTTTATCTATGTATCCCTAATAACTAATATAGTACTTGGTACAGAGTAGATGCTTTTGTGCCTCAAAACTTAGTTTAATACCAGGCACAAAGCAGATAATTATTACTTACAAGTTGAGATTGATGAACTTGCTGCTTCACTCAATAAGCATTTATTGAGCTTTACTCTGTGCCAGGTGCCTCTCTGAGGCTCAGTTTTCTCATCTCTTAATTGGAGCTAACAATATTTTGATTAGCTCTTTCAGAAGGTCATTATGATGAAAATACTTCTGTTGTTTAATTGTTTCAGTTCTGTGATCTCTTTTGAAAGGTTTACTTGCCAGAGATACGAGTAGTGGTTCACCATTTCCTTCTTCAGTTCATTTTATATATGAGGAAACCAAGGCAACCAGGGTAATATGACTTGCCCTGGCTCATCCAGCTAGGAAGTGTCTGAAATTAGATTTGAACTCTGGAAGATGAGTCCTCCTGATGCTAACCCTTGCACTCTATCCACTGTGCTACCTTCAAACACTCGAGTTTTTTTTTTTAAACTTTGCATTACTATTGTACTTTAAGGTTTTATAATTTTATTATAATGACCCTATAAAAGTGGTAATTGAAATACTATTACCCCCAATTAAGAGATGAGAAGACTGAGGCTCAGGGAGGTACCTAGTATAGAATGAGAGCTTTAGAAATGCTTATTGACTAACTAAAGTGTCAATCAATCACCCTATGAGCTCTGTGCCAGATCCTGTGCTAGGTCCATAAAGAGAAAAACATCCTTCCCAAAGTGCTTGTATACTATCAGACTATCACGGGGCTGTTATGTGAATCAAATGAAATAATATTTGTGTGGTGCTTTGTAAGACTTAAAGAACGATTTAAATGCAAGCTATTCTTACTATACATAACAATAACAAAAGAATTAATCATCCAATTTTATCTTCAGACCTAATTATGTATAAGTATATAGATAAAATATACAATTTAGAAATAGGGATGATATACAACATATTATATAATATACATGTGTTATATGTGGTATAATATATCTTTAATATCATGATATAATAAATATATTATATATACAATAATAGAAATATGAATTATATACAATATATAAATTGTACATAATATAATACAGACAATATAAACATATATAATTACAAAATGACATTAATCATACTATTACTATAATAGTAATAATACCCTAACTGGCAGGGTTATTAGGAAGATCGAAGTTTCATAAATTAATGATGGGAAATGGAGGCCCAGAGGGAGGTCCAGGTGACTTCCCAGAGTCATATTGGCAGTGAGAAGCAGAGCTGGCACTTGAACCAGGGGTCTTTGGTACCCAACCTAGCAATCAAATAAATGAATGTGTCGAGTGTTTGGTGCCCTAAGGAGTATCCAAGAAATGTTGGTTATCAGTGGCTATCGCTGGGTTTCCCGGGCAAATCTCTGGCTCATGATTCTGACGCCTCCCTTGAAACCCCAAGGACTGGCCTGGGTCCCAGCCTGACCTTTCGTTTGGAGAAGCTGCTCATCAGCAATCGGCTGTTTCGCTTGCTGCCGCTCAGGTCCTCCCCGGATTCTGTGTCTTCTTCAGCTTTGCTCTGTTAGACAGAAAGAGAGGGGGAAGGGGAAAGAAAGAGATAAGAGAGAGAGAGAGAGAGAGAGAGAGAAAGAGAGAAGGGGACAGAGACAGATATAGAGACAGAAGAGAATAGAGAAAGGAGAGACAATAGTAATATTAATAATAAAATTTATAAAGTGCTTTACATATATAACCCCATTTGATCCTTACAACATTGTGGGAGGTGAGTACTATAATTATTTCCATTGTACAGAGGAGGAAGCAGGGAAACAGGGATGCAGTGATTTGCCCAGGATCACACTGCCAGTAAGCTTCTGCGGCTGGATTTGAACTCAGGTCTTCTTGATCCAAAGTCCATTGATTTAATTGGGGGGGCAGGGGAGGGAGAGTTGCACTACCAGAGGCCTTAATAAAGGCTGGATAATCGCCTCTTAGGCACCTTCTCTTGTTTGGGAAGGAGCTGAATCAGATGATCTCCGAGGGTCCCACTCAGAGGCCAGGGGTTGCAGACCTCTTCCCCAAAGGCTTGGCAGAGTCTAGGATACAGGCAGCCAGCATTCTACAGCTGAGTTGACCCACTCATGAGAGGCAGCAGAGACAAGGGTTTAGGGAGGCAGGGAGAAAGAGAATTGTACCTGAAATCAGGAGGGACCCGCTTTGAACCTAGATTCTGACAGTTACTAAACCATGGGCAAATCGCTTCTTTAAACCTCAGTTTCCTCCTTTATAAAATGGGGATATGCTCACTGCCTACTTCTGGGGGTGTTGTCAACACTAAATGTGGGTTATCATTTAACCCACACAGTTCTTCCCAGTTTTGTGCTTTTTTTTTTCCTGAGACACTTGGGGTTAAATGACTTGCCCAGGGTCACACAGCCAGGAAGTGTTCAGTGTCTGAGGCCAGATTTGAACTCAGGTCCTCCTGACTTCAGGGCTGGTGCTCTATCCATTGGGCCACCTGCTGCCCCTCTTCCCAGCTTTGGAGGAGGCAGGGGTAAATCCTCTCTGCTTAAGAGACTTTCACCACCCATGAATTTGAATGGTCTCCTATGTCCAATTAGGGAATGGCACTTGACCTCCAAGGTCTACATCCTGTGATTTACCATTCTCTGTTATGTAAAGGAGAAAGGGCTGAAGCCCCCAGGAGATAGAGATGAATGAGGTCGTGTTGATAAAGATCATAGGATCTCAGAAACATCATCATCATTGCTAACATTCACATCTTGTTTTAAGGTTTGGAAACTTTATAAACATTTATAAATATATCTTATATTCATTATATAAGCACCAAATATACTTATTTTATCATTCAATCTTTACAACAATTCTAGGAGATAAGTGCTATTTTTATCCCCATTTTACAGCTGAGGAAACTGAAACAGATAAAATGACTTGTTCAGAGACATAGGATTTGAACTTGGGTTTTCCTAACTCCAAACTCATTGTTCTTTGCAGTTCGTTGCCTAGTTGTCTTGCAGAATCAGAGACTCTCAGAGCTGGGAGGAGCTTTGGCAGTTGGCATTAAGCACAGGGCCTCGCACAATAAATCAATCCAACAAGCATTTATTAATTACCTCCTATATGCCAGGAACTCTCTAGGGGTAGAAGGTGCAGAGAAGGTGTCAATCTGCATTGGTGGAGGGAGTTTCCTCTTCTGGGAGTACTCTACACCAATGAAATCATAGGTCCCTACTCACTCCCTGTCCTTATGTACCAGGCATAGAATAAGTACTTAACATTTGACTGTTTTTTTTTTTCTTCTTTCTATTTTCCTTTCTTAATTTTTTTTCTTATAAGTGACAGGTTTTTAGAAAGAAGGGGAAAGAGGGATATGGGGAAGATTTAAGCTGAATAAAAACAAAATATGGCAATAAAATTATTTTTAAAATAATATTAAATGAACTGTTGCTTTCTGAACCAATTGGCCCTTTTCCCCATACAAGGGGTCATCCGGCTGAATACTGCCAAGCTGGGCCACAGCTGAGAACCCTAACGAGGAGGGCTCTCTCTTGACCTCCTATTGGCCTCGCTCAGTCTCCTCCAGCACAGACATTGCCCACCAGACGCCGAGGAAGCACAGGCTATTCACCACTTGTTCTTCTCAGCTCGAGCAGAGTTTGACCCAGGCTGGTCCAGAGGGACTGGTTGTGTTTACCAAGGCTCTAATTAAACTGAAATCAATGCATTGGGAGGCAAGTGTGCCAAGAGAGGGGGGAGAGGAGAGAAAAGAGAGGGAGGGGGAAAGGGGAAAGAGGAGAGAGGAAAGAGAGGGAGAGGGAAGAGGAAAGAAGAGAAGGAAGGAGAGAGAGGAAGAGGAGAGAAAAGGGGGGAGAGAGGAAAGAGAAGGGGGAGATTGGAGGGGAGGAGAGAGAAGGAAGAAGGAAGGAGAGAAGATAGAGGAAGAAAAAAGGAGAAGGGAGGAAAAACAAGGGGGGTGGGAGGAGAGAGGAGATAGGGAAAGAGGAGGGAGCAGAAATAGGGAAAGAAAGTGAGAAAAGACAGAGAGACAAAGAGAGAAAAGAGAGAGAAACAGAAAAAAAGAGACAGAGAGAGAAAGGAGAGAAAAGAGAGAAGATACAGAAAGTCAGAAAAAGATAAAAGACACAGAGAGAGAGAGAAAAAGAGAGAGAGAGACAGCGAGGAGATATATAGAAATAGAAAAAAAGATAGAGACAGAAAAAGAGATGAGAGAGAAAAAGGGAAACACACACACACACACAGACAACCTGGGCTTCTTTATCAACCTGGTCACCCTCTAGACACTTCATTATTGGCATCTTCCCAAAATTCATCCCTGGAGCTGGACCTAACTCCAATGGCTTTGCTCCAACACTAACACCAATAACCCAAATGGTCTCCAGGGGCTCCTCCAGCCAGGGCCCCAGTAGGAGATGGGCACCTCTTTATTCCTCTCCTTTTCTGTCAGAGTGAGGAGTGGCGGAAAGAAGACCTGGAGTCTCTAACATTTGCTAGCTGAGTGACCCTGGACAAGTCCCCTCACTTCCAGTCCCGGGAGACCTCCAGGCCCATTCCTGCCCTGGATCTATGACACCCACTATCTGTTACCTTTACGAGCCCCGATTTTCTTCCTGTAAAATGAGAAGACTGCATTGGGTTGCAGAAAAGCTTCTAAATTTCTGACCCTTTGATCTTGCATCTCTCACATGGGGGAGCCCAGAGGAGCTGCTGACAAACCTCCCCAACCAGGAGGGGAAGTCCAGGATGCTTTCCTTGTCTGACCTTGTCTGACATTTCTGTCTCCCTTCTCCCAAAGAAGTCATTGACATCTTGCCTTGCTCAATTCTGTAGCATGCAGAACTCCAGCTTGCAAGGGAGCCAGTCGTGTGTGAGTGTGTGTGTGTGTGTGTGTGTGTGAATGTGAGTGAGTGTGAATTGTGAGTTTGTGTGTGTGTGTGTGAGAATGTGTGAATTGTGTGTGTGCATGTGTATGTGTGTGTGTGTTTGTATGTGTGTATATATGAGTGTGAATGTATGAGTGTGCGTGTGTGTGTATGTGTGTGAGAATGTGAGTGAGTGTGAATTGTGAGTGTGTGTGCCTGAGTGTGTATGAGTGTATGTGTGTGTGTGTGAGAGTGCGTACCGCCAGCCTCTGTGGGCAGCACTTCCATCTTGTAAACCACAGTTATTAAAAGATTAAATTACCTATTGAATCCGGTCCTGTTTAGGGACAGCTTGAATATTAGCACAGGCTCCTTCTGGAACAAAGCCTGCCTCCTTCCTGTTTCAGGCAGCTAAGTCACTTACTGCTGGTTCCTTTCATCCCAGAGGCTCCCAGTCTTTGCCTTCCTTTCCCCCCCCCAACCCCCACAAAAAAGCAGAATGGGGAGTTCTGGCTTTGTTAACGAGGCTGTTCATCCGGCAGCCTCCTCCCAGGGTGGCGTGTTCCACCATGGAAAGCAGAGCCCCGAATAAACATTTATATAAGCTCTAGACCTTATCTCCTCTCCATTCACTGATGGCTAAAGGGCTCTTTGCTCGGATTCCACTTTCTGATTTCCAGGACTGCCTCTGCCCAAACCCCTTTCCAGGGGAAGATGGGGCTGCTCACCGGGAGGCAAAGAGCCCTGTGAAAACTTCATAAAGAGATGTCGAGGCTTTTCCTCTTGAATCCTCTCAGTATCAGTGAGGGGAGAGAGAGAGAGAGAGAGAGACTCAGAGAGAGACTCAGAGAGACAGACAGAGAGAGAGAGAAACAGAGAGACAGAGAGAGTTTCTCCTGGCAAATTAGGGTCCTGCAGACTACACTGAAAATGCCAGTCAGGGCTGAGCATCAAGGTGGAACATGGGGGAGGGACGTAGATAGAAAACAGTGCACTCTGGACCTCAGATCATCTGCCTGCTTATGTATATAGAAGCCAGATCATTTCAGTGGATAAATACGGCAGTGAAAGGGTTCTACACTCTTGGGGAGCAGCAGAAAAACATCTCATTTCACTATGATAGTGAAATTTTCAGGGTCTCTCACTTTCAAATATCTGAAGGATACTTTTCCCAATTCTCCTAGCTGCTTATGCCTTCCCCTTGGTGATTACCATTCATCTGTTATGTCTCTCCCATGGAGGGGCAGCTGGGTGATACAGTGGATAGAGCATAGGGCCAGGAATCAGGAAGAGCCGAGTTCAAATCCAGTCTTTCACACTTCCGTCACCATTGTCTGCCTCAGTTTCCTCATTTATACAATGAAACTAATAATAGCATCTATCTCCCTGGGGATGTTATAAGGATCAAATGAGATAATGGTAAAGCACTTAGCAAGGTGCCTGGAATGTAGTAGGTGCTATTTAAATGTTTTTGTGTTTTCCCTAGTAGAATAGAAAAGCAATTTTCAGAAGAAATGTGAGATGCCCAAATTTAGACCCATCTGCCCCCCAAATGTTAACATGGATTATTTGGGCTTGGCCAGTGACAGAGCATTCTGAGCTCATATCAGTCAGACCAGCCACAGTTGGACGTACTGTCCCTGGATTCCAACTTAGTGAGATTATTTTGGTCCTTTTCAAGATGCAATCGTGAAGGCTGGGACTATGCTTGTCTATTTTTGTCTTAGCAAAGTCCTTAATAAAATAAATGTTTGTTGATTGAGTGATAGGAAGTCCCACAGGTGGGGCTGACAGAGCAAGCCATATTAGGAGTTTGACAGTGTATCCTGAGTTCTCCCCAGGAACATGACAATAATAGGAAAAATAATAACTGTAGGATTATTAGGGGAAGAAGGTCCATGTTGGAAAAGACCCGGGAGCCCGGCTTATTTTATCTTCTCATCTTACAGAATTAACCTCAGGATTTAGAGCTGGCAAGAAGGTACTTTTGAAATACAGCTAAGTCCAACCTGCTTCCTTTTGCAGAGCATTATACGGAGGTCTACAGAGACGAACTTATTTACCCAAGGTCACCCAAATTCAGGATTCTTCCCCCCACCATTCAATAATGCATAGTAAGTGCTGGACTCTGTCAGGATTATAGACTAAAAGCTAAAATGGACATCTTAATGCCTCCATTTTCCAGATGAAGAAATTGAGACTCATTGGTCGCATAAAAAGCATTAAAGTATCAGAGGCAGGATTTGAGGCCTTCTTTCTCAATATCCAACTCTTCTCCTATTGTATCTATCTGGTCGATTTCCAAAATTAACAGTGACTAGACCAGCAGGAACATGATTAGTTGGGTTAGGAGGCCTACTGACACTAAAGACTTATTCCTTCCTCAAGGAGGTCACGAGGAAGACGATTTCAAGGTCCCAAAGATTTTCCAAACCTCAGGATCTCTTCTCCCTGTCAGCAACAACACTTTATGACCCCCTTTCGGGGTTTCCTGGAAAAGATACTGGAGTGATTTGCCGTTTCCTTCAGCTCATTTTACAGATAAGGAAACTGGGGCAAATAGAGTTGAATGGCTTCACTAGAAGCCTGGCAAAGAGTACAAAAAAGGGAGAAGGGAATGGTGGAGAATGAGATGGATAGATAATGTCATAGAGATAATGAACATTAACTTGAACAGGCTTTGAAAAATAGAAGAAAACAGAAGGGTCTGGCATCCCGTAGTCCATGGGGTCACAGAGTCAGACTCGATTAAATGACAACAAGGAATCTATTAAGTCCGAAAGCTCTCTCCACTCCTGGGACTGTCCTCAGACCGGATAATCAAAGGTATGCTCTAAAAAGGTCCGATGACTCTCTCTTTCTCAGGCCATTCTACAGTTTAAAAGAAACTCTGCACTGGGGAATCTTCTCCCCTTCGAGAAACAAAACCAAACTAGAAAAGTGAAGAATATAAAATAATAGTCTTTGTAACAACAGTGATTTAAAAATTAGAAAATGCTCTCCTTACAACAACCCTAGGAGGTAGGTAGAGCAAATGTTTCAATTCCCATTTTAGAGATGAGAAGACAAACTCATGGGGGACTCACTGTCTTGGGGCGGTATCTTCTTTCCTATAGATGACAAGGGTTATGACAGAAGATCTGACCAAAGCACGATCAGATCCAAGACCATAAGAGAAGACTTTGGAAATCTGCAAGTCCAACCTCCTTGTTTTACAGATAAGTAGACTGATGCCCAGGGAGGTCATGTGATGTCACATAAATTATAAGTGACAGAGCCTGGACCTAGACCCCCTGCTTCCAAATCCTGGGTTCTTGCTCTTGAAATATTCCAGAAAAAATACAATTGGAAACAGCTAACTACCTGCATTGTCTTAAAAAATAAAACATGCCTCCTGATTTTTATCTTACAGCATCTTGGCATTCAGAGAGACCTCTGTATCCATCTGGTTGACCACCAATATGGACCGAGTCTCCTTCTGGTCCAACTCATGTGAGACTATCCAAATATTTGACAAGTGTTCATCTAAGTTCAACTCAATTTAAGAAGCAATTATTAATCATCTGCTGTATGCTAAGTACTTAAGACAAAGGGACAAAAATTATGAAAGTATCTAACAATAAGGATACAGATGGTTGTTGTGCAATTATCTCAGTCGCATCTAACTCTTGATGATTTCATTTGGGGTTTTCTTGGCAAAGATACTGGAGTGGTTTTCATTTTCCTTTTTCAGCTCATTTTACAGATAAGGAAACTGAGGCAAACAGGGTGAAGTAACTTGCTCAGAATGACACACATACATGTATAAAACTGGATTTGAACTCGTGTTCCTGCCTTCAGACCCCGCACCCTATCCACTACGCCAGTGAGCTGCCTCCAAATAAGTTAATACAAAATAATTTCAGAGGATCCAGAAACACTGATAATTAGGAGGAAAGGGATTAGTAGAGGTTTTGTTTAGGAAATAGTACTTGAGCTTAATCTTGATGGAAGTTAGGGATTCTGGGGGCATAAAATATCCGCTGAATAGAAAGGAAAAACAATGCAAGGTCATAGCGGTGGGACTGAATGTTGAGTTTAGGAAACAGCAAGGGTATAATTTGGGTAGGAACTCGGAACGTGTGTGTGTAGGAGTAAAGTGATGAGGAAGCCCATTGCACTCGGGGACAGTGCTCATTTCTGGGAAGCTTTCTTTGCCATCTAATTTAAGTTAGCTTTTTGGAACCTTCCTTCATGTTCCCTATTTTGCCCTCTGGGGCCAAGCAGAACAGGCTGATGGCTTTTCCATCGCTTAAAGATAACTCTCCTTTCCCTCCTCAATCTCACAGGTCTCATACTCTCTGCCATCTTTTACCTCAACTCCCTCCTTTATACACATGTGTGCATCCACCTATGATTTGATCGCCACGGTAACTGTGAAGTACCAATTTAATGGAAGCTCAGTGTCAGTGGAGCCACCAGGGGAAAGGAGAGATGGAGGGGAAGAGAGGGCTGTCATCTTTCGGGTCTTACTTAAAAGGAAAAGATAGGCTATATTTACTTAGAGACCTGAAATATTTATTTGTTGTTCTCCGCACTTTTTCAGTGAGTGATACATTTGAGGTCTCGGGAAAGTGGAGATTTGGGACCCAAATAGCTCTAACTACAGAAAAGTCTTTAGAGTTCAGGGAATGTAGGATGCTGGGAGTCCACATGGTGAACTACACCACTTAATAACATGGGACTGCAAGCAGGGGATATAATGCATGCACGGGATGAGCTCATCACCTGGGAAAACTGGAAAGGGAAGAAGGAATAATGATTGACATATAGATACCATGCTTTAAAGTCAGTCCTTTTGGGATGCAGACAGCTAGGTGGAGTGATGGATAGAGCACTTGGAATCAGAAAAACCCATCTCTGTAAGTTCAAATCTGGCCTCAGATTCTTACTAGCTATATGACCCTGGGCAAGTCACTTTACCCTGTTTGCTTCAGTTTCCTCATCTGTAAAACGAGCTGGAAAAGGAAATGGCAAATTATTAATTGTGTGATCTTGGGCAAGTCCATTTTACTCAGTTTGCCTCAGTTTCTTCATCTATAAAATGATCCGGAGAAGGAAATCTTTGCCAAAAAACTCCAAAATAGGGGGGATTGAAAAACACCAATTTGGCTTTGTAATAACCCCTTGATTGAATCTTGGTTTTCCTTTTAAGTTCAAATCTGTGGTTTCATCCACATGTGGAAAACTTGCTCCTTTGGTGTATATTAACAACGTCTTCAGTAATTTATAGTCTTAAAGAATTCCCTGAAGCCACTGAAAGGATGAATGACTTGCCCAGGAACACACCACTGGTAAGTATATGAAGCACTATTCCAAGCAAGCTCTGCATTGTACAGGTATCCAAGGTAGGAATGGACCCCACATCTCTTCTGACTTTAAGAACAATAAGCACTGGAGCCACGTGTTTGTATTTAGTCATTTGCTTATTGTCTACTCAAGGGCAAAGGCTGTCCCTTACCTTTCTCTGTCTTCGCAGTATTTAGCACAATGACTGGCATAGAATAGGAGCTTAATAAATACTTTTACTGTTCAGTCATTTTCAGTCATGCCCAATTCTTTGCGACCCCATTTGGGGTTTTCTTGGCAAAAATGTTGGAGCGGTTTGCCATTTCCTTCTCTGGATCATTATACATATGAGGAAACTGAGGCAAACAGGGCTAAGGGACTTGCCCAGGGTCACACATCTGGGAAGTATCTGAGGCTAGATTTGAATTTTATTCTTCCTGATTCCAGGTTCAGGGTTCTATCCACTGGGCCAACTAGCTGCCTTCAAGGCGGAAAAATTAAATGACTTGTCTGGTATCACATATTAGTGTCTGAAGTCATGGTTGAACTTAGGACTTCCTGAGATAAAGCCCAATGTTTTGTCCGTTAAGGCGCCCTGCAACGGCCCCACATGTGACTACATCCATATAAATGGAAAGGACAAGAAAGGCTCCATGTGATAATGTTGGCCACGTTTTGTCCTGCCAAAGAATTAAGAAATAATATCCTTCCCTCTAGGGTTGGCAGAAGTGGGGGACTATGGGTGCTAAAAGGTGCATATACTGTCAATGTGTTACTTTGCTGAACTGTTTTCTTGCCCTCCCCCCACCCCATCATTTTTGTTTGTTTCTTAAAGGGAAAGATTCTCCACATTAGTGAAGGGGATGAGGGAGGATATATTAGAAAATTAAAATGATATATATATATATATATGTTTTTTTAAGAAGAGCATTTAGATGGCACAGCAGATAAAGCAGCAGGTTTAGAGTCAAAAGGCTTGAGTTAAATGCAGCTTCAGATGCTGACAAGCTGTGTGACCCTAGGCAAGTCACTTCATTCTCCCTGCCTCAGTTTCCTTATTTGTAAAATAGGCTGAAAAAGAAAATGACAACCCACTCTAGTATCTCCAAGAAGATCCCAGATGGGGTCACGGAGACGGAACAACTGAACAACAACAATAGCAACGAATGTGTATTTAAGGCATTGTACATTTTTACAGTTCTCTAAGTTGTACCATTAATGCATTATCTTCCATTATCATTACAACAACCCTCTAAACATCAAGCTATGATTATTATAATAACCACTTTACAAATATCTCACTACAACAGCCCTCTAGACAATCACGTTATGATGATGATTATTATAATGATCACTTTACAAATATCTCATTTATGATTGCAATGTGGGAGGTTGATGCTATTTTTATTCCCATTTCACAGATGAGGAAATTGAGGTCCAGAGAACTGAAATGACTGGCCTAGGATGATGAAGCTGATTAAGTGTCTGAGGCAGGATTTGACCTCAGACCTGCTCTAGGAATAGGGCAACTGTAGCTTAGGGACTTTTTTGAGGCAATTGGAATTAAATGACTTGCTCAGGGTCACACAGCCAGTAACTGTAAGTATCTGAAATCGGATTTGAACTCGGGTCCTCCCAACTTCAGAATTGGTGTTCTATCTACTGCACCACCGAGCGGCCTGGCTTAGAGACTTTGTCCAACGTGGCTGTGGCTCCACAGGCAGAACGAGTCAGAAAGGTCACTCTCGAATCAGCAAGACTGGCTTGGCCATACTGGGCCACACCGGGCCACACTGGGACACACCGGGACACACTGGGACACACCAGGCCATGTGGCCAAGGAAGTCTCTCAGTTAGTATCCCAGAATCCCAGCTCTGCAAGTGGCATAAATGTCCCCCTCCCAGCTCTTTCTCTAAACCTCAAAAATAATTCCCATCCCTTTTAACTAACACACACACTCCCCCCCCCCCCCCCCACACCACACACACACACCACACACACACACACACACACACACACACACCTTTATCCGGGCAGAAACACCCACCTGTGCACCAAGGAAAGGACCCCTGTTCCCCCCATTTTAGAGCAAGGCCAGAAATTGCCCATTCTTTGGCATCTGGATTTGGAGAGGAACCTGCTGGAACTGGAGCTCAGCTGTGGGCCTTCCCTGGGACTCATTTGTCAACTAAGGGCTGGGGCACGGTGACCTCGAAGGTCTCCCTGAGCCACAGTGACGGCCCGCCTCCCATTAAGCATCGTCTGTCCCCAACGTGTCGAGTCATTTCTAGAAACCAACTGGGTCTTCTGTTTCCCCGCTGGCCTCCGTGGACTCCCGTTCCTTTCCCCTTTGCTGCTCCCCCTTAATTACATGACATGATAGATTTTACCTGCATTTGGCCCCTCCCTGATATCAGCCCTCCCCATGACACTCAGAGATGTCAAGCACAAGGAGCGGAGATGCTGCCAGCCCCGCCCCCACCAGCCAGTATCGCAGTAGGTCTCAGATTTAAAGCCTGGATTCCCAATAACAGGACAAGATTGATTTGATTTGATTTCCTTCTCTTGGGACCAAAATTGCTTTTATAAACACACCTTCCCTCACTTTTACTTTCACTTTCTATTTCTATCTCTCTGTCTCTCTCTCCATCTCTGTCTGTCTCTTCTCTCCCTCTCTCTGTCTCCCCCCTGTCTCTGTCTGTCTGTCTGTCTCTCTGCATCTCTTGCCCCTGTCTCTGCTCTTTCTCTCTCGATGCTCTTCCTGTTCTTGTCTGTCTTCTCTGCACCCTGCCTCTGTCTTCTGCCTCTCGTATGTCTCTTCTTTCCCCCTCTCTGTCTGTTTCTCTCTCTGTCTCTTCTCTTTCTCTCTCTCTCTCTCTCTCTCTCTCTCTTCTCTCTGTTTCTCTTCTCTTCTTCTCTTCTCTTCTCTGTCTCTCCTGTTCTCTGTCTCTCTCTTCTCTCTCTCCCCCCCACACACACACAAATTTTGGCAGGGCAGCCATTTTCCCTAATTTTTGATGGACTCGAAGGAAAAGGCCTCTGAAAGTGATATTGATGGCTTATTCTGAAAGCCCTCGTGCCCCATGCCTCGCTACCCTTTAAACATTGCTTGGAACATAGAAGTCACTGAAAACCTAACACGCCTATAAATATCGGTCATAATTAAAGGGGGAAGAACACCAAGGGCCTCTCACTTTCCCTGCTCATCTCCCCAAGGGCTCCCGGGTCACCCAGCCTGGGGCCCAAGCGCAACGATGATGAAAATCTGTGCCTCCTCTTCCCTCCCACTGGCTTCCCAGAAGGATCTTTACAGCTGAATTTCTGTCCTCTGCCCTTTCCAAAAGCAAATGCCCCCCTCAGCCTCCACCAGCAGCCTCCCAGGGGCTGGGGAGGCAGAGCACTCGGTATTCCGACTGTAAGTAACTGCAGGAGAGCCATCTTGGGCTCCCTGTGGGCATCTGAAAAACATGGAGGTCTTGAGGATCAAGGAATTAAAGTGAAATCGCATCATATGTCAGAGATCCAGCTTTGAGATTCTTGAGATCTTAGAGTCTATTTAGTCCAACTCCACTCATTTTACAGATGAGGAAACTGAGGCACAGAGAATCTTGCCCAAGGGTCATAGGGTCAATGTGTCTCAAAAGCAGGATTTAAACCCTGATACTGAGACCAGCTGCCCCCTTCCTCCTGCCCGTCCATTCCCTGAATTTACAAAGGGAAACTGAGGCCGGAATTGCAAGGTTGAGGGTAAATTATAAACTTGATTTTAATCCAAGTCCTTCCTTGAACAGAGGAGATCTCACAGGAGACCAGGTAGGCTTAGAGACTGGCCTGAGGAGACACATGTAATAAAGATCAAAGAGGGCATGTGCACCCGGCTGCTCTGCCCCAGAGCCAGTGGCCTCCCACCTTCCCCTGCTCGCCCCTCCTAGCTGTTAGGGACTGAATCCACCCCCCTCTGAGGAGCATTTTCCCCAGTCATTTCTGTCCCCACATCTCCCGGCCACCTTGTGTCTTCTCTACTTGTGTAGATGCAGTTCTGGGATCCCAGGCTCGGAACCAGACACCAAGGAGATGTACCCAAATGTTGTCCCATCCTTCGAGGCCTAAGGCAAGCCCAGCCTCTCCAGGACTCTGCCCTGGCCGTGCCAGCCCGTGGAGACACCTCAGAAATCCAGCCGCTTTAATAATCTGGGCAGGCAATTTCCCCATTCAGCAACACGCTGCCCATTCTTCCATGAGAAAGACTCCTTGTGCATCTCTCTGCAGCTGGACTGGGGGCTTCTGGGGGATGGAGAGGGAGACACTTTCCTCTCTATCCGACGTTCTCTCCTTTCTCCCTCCTTTCCCCAATGGAAGCAAGGGCTTCAAAGGCAGGAACCAGTTCCTTTCCCCAATACCCTTTTTGGATGGAATGTGTGATTTCATCTGTGGGGGACACTCCCTGGGAGGAAACTCCCTTCCCTGGATCAGCACCTGTTCTACTGAATAAATGACATTTACTAGTTGTATGAGCCTGGACAAGTCCCTTAACTTCAAATTACCTCAGTTTCTTCCTCCATAAAATGGGGATAATATTGGCACCTTACCTCCTAGACTTGTTGTGAAAATAAAAAATGAAATAATATTTGTAATACACTTGGCTAATGTTAAAGCAGTATACAAATGCTAGCTACTATTATAATTATTGACAAAGCAATTAATATCTTCCCGGACCATGCCAGTAAAGAATGATGTTCTGTACACAGTAGGCACTCAGTATATGTTCACTAAGGCAGCAGATTGGAAAATCAAGAGTGATTCTTTGGGAGTTGGTTCATTGACAAATCAGTTAATATCTTCCTCATGGCATGGTCCAGTAAAGAATGATGTTCTGTATACAATAGGCACTTAATGTATGTTCATTAAAATAGCTGACTGGAAAATGAAGAGTTATGGAAGCTGATTTATTGACAAATCAATTAATATCTTCCTGGACCATGCCAGTAAAGAATGATGTTCTGTATACAGTAGGCACTCAATATATGTTCACTAAGGCAGCGGACTGGAGAACGAAGCATGATGGAGGCTGGTTTAATCAGCATCTGTGCCCTATTCCTGTCACCAGGTGTGAAGGCTGCTCTGCTCAGTGGTTCAGCTGGCCTTCGCTCACCGGGGCCATGATGGGGGATCGGCATTGACCTCAGAAGCTGATGAGCCCTAACAGCCAAAGGGGCCGTCTTCCTCCACGCAGATGCCCGGGTATTAAAAATAAAGCGCCCCCCGTGAGCAGCAGGGACAAACACAAGACATGTGCCGGGAGCAGTCTTTAAATAGTGCATTTCTCAGAGTCCTCTGTGTGGCATCAGCTGTGCCATGGCTCGATGCCATGTGGGTGGAAACCAAAACAATTGATGTCTCTAAAAATAATCGGGTCGCAGGTGGGGGGCACAGCCCCGGCTGTTTGTCCCACACCCCTCGGGGGCCACCTCTGCCCCCTCCCCTCCTGGACGCCGCCAGCCAGGTGCGTGCCCATATGGGGGCAGTGGGGAGAAGGGGTCAGTGGGAATCTGGCTGCCTGCCGGGATGCTCCCTCCAGCCCCCGCCCACCCAAGGAGAAGCCTCCTCCACACAGCCCTAGAAAGCTGCAATGTTTGTGTTACCAAGAAGGAAGTCAGGCTGGAGACTCAGGAGACAGGATGGGATGGGTGAGAGTATGGCGGCTTGGAGGCAGGAGGGCTGGGGGCCGGAATGGGCGAGCCGGGCCCATGGCCCCCTGAGCATTAGCCCCTCGTCTTTCCATCCAGCTTCCAAGGAACTTCCCCAGCTGCTCCAAGAGCACGAGGTCTGGGAGAAAGGCCCTTTCCGGTTCCCCCCAACATCTCACAAAGGCCGGTAAGCCGGGCAGTGGCTGCAGGGCCGGACCACCACGGGGGGCCAGGAACTGGGCCCTGTCTCTGCTCGGTCAAAATTCTGCCCTTGACCCATTTATGTTTGCCTAAGAACACATATCCCCATGTCCCTCTGCATTAAATACCAGAATGGAGGGGGGAAGAAAAGGCAAAAAGGGAAAGAGGAGGAAAACTATGAAGAGGAAAAAAGGAAGCAGCCATAGCTGAAATGCATATAGAATATCCTCAAAACCTTAACGGAGTTTTAAGCTTTAATAACTTCAGGGGTATAAATGCTACAAAGGAGGATAAATCAACACGTGAAAGGTTAATTACTAAAAATTTGAAAATATTACATTTAACCTGTATCAGATTGCGTGCTGTCTTGGGGTGGGAGGAGGTGAGGGAAGGAGGCAGAAAAATTAGGAACACAAAGCCTTACAAAAAGTAATGTTAAAAACTATTTTTGGAAAATAAAATACTATTAAAAATAAAAATGTCTTTCTTATTAATATTCACTAAAACACCATTTTGAACAATAAATGATGTTTAACAATTTTATAGTGAAGTTCTAACAATCGCTCTAGTCAGTTTTAAAACTTTGTAAGAACTTGGATCGGCTACCACCAAATAAGAAATGGCTGCCTTGGTAATCCTAGCCTTGATATCATTCAAAGAATGATATTTTGATGCATATGTGTCATGGACTTGACTCCACAAGAAAAAGTTCAGTGGAGACATATTAGGTGACTAAGGTATCCAGGCAAGAGGATCTCCTGCGTCCCTGCATGGGGCTGAGAAAGTGTCATCCAGACACCTGTTGCAGACACAATGCATGATGGTACTGGTGTACGTCTTGTTAAAATTAAATTTTATTATTCAAAATTCACAAATCTAAATAAGTGTAAAAGAAATGCAAATCATAAGGCTTTTAAAGGATTTTTTTGGGTAAATGTACAGCCTTTATACATCTGAAGTTATTCAAGTTTAAAATTGCCCCAAGACTTTTAGGACACTCTTTATTTAACGTTCACTGACTTTATAGGGCTTGCAAACAAACTCATTTATGACCAATATTACTGCGTCCATTTTTCAGAGGAGAAAACAGAACAATGAAGTGTCTTTCCCTTAGTGGTACACAGCTTGTTATTGGTCCCTAGGTGTTTCCTAAGTTAAGCTGAAGAAGAGGAACAAACGGAGGAAAAGGGGAGACTCACCATAGATTTGTCTGTGGCTGAGGCACCCAGAGAAGGAAATTTCTGCAAAGAGAAGGATGCAAAGGCCAGAGTCAGGTTATCAAGGGTCCCAGAGGAAGAAGGGAGAGAAGGGACAGGCTGTGAGGAGGTTCACTGGACATGTTCAGGAGAAAGAGAAATGCAAGGTTCACCTTCTTGCCTTCGGCCTTTTGGCCAAGCTTCCCAGACGCAGGCAGCGTGGAGACAGTAAAATTATTGGGATCTTCACAGTCTCGGATTTTGGATTCCTTTATCAGCGAGTCCAGTTTCTTCTTGGCGATATTTTCCACTCGTTTCCGATTGGTGGAAGCCTGCGGAAGAAAGAGTCCCCGGGTGAGAATCCCAGTCATCTGGTTGATCAATCTAAGAATGAGCATGCACGTGGAAAAGAGTGGAAGCCAAGAGCATCATTTCAGTTTCTTGACTTTGTGTTCCGGCTTAGCACAGTGCCTGGCACATAGTAGGTGCTTAATAAATTTTTTTTATTGACTAATTGTGTACCTCAATAGTTGTGAATTCCTCCAATAGAAATCAAGCTCCTTGAAGGCGATTACTTAATTTTTGGTTTTGTGCTTATTTTGTTCAGTAAAATGTCCAGCACATAGTAGGTGTTTTAGGAAATGTTTGCTGAATTGAATTAACCAGCTGGATACAAAAAATGCAATATGCCATTGAAAGCAGGCCCTTCCAGCTCCACATAGAAAGACACCTTTAACTTTCCCTGGTAAACCAAGAATGGGTCACCAATTGCTCACCTACCAAAAGAGGGAAAGTCTAAACCACCAGGGGACACTAGATGGCACTATAGTGCAAAAAGCATCTCTAGTCAGGAAGATCTGAGTTCAAATGTGACTGCTGACACTAGCTGTGTGACTCTAGCCAAGTCACTTAACCACATTTGCCTCAGTTTCCCCGTCTATCAAATGAGCTAGAGAATAAAATAGTGTCTTCGCCAAGAAAACCCCAACCGGAGTCATGGAGAGTTGGACACTATTGAAACAACTGAATGACAAGAACTGGAAAATATTCTATTCCTGAGAAGACTGAAGATCCCAAAATCAACAGCCATAACTTGTATTTAGCAATAGCTTAGCTCGAGTTGGAAGGAAACCCAAAACCATGAGAGCTGCTGAGTAGTCTAGTTAGCTGGAGAGCCTTTCTCCAGGGGAAGGGTAGAAGGGAGACAAATAAAAGCCTCAAAATAGGGACAGCCTCTGGTATGGAAGGAAATCTATAACCTCTGGGTTTGTTTTTATTGGACCTACTGGTGATTGCACTAAATCTGTTCTACCCCAGACACATTTGTACAAAGTTCCCTTCCCTCCATTTGCCTTGATAGAACTCAACACTTATATATAACTTGGACTATTCCCAATGGGTCTATCCTGTATTCTAGGCTCAGATAATTTCCTGGGTTACACTTACAGGTATGACTTCATTCCCTAGAAACAGACCAAAACGGAGACCCAAGGATGAGGAGCAAACATATGTCTCCTTATATCCTTTTGTATGAGTGGGTGTTCCACTGATGCTTAGTAGGTTATTTATAAACCCTGCAGTTATATGTTGGGTTTGGGGGGAAGAGAGGGAAGGTGGCTTCTGTGCTTTTGTTCTTGGAAATTAGCCTGTCATACCCATACCCCTCTAGAGGTAACTAGATGATAGCACATTGGATAGAGTTCTTGGGCCTGGAGTCAGAAAGATCTGAATTAAAATTCAGTCTCAAAAACTTACTAATTGGGGCAATGGGTAGAGCACCAGCTCTAAAGTCAGGAGGACCTGAGTTCAAATCTGATCTCAGACACTAGACATTTCCTAGCTGTGTGACCCTGGGCAAGTCCCTTAACCCCAATTGCCTCAGCAATAAATAAATAAGCAAATAAATAAACAAAAGAATGAATGAATAAGCAAATGAATTAATGAATGAATAAGTAAGTGTATGGATCTGGGGCAGCGAGGTAGCACAGTGGATAGAGCACCAGCTCTAAAGTCAGGAGGACCCGAGTTCAAATCTGGTCTCAGACACTTAACACTTCCTAACTGTGTGATCTTAAGAAAACAAAACAAAAAAACCTTTTTAGCTGTGTGATCTTGAGCAAGTCACTTAACTTTATTCCCCAGTTTCCTCATTTGTAAGAAGGGGATATTAATAACGTCTACTTCCTTAGGTTGTCATAAAGAAAAAATGAAATGTTGGTAAAATCTTAAAATGTTACCACGTATGGTCTATGATACTATGATATGATGCTAATATTATGAACTCTGACCCAGTGACTGAATGAGGGCTGGTTGCTCCCTCCTGGATGCTCCTCAGCTTCCATAAACCCAGATGTGATCTGGCAGGAAACGGGAAGCTTTATCCCTTCCTTTATGACCCGAGTTCCTAACTCCCGACTCTCCATTATTTCCCTGCCCGGCAGCAAGGGGTACACAGGTCTGTTTTCTCGGAATACACCACTCACAATAGTTTAAGAAAAGTTAAGTCACCCTCAGGCGTGCTGGTTTTTAATTTTGAGAAATTCACACTGAGCCATCCTAACCTAATTCACAATGCTCCCTGCCAGCTCTCAAAGAACTGGGAGGAGGCCCATTCCTGGGGAGTTTTCCCCTATAATTGTCATCCCGTTTCATGGGCCCTCGGGGGATAATAAAATCCACAGTGACTCAGAGTGGAACTGTAAGACTTTAATCACAGAGCACTGTACGACTTCGGAAATAGCCAAACAATTTGTTTTCCCCGTTTCCTGCAAAGGTTTAAACAGTCATTCTCCCCTCAGGACCATAAAGAAAACTCCTGACTCCTCAATCTTTCATAAAGCTGTCTAGCCCCATCTAGGCCATCTAGAAGGGGAATAATACAGTGATAGAAAGACACCCCACTTGAGATCGCCATTGAGGGAAGGAAGGCTGGGCTAGCAGGGCATCTAGCGATGTTTTATTGTAAGTAATAATCACTGGCTATAAAAGGTAGGCAACGGGATGGACTCCCTGCTCTTAAGACAGCTGGATCTCTTGGGCTGGGCTGGGCTCCTTTTGATTTTTTTTTTAACTCTTCCAGTCTCGAAAGGAGAGAGGATGATGTACCATTTCCTAGAAGGGGAAAAGGAGACCTAAGGCTCCAGCTACATCTTGATGATCCCATCTGAAGCTTTGCTGCCAGCTGCCTAGAGGAGAAAGGCAGGGAGGGAGAGGATGCTGTTTTTCTGCTCTTTCCCCCTCTCATTTTTCATCCTCAGCATGGCTACCAAAGAGATGTTCTCAAAGCTCCCATTGTGGCTCAATCAATGCCAGTGGCTCCCAGTAACTTCCACCATCAAAGATAAATAAATTTTTCTATTTGTCACTTAAAGTCCTTCATAACGCGGCTTCATATTGAATTTCCAGGCTTAAGATACCTGACTTCCCTTCATGGACAGGTGTGTGTCATAATGGTAAGAATGCCAGACTTGGGAGTAGAAAATCCAAGTTCAAATCCTGCTATTTATTAGTGGTGGGATCCTGAGCCAACCACTAATCTCATCAAGCCTCAGTTTCCTCATTTGTGAAATAGGGATAATAAAAGCACCCATCTCTTAGGGCGGTTATGAGAAATTATATGTCAAGCAAACCTTCAAATGTTATGGAAATTCTAGTTATTCTTCTAGTTGTTATTATTAATACATTCCAAAGGAGCTTCTTGATTTTCTTAACACATGATCCTCAGTCTCTTACCTCTGAGTCTATGCATAGGCTGTCCCCCAAGCCTGGTACACACTTTTTTTTTACATTTAAATATCTTTTGCTTTTATTTTTTATTCTGATAGTATTTGGGTGTTTAGATTTGGTTGCCCAAAAGCAGGCTGTTTTTAGATAACTTAGTTTATTTCCTCCTTTTTTTTTTTTTTCTTTAGCTCATTCCTCGACATAAAGTCTCCAAATCTTATCACCCTCAGGAAAGCATACCTGGTACACACTCTTTCCCCACCTGAGTCTTTGAATCCTCTAGTTTCTTTTAAACATCAGTCCAAATATTGTGTGTAGCCATTCTCCTCTGTTCCATCTCCAATTACATTGTATTTCTTTTCTATATATTTATATGTGTACATACTATGTCCTCCAACAGAATGGAAGCTCTTCAGGAATTGTTTTGTTGTAGTTGTTTGTGGTTATTCTCCTCCTCTTCCTCTTCCTTCTTCTGATTCTTTTCTTTCTCTGTCTCTCTGTCTGTCTCCTCTTTCTTTGTCTCTGTCTCTCTTTCTCTCTCTGTCTTTGTCTCTCTCTCTCTCTCTTTGTCTGTCTGTCTCTCTGTCTTTGTCTGTCTGTCTCTCTCCCCTCTTCCCCCTTGAGTATCTAGTATAATGTCTGATTCACAGAATGCTCTCAACAATTGCTTGTTGATTACTTGATTCAAGTATTCAAAGAACTGATTGGTGGAGGAAGGATTAAGTTGATCTAGTTGGTGCAAAAGACTGGAACCAAGGGCAATAAGGGAAAGTTATAAAGAGGCTGATTTGAGTTTGAAGTTGGGAGAGGTTGTCCCAAAAGGGAAAGTAAGGAGGAGGAGGAAAGGAAAGAAAGAGGGAAGGAAGGAAGAAAAAAGGAGGAAGAGAAGAAAGGAAAGAGGAAAAAGGAAGGGAGAAAGGAAGGGATAGAGGTTGGGAGGGGGAGAAGAAGGATTGGGAAAAACATGGTACAGTGAAAAAGATTACTCAATTTAGAATCATAGGACCTGGGTCCAAACTCAGACTCAGGTCTACCAATTATTAGCAATGTAACCCCCCAGAAAGTCTCAAGATGTAACATGAGGTAGGAAGTCAATAGAAAATCAGATTTGAAGTCACGAAAGCTTGAGTTCCAATCCTTTCTTAAATATTATCTGTCTACTCCTGGACAAGTCACTTAACATATCTCAGCCTCAATTTCCACATCTATAAAATGAAGGGCTTGTACTCAGCCTGACATCTTCTAATGAATACATGATCCCTCTTAAACCTCGAAAAACAACAAATATTTTATTAAGTACCTACTTTTATCAACCCCAAGTTCCAAGCACTGGGGATACAAGAACAAAAGTGAGTCAGTCTTGGCTCTCAAGGAGCTTACGTGCTGATAAACCCGACATAGACTGAGCAAACACCTTCCCCTGGGACAGTCTCCAAAGCATCCATGTCCATCCTAGGGTAGGGTAGCTTTGTAGTAAATCACTAGCACTGGAGTCAACAGTCTTCAGATTGGAATCCTGTTTCTGATGCTTACTACTTATGTGACCTTAAACAAATCACTGAGCCTCAGTTTCCTCATATGTAAAATGAGAAGACTAAGGTTCCTTCCAGCTTTAAATCTATGACCTTGGAGCAAAAAATGCCATGAAGAAAGAATATTCTAGCTGGAGATCATTGCAAATATGGGCCTGGGATGCTCAGGCTGTGCGTGGGTTAGTCGGAGTTCATTTGCTCTTCTGCATCCCTAGCATCAAATCTATTTACAGGGCTTCATAAGAACATTTCCCTTTGAACTGTGCCATCCTACTGGTTAAAAGACCTTCTACCCGACAAGCCCCCCTGCCCTCCCACTTATTTTTAGTCTCCCTTTCCTGACTCCTGAACTTCAAGTGGGAGTCCCATATGTCATCTCTTAAGGATGTTGCCGCCCCATTTTTCCCTTCTGGCTGTCTCTTTAGACATGCTACTTCCTGGGCTCCAGTCAACTTTGCGTGCCTCCTGAACCAATGAAAATGGGAGTCGCCTGAAAGCCTGAGGTTCATGGCTGGTGTTTTTGCCCAAGGCCTGAGGGACTCTCTGACTTACATCTCCATTCATGAGCTTACAGTCATCATCAATTTCATCAGCGCTGTCTTCGTCAGATACATCCCCCTCTTCTGCATCTTCACTGATATTAGCTGGGAGTTTCTTCCCCTGAGGACCAAAAAGGAAAAAAATAGGGTGTCAGATGGTGAGATTAAATAAGGCAAGAAAAGAAAGACAAAGCAGATGGGGGAGTTCGGTGCCCTTGGTTACCTCATAGCCATGCTCTCTTCCCCTTGATTCTTTCTCCCTTCCAGGCTTTCCTGACACTGTCTTCTCCTGGTTCCTCTCCTACAGATCTGACCTCACTATGGGCTATGGGCATTTTAGTCCACTTAACTACATAATTCCCAAAATGGTTGTATTGATTCATAGTTCACCCATAATACACTCGTGTGCTTATCTAGCCATGACTCCTCCAACAACCACTATTCCCACCTTTTATTATCTTTGACAATTTGCAGGGTGCAAGCTGAAACCTCAGGGGTCTTTTGATCTGCAGTTCTCTTAATAGTAGGGTTTTGGAGCATTCTTTCCTATGATTGTTAACAGTTGGTGATTTTTCTTTTGAGAAACTTGTTCCTATCCTGTGGCCATTTCTTTATTAGGGAATGGGTTTGGGTCTTAGGCTTATCTGTTAGGTGGTTTGAAATATCTTGTTTACCAAATCTAATACAAAGAATTATTTCCCGTTTCCCTGCTTTTCTTCTAACCCTAAGCACATTATTGTGGTCTGTGCATAAGCTTTTCTGTTTCATGTAATCAAAATTATCTATTTTAATTTTTGCAGTTGCCTCCGTCTCTTGTTTCCTTTAAGAATACATCTCCTAACTGATAACGCAAGGGCTAATCACAGTTCTGGAAAACTTATGATGGGTTCTGCTCCCCACATTCAGATTGAGAGTGATGGGCTCAAGAATGCAGATTGAGGCATATATTTTTGGACATGACAACTGTGGGAATTTGTTTTGCTTGACTGTATGTGTTTATAACAGGTTTTGTTTTTCTTGTTTTTTCAAGGGAGGGGAAGAGGAAGATAGAAAGAAAATAATTTGAAGCTAAAAATATAATAAAATTGACTTAAAAATAAAATACTAAAATCTCCCCCTCCTCAAAGAATATTTTATCCATCCATAACTCTGAACCATGATGTGATTTGCTTCTAATTTTTTGGCATGTTTTAAAATATTAAGGTCACATGTTTATTTAGAATTTATTGTAGATTATGTTGTAACATGTTGGTCTAAACTTGATTTCTGCCAGACTGTTTTCTATTATGCCAACTGCCTTTTGGACATCTTGAACTGGATCTTAAGCTCATCTTGTTTAAAAGTTGAATTCATTATCTTCTACTGTTAACCTTTCTTTCTTCCAAACTTTTCTTTTTCTGTTTAGAGCAATCCTATCCTCCCAGTTACCTGGCCTCTCCCTTCTCTTTCAGCCTTCTCCCCACTTTACTCCCTCCCAGGTACCTTATAATCTAGAGACGCTGGTCTCTTAACTATTCCTTACATGTGATCTTCCACTTCCACTCTCCATGCTTTTGTATGGCTAACCCTCAAACCCAGAATGTCATCCCTTCTTGCTCCCACCTCTTTACTTCAAGACTGAGCTAAAATCTCACCTTCCTCAGGAGACCTTTCCTGATCAGTACCATGGTCAGCGCCTCCTTTAAAGTTACCTTCAATCTACTCTACATATGCTTTGTGTATATGTTTATATAAAACACATGAGTCTTCCTGACTCCAAGCCCAGCACTCTATCCTTTCTGCCAGACTATGAACTCCTTGGGGACAGGGATCCTGCTTTTACCTTTCTTTCTGTCTGTGCAGCACTTAACACACTGTCTGGCACCAAGCAGGCATTTAACAATTTCTTGTTGAGTCATCAGAATTTCCTATTGCATGACTCTGGCAAGTTCTTTCCCTCTCTTGGGGGTCTTTGGTTTTCTCTTTTATGAAAGAAGGAAATGGATGAGCTCATTTCTTTCTCTCTTTTATTTTTGCTGAGGCAATTGGGCTAAAGTGACTTGCCCAGGGTCACACAGCTAGGAAGTATTTAGTGCCTGTGACCAGATTTGAACTCAGGTCATCCTGATTTCAGGACTAGTGCTCTATCATTGCATCACCTAGCTGTCCCCAAGGATGAGCCCATTTCTTTCTTTTGTTTTTGTTTTTTTTGCTGAGGCAATTGGGATTAAGTGTCTTGCCCAGGCCCCCACAGCTAGGAAGTATTAAGTGTCTGAGACCAGATTTGAACTCGGGTCGTCCTGACTTCAGAGCTAGTGCTCTATCCACTGCATCACCTAGCTGTCCCCAAGGATGAGCTCATTTCTAGGTACCTTCCTAATCTAAATCTATGCTCCTAAATTGAGCTTGCAAGTTCACTGGGACCTGAAGGTCTTTTTCATATACGGACTGTTGCACAGTTTCCCTGTGACTCCCCCAAGACCACAGATTGTTAACAGCAGAAGCCAGCCTCAACCTTTCCCTGCTTCTGATGCCAAGTTTGTTCTCTGACCAAGAAGGAAGAAGCAGAGTTCATTCTGTGTCTGAGCTGCGAATCAGTTTCACTCAACTTTGCTTCTGTATGAGACTGGCAGGGGAGCCTTTAGCATGTGCCCCAAGGGAAGGTTTCGGAGAGCTGGCTGTCCAATTAGGGTCCTCAATTCTTTCCTTGTCTACTGAGAATAAGATTGTGGCAATGTACAATTGCTGCCTTCAGGACATAGCTTCAAAACCCTTCAGAGGCCAGGGCCAGAGGCAGAGAAGAGGGTTCAATTGAAAGGCCTGACCTGCCTCAATCAGGGGCTAAGTGACTTTTCCTGGAAATGGACACTTCATTAGGGAGAGACAAGTTTCTCCGATGCTATCAGCCAGAAGGGCCCCCTGGATGCAGGACTATGGACAGCACCATCACACACTACAGTAGCATATTCTCCCAGGGTTGATTCCCCCTCCCAGCATCCAGAGCCTGGCAGATATAAGATGATGAGATCATAGGCTGGGAGGTGAAAGAGACCCCTAGAGGTCATCTAGCTTTACAGTTATGGAAACTGAGATAGAGAGAGGTTTGATTAGATTGCAGATTCATTAGGGGCAGGCACTTCTTTTGCCTTTTTGTATCTTCAGCACTTGGCACAGTTCCTGGCACATAGTAGTCACTTAATAAATGTTTATTGAATTGAAGTGAAGTGAAATGACTTTGCAGAGTCCTATAAGTAGTAAGGAACAAAGCAGGAATTCAAACCCAGTCTCTCTGACCTCATTTCTAGCACCGTTTCCATGGTAACTTGTTGCTTCCAAAGCAGCTATGGTTTTGAGAGCTTGCCTGGATTTCTTAGAGCACAGTGTCTGGTACACAGTAACTGCTTAATAAATGCTCTATTTTTTCTGAGGTACTAAGTGGAACAGTAGATAGTACACTAGGTCTAGAGTGAGGAAGACTTGAGTTCAAATTATGTCTTATTCACTTATTGGCTGTGTGAACATGAACTTCACTTATCTTATGTCTGCCTCGGTCTCCTCCTCTGTAAAATGGGGACAATAGTAGCATCTTTCTTCCAGGATTTGTTGTAAGGATCAAAAGAAATAAGAATTGTAAAGTGTTCACTTTAGCACAGTGCCTGGTACATTGAAAGTGCTATATAAAGATTGGCTATTATTATTGCTATTATTTATTATTATTGAATGTGTCAAGGGCAAAAATTCAATACTCTAGAACCATAGTAGTGTAACATTATGAGAATATCAATGGATTTAGAGCTGGTGATCTTGGGGAAGTTTCTTAATCATTGGTTCTCAATTTGTTAATCTTTAAATGTGAGGGCTATTTGAGGTCATTTCTAAGGTCCCTTTCAGTTTCAGGGCTGTAATCTCTGGGTTAGAAGAAACGTTAGAGACAATCTAGACCAATCTCTTCATTTTAAAATTGGGGAAACTGAGGCCCAGAGTGATCTAGGTTAAATTAATTACCCAAGATCACACTGGCAGAAGTGGGAGTATAATCATAGAATCTTAGATCTGGGAAGGATCACAAGGTGCATTTATTTTACTTGAATAGGAGTTTCATGGATAACATTCCCAAAACAGTGATCATCTAAGTCTTGAAGCCTTCCAGAGATAGGGAAGCCCATTCCTCAGAGACTCCATCCCACTTTTGGACAACTCTGATTTTTAGAACCATTTCCCTTGCATGCAACTGAAATTAGCAAGGTGCTAACTTGGAAAGAACATTGGATTTAGAGATAGTGGACTTGGGTTTGATGATTGTTGTTTTCTATGTGAGTCATTTCATCTCTTTTTTGTTCCAATTTTCTCCTCTGTAAAATGGGAAGTAAGACAGGTAGGTGGCACATTGGTTAGATTGCTAGATCTTAAATCAGGAGAACCTGAATGCAAATCTGGCCTCAGACACTTACAAGCTATGTGACTCTAAGCAAGTCCCTTTACCCTCTTTGCCTCAGTTTTCTCATCTATAAAATGAGCTTGAAAAGGAAATGGCAAACCACTCCAGTCTCTTTGCAAAAAAAAAAAAAAAAACCAAAACAAAAACAAAAGCCAAATGGGATCACAAAGGGCCATGACTGAAATGACTGAATAATAAAAATGGGAGCTGGGCTGGACTTTTGGGCCTTTGAAATCTCTTACAGCTTTAGGGCTAAGAGCCTATTATTCCATTTTATTTATGTGCCTCAATTTTCTCATCTGTCAAAATGAAGGGACTGAACTAGATGACTTTCAAGATCCCTAGTCTCTCAAACTAGAAACTTGCATTCTCTGTATCAATTCTGGCTTCTGAGACCAGGTAAAACCTGGAACAGAACTAGATAGCTAGAGTTCTGGGACAGGTTATTTTCTGCAAAATCACATTGCATTTGACAGTATAAATCTTCTTTTTGTTATTCTCCCATCCCAGGAGTGTGCTGGAGCCAAAACATACAGGCTCTTGAGAGCCAGTTGTTAAACTTTCAGTATGAGCATTTACATCCTGGAAATAAGCAAATGTTCCTAATCAGAATTTCATTTTTTATTATTATTTTTTTTATCGCCCAGGACTTTAAAAAGTGATGGAGAAAAGGTGAGGGATGCATATTAAATTTAAAAGTTTTCCCTGCATTTCCATAGAGCTGGTTATTAAACATTTAACAGCACACCTGTGTTCCAACATGCATGAGAATCTAAAGTGGGGAGAGAGAAGTGTGGAGGCCAAATCTCTTTTCCTTCTCTGATATTTGAACTCTCCAGCCTTGACTGAAAAATCATAGGAACATAGACTTCTATTTTAAATAGTACTTCATTTTTCCCCCAATTACATGTAAAGACAATTTTTAACATTCATTTTTTAAATTGAATTCCAAATCTTTCTCTCTCCCTGAAATGGTAAGAACTTGATATGGGTTAGAGAGGAACATTGATTAGAGTTGGAAGATTTCCTAGAAGCCATCTAGTCTAGTCCTTTCATTTTATAAAAGGGGAAACTAAAGCTGAAAGAAGTTCAATGCCTCATATAGGGTAACACAGGCACTAAGGAGCTGAGACAAGATTCAAATTCAGGTCTTCCTGACAACATTTTCTTAGTACCTTTTCCATTATGTCACTTAGTTTCCCTATCTCACTCCTGAGCTCCAACCTTCCATCATTAACCATCTGCTGCACATCTCTACTTGGCTCCCGTGGCATCTCAAAGTCAAGATAAGCAAATTAAAAACTCATTAACCTCCCTTCAAATGCCCATCCTCATTTTGAGGATTTCTGGTATGAACACAACCCTCCTTTCAGTCACTCATGTTTTCAAACTTAAAATCATTTATGAAATACAGAAAAAAATCATTTTTTTACTGAAAGATATATCTGTCTCTATTAAGATTATTCATTTTAATAGATTAATCTTAGTAATTTTAATCTATTAATCTTTTTAGATTTCTTTTTTCAGTTGTGATTTCCAAAACTATTGAGCTTGGGGTCAATTAAAAACACCAGATCATTTTTAGACAAGTTGATACCTCTGAAGAATCCCTGGCCCTCCCCCAGCTCCTCAGGCAGTGTGTTACAATTTTAGGAAGTCCAGGACAGGCAGGACCTTTACCTTCACTAAGATCTTGCCCTTCAGCTTCTCAGGAGATGGCAGAGTGGTCGAATCTTCCTCACTGCTCACTGTTGACAAGTCCAGTTTGTCTCCTAGGATGTCAATCAGGTACTGTGCCATCTTCTTCTGCTGAAGGACACTGCAGTGGTTCTCGATGGACAGGATCACTGGATACCTGGGAGGAGGGGGGAGGAAGAGGAGCAAATAAAAAGAGCTGACTCAACTGTTAGACCCCCTGGCGCTCAAGAACAGAGTAGAGAAAAGTGCCTTTGTCAGGAAATAGAGATAAAAGGAAGGCCATAGGACTGTACGAGTGCTCTGGGCTGATGAGGTTCTGGTATCAATTATGGACTTTGCAGAAAATGTACACGTTTTAAAGAGGGAGGGAAGCAGAAGAGAATTGAGGAGGGAGACACATGGAGAAGGAAGGAAGGAAGAGGTGAAATGGAAGAAGGGAGAGAAGGAAATAGAGAAAGAAGGAAAAAGGGGGGAGAAAATAAGAAAGGGGGAGGGAGAGAAGAACAGAGGACAAAGGGAAGGATGAAGGAAGGAGGGGAAATGAAAGGGAAAGAAGGAAAGGAAAGAAAAAGAAAAGAAAGGGAGGGAAGAAGGAAGGAAAAGGAAAGTGAAAAAGAAGGAAAAAGGAAAAGAAAGAAAAGGAAGAATGGAAAGAAGGAAGAAAAAGGAAAGGGAAAGAAGGGGAAAGAAAAGGAAGAAGGGAAGGAAAAAGAAAGAAGAAGAAGAAAGGGAAAGAAAGAAAGGAAAGAAAGAAAGGAAAAAGAAAGAGAAAGAAAGGGAAAGAAGGAAAGGAAAGGAAGGAAAGGAAAGCAAAGGAAAAGAAAGAAGGACAAAAAGAGGAGAAAGGAAAGAAAGAAACTAAGGAGGGAAGGGAAGGAAAGAAGGAAGAAACAAAGAAAGAAAGATAAGAGGAAAGAGAGGAAGAGAGAGGAAGAAGAGGAGAAAGATCAAAAGAGATAGAAGAAAAGGGAGGGAGAAAAGAAAGGAAAAGGGAAAGATGAGAGAGGGAAAAGAGGAGAAGGGAAAGAAGGAACAGGAGGAAGGAGAGAGAACAGAGGAAAAGAATGAGAACAGAGAAGGAAGGAAGGAGAGAGGAAAGGAGGATAAAGAAGATGGGAGTAGGACAAGAGGAGCTAAGAAAGGAAAACAGGGGGAGAGGAGCAGAATCAACAAGTAGATAGACAAAACAGAAAAGATATGAAAGTTCCCAAACTACAATGAACTAAAAACATTGATTAAACCTACTATATGTAGGCAGGGAAAGGGGCAGGGATGGCTGGATCATAGAGTTAGAGCTAGAAGGACTATTTAAATTATCCTAGGCAACCTGTAGCCATCTCATCCAGTCCTCCTCACTTTACAATGAGGAAACAAATGTGTGGATTTATATCTATTCTATCTCTGTCTAACTATCTCTCTGTATGTTTGTCTCTGTCTGTCTGTGTCCCTCTTTCTATGTCTCTATCTCAGTCTGTCTTTCTCCTCTGTCTCTGTCTGCCTGTTTCTCTCTCTTTCTCTCTGTCTCCTTCTCCAAGGTAAGACTCGAACTCCCCGCTCCCTGATCCCCAGGCCAACCCTGTTTTCCATAAAGGCAGTCTGCACACCACAGTGAGCTAAGTCAGCAGAACTTGGATTCTAACCCGGCATCAGACCCTTCCTAGCTGTGGGTCTCTGGGGCAAACTCTTCTCTCACTTCCTCATTGCCTCATTAGGAAAATGAGGATACATGTGGTTCCCTACCTCCCAAGCTCAAATGAGATGATGTGTGTGGGAAGCCCTCAATAGACCTTAATACTCTATGGAAATGTCAGTTATTATTGCTATTACAATTCTCCATCTCAGAGCAGAATGTATTATTGTAATCACATTATTATGTAGATATTATTATAATAGCAATGAATTGCATCACACTTTAAGCACCTTCTTCAGAATCCTTCCAGCCCAGATCATTTCTATTAATCTTTTAACCTATGACCACCTCCCCCCAATCAAGTCCACTTACAGATATTAAGTTCCCACTGGGGCCACCATGGGGACCCCTTTTAGCCCCAGGCAATCATCACTTGCTACATCTATTAGCCTTTTCTCGATCCTAATCCTTCCTGATCTCTCTGCAGCCTTTTACATCTTCATCTTGATACTCTCACTTTTCTAGGTTTTCAGTATACCCTCATCTCTCCTGGTTCTCCTTCTGCTTGCCTAATCACTCATTCTGTCTCCTTTGCCAGATCTTCCTCAACAACACGTCCATCAATGATGAATGTCTCCCCTCATCCCCTGTCCTGGACTTTTTTCTCTTCTTCCTATATGTTATTTCATCACATGATTTTAACTGCTCTCAGTTATCATCGCTATGCCCAAGATTCTCAAATCTACTTAACCAGAGTTTGAACGTCTCTCCTGATCTCCCATCTCAATTCTCCAGTTATCTCTTGGAACTTGTGAACTGGATATTCTATAGACATCTTAATCTCAACCTATCCAAAACTGTACTCATTACCCTCCCCCATCCTTTCTTCAAACCTCCCTTTTTCCTAATTTCCCTACTCATGTGGAGGATGGGATCAGGCTCACTTAAGTTTCATTCTCAATTTCTTTCTCATCTTCCTCAAATCCAATCTGCTGCCAATCTTTACCATTTGTACCGCTGCAACATCTCTCAATGGCAGCTAGATAGTGCAGCGAATAGACTCCATCATCCTAAATTCAAATTCAGTCTCAGATACTTACTAGCTATGTAATCCTGAGCAAGTCACTTAATTTTGTTTGCCTCAGTTTCCTTATCTGTAAAATGAGCTGGAGAAAGAAATGGCAAACCATTCCAAGGATTCTTGTCCAGAAAACTCCAAATGGGGTCACGAACAATATCTCTTGAAAATACCCCCCTTTCAACAATTTCAAATTTCTTTTTTTTAAATTTTTTTTTCAAATTTCAAATAAATAAAAATATTTATATAACTCTTCTCTAGTGGCAAAGAATTGGAAGTCTAGGTGATGTCCATCAATTGAGGAATAGCTAAATATTATAAATTTATAAAATTATAAATTTATGATTCTAAATTTTTCAAATTATAAATTTATAGTTCTAAATGTATAACATTATAAATTTATAATTCCAAATTATAATATGTGATTATGATGGAATATTATTTTGTTATAAGAAATGATGAACAGGATGCTCTCAGAAACATCTGGAAAGGCTTTCATGCTGATGCAAAGTGAAATGTACTATGTACAAACAGGAATATTATGAGATGATCAGCAGTGAACGACTTAGCTATTCTCAGCAAGACAATGATCCGAGACAACTCGGAAGGATTTAGGATGAAAAATTCTATCCCTCTCCAGAGAAAGAACTGATGGTGTCTGAATATAGATTGAAGCAAACTTTTAAAATTTTTCTTGAGGGATTTTTTTTGTTATACGTTTTCTTTCGCAAAATGACAAATATGGAAATGTTTTGCACGACTACACATATATAACCTATTTGGAAGTGATGGGGTGAATAAGAGCCCAGCAAAAAAATGCCCAGATAGCCAGGTAAGGAATAGGGAGGGGAGTTGACAGGAGAAGACTTTTGTGGAATTTAAGTGGGTCTTAGTTGAATTCCTACAGCTGTTTCTAGAAGCAAGCAGGTAGGAGTATTGACAGATTATTTTGTCTTTAAGTGGTCCTTTTTATTTTTCTTAAGTGGGCCTTTGTTATAGTGGGCCCTTGATGAATTCCTTGCATTGACAAAATTATCATGATCCCACAGTTATTGTATCCAATCAGAAGGTCCAGATACAGATATCAATTCCCAAGGTTTTTTTTCTTCAATAAAAGAACCTACTTGTACCTGACTTCTTTTTTAGAACTTAGTCTGACAATGGCATAATAATAAAATCTTTGCCTCTTGATTTGGAGATGGTCTAAACCTACAAATTCTTTTGAGATACCTCATGACACTGGCCCCAAATCCCAATATATTTGGGGGTTCATCTATCATACCCCACAGAATTGCTCTCAATGAGGGGGGGAAGGGAGAGAATTTAGACTCAAAGTTTTTAAAATGAATGTTTAAAATAGTTTGCATATGTAACTGGGGGAAATAGACTACTAAATGATTTTTTAAAATGGAAGAAAGAAAATAATCCCCTTTTCTCTTCTGATGTTACCCCCACACTGGTGAAAACTTTCATTACCTCATACCTGGGCCATATAACAATAGCCTGCCTCAGTTCTTTCCCCATTCCGATCTATTCTCCTCTCAGCCACCAAAGTGGTTTTTCTAAAACTCAGGTCTGGTCAAGTCACCTCCCTTATCCAATAAACCCCATTGGACTCCCTATTACCTCCAGGATCAAATACAAATGCTCTCTGTTTGGCACTCAGAACCCTTCATTACTTGCCTTCTCCTACCTTTCAGGCCTTCTTACACCCGATTCCCTTTCCCATAACCTTCAGTATGTGACACTGACTTCCCAGCTATTCCCCAAACAGGGACCAGGCTGTCCTCCTTGACTAGCATGTTTCTTCCCTCCATCTCCCCTCCTTAGGATCTCTTTTTGCTCTCACTTCAAGTACCAACTCAAGCATCTTTCCTGATCCCCCAGCCTCTAGTCCCTTCTCTCTGAAATTATCTTATATTTGCTTTGTATCTATGTTGTAAATTACTTATAGGGGTTGTGTTGCATTCCCTAATAGATTAATAGCAACCTATTAGTAATATTAATGTCATTAATAGAATAACAGTCAACATTTATGTGTGCTTTTTTGTTATCTCCTTTAATATGATCTCATTTGATCCTCACAACAACTTTGGGAGGCATATGTCACTATTATCCCCATTTTGCAGTTGTAGAAAGTGAAGCAAACAAAAATTGAATGAATTGCCTAAACTTAAAGTAAACATCTGGGGCTGTATTTGAACTCGGGTCTTCCTACTCTAGTGTTCCACCTTGCTGCCTCCTTGCAGAAAGGGAGTATTTCACATTTGTTTTGGTATCCAGCCTGTAGCATAAAGTTCAGAGAGACTGGTCTAGTTGCTGTTTCTTGACATATCACCCTATTTCCTGCCTCGGGGCCTGTACCTTCCTCCCCATCATCTTCATCTCCTGTATCCCTCATCTCTTTCACAATTCAGCTTAAATCCAGCCTTCTTCAAGCGTCTTTTCCCTCCCCACTCCCATTGCCAGCATCTTCCCTCTGGTATCATCTTCTCCAGATATCTTCTATATACCAAATTATTTACATGTAATCTCTCTCACTAGAATCGGATCCCTTGAGGACAAAGACCCACTTTGTGCCTTTCTATGCAATCTCATCACTTAGTACCATACTTGGCGCATAGTAGGTGCTTATAAATGCTTCTTGGTTGACTCATTACCTGGCGCCAAGTAAGTGCTTAATAAATACTCACTGAATTCAATCCCGGGCTCTCCCTGCATTTGTCTGTCACAGAAACTGGGAGCTTCATTTCTCCTCTCCAGAAATCCTGTTAAGCCACCAGCCTGAGCTGAAGATGCTTATCTCTCTGATTACAATCAGACCTCACTCGGAGCTGGGCCCACCAATTTATGAAGGTGTCACTCTATTTTTAATTCTCAAATTAATCTTGCTTCTTTTTTTTTCTTCCTGGTACAATTAACACTTCCTTCCCAGACCGAGAGCCTCCATTTGATGAGACTTGAATGCAAAAGTCATAATAGACAGTCTATTTTGAGAAACTAAATTGGAATTTTTTTTAAATGGTGTCTTGCAACCATGCTGAGTGATAACAAAGCAGGCCTGAAGGCTGTGTGTCTCCTCTGGGGTAATTAATATGGGAACCATAATAAATGGGTTTATTACATGTATGTGGGAGGCTGTTTGCCCACTGAACTTCAGAAATAGGCAGACAGGATCACAAACCCAAACAGGTGGGCAGGGATGTGCTCGTACCACATCCCACACACATAATCCTACATCCAGGGATATAATTCTCATCTTCCTCATCAATAAGTCACTGAGTCTACTTCAGGATCACAGAGTATGGGAACTGAATAGAATCCCAATATGTCCCCCACACAGACACCCTGTGAACCTTCCTCAAACCACAGCTCTGACCATGTCTGCTCCTCGGTTCTAGAGAGGATCTCTGTTCAAGAGCGTTCCAGAGGAGAGCAGGGCTTTAGGAGAGAAATATAAGGGGAGAAGAGAACCATGAGCTGCTAGCAAAGGTGATTTCAGGAGAGAGGTCTTGGTTTTCTGCCAAAAGGAGAGGGTAGGGCAGGGATAAAAGGACACAATCAGAGATAATGAGAAAGGAGCTTATTGGGACCTGGTTATGGTGAGTGAGTGTGTGTGTGTGTGTGTGTGTGTGTGTGTGTGTGTGTTAGGGGAGGGGCAGTACGGCCAGTGTGTATTTGTGTGTTTGATTTGGAGAAGGGGCAGTGTCCCATCCCCAGAGACAAATGAGAAGGGCTTCCAGATGTCCTGTGAGAAAAGGAAGTTATGATGTAGTCTCACTAGAATATTATTCTTGTCCCAGCAGTTGAGGTAACTATCTAGCCTCAAGTCAACTGACCCAATCCACTGAAACTATTAATACCTCTTAGCTCTATAAAATGACAGAATTTGAGAAGTAGAAAGATCTCAGTGGCCATCTCAACTAAGCCATCCTTAGCCAAATATACAATATACCTGATCAATAGTACTCCAGCCCAAGCTCAGAGATCTCCTAGGAGGGGAACCCAGCACTGTTTTTTCTCAGACAATTGGGGTTAAGTGATTTGCCCAGGGTCACACAGCTAGGAAGTGTTAAGTGTCCAAGACCATATTTGAACTCAGGTCCTCCTGACTTCAGAGCTGGTGCTCTGAATCCAGCACTTTTCAAGAGAACTCACTTTGGATCAGTGCTGATGGTTAGGAAAGTTTTTGTTATATTTTGCTTATTTTTATATCATGCTTATATCTAACTCTCCACAACAATCTCCATCTTGTCGATCCTGGTTCTGGCTTCTAGGACCAAGAAGAAAAAGGCTAATCCCTCCTCTATATCATAATCATAGCAATTAAAATATTTAAAGACAGCTATCATGTTCTCCCTTCCTCCCAAACCTTCTCTTCTTCAGGTTATCCATCGATTATATTAATGATGCATAGGCTCAAAGTCTTCACCATCCTGTATATTTTCCAGTTTACTAAATGTTCTTCCTGAAATGGGGTACCCAGGGCTAACCCCAATATTCCAAATGGGGTCTGGCCAGGGCAGAGAAGAAAAGACTCATTACCTCCTTATTCCTAGATAATATACCACTCGATACTGCTCATGATTGTATTCACTTTGGGGGAGCTGCCAAAAGATACGTATGGTTTTAGAACTCAAAGGAAATTTATCCTAACCCCCTTATAGCTAGAGATGAAGAAATGAAAGCCCCAAGAAGAATTTGCCCAAATTCATTCAAGGAATTAGGATCAGAGCTGAGATTAAAACCTTGCTTCATTTTACCTAGATATAAAAAAATGGACTCAATAGAATCTGGGCTCCCAAAGGATTCCAGAGGCTGCCACTCACTCATTTTTGATGAAGGCATATTTGTTGATCGTCTCAATGACATCTTTAAAGAGGATCTTGGAGGTCAAGGTATAACCGTGGTGCACGATGGGCTCTCCATCTGGTCCATCCCAACAGTCCACTGAAGAGGGGCAAAGCAAGATCAAATGATGATTGTCACAAGGTCCCACACAATCCCAGTTTCAGCACCTTTCTTGATGAACTCTTGTCTTTCCCCCACATTCATACTCTAGTTCAATCAGAATATGCTCTCTCTCGTCTTCATCTCACCCCCTCCCATCCCTAACCCTTGGTTCACATTGTCTCTTTATTCTCACTTCCTTCTCCAGAGTCATCTGGGATCTACTTGCCAGATATAAATAAGGATGACTGGAGATGGCCATTAGAATGGGAATGTCTAGAGAGGAGGGACTGGCTTTTATTTTTATCCTTGAATGACCAGTCTATAACACAGTACCTGGCACATAGTGGGCACTTAATAGGGCAGGAGATGTTTAGCCTAAAAGCACTCCCCATCCAGATAATGGCTCTGTGTCTGGTGGCGGGGTCACATATAAAGGTGTCTGTACCTAAATCCTATAACTGTGCTTTCTGGACCTTCTATAACCTCATTGCTCACTGGAAACCTCAGGCCATAGTAGAGAGAGTCTCTACTTACTAAGTTCTCTGCTTAGTCTTTTAGCATCGTTTCTAAAACCCAGATCAAATATTGCCCATGAAGAGAAAGAAGGAAGATGGAAGTAGCTGGGGGCTAAGAAATAGGACTGGGAAACATCTCCCAGAATAATCATCCTCAATCATATCTGAATAGAGATTTACACTTAGAAAAGAGCTTTCATCTCCATTTTCTCAGTTGACCCTCAAGACCCCTAGGAAAGGGCCAGGGTTAAAATTATTTATTATTATTACAATGAGTCAAGATATATCTACTTAGCCAAAGTCACACAGTTATTAGTGCCAAGGCTAGGGGTTTGTAGAATACTATCTTAATTTTCTGAAAGGACAAGGAGATCTCTGCCAGATAATCCCACAGGTCAGAGAGAGGATTGGTACTTATGGCTATAGATCACTAGTCCTTACCTTCCACACAGCGGCAGCCAGCCTGTAGGACCCACGAGTACATGTCTACCCGAGACTGGGACATGAGCTGGTCCCCAATGAGGTAGGTATTATGGGAAGAGGTGATAAAGTAGTAACTTAGCGGGTAGGTCATGTCTTGGTTCACTTGGTAGTGCTTGGGGTTGAAGATGTCTCCTTCTGGACTCCTGGTATAGTTAGTAAAACCTGGGAGGGACGAGACAAACAAGAACTCAGAACAGTCAGTGACACAGAAAGAACATTACCCAGAACATTTGGAAAGAGGTGGGGAGGAGGGAAGAGTGAGAAGGTTAACAAAAACAATATTAACTAGCAGTTATATAGCATTATCTCATTTGATTCTCATGAAAACACTGAATTGTAGATGCCATTAGCATTTCTATCTTTAGATGAATCAGTTGAAAGAACGCTGGATTTTGAATCTAGATCTGGATTCAAATACCATCTTTGCCACTTGCCATCTGTGTGACCTTGGCCAAAGTCCTTAACATTTCTGGGTCTCAATTTTTCAACTCTAAAATAAGGGGAGTAGACTATAAGATCTTAAAGATCCCTCCCATCTCAGTATCTAAGCGACAAACCAAGATTCATAGGAAATTAGTATCTCCATGAATGAGAAGGGGAGGGTGGTGGTGAACAAGTTGCCTTTTTTTTTTTAACAGCACTCTATTTAGAACTAGATGCGACAGGATTTGAACTTGGTTCTTCCACACATTATCTACTATATCATCAGGAATAATCTCTAAATATTGGTGGTAGAAGGGGCTTTAGGGATGACAGAATCATAATCCAATAGTTAGAAAGGATTTTAGAGGTCGTCTGTTTCAACTTCCTTGCTTTATGAAAGCTGAGGCTCGGAAAAAGGACATGAGTTGTCCAAAGTCATACCACATATTAATGGGAGAGCTCACGTTAATAATAATAATAATTAAAAATAATAATTTTAAAAGTAATAACAAGGAACATTTCATATAGTGCTTTAAGGTTTGCAAAGAGCTTTATTGGTCTTATTTTATTTGATCCTCACAACAACGTTGAGATTGATATTATTATTATCTTTTCCAGTCTACAGATGAGGAAACTGAGGCTAAGAGAGAAATAACTTGCCCAGGGTCACACAACTAATTAATTTCCTGAAGCAGTTTTCAAACTTAGGTCTGCCTGATTCAAATCTAGCACTCAATTCACTATGCCATCCAACTGCCTTGACGAGAGCTCTGAGTTATTACACTTTTTGCTCTGTAACCCACGTGTTAAAGCGCCCAGTCCAGCTTTGTACAGCACTAATTATTGAGAAGTCTTTTATAGTTGTTCAACTATGTTTGATTCTTTGTGACCTCATGGACCATAGAACACCAGACCCTTCTATCCTCTACTATCTCCTGTAGTCTGTCTATGCTCAAGTTCATTGCTTCCATGACACCATCTATCCATCTCATCCTTGGCCATCTCCTTTTCCTTTTTGCTTCCAATCTTGCCCAACATCAGGGTCTTGTCCAATAAATACCATATTCCCATTATGTGACCAAAGTATTTAAACTTCAACTTCAGTAGTTGATCTTGTCATGAATCATATGAATTAATTTTTTTTTGTTTTTTTATTTGTATTTAAAATTTTTTATTTTCCCCAGTTACTTGTAGAAACAACTATTTTTTATACATGTATATTTTTATGTATTTCCTTAGGAATCATGTTGAGAAAAAAAATCATAACAAAAGGGGAAAAAGAAAAAAAAACAGAAGACAAAGGAAAAAAGTGAACGCAGCATACGTTGGTTTATATTCAGTCAGTTCTCTTTCTGTATTTGGATGGTGTTTCCATCCCAAGTTTATTGGAATTGCCTTGGATCACTGAACCATTGAAAAGAGAAGCAAGTCTGTCATAGCTGATTATCTCACAATCTTGCTGTTGCTGTGTACAATGTTTTCCTGGTTCTGCTTGTTTCACTCAGCATTATGAATTAAGTTTTTAAGTATTGACTGATTTAATCTCCTTGCCATCCAAGGGACTCTCAAAAATTTTCTCTAGCACAATTAGAAAATGTCAAATCTGTGGCGTTCAGTTTTCCTTTTATTCCAGCTCTCACAGTCACACATTGCTACTGGAAAAAAACCCATAGATTTGACTATTTGGACTTTTGTCAGCAAAGCGATATTTCTGCTTTTCAGTATGCTGTCCAGGTTTGCCACAGCTTTCCTTCCAGGGAGCAAATGTCTTTTGATTTCATGGCTATAGTTTCTATCTGCAGAGATCTTTGAGCTCAAGAATATAAAATCTGACACTGCTTCCATTCTTCTCTTTGCATTTGCCAGGAAGTGAGGGGACTAGTTGCCAAGAGATTTTTTTTTTTTATGCTAAGCTTCAATCCAGCTTTTACTCTTTCTCTACCCTTATAAAGAGGCTTTTTAATTCTTCACTTTCTGCCATCAAAGTGGTACCACCTGCATATTTGAGATTGTTGATATTTCTCCCAGCAACCTTAATTATGCCTTTTAATTTATCCAGCCTGGCAATTTCCATGATGTACTCTGCATATAAGTTAAAGCAATAACATATAGTCTTGTCATATTCCTTTCCTAATCTTAAACCAATAATTTGTTCCATGTGTGGTTCTGTTATTTCCTAACCTGTATAAAGGTTCATCAGAAGACAAATAAGATGATGATTTGGTACTTCCAGCTCTTTGGGGGATTTGCTATATTTTTTTTGGTGATCCACATAGTCAAAGACTTTAGTGTAGTCA